>NC_067450.1:2864821-3519895 GCF_009764475.1 Pristis pectinata | reverse complement strand
CGGGATTGAGTTTAAGAGCCGCGAGGTTATGATGCAGCTTTACAAAACTCTAGTTAGGCCACACTTAGAGTACTGTGTTCAGTTCTGGTCACCTCATTATAGGAAGGATGTGGAGGCATTGGAGAGGGTGCAGAGGAGATTTACCAGGATGCTGCCTGGATTGGAGAGTATTGAATATGAGGAGAGGCTTAAGGTGCTAGGGCTTTATTCACTGGAAAGGAGGAGGATGAGAGGAGACATGATAGAGGTATATAAAATATTGAGAGGAATAGATAGAGTAGACAGTCAGTGCCTCCTTCCCAGGGCACCAATGCTCAAGACGAGAGGTCATGGCTTTAAGGTTATGGGTGGGAGGTTCAGGGGAGATGTCAGAGGGAGGTTTTTCACCCAAAGAGTGGTTGGTGCATGGAATGCACTGCCTGGGGTGGTGGTGGAGGCAGATACATTGAACAGGTTCAAGAGCTTGTTGGATAGGCATATGGAGGAACGTGAGATAGAGGGATATGCGGGAGGAAGGGGTTAGGTAGTGTGAGGGTGGTCTGATGGACGGCACGACACGGTGGGCCGAAGGGCCTGTTTTGTGCTGTATGGTTCTATGGTTCTATGGTATTTCACAATACCCTACCATCTGTTGAAGATATTTGGAGCCATTTCCACTCTCTAATCCTCTTGTTATAGCCACTTGAGGCCCATTATTTGATGCTGTGGATCCTGATTAGAACTGCTGCTTTAAGAGCTCCCACCACAGTGCACAACTGCTGCCTGCTCAGTACTTGCAACACTTACACACACAACTCCATGCATGTCACACGTATAAGTAAATCACTGTCCTGCTGCCCTGCAAGAAACTGGTGCAGGCTCCCTGCATGGCATCATTTCTCTGCTTCAGAATTTCTAGGCAAAAGTAATCCGTTAGGTGTGAGGTACTTTGAAATGCCCCGAAGCTATGGAAGGTGTTACATAATGCAAGTTCTCTCTTAAAGGTAGAGACACAGGTTCTATCATCAGGTACAAAGCAGAGGACCTTGAACATTGCACTTGCTGAAGTTCATCTGAAATCCAAGATCTGGAATTGAGTCCTGTCATACTGCATTGACTCAGTAAGGATGGCTTACCAACAAGTGCATTTTCATTGAAATAATTGATCCTAGAAACTGAAACATTTAAGAAATTGGGGTCTCAAAGCAGTTAAATTGAGGAAACTTAAAACTCTTGATTAAAAACACAACAACTCTCTGGATGCCAATTATAAAACCCTAAGAGCAACCCTTGAAATGTGAAGGCCTCACCAAGTGTGGCATGTCTTCATCCTGCTAAAGTCTAAAGTTGTGACATATCAACTCCTCTGTCAACTCAATTGCGCTGCTATGGCAAATAGACATGCACCTACAAGTATGCTCAAATTTTTCTGATGAAAGATTGACTCTGTTTCACTCTCTGCAGATGCACCCTGATTGCTGAATATTTCTGGTATATCCTGCTTTTATTTGAGATTTCTAACATCTGCAGTATTTTCCTGTTTTATGTTTATCCTCATCAAGAACTGATGGATTTCAACAAAATATTCTGCTTTTATTGGCTTGCCATCCTCTGTAGGAGTAATTAGTTCCACCTGAAGTGCAAATAGTAATTGAATTACCATTAGTAGATAGGCAAATAGAATTAGCAAATAGTTACTGTAAGGAAAGTGAAGTTCCTAATGCTGTTCAGACCATTCACCATGAGATCACCATTTATCTCCTCCAACAAAGGTATCAAGCCCTCTTCATCTGTAATTTTTCACCTCCATATCATAATTAATTTTACAAGCATCTGGATAACAGACAAATGAAGGGGAATAAATATTAAAATGGAAAACAAAATCTAAACAAAATGAGGAATGGATATTAGCAAAGGTGTAAAAGAAATGGATCTGATGCCATTATTGGGCATTCACTGAATGTATCAAATCAACGTGAAGCTCTTATCCCTAAAGCTAATGATATACAGGGATGCGAGAAAACATTGAAATAAGGCTATTTGATTATAATTCAAAATGTTATAATTTCTATAGAATATTGCAGAGGTCATATAAAATTTATGTTTGTAATCTTGGGTCCCTCATGTTCAATTGAGGAAGATTCAAATAATAGCAACAATCCTTTTTGGTGTAGAGCTGAAAGTTATATTTTTTAAGTTGTACGAAAAGAAACTTAGAGAACCAAGCTTGCTTTCCACTGGAGAAGCACTGCAGAGGCACAGGTAAGTGTAGATATAAGCAGCCTACTGAGTGAATACAGACCTAGATTACAAGAGAATGTTATTTACAAGCTTAAAGTGACAGTATGGATTGGAAAGTTTTTTTCCATACAGTAGTGGATATGTGGAACAGATTACTGACAGAAACAAATTATGGCTGTAATAAAATGATGTGTCTAGTTAGAAACAGGTTTGGCAGCTCCGAGTAGACAATATAAGTTGTAACAGACAAGATGCCAACCTTCTATGCTGTATCATTCTATAGTCAGGAACCATATTCTAGGCCACATGGTGGTTTTGAGCGCCATGTCACCTCAAAGAAAAAACCTGGTTAAAAATGAATAATGTGAGTTATGTGGTTGAATAGATGTGGTGAGTTTTTCCTTGATTACTTTTATGGGACAAGTGAAACAACTCCTCACTCAAGAGATTAATAAATTGGGTAGAATCCATTGAAAGGGCAAATTGGGCAAACTGTGCTTGCTCTGTGGAAATAATAGACCAAACAAATCAAATGGTCTTGTTCTGTGCTTCCACGTGTTACTTGATTCAACTCCCCACATTATAGCAAGCACAGGATAGAAATGACACCAAATCCAAACAGAACATGGGAAATCATCAAAAAAACTTCAATGATACTGTAACAGTCAGCAGCGTCACTATTCTAACACACATTGAGTCAGTAATTAAATATTATAGCTTCATTTGGTAGGCAGCAGAGAAAATCCCTGACCTGATTCTAGAGTTATTGCAGTCCAAAGATATACAGGATTGAGTACTAAGTGAGAATAACTTACTTCATGACAAAATCCACCTGCCACAACATCAAAGTGATACATGAAGGAAGGCAGAGCCAGTGGATAAGAATTTCTATACATTTTTTTAATATCCCCCATTGCTGAGCATTTCTGTTCAGGATTAGAAATATTCCTTATCGATACCAATTTTCCTTCCTGATGCAAACTGCCACCATTAACAGCTCTGTCTTTGTTGTCAAACTTTGTACAACGGGAAGAAACCATTTTACTAGAAAGGCATATGATAACAGCAAGATTGATGGGAAAAATTATTAAAAGTTTACTTGATTAATTAACAAAATAAAAGAAGACTTTGGATTATTAGAGTACTATGAACCCTGTCAGCAAGATTTTCCCAAATGGAATGGTTATATTTACATTTGAACATTCGCTGCTGGAGTCCCTTGAATGGAATACACACCATACTTTCAAAAATCCCCCGAATTCATTATGCACTGTTATCTAGGTTCCCTGGATGGAATTCACACTATTATTTCAAGACTCCCTGGAACGTAAACTATACTTTGATTTCAATAGTGTCTGAAATGAAACGTACACTGTCATTTCAGGATTCCCTGGATGTAATATGCATTGCTATTTCGGAATTCGTTAGAATGTAATTTGCATTGTAATTTCAGTGTTCCCCAGAACACAATATGCACCCTAGTTCCAGGGTTCCCTGGACGGAATGTGCACTGCTATTTCAGGATTTCCCCAGAATGCAGTGTGCTCTGTTATTTCAGGATTGCCAGGATGGAATATGCTGTTATTTCAGGACTCTTAGAATGCAGGAACTCTCTCAGGTCTCGCTAGATGGACGGCGCATTGTTCCATTCCCTGGAATCTTTATTTCATGGTTCCCTTGAATACACTATCTACCGTAACATCAGAATTCCATGGAACGTAATGCATGCGGTTATTTCAGGACTCCCTGGATAAAAATTATAGTGCACTGTTTCTTCAAGATCAAGAAACAAACATTCATTTATCTGCAAACATTCAAATCCTTGATTTCAAAATGTATGCAGTTGGAACTCCAAAAAGTGAGAATACTTTTTTTTTGGGGGGGGGGGGGTCTAATGCGTCAAATCCCACTAAATCTTACAACGCCCGAAGTAACTAGATTTTATTTCTCACTTCTTTAACTGTCCAAATGAACAAAGTTCCGCCTTCCAGAAAATCACAGCATTAACACTCACCGAAGGCTTGTATTGCCCGCCCAGGTCGGTCAAGTGACTTTGACCTTTCCAGTCTCGGTCATTGCGGGGCACTTTTATTAATTTGCATTTCTCAACGCTGGTCCAAAGTTTAGGGAAATCGACTTATCTTTGCTTTTACCTCATGGTATATGGGAGACGTTATACAAAGCGATAGCTTGCTACACGAAAACACGTATTGCCACAAAATCAAACAATCTTCAAAAGAATAGGGACTGTGCCCATAAATGCTGACGTACACATCACAAAATATGTAGAAGATGGTTTAACAGAGTGAGGCATATTCAGTTATAATTAAATGTCAGACAGGACAAACTAGGCATTTTGTTTACACCTCACCCGATCCATCGTTTACTTCTTTCTTGTCCCATTAGCACCGTCTTTCGCCTTGTGCTGTCATCCCTTTTCTGTCATTTACTCGTTCCAGCAATTTACCCAGTCACCTCCCTTGCCTTTTGTTCTATTATCTGCATTTTAAAGTTTGTTTAACTTTCTTTTCCCAGTCCTGACGAAATCTCATTGACTTGAAACTGTTTCTGTCTCCACAGGCACTGCCTGACCTGCTAGGTGTTTCCAGCATTTTCTGCTTTCGTTTCAGATTTCCAGCATCAGCAGTAATTTGCTTTTGGATATTTTAAGTATGTGAAGTGATGATTTAACCAGATTCATTATGGAGCACATGAAGTAGTCTATACCTGCTTGCAGCAAGACTGAAACAACATATAGACACGGGATGATATGGCAGGCAACATGCACACTACAAAAGTGCCAGGCAATCTCCAAAAGCGAGTCCAACTATTCGCCCTTGACATTGAATGGCATTACCACTCTGAGTCTCACACCATCAACATCCCGAGGGACACTATTGATGAGAAACTCAACTGAATCAACCACATAAACACGTGAACTACAAGAGCAGGTCAGGGTCTGGGGATCCTGCAGTGAGTGACTCACTCCTGACATCCCAAAGCCTTTCCACCATCTACAGGCAACAAGTCAGGAGTGTGATGGAACACTCTCCACTTGCCTGGATGAGAGGTCCAGGTACTCCGACAGCCCCTCCCGAATCCACAAGCTCCACACTACATGGGAGCATGACCACCTGTAGGTGACCATCACAACCAGGAAATGCATCACCATTCCTTCATCATCACTGAGTCTAAATACTAGAACACCCATCCCAATGGCACTGGGGGAGCACCTTCACCAAAAGGTCTGTAGTCAACAAATTGGCTCATCACCACCTTCTCACCAGCACGGGCAATAAATGCTGGCCTTGCCATCGACACCCAGATCCTTAAAAAATTAAAACTAAATGTAGACAGTATTTAACAGAGCACAGTGTGGAGAATTTGTATGGACATGAGGACAGTCAATCTGTGGTACAGGGGACCATTCAAGTATGGTGAGGGGAGCAGTGAAGAGTAATGTGGTAGTGGGTGGGGACAGTACTGGGACAGTGGGGGGGAGAGATACTGCCCTCTATGAACATCAGCGTGAGTCCCAAAGGTTGTATTTCCTGCCCAGTGCAAGGGTTAAGGTCAGCTTCTTGGAGCTTGAGAGGATCCTGGTGTGGGAAGGGAAGAACACATGAATTAGGAGCAGGAGTAGGCCACTCGGCCCATTGAGGCCATTCTGCCATCCAACAAAATCTTGGGTGACCTGATTGTGAGCTGAACTCCACATTCCCATCTATCCCCAGTAACCCTTCAACCCTGCTTATCAAGAACCCATCAACCTCTACCTTCAAAATATTCAAAGACTCTGCTTCCACCGCCCTTTGTGGAAGAGAGTTCCAAACACACCCCTTTCTCTGAGGGAAAATGTTTTGCCTCATCTCTGTCTTAGGAGGGCAACCTTTTATTTTTAAACTGTGACCACCTAGTCCTAGATTCTCCCACAAGGAGAAGCATCCTCTCCACATCCATCTTATCAGGACCCTTCAGGATCTTATGATCCAATCAAGTCCCCTATCACTCTTCTAAGCTCCAGTGGATACAAGCCTAGATTGTCTGACCTTTCCTCATAGGACAACAAGCTCATTCCAGGTATTGTTCCAGTAAACCTTCTCTGAACCACTTCCAGTCCATTAGCATCCTTCCTTGAGAACAATACTGTACACAGTACTCCAGATGTGGGCTCACCAAGGAACAATTTGTGGTGGAAAACCCATAGAGCTCTACTGAAGAAGCATGAGGATCTGGGGTCTAAATAAGTACAATACAAGGGTAATAATCCCTGGATTACTACCTGAACCACATGAAAATTCACGTATGGACAAACAGATCAAAGACTTGGGTGTGTGGGAGAAAGGGGGTTTCAATTCATGGGCCACTGACACCAGTACTGGGAGTAACTGAGGTACTGTAGCATAGTGCTTAAGTTACTGGACTAGCAACCAGAGATCTGGACTATTGATCCAGAGATCTAACCCCACTGTGACAGATGGGAAGTATAAAATCATGTAGTTAAATAAAGTTCAGTAATGGTAAGCATGAAACTACTGGACTGTTGTAAAACCCTATCTGCTGTCCTTACCTGGCCTAGTCTATGTGTGACTCGTGACTCACCAATGTGGTTGACTCCCCACTCCCGTTGGTTCAGAGGAAGTTATGGAGGAACAGTAAGTGCCAATTCCTCATGTCTACATTGCAGAAATGAATAAATAGAGAAAAAGTACCAGGCAAACTAATGGGACTGAAGGCTGACAAATCCCTTGAACCAATAGCCTGCATCCTGGGATCCTAAAAGAGCTGAATGCATTAGTTGTGATTTTCCAAAATTCCAAGGATTCTGGAAAAGTCACAGTGATTGGAAAACATCAAATGTAACACTGCTTCTCAAGAAAGGAGGGAGAGAGAAAATTTAGAACAACAGAGCAGTTAGCTCAACAACATTTATCAGGTAAATGTTAGAATCCATTGTTAAGGAAGTGATAACAGAGGGCTAAGAAAAGGGTTTCAGTGGACTAAACTGGTTTTATGAAAAGGAAATGAGATGTAAGAAATTTATGATAGTTCTCTGAGTATGTAACTAGCAGGCTCACCAATGGGAGCCAATTGGTGTAGTGTATTTTGATTTCCAAAAGGTATCCAACAAGGAACTACAAAAAAAGGTTACTGTACAAGATAAGGGATCACGGATTGAGGATTGGTTTAACAGAGAGTAAATATAATGTTTAGGTTGGCAAACTATAACTAGTGGGGTGCCTCAGAGATCAGGAGCTCAGCTAGATACAATCCACATTAATGACTCAGATGAAGGGACCAAATGTAACATATACAACTTTGCTTCCAATACAGAGATATGTGGGACAGTGAGCTGTGAAGAGGACAAAAGAGTCGGCAAAGGGATATAGAGGGGTTAAGTACATGGGAAAAAGATGGCAGATGGAACTCTGAGGTTATCTATTTTTACAGGAGGAATCATTAAAAAATCAGAATATTATTTTGACCGCTGGTGTTCAGAAACATCTGGATGTCCTCATGCCAAAAATGCATAAAGGTAGCACACAGGTCCCAAAATAATTAAGGCAGCAAATGAAATGTTGGCTGCTATTGCAAAGGGAATGAAGTACAAGAGATAGGCACTCTTGCTGGAACTGTACAAGATGTTGGTGAGCCTACACCTGGAGTACTTTAGGCTCCTTATTTGAGGAAGGAGATACTTGTCTGGGTGGTGGTACAGCAAAGATGGACTAGACTGATTCCTGGGGATGAGACAGTTGGCCTTTGAGAAAAGATTGAGCAAAATGAACCTATAATCTCTGTAGATTAGAAGAATGATCTCACTGAAACATCAGATTTTGAGGGGGTACAGGCTTTGGGGATTTTTGCCCTGATGAAGTGGTCTAGGTTTAGGGGGCATGATCTGAGAGTTAAGCGTTGGCCACTTGAGATGAGGAGAATTGTCTACATCAGAGGGCTGTGAACGCTGAGTCACTGAGGCTGAGGGAGATAGATTTTTGGAGTACAGAGGAATCTAGAGTGATGGGGATCCGGGAGGTAAATGGTCTTGAAGCCAAAGATTGAATCATCCTCAAGGGACCGTATGGCTAACACATAAGGTCAGAAATTGCTCCTTTTGTTGCATTGTTATTTAACAGAGATGAACATGAGATGTAGAGATTGTTTAACGTTAATCAATGTGATGTTTCAGTCCACAACTTTTTGTTAGGGACAGGGGATTGACAATCAAAAATATTTCCAGTGTGCCACGTGAAATTTTATTTTAATGTTTTTTCAGTCCAAGCTTCTCGGAACTTTCAATGATCACTTTTGATTTTTCACTTTTTTAAGTTCCCAGTAAGAATTAAATATAATTAAAGTAACTAAATTAACTCAAACTAATGTATATTACTTGAAACTTGCCTTTCTCCCTTGGATCTGTTCCTCTCCATGGTAGTGAGTAGTCACCGAATTTGTCTAATGTGGCACAGCTTTAGTGGGCAGATTTCCCTGGGAGACATCGGGAACTTGGCACTCCCCCACTGAACTTCATAAGGAATCCAATGTGGGAGACTTGTGAGAGTGTCTGCTGCAAGAACCACTCATCAAGTTTGGGACTTCTGCATTTGCCTGAACGATCCTCATTAGTAATTCAGACTGTTAACCTAGACTTGCCTGCAAAAAAGTTCTGCATCTCTGATTTAACAGCACTCAATGTGAAATCTACGTTGAGATTGTTTAATAGAGGTCGATATAAAGTATACGTCACGATTATTTAACATATCTTGGAATTAAGTATTTGGAATGATTATTTAATCTTAGAATTGCAGGTGATCAGCAATGACTAAAGTTTGACATTTACGTTGTTAAGCCATTCTAATGAATAAAGAGTGAGTTCATAAAACTCAGATACAGGATCATCAAAGGATAGGATTGGGATAAGGTGGAGAATGTATTTCATGGATTGGGTTGAATGCCCACGGTCATATTTAGGCATTTGTTTGTGTGTTGGATGCATTAGTTGACCACACCTACACTGACCAGATCAGAGCCTGCTTAATGTGGACATTTCCTTCCATTTGAAGTCATAGGCTGGACATTTGGATATAGGGTCCTAGAGGAAGTTTTTGTTGTGAGAAATTATCTTGGTCCATGCACTTCCCACTGATCCACAAGGGTTTGGGGGGATGGTTTTAAGATCCTCAACCTGTTACCAGGTTGGGGATGGCTTTATGGGGACGTAGTGAATAGCAGGTAAGGATTTACTGAGATTTCCTCCAGGTGAGTCTAGTTTGTGCTTCTATTAGGAAAGATGATCTGGCTCAAGAAAGGCAGCCATCGTGAAGACCTGTTTTAAGCGACCCCATGACAGTCACTGTACACAGGGATCAGGCACCAACTCCTCAATTAGTGCATCAAGTTTGTTGACTAAGGAGATAAAGGACTAATTTTTCTGTCTGGATTTTTCAAGATCATACTTGAAAGTTAAGCAGCAATCCAGGGTTAAACCCAAGTTTGTGGGGTGAAAGTTATGTTGTACTTTCTTTCCACATAAGGTGAACTCCAGGTCCAATTCTGCATGACGTTATCCAGGTGGGGTGTAGAGACCACAGTTCTGGAAAGGTTTGCCCTCAGAAACCTACAACATAGATCTTTCCATTGATGGGTGCATTGTTAAGGTCATGAGTTGGTCTCAGCAATGACTAGCTGCCTTGAGGACAGAGGCCATTTAGGGCCTTCTAGGTGGTTCATTTCTCCTTTGCCCCTGCAAGTAGTTGCTCAATCACACCAAAGCCCAAGTCGAGCCCACCATCAAGGTCTGTAAACCACACTTGCTACAAATCTGTGCGGGTGGTCACAGTGGTTAGTGTTGGATACCTGTATTGTCATGAGGAAGCTCCTGTGTATTTTTATGAAGGAGCATGACCATGTGGGGGAGGTCTGATATCCTCTGTCTGACAGAGGTAGATCTAGGAATGAGTTCTGCTTAGATTTTGAGAAGCTAGTGATCAAATTGAAACTACCTTAAATACAATAATCCGTGAATTGTTATCTGAATTATGCGAGATTTGGTGTAGGTTTCAATAGATCAGAAAGTTTACTTCTGACTCAGAGGTCATTGTAAGAGGAAAGACTTTTGAATCATCCAGTACCAATACTGGGGATGAAAGAGCTATTTCACTGGGACAAGTTCTTTTTAAGCCAGCTGGGACCAGTGTCCTGGCAAATCTGCTAAGGCATTGGGTAGGGCTTTAAACAAGGAAAAGTGGCATGGGGGTTTCAAGAGAAGGTCATAGATTTTAAGGAAATGGACGAGGCTATAGAGAAGAAGAAGGATTTGAGTGATGATAATCAGAGTGTGATGGAGGGACAGCCAGTTTAACAGGAATGCTGCATCAGCAAACAAAGTCAATTCAAGGAAAAATGGTAAAAAGTTAAAATGAATCCTCTCATATTTGAATGCATGAAGCATTTGGAACTGATGATCAGATGGCACAAGTAGAGAAAAATGCGTTTGACCTAACAGCTTTTACAGAAAAGTGGTAGCAAGGTGACCAAGGAACTGGCATTAAATACTCTAGGGTACTTGGCACTTAGAAAGGGTAAACAGAATGGTAAAAGAGATGGTGAAGACTTGATAATACAGGATAAACCACTGAGGAATAATCTTGGCCCAGAAGAGCAATAATAGAATCCATATTGGTGGAAGTAAGAGATAATGTGGGACAAAAATTACTGATTGGAGAGGTTTATGGAAATAACACAATTAGAGAGAGTATTAATCAAGAAATAAGAACAGCTTCTATCAAAGGTAAAACAAAATTGTGGGGGACTTTAATCTCCACGTAGATTTGTCAAATCAAATTCGCAAATATAATTTGGAGGATGAGGTCTGAGAATGTTGTCAGGACAGCTTTCAGAACAGTACATCTTAGAACCAATTAGACAATAGGTTGTCTTAGACTTTATTTTGTATAGTAAGATTGGGTTAATTAGTAATTTCATAATAAGGAGTGGAAAGGTGAAAACAATGCAACAGAATCTTATAAATATTTCAAGAGAGATAAAGGTCAGTCAAAAACTAGAGTCTTAAACCCAAATAAAGTCAACTAATAAAAATGAGGGGTGCATTGGCTAAGATATATTGGCAACTAGTTTAAAAGTTTTGCTAGTAGATAAACAATGGCTTATGATAAACAAATCTCTCCACTGAGAAATTAAAAACTCCACAAGGTAAGTGATCCATCTAAAGTTAACTAAGGAGGTTAAAGATAGTAGTAGGTTAAATGAAAAGGTTTATAATGTTGCCAAGAGGAGCTGTAGAACTGGGATAAGTTCAGGAAGCAACAGTGAATGATCAAAACATTCACAAAGATGGAAAAAAGAGACAATGAGATTAACAGCAAGAAATATAAAAAGTTACATGGTGGCATAATGGCACAACAATTTGGTGGCAAAAATAAATGTGTGTCCCAAAGAGACATTGACAGGAGAAATTACATTCGAAAATAAAGAAACGGCTGAGGCATTAATCACATTTTTTATCAGCTTCACTGCAGAAGACACAATAAATGAGGGTCTAATGACAGCAAGGAATTTAAAGTCATCAAGGGGAATAAAACCGGATTAATCCAATCCCCTGGTTTGGAAGACTTGCATCCACTTTAATGAGGATGTACTTAGCAGGGTGGATAAGAGGGAACCTGTAGGCGTAATATATCTAGATTTTCAAAATGCATTTGAAAAGATACCATACAAAAGGTTGCTACTTAAAATAAGGGCTCACTGGGCTGAGGTTAATATACTAAAATGGGTAGAGGATTGGTTAGAGGAAGAACAGCAAAGAATAGGAATAAATGGTTTGTTTTCAGGCAGACAAACTGTTACGATTGAAGTGCTACAGAAATCAGTCCTAGACCTTCAGGTATACACAATTCATGTAATGACATCAGAAAAAAACAGACTGTAATATATTTAAGTTTGCTATTGATATAAAGCCTGATAGGAAAGTCAGTTGTGAGAAGGACATGAAGAGTCTGCAAAGAGATATAGCAGATTAAGTAAAATTAAGCAAATTGGCAAGAAGATGGCAGATTGAGTACAATGTGGGTAACTGTGGTTTTGCAGTTTGCTAGGAAGAATTGAAAAAAAAAACAAAATATGTTTTAAATGATGTGAAATTGGTAAATGTTGCTGCAAAGAGGTATCTTGGTGTGTTGCTTCCAGAGGCATAAAACTTAATGATTCAGGTACAGCAAAAAAATTGTAAACAAATGATATGTTGGTCTTTATTGCAAGGGTGCTGGAATACAAATGTGAAGAAGTCTGCTGAGATAGTGCAAGGCTTTGGAATACTGTGTGCAGTTTTAGTCTTTGCACTTAAGGGATACATTTACCTTGGAGTCAGGGCAGTAAAGGTTCACTAGATTGATTCCTGGGATGAGGGGTTGCCCTATGAGGAGAGATTGAGTAAGACTGGCCTTTACTCACTGGACTTCACAAGGGATAAGGTATTTAGTACTGAGATGGGGACAAATTTCTTAATGCAGAGGGTTGTAAACTTTGGAGTTCTTTACCTCAGAGACCTATGGATGCTGTTATTGAGGATATTGAAGGCTGCAAATGATACAGTTTGGACACTAAGGAGACCAGAGGATATCGAGAGCAGGCAGTAAAATGCGCATGAGGCACAGAATCAGCCATGATCTTATTGCATTGCAGACCAGGCTTGGCTTCACCTGCTTCTATTTCTTATGTTCTTGTGTATTCACCAGGGGTGGACAGGTGAATCAAAAGGGAGATGTTAATGTTCCCAGTTTCTGTCCAATGTGTTGCTATTGTCCATCTAGAAGAACTTGCAGGATGGAGTGGCCTGGATATTGCTGGTGTTACAGCAACTGAATACGTACGAACCCTTGTGGTAGGTCGTTATTTAATGTCTGTGGTCCGCTGTCTTGTCCAGTGGGATAAATTTGCAGTGGTGCTCTCAAAGCATTGAGGAAAGGAATCTGATCACAAGAAGGCCATTTTTTTCCAGACTACCGAATATTTCTCTGTCCACAGATGCTGCCTGGCCTGCTGAGTGTTTCTAGAATTTTCAATTTTTATTTCAGATTTCCAGCAGCTGCAGTTTTTGGTCATAATATAACAGATTAACAAACACAGCTCCAGCTTTTTTTTTAATATTGCAGGTACCTGGCTTGAACGTGGTTAAGTCTGATCACAGCAGTCGCAGCAGATCTGAAGCTGATGTTCCTTTGAATCATTCAGGAAAGGCTCTTTCCATCAGTGTGCTCACCACATATATTGGGTACATCTTAAAATATTTGCAGGGATTATTTACAGAATTTGGAGTGCCGTGTGTGTAGAGATCTTTGTTTCTATTCAGTCACAGGTTGTGGACATCACTGGCGAGGGCCAGCATTTATTGCCCATCCCTAACTGCCGTTGAGGAGGTGGGGGAGAGCCACTTCCTTGGACTGCTGCAGTCCTCCTAGCAAAGGTGCTCACACAGTGCTGTTGGGGAGAGAGTTCCAGGACTTAGACCCAGTGACAATGATCAGTGATATATTTCCAGGTCAGGATGGTGTGTGACATGGAGGGGATCCTGCAGGCGGTGGTGGTCCCCTGTGCCTGCTGCCCTTGTCCTTCTTAGTGGCAGATCACAGGCTTGGGAAGTGCTGTTGAAAAAATTCTAGGTGAGAGAATGTAGCAAAGCTTGCAAGAGGGTACTCACGGCAGCCATGGTGTGCTGCTGGTGGAGTGAATAAACTGGTGGGTGGCATTCCCGTCAAATGGGCTGCTGTGTCCTGGATGGTGTCAAGCTTCCCGAGTGTTGTTGAAGCCACACTCATCCAGCCAAGTGGAAAATACCCCATCACACTCCTGACTTGTGCTTCGTAGATGGTGGAAAGGCTTTGGGATGTCAGCAGGTGAGTAACTCACCGTAAAATAACCAGCCTCTGACCTGCTTTAGAAGCCACAGTATTTATGTTTCTGCTTGTAGGCTCAGACTGCTTCATTATCTGAGGAAATATAAACAGAAAATGCTGGAAACACTCAGTAGGGTAGGTAGCACCTATGGAAAGAGAAAGAGCTTAATGGTTCAGGTCGAAGACCTTCTGTCAGACCTGAAACATCAACTGTGTTTCTCTTTCCACAGATGCTGCCTGATCTGCTGAGCATTTCCAGCATTTTCTGCTTTTATTTTTGATTTCCATCATCTGCATTTTTTCTTTGATTTTCACTACCTGAAGAGTTGTGAATGGAAATGAACATAGTACAATCTTCAGGAAACATCTCCACTTCTGACCTTATGTTAGAAGAAGGTCATTGATGAAGTAGCTGAAGAGGGTGGAATCAAGGGCAGGGACAGGGCCCTTAGGAACCCTCCGAGTGATGTCCTGAATCTAACAGGATTTGCCTCCAACAATCACAACCATCCCAAGTCTAAATTATTTGCACAAGTGGTGAAAAACAGTGGTTGCAGCATTGATTTCTGTGGATCATTGCTTTTCACATTCTGCCATTCTGAAGAACCTCCATTTCCCAGAGCAGGATTTGTTCCATCTTTTTTGAACATTCACATAACATTACCTCCCTTTTCTATTATAGTGCCTCTTCTGCCTCTTTCCAGCTTCTTTTAGTATGCATGGATGCAATCTTGGAATCTTATCTTCTTTGTTTGTCTAGCTTAACAAGAATGACCCTCCTTTCAATCTAAAATGTCCTGATGTGCTTTAATATTTCCAAATGTCCTGTCGATTTTGTTAATGCACTTGTGAAAGCTGAGACTAAGCACCTTTTTAATACTTTTGCCACTTCATTGAGTGGTCCATCATGTGAGTTCGTCTTGTGCATTCTTTAGTGACCCTGTCCCTATCTTAATAGTTCTTTCGTAATTTATACGGCTGTAGAACACGTTCCTATTTATTTTTGCACTAGCCAATTTTATTTGATGCTCCATGAAGCCTTCTTGGTTGTTATCGCATTTTGACTTACTTCCCGAGAACGGAATGCACTGCAGACCGAGGATGGTGGAAACGGAAATCATTATAATATGTCTCCTGCCCCGGGATGAAACAGTTAAATGCATTGACAAACTAGCCAAGTCCCTCCCCCAGATTCAGAGCCCCCTATAAATACTTCATTCTGAGCAATTAAATTTGGGGAAAACGTTTGAGGAGTTGGGAGACAATTTCATCTTTTTTTACAATTTTCTGTTATTTTGCAATAGTCTGCTTTTTGGAAGATCGGGATCATGTGGGAGTTGAAATCCATCGCCTTTTGGAGGGCAGTGTTTGCAGAGTTTTTTGCCACCATGCTCTTCGTGTTTTTTGGACTGGGCTTTACGATGCGATGGTCTCCGGGCCCCGTGAACGTGCTGCTGGTTTCTCTGGGTTTTGGCTTTGTCCTAGCTGCCCTGGTACAGGCGGTGGGACATGTCAGCGGAGCGCACCTCAACCCAGCTGTTACCTTCGCTTACTTGCTAGGGGCGCAACTGAGCATGTTCCGCTGTGTGATGTACATAGTAGCTCAGCTCCTGGGGGCAGTGGCAGGGGCAGCTGTGCTGTATGGGGTCACCCCTCCTGCTGTACGGGGCAACCTAGGGCTTAACACGGTAAATATGTTGGCAAATAGCACGCTACGAAAAAAAAGTTAAAGTGTGAACTTGTACAAACTAAAACCAATATTAAAGTTTGAAGCAAAATGGGAAATGTCCTGGAAAATCAATGTGTTAAAAATAGTAACAAAGGTAGTTGGTAAATATAACGAGTGTAAAGGTGTAGAGACCAAAAAAAGTAACATTTAAAGGATATCTTTATAACAGACTTGAGATACAAAATATATTGGAGAATGAATTGAAGCAACACTGATACATTTTAGTAAGTGATGGGTTATATTATTCGGAAATTATTAATTTGCGTCCAAATTCTAAGACCGTCTAAACTCTGGGACTTAAACATTTACCCAAAGTTAAAAGCCAGGGGTGAACAAGGAACTAAATGATATTGCTTTCGCGGGGAATTAAATGGATTAAGATAAACGATGTCGTTCAAAGAATATAAATCATTTCAAATTGAAGATTCCCGTATTACTAAACCCTTTAAAACTGGCCCGACAGAAAGCAGATCTTGATTCCTTTAGATTTTGTACATACAAATACAGATCAATTGGAAGTAACGTGTTATTCTAAGGGCTTATTCCTAGAACCATTTACTTGTTGCTCCACCATAATTTAAGATTAATAAATAATATAACGGAACGAGAGTCTAGAATTTTTCCGCGTAGAATCAGATCGTCAATTCTGTGAGATTTATTGAACGACGGAAATGTCAAGTCAGATCGTGTGTACAACGTGAAAATTGAGAGAAAAAACGTAAATGGGGCATAGGGTTAATGGAAAAGTTATCAATTTTCTTTTGGTAAGGCTTTACTTCATTTAGTGTTTCGCATGGTTTTCAGAAAATAGCCGTATAATTTTTGAAAACTGCTTTTAAGAACTTTCTGAGGCCGTCTCAGAGGGTTCGAGTTTGTACAGAACTCTGTACAATACCAACTTAATCTACAGACCAATGTGACAAAGGTAGGAAAACCATGTGTTTATAATGCAAGGACTGGTGAATTTCGGAAGGTTTGTTGCCTTAGTTTGGTTCTAAGCTGAATATTTATTTGGATAATCCAAAATGACAGATTTCAATTCAAAGGTTTACCGTGTTCGTTGGATTTCAAGCGATAAATCATGTTAAGGGGAAGTTAGTTTCTGTTTCAATTCGATTTTAACATTTAAAAAAATTGGCGTGGTTTTATTTGGGTTATCGATTTTACCTTGGGCGTCCTAACTTATTTTATTTTAAAGTTCTGTGAGCTAAATCTCTCGAGATGAACAGAACATTTTCAGAGATTTGAAAACATCTGGGAATGCGTCGGCAGCTTTATGCAGCTTTCAGTTTGCTCGGGAGTTAATGGTTACAGTGAGCTTTCGGTTTTCCGAACATTTTATTGTGCTTGTAAGTTGCTGGTGTGAAAATTGGGGAACCACCTTTAAAAGGAGAGTATACGCAAAGCTCGCTCGGCTGTGAATTCACGGACATTCTGCAGACACAGCTGACTGAGTTCAAAAGCTCCCTGGGTACAGTGTGCGTGTTTGCATTCCCAGCTGCAGTGATTGTACTCGGGCTCTGAGTAGTCAAAAGGTAAATCACCTTTGTGATTGGGGAGACACGTTGAGAAGATGGAGACCTCTCTCTAACGTGATGGGTGTTAAACCTACAGGTATGTGGGAATTGGATTTTCATAAGGGACGGTGTAAGCACTCCTCCCAGTATGGGTTCAGAATGAAGACTAACAGTCTGCTAGTGAATCTAGACACGATATTATGCGGGGATTAATGTTTTGTTGCCCACTGTTTACACCACAAATTATATGCTTCGGTCACCTTGTCGAGAGCTGGTATCGCGATCGGAATAAGTTGAGAAAAGCTCAGATCGTTTCAAATAGAATTACATCGTGGTGCTCCAGAGCATGGAACACGCGCCATGGGTGTGCTACTGTTGTCCCAAACGATATTTTACGGTTGGAAATGTGTACCTAGCTAGCAGCTATCGCTTTTAGAATTTGCGTTTGATTTATGCCAAAATAAAAGCTCCAATATGAACGGTTTCTGACAGGGCTGGTTGATGTCTGTGATTCAGGTCGGTGTGTCGGGATTGCGGCCGCATTCCAAAACATACAGGTGGCAAAAAAAACTCTCACTTGCAACCGAGACTCTATCGCTAGCGTGCCTCAGTTTCGCTGTCAATCCTGGCGCGGGTAAACCAATCCCCTGCGCTATTTGGAGAGCAGAGTTCTCAGTGTGATCTGGGCCACACTTCTCACCGAAAACAGATGGAACAAGCCACCGATCTCGTTCCTCTTTAGGCACCGTTGCTGTGTGCAAAGTATCAAAGCAAGCTAGCTGGTCACTGATGTTGTTTGTGGGATGTTGCTGTGCGCAAAACACCACGAAAACAAACTGGTAATCGATTTTGTAGTTTGTGGGATCTTCCCTTGTGCAGTACATCAAAGCGAAGGAACGGCTGGGCACTGCGTTGTTGCTTGTGGTGTCCTGTTATGCGCAAAACTTCGCCAGAAAGGACTAAGTGCCCGTTGCTTAAAATATTTAATGGCTCTGACTGCGCGCAAACGCCAGCAAAACAGACAAGGCTACCGTTGTTGCTTGCGGGATCTCGCTGAGCGCAGAACATCGCCAAGATGTATTAAGTGGCCATTAATTTTTAGCGACATTTTGTTGAGCGCAGAACATCGCCAAAACGGACCAGGTGGCCATTAATTACACTTTAAATTGGGATCTTGCTGTGCGCAAAATATCGCTAAAACGAACTGGGGGTCCATTAGTTTTTTTTCGAGACATCTTGCTAAGCGCAAAACCACTGCCAAAAACAGTCTGTGGTTATTGAACTTATTGCTGCGTGCGGTATCTTGCTATGTGTAAATCGCCACCAAAGCAGACTAGACTGTCATTGGTCTAACTTCTGCACAAAACAGAGTACCTAATCTCGAAAAGCAGCGCTGCCTGTCATTAAATATACTGTAAGGCTGTAGGATCTCGGCTGCAAATTACCATCAGAACACTGTCTGGTCACTGAATCATTGCTGACTTTGGGATCTTTCTGTGTGCGTGAAACTAAAACCGATTAAGAGATAATTGATCTCATTTCTGCTTGCAGGAATCCTGCTATGCACAAAATTTTGGCAAAAGACTTTGATTGTACATTGACGTTTTTGTTCTTTGTGGAATCTAGTAGAAATGTGATATTACATTTATCGAATGTTGATTGAAGTCGGACTACTTTACTGCATTTTGAGATGCAACTGAAAGACATGATAGCATGACAGATCTATTCGAGTATCACCGTGAAACAATGCGGTTCACTTGCATCAAACACTATCTGCTAATGATACTCCACAAAGATGTAATGAGGAATAAGTATAAGTATTTTACCCAAACTTTGCCTATTGAGGCACTGAAACAGTTAAACAAACACGTGAATCTTTCCTGGCTACTAGGAATAATGGTTGAAGTTCTCCCCGTTCTCTACTCCCAGGATTCACAGACAAACTCATTACCATTACGTTAGACGACTACCTAAACTTCAGTTAATGGTGACACACAACCACCACTAGTCTTCCAAGAACTAGATGTATAATTCCCTACTAGTTTGTCAAAACCAAAATATGATTCAAAACAGCTGGTCAGGACTGCAATGTATAACCTGTCACTAGCCTTCCTAGGATTAAATATACAGTTGGCCACTAGAAGCAAAATTCACTACTTGCTTGACAGGGCACAGTTATATATTTTACTGTATTATTGTACTTTATTATATACTGCATTGCAACCAATGTATAATCCATCAACAGATCACTAAGACTTGGACACTTTCCAAGATATCACAGAAAATTCATTGAAATCCATTTTTTTTTTACCAAGGATCAAACACACAGTTCAGCACAAACTAGGTATAATGACCGCGAATGGGACAATTCTCCCAAAAACACTTCCAATCTGAAAAGCTAATATTAAATAATAGTAACACATTAAAAATACTGTTTAGTTTTAGCCATAAGCTGCAGACAGAAATGATACATAAGAAATATGTTTTGCCCTTCTGCTTAGAGCAAAGGAAATTTCACTTTGCTTCTAGCCTTGTGCCATCATGATGCATTCAGATTAATTCAGTAAGGCATGTTAGAATATTTCCTACTCCACCTGTAGTGTCTCACATCCTCAAAAAAAGGGCCATCTACCTGTTCTGGTATTTCAAATGAATGTTATTGATCCCATAGCACTATTCAAAGATGAGGAGTTCCTACTTTCTTCCTCAGATTAACTCCATCGAAAGCAGATTACCTAGTCATTCATCAAATTGTTGTTTCTGGAATTTTGGTGTACACATTTTCCTGCATGAACTCGCTGCATGTTATGCAGCTTGATATTTTTGAGCAATATAATGAAGTACTAGGAAAATGTCTTATTTTCATATTTATTTGGATCACTTTGAATTTCCAATTCAACTTGGCATTGATTTCTTCCATGAACTACAAACACTGTAACCCATAATTTGTTTGTTTGGGTAAACTGTTTTAATGATAAGGAGCAAAATGTCTGGTGTATTAGATGCGAACACCAACCAATCAAAAAAGCATATGGATAAATTGAATGCCTCTTGGTTAAAATGGCATTTAGTTGATGCATGATTCATGTACAGTATGGTTATGAGCTTATGATAGGCACAAGCATTACAGTTGATGCACTGTACTAGCGTGTATGTATAATGAGAGAACCACATCTTAATTTTCGATCTTTCGACTATTTTGTCCCCAAGCAATAAATAGTGATTTTTTTTGTTTCAGTTCTAAAAATGTCACATTATAAAATGCACAAGAATGTAAAATGAAGAATTAGATTCGTGAGGATATCATGTGTTGTAAAATGTGAAAATTTAGCACATCCACAGAAAACTTCCTCAAGTGTAAAACTTCCTCAAGTGTTTTGTAAAAAGCACAGGTAAACAGGAATTAGGGGGTGACTAGGAGATCAGAAAGGACAGGTATTGAAATATAGTAAAAGTTCTCAATTACTTGGCCATATTTCATCATTAATGTGATTTAATTATGGGATGTTATAAGTTGCCCCTGTGCTGAACAAAACCCCAGTTTATCATTAAATGCATTATTCCAATATTGAGTTCACAGGCATATTGACAATTTTGGAGGAAGGTCATAATTCAACTCTCTTCCCAGTGGGAGGGAAAAAGCAGTATTTTTAAAATATTTACTTTTGTCTCAAATATAGCTCCCTTCTCCCTGAAATCATGACTCATTGCAGGCTTATTAGCTTTCCTGTTTGAAACACATGAACAGTCTCAATCCAATTCCACATGAATATGGTTCCACATCTTTGAACTACACTTAAGAACTAGTTGCCGTTTTCATTGCAATAGCAATGCAAAGCTATTGTATGGAAAATGAAATAAAAGCACTTGAAGGTTAAGACATACTGTTGGGCAAAGTACAGATGACTTTGGTTTTACTCAGATATTTCATGGTTTCAAAACTGGAGCAACTCCATTCTCCGTCCAGCAAAGAAATCCCTCAAACTGATGAACACTAAAACGCCATTACACACATTGCTTGTTCTTACTTATTGGCTACTTGATTCTCAAAGAGGGGTGGGATTGAGATGTAATGGAGATTAAGAGGAAAAGAAATGAGTAAATTTTATTCTCCTGAATAAATAGGGTTATTTCATTAAATTAATTACCAAGTTCCTGAAGTAATGACACAATAATTATCTGTCACTAAGCCATTCATTTCTAAATTGTGCACCATTTTAAGTCATATAGCACTCAGTAAGTCTGTGGTTTGAGATGGCATTCAAACACTATCATAAGTTCAGATCCAGGAACAACTGTAGAGTCTAACAGTCATGTGGTTTGTTGATTTTTAGTAGCAGACAAATACACTTGCCTGTAAATACACCCCTCTATAGTCACTTCTGGTCTATTGCTGTCATTTCTAATAGTAATTTTTTTTTATTCTTTAGCTTCATGCTGGAGTGGGTATTGGCCAGGGCACAGCTGTGGAGATATTCCTTACTCTTCAGTTTGTCCTCTGTATTTTTGCCACAACAGACATTCGCAGAAATGGATTCATGGGCTCAGCAGCCGTGATCATTGGCTTTTCACTCACTGTGGGTCACTTCTTTGGGGTAAGTCTACAAATTTCCACCTCATTTGCCAAAGGACTAGGGTTAAGTGTGGAAAATATACCCAGCTCTGGACTAAAAGGTAACAAGCACTCTCCCAACAGTTGAGTTGCAAAATACAACCCTCTGTAGTGTCGCCCCATCCAGGCTAGGAAGACCTCCGGTGTGTCAGTTTACCTTGGCTACAATACAACCAAGGTGCTAGAACTGGCCGTGGCCCCTCAGAGGAGGAAGGGTTTTAAGTTAGATGTTGATCTTATACTGTTGATCATCATTCAGTAATTCCTGTTGGAAAGTACAAACACATAAACATGAAGCAAAGACAGACACCACCTCTACCTGATCATTATACATGTATTGGCCTCTTTAAGGCACCAGCTTTAATTGATTATATTTACCCTATCAATCCATATGTCATTGTCTCCTTGGAAAATTTACCCAAAATTAGAATGATAATTAGCCTGAGTTCAGGTCATTGCAAAAGGTACAAGGGTTGATCTTCATTCAGTTCAACTGGCATTAATGGGGTCCTTGCCACCTTGTTATGCAACCAGCTTCATTCCTGTTTAATGTACAAAGACCAACAACTGGGAAGTGAGATTAACCCAACAGTCTGCCTTTGGCCTGCATGAACCACCTCCTATGCTGTAAATTTGTAAGTTCTTATGTTTCTGTGAGCTTCACACCAGGTCCAGAGCAATCACCCTTCTGGGCAATAGGCCACTTTATTATGGAGATCAGAGATCCTCAGATATAAATTGGATTCAGATTTCTATTTTGGGTGTTGACTGCTTGGCACTATTGGAGGGCAAGATTTGGCCAGTTCCATGGGTGATAGAAGAGAAGAGGTTCTGCAAAGGTAAGGCTTGAATTATTTTTGAAGGCTACTGGTGCCCACAGCAATAACCTGGACCACTGATGTCCCATCTTGCCCTGCCCACCCTTCTTTGATTGCTCCCCGTATCTAGCTCATCCTGCTGCCAGGTCCAGAAGTTTTTTTGTTGACTCTGAGTTGTTGGGTTGGCTAGTTTGGTATTTTGCAGCTCTCCTGAAGAATATAATTGAAGCCAGAGTCTCAGAAACACAGTCAGAAAAGTCAATTGTGATCCTGTGTGAAGAATTAGGTTTAATTAGCAAACGGCATTATGTTCTTTCATATTTTCTTGGATAGTATTGACTATTCACAGAAGTTTTAAACTCATGGCTCTGCATACTCAAATGATGATGAGTGGTAATCAGTACCACTTCTTTTGAATTGTCTGTTAAAACTTTTTATTCATACAATTGTCTAATTGGAATAATACCGTACTCTCTTCCATTTTTTCCAGCTTCATTACACGGGATGTGGAATGAATCCAGCAAGGTCCTTTGCACCAGCTGTACTCACTAGAAATTTTGGAAACCACTGGGTAAGCACAAACTGAATTCAACTAAAACCGAGTGAGCAAGTGAACAAATCTGTTTTACAAAAGAATGAAAACATCAAAGGTGCTTGTAAGATGCACCAACATTTCTTCAATCACCACACATAAACAGAATCAAGTTAAGAACTATGGGGGTTTTGTGCCTCAAGGATTTTGTATAATTAGTTACTGATGGATGACAGATTCTTCAAATACAGCTAAACAAGTTCAAGTATAATGGGGACAACATATTTAATTATTTCAGGTGGCTTTGTCCCAGTATGTCTGATCATACATTCTGCTTACTTGTGAAGCACTTATAAAAGGTCAAAGATTGTCCATAATTTTTGAAGAGGATCTGTCAGATCAGAAAAGTCAAAACATCTGCTGAGCTTGTACATGCTAATTAACAGCAAGCTTTTCCCATTTTTAATAAAGCATATGCTTTTAAGCATGCCCTTGATTCTGAGTAATCTGAAAAACTAGCTTAGCAGGTCAAAAGGCCTCTTCCTGGTCTACAGGCTTTCAAAAATTGACATACTTTAATTAAAAAGCAAAATCTTCTATAATTCAGCAGAAATCGACTATGTTAGCAACCTCATTTAGAAAGGGAATAAGGAAGTCTGTGATGGGAACTGGAAATCTCTCACTGAACACTAAAGGGTGCTTTTAAGTAGTTATTTGCTCACTAACTTTTTTAAAAAAAGAGAGAGTTTCATAGCAGCAGCAAGGTGGATCCTACTGCAGAAGTTGCAACAGGCAAACATTCAACAATGCTGCAAGTATATATCAGGAATCTGAAAGTCTTGCTCTGTGTGAGGGAAGGTATGAGGTATTGTCCTGGTTTCCACAGCCACCTCTGTTCAATTTTCCATCAAACTGATGCAGTTATATAGCATTGCTGCATTTTGCCAAACTTTGTAAGATGTTTTTAAGATACTGGGCACTGTGTTGCTTCTGAACATCAAGCTCTGTGATTCAAAGTGAATTAGCTCATCACAGCCAGGTGTCAAATATCTTCAGACTTGGGATGAAAAAAAAGCCAGTATTTCTGCTCCTATTCACTGCTGGTGACTCTTGTAGGAAAGTGTACATGGGCATATACAAAAAGTCCTGTACTTTTGACCTCTGGGTGTAAAGCACTTTACAGTCAAAGTACTTTTAAAGTGTAATTACACTTTAAAAGTACTTTGACTGTAAAGTGTGTTACAGTCAATACTGGCTCAATTTCTGATCTTATAAATAATTACATTTATAAGATTGGAAATTGAGCAGGCAATTTATACACAGCTAGCTCCCACAAATAGCAAAATGATAATGACCCAGATATTGGTTAATAGTGATGTTGAAATTGGCCTGAACAGCTGGGATAATTCCCCTGCCCTTTTTTTGAAAAATGATATGGATCTGAAAGAACAGATGTGGCCTCATCTGTTCCTTCAGATGGATGTCTCACCCAGTAGAGCACTCCCACAAGTACTGCACTGGAGCACCATCTAAGATTTTCATGCTCGCATCTCCTGAGTGGAGCTTAAACCCACTATTATCCAGAGGCAAGGTTGCTACCATCTGAGACACTTCTAACAGTAAGTGGAAATATGTATTTTGGATTACATTAGGATCTGGCTCATCTGTAATGCTTCCCCGATGAAATAGCCAGATTGCTCAGATTCATGCATTAAGATAGTCACTTGGGTAAGGTTTGGGTAGGATGTTAGGACCAATGGAGCCGTGCACTGGCTCAGTCACAAGCCTTAGGAAAGAAAAACAATTGAGGGAATGCTCAATTCTAATTAGTTAACACTATTTTGTTTCTCAATTATGTTACTTCTGTATCTTTGCAGGTATACTGGGTAGGCCCTCTGATAGGAGGTGCTATTGCAGCTCTGCTGTATGATTTTATCCTGTTCCCCAGGATGAGAGGTATCTCAGAGAGATTGGCTATTCTTAAAGGAGCTCATCCCCCAGAAGCTGATGGACAACAGGAACCCCGGAGTGATCCCATTGAACTCAAAACACAAGCCTTATAAAAGTAGCTTTCTTTTTAAAGAAAGGGGTTTACAACACAAGAACTATCCTATCATCACGAAGTGACATTGTGAAATTTACTGTGTTGTTACTGAAAGTGTGCTTGAAAGAATATGAATGCTGTTAATGTCCCTAAGCAGGGAATTATAGTACAGAGGGTATATCTAAATTACTGTACAGACAAAGTTATCAGAAAAAAAAGCAAATGGAGATGAATTACTCAGATATTTTCAACATTCTTCAAATTCAGGGTTTGAATGTAATAATTCACTCATTAATTGGACAAAAAAATCCTCACGAGCTTACTTGATTATTAATCATATTTTATAACAGTTACATTAAATTTATAACCTGCTGTTTTTAAAATGCTCGCTAATTGCAAATGCTTTAAAATAATATAATGGGCTGTTTTGATGGGACAAAAATGTATTTTTTTTTAATTCTTTAAGTTCATGAAAAATGTAAGCAAGTTTAAATTTTACAGCAGTGAAAGTCTGATCTAGCTGGTTCAATCTACCTTTTCTGAAGTAGGATGGATTTTTGTAGATCTTCTTATAACTTCCTTTTTTAAAAAACTGCTCCCCATAACATCACCCAGCCCACCCCCTCACTCTACAACTCCCCAAAATAAAATGGAAGTTTACTTTGGAAAAAAATCGCTAAATAAGGAAGTGCCATCAACTTAGTTTTTTGGAAAATTTCTTTTGTAGCCAATAGGTCTTATCAGACAGCTAGTGTTTGGTCCAATTTTAAAAAAAACTCCCCTCCCACTCCAAGTAGTTTATAGTATTTACATAATCTGAGATATTTTTCACATGATCCCAACCCTGTATTATAACAGCACCTTCAAAATATTTATACATAGATTAGATTGTCTTTCAAGACAATTTAACTCTTTTTAAGATGATTATACAAGGGAGCAAATTGATTTTGTGACAAAAGACAATCTTCTGCTTGATGAAAAGTTATACATACAACTACTGACCATTATAGTCCTTTCATTTTGCAAAATAAATGCCAGGAAATTCAGTATTTAATTTAAAAATAGTTTGGATTGATGCTCTATTTCTTGCCTTGCCCACTCACAAGCTGATTTTGGGTATATGCCCTGCATTTTCATGTTGCATCAGCATAGACTTTGGAGTTACGAGAATCTGAAATTTCAATATGCAGTGTTATAAAGACCATAGAACAATTTATTTTATGGTAGAGTTGCCAGTGTCTTTTTCCACAAAACATGTCGCAGAACTTGCCTCAAAATGGAAAAATAGTGTCTAATCAATCTGTGTGGAAAATGCAACACTGGTCCTTAATTTTCACATAATCTCCAACATTCTCACAATTCTCAGTAAATCTGCACCATTCATTTAATCAGTGAGATACAAAGAGACAAAGAAATATAATTTTGAAGATTTATGGGTTGGGATGAAAATTTTTATTATGGGGATTTGAAAGGGTTAAATCAACTCTTTAATGGTTGTAGGATGCCTATTCAAAATCTATAAATCTGAAATTCACAAGTTCTAAATGTTCACCAGAATATATTTGGTAATATTCCCATTGAAGACATCATAATATAAACTGCAGTTCAGGAAATCTGCCAACAGTCCTTTACAGTTCATTTGTAGGGTTGTCCAAGTCTTCTACTCTGCTTGGTATACCAGGAAACAGATGTAGACTGACTATATTAATAGAGGGGCAGCGGTTACAACCATTCCTCAAGGTTTTCTACTTTGCTGCGTAAAGCACTCAAGTTGATGAACAATTGTGGGGGAAAGAAAACTGAGTTCTATTCCTCATTTTTTTTCTGTTGACCCTTATTTTGTAAACTCCAAACTAACTCAACATGTTTAGAAAATCCAATGCTGTATCGTTACAAATCGTGGAGCACAGGGCTCCCAAACCTGAGTTACAACTCCAAATCCACACAAACGTCCAAATAAAACATTGGGTAAATCCTGTCACTTCTTGTTAAAGCTGCTAGATAAGATTATTACATAGTTCAAATATTAGCATCTTGAAGGATGAAGGGATGTATGAATACTTCTACCTCACAAAGTTAATCACCAGGACAGCACTGGTGGCACCCACAAAAAGAGTACAGACCTTGTCAATCAGTTGGCTGCAGTAAAAAGCAGCATGATGAGGCAGAAGGGAGAGGAAAAGGTACAAAAAAATTTTAAAATAGCTATGACTTAATAACAATGAATGAACTGAAAGAATAATGTCTATTTTGCACTCTGCATTGTGCTAAACCTAATATTATAAATTCAACTGATTTGTCAACTTATTCCCCATTGTGAATTCCTTCGGCTGCAGTGAATGGTAACAGGAAAACAAAGTTACTAGGGGAATATTCCAATAACATTTAGTCAATTAGCATTTCTGTAAATGTGTTTCCCTGTAACAAACCTCTGGATTTGCACACATGGATTTTTTTACAAGCTGTGTGAGATTTATGCTTTGTGGTGGTTTTTGGAAGTTGATTTTAGAAGGAAGAATACTGCCCTTATTTGTTTTGGAATGGAGATTTTCTTCCCCTTCCCAGTCACCTGAAATAAAATGTTAATTTAACATTACCACGATTACTAGGATCAGTTCTTGTATTCAAGGGCAAACAGTTTGGACTTTTCTTGCCCTGTTGAGAGCAACTCCTTGCGTATAATCACTTTGGTCTTTTTGACCAAATTTTTTTGAATTGGGAGTGATGCTACAGTTGTTAAAATAGTGCATCTTTGTGGTATTGTTAAGGCATTATATTTTGAATAAATAAATTTTGAAAAGTGGCACAGCATTATTTCAGTGAAAGTTTAATTTGGTTGTGATTGCTTTGATGAATTCATAGTACATCAAATGGAAGTAGACTTAAAATGGCAAGTTAAGTAAAACTCTGATCATCCTTAAAATATTCAAGATGTAAGTAAGGATGCAGGATGCCTTCTTACCTCAAATTTTGCACTGAAATGACATTAACACGAGTCAGTCATTTGAACTCTCTGAATTACTCTGTGCTTAAACTTCCCTTTTTACAATCTTTGTAGATTGCTTTAGAAGGGAAGATATTTTGTTCAATGGCAATGGAAGCGTTTTAATATGGCATGCTTACTGGAAAACCTGCAGATTTGACTCTTCAAAAAAATGTCCATTAAACAAATCAACTTGCAACTGACAAAGGCTTAATTTTTTTGAACATACCACTATAATCAATTTTAGCAAGATGCTAAAGGAGCCAGAAGCCCATGAGAAACAGACTGCACAGACTTACTGAATTTTTCATGGGCAACACACTAAAGGTGGTGAATGGGACGCTGCTATGAAACTTGCAAATCCAACCCATCACTTGGAAAAAAAATTGTCAGTTAATTCAATTGTTGCTTTTTTGAATTTGAACCTATTAGATTTAAGGTCAAGTTAAATTTATAAAATAAGATTTTTGAGTTTCATTTTATTTAGTTGTCTGCTTTAAAATAAAATGTGCTCAGACACACAGCACCTGATTGCTATAGCAAGTTGTGACCAAAATGGTTTCCCTTCTATAAGTTACAGAAACACAATACCAACTCTTTATTAAGCACCACACAATTATGTACTTGCAAGATTTTACAATATACAATTCTATGTATTTTTTAGTTGTTACTATAGAAGGTTAATGTAAAGGTTAAATTTACCTTCATGTTTACCAGTGTTTGTAACTTATAGAGACCAGCAAAGAAAAAGGAAAAATATAAATCCTACACAACTTGAATTGTGACAACTTTCCTCTCGTGCCAATGGACAAGTGACATGATATGTATTTCATCCACTGCAGGTGCTAACCCACAATAAGAAAATTCAAAGTCTACAATAGTTTTATCCAAAAACCAAAAAGAAATTTATGCACACTAAACCCTGATTTTTTAATCTCTCATTTGGTTCTATCTACCCTTTTCTCCACAGCACACAACTTCACTAATATTACTGTTGGCAAAACAGGTGACTTGCTATTAATCTTAATCTGTAAATGAGGTATCTGATGTGATATCCTTAGATTTTTTTACTTTGCTGAGAGATTCTTCAAGACAATACAATCAAGAAATAAGAACCAGTCACCCTATCATCCCCTAAAGAACCACGCTAACTCATCGTTCCAATACCTTGCTAAAGTAAAAATTTCACAGTAGCACTAAGTTACAACATTGCCCTCTGGCTCCGATACCTCTATTTGAGCCCACTTAAAGGGATTCATATCTGTTAGTTTTGGAATGTAGTGGTAGGATCTGAACTGAAACAAATCTGACCAATACCAACCTAGTTTTGAGTAAGCACAAGCCTGAATTACAGAGATATTTAAAATACTATAAAATACATACTTGTCTGGCAGTGGGAATGAAAAATATGACTCCAGTATAAGCAAGACCTGTATTCATGAGGTTGTCAGGGTAGAGAGGATATGTTCTTCCTCTGCATATAGCCCATGTTCTAATGACTACTGTTACAGGTCAGGTTGCTATTTGGTGAATGTCCCTTTAAGGCACCTGGACAGTACAGTAGTAGTGTGTGGTGTCGTCACGACAGCAAAGATTACAACGTGCTGGCTGTTTTGCTCAGTGAGTCGGAAGAGAGAGAGAGAGAGACACTGACTGCTGGTCTCCGTAACAATGGATGAAGAACAATAGCTGTGTCTGTCACGACAATCCATGTATGGATTTTTGGAGCAATCTAGTGGAGTCCACTTTGTCGTTAACCTGTAGAGGGAAACAGGTATTTCTGTGGGCGGCCACGTATCGAATGCCTTCGGGGTGGCAGGTACTTTGGAACAAAGCAATGGAGATCATCAGAGATTGAGGTGTCGTATGGGTTCCATCATGGAACTTGTGGAGTTCGTAAATTCTCTCTACATTCTCTTTACATTTTCTCTTCAGTCAACGATGGATTTTGCAAAAGCCTTTGCTCACACTTCACCTTATGGCTTGTTGAACTGAACTTTGAGAATTATTCCTAGACTTGGAGTTTGGGAATTTGCCACACACACACTTTGAGTTTAGTTTTGGGGATTATGTTTGATATCTAACGTTTTTACTTTTCTTATTATTACAAGTAGTTATTAATAAAATAGTTTTTAACACTTGTACATGACTCGGTGTGTTTCTATTGTTGCTGGTACATAACACTGCAAATAATCAAGATGAGACTATTAAAACTCAAAACTGTCATGATGAAACTAGCTACCAGAAAGTACAAGACCCTGTTCTTTCATTTGCAAGCTGTGGGCATTGCCAGCAAGACCAACATTTATTGCTATTCCTAATCACTCTTGAGAATGTGGAGATCAGCCACCTTGAACCTTTGCAGTCCATTTGGTGCAGCCACTCCCCAGTGCTGTTTGATGGGGAGTTCTAGGACTTGGACCCAGTGATTATGAAGTAACAGTGATATATTTCCAAAGCACTTATGGAGGGAACCCACAGGAGGTGGCATTAACCCTACACTTGATGTCCTTGTCCTTCTGCATAAAAGAGATTACAGGTTTGGGAGGTGATGTCAAAGAATCCTTGGCAAGTTGCTGAAGTGCATTTTGTAGATGATCCACACTAATACATTAATGGTGGAGGGAGTAAATATTTAGTGTGGTGGAAAGGTGCCAATCCGTAACTGGTTTGTCCTGAATGATATCAAGTTTCTTGAGTGCTGTTGTGGCTGCACTCATTCAGGCCAGTGGAGAATTATGGAATGGCTACAGTGCAGCAGGGAGCCATTCAGTTCACATCAGCTCAGTATAAGAGCAATCCGGCTTGTCCCACTCCCCCATGCTCTCCCCATAGCCCTGCAAATTCCATACTTCCAGCACTTTTTTTTGAACACTACAACCAAATCTGCCCTAGCAGTGGAGCACAGTCCCTAACCGTTTGCTGTGTAAAAGAATTTTTCCTCATGTCACTTTTGGTTCTTTTGCCAATCACCTTCATTCTATGTTTCCTAGTTCTTGACCCCTCTATCCGATGAGAACTGTTTTGTCTCATCTATTCTGTCCATATCCTTAATGATTTTAAACACCTTGGTCAAATTCTTCATAGCCTCCAAGGAGAACAACTGCAGCTTAACCTTTTTGTCCCTCAATCCCCAAATCATTTTGGTAAATATCTTCTGCACTCTCTCCAAAGCCTTTGTCATTACTTCCTTGCTCTTGCATTCTATGCTTCTATTTATACAGTCCAGTATCCTATATACTTTTATTAACTACTTTCTCAACCTGCCCTCCCATTTTCAATCAACTAAGCACAGGAATGTGACAGAACATTCCATCACTTTCTTGACACACTTTCTAGATTGTGGAAAGGGTTGGGGAGCCACTTGCCATAGGATTCAGTCTGACCTACTCTCGTGGCCACAGTAATTTGATATGGTAGGCACACTTAAGTTTGTAGTCAGTGAACCCTAGTACGTCAGTGCGGCTCACTATTGACCACAAACTGTTGTCACAAACGTAAAAGTACTGTGGCCACTAGAGTAGGTTAGACCCTGTGAATTCTGTGGCAAGCGACTTCCCAACTTCATAGGAGATTGTCATTATCTGATTTGTGTGGTGCAAAAATTATTTGCCACTTATTAGTACATGCCTGAATGCTGTCTGGATCATGCTTCATCATAAAGTTTGTAAATGGAATTAAATATTGGTGCAATTCAAATATTCCCACTTCTGACCTTACGATGGACAGAAGGTCATTAATGAGGCAACTGTGGATGCGGCTGAGAACACTGCACAGAGAAACACCTGCAGTGATGAATTGAGTCGGAGATAATTCACTGCCAACACCCATAACCATCTTCCTTTGTAGTAGGTATGACTCAAACCAGTGGAGAGCTTCCCCTCAATTCTGACACTATGTCAGACTTAACTATATCCAGATACAATACACACAGTCAACTGAGCCTTCAAATAAAACAGTGATGTCATAAAAGTGCAAATTTAAAAACATTTTCCCCACCAACTATTTTAATGTGAACTTAAAAATAAATGAGTTTGATAGAAAGTGCAAGCTTAAATTAAAATGTTCTTTATTGTTCTACATTTAACAGGATTCCATACAAATAAGTGCAAAGACTTTTATTTCCTTTTAAACAAAGTATTCACTTGGACTGTATTAAGTTCTACTGTCCTGGAAACCTGTATCAATTGAAACATTAACCTACTGTTTAGAAGAATTTCCTAAAGGTAATCACATTAAAAAAAACCTGTCAAACACAGCATAGCAAACAATATGTACAATATGTACATAATATTAATCCTATCAATTTATAGGATGATGCTGTTTGCAGCATTGGTTGTTCATTTTAATAATATTCTTAAATAGAGCAAAGTATAAGAATATCAAAATAGTCTGTGGTTTGGTTCTTATATTTAAAAATAAACTATATGGAAGTGGTTGGAAAATAATTGAACAAATGAACAATGAGTACTGGACGTTAGAATTAAGAAGGGCATATGCTTTGGAATAACATTAATGTGATGACTTGTCTCCTTATGAGGAGCTATCTAGTTTCAGCGTGGCACTTGAGAGCAGGAACTTGAAATAAAAACAGAAAATGTTGGAAATACTCATAAGGTCAGATAGCATCTGTGGAAAAAGGGAGGTAGGGTTAATAATTTAAGTCTCTGACCATTCATCAGAATCGAAAGACATTACAGAACAAGAGCTCATGAACAGGAACCGAGCCAGGGAATACAAAGTGGGGAGAAAAAGAAATGTCCATACACACACAAAGAAGATAAACTGTAAACTAATTTAGCTGGAAGCTAGGGACTGATTGAAAGGCAAAATATGTGCAAGACAATAAGAGAAAACAATGAAAGAAATTAGACAAACAAAAGATGTTTCTAGGACCCAGGTATGCAGTAAAGATAAAAGCAGAATTGCAGAGAGGGAGAGAAGAATAGATCTGGCAATGTAGAAAAGGCTCCAGTGGCTCACAACAGTAATGGAAGAAAAAGGCAGGGAGAAACCCAGGTGCAAACCACCACTGGTCACGTACATAAAAGGGGGATTCCCTTTTCAAGCACTTGGTCAGAACCATCCTCATTCTCGGAAGTACCAGTACACCCATCCTAAATTACCAGCACGTACTGTCTGAGAGAAAATCAAAGCAGTAGTTTAGTTTTGAAGTTAAAATACAAATTTTAAGGCAAAAGGGCTATAAAGTATGGAGTAGAAAGACGGTGTGCTGTTTCGCGAGCTTGTATTGTGCTCAGTGGAACAACGCAAGAGGCCACGTGCATAAAGACCGAAGTAAGAGTAAGATGGAGGCTTAATGAGACAATGACTGTAACCCACAGGATCAGACATAAAAGAAGCATTTAACAAAGAGGTCACCCAATCCAAGTCTTTCCAACACTGAAAAGAATTCTGCATCTGCCCCCAATCATTGTGAAAGGAAGAAGAGTATACATTGGAAGACAAACTGTCTCACCTGGAAAATATGTTTACAACCGTGGGCTGCAGAGCAGAAGGTTTCAAATTTCTTACACTTGAATGGAAATATGAACAGGTTCGAGGGAAGGTAGCGCTGTGGTTTAGGGTGTCACAAAGGAAATTGTCCCTTCGGAACTGCAGCGGGCAGAGGTGAAAATATTTTTGGGGTTTGGGGTTGGCCTGGAGGAGAATGTGAGATCATGTTGGAAGTGGCAGAGACTGATCTGTCAAATGTGAGGTGAACTTGGTAATAGATCTGAGAGAGATGAGTGAATCAAGTGCAGGAAATAGAATGGATTTGGTTTGGAGAATTATGTATATAACAACAGAATGCAACCTCTGGCTGAAGAATCTGGAAGACATTTCAGAAGCTCTGGCATATAGGAGTGGCATCATCAAGGTGGATACAACTTAAAAAGAAAGACTCAGTGGGATGAAGTATAATTTAGTTAGCTATGGGAGTCAGTGGGCTCATAGTAATCAATGGACAACCATTAGCCAGATTGGAGATACAGATACTTAGAGAGAGAACGGAAGTGTCAAGGATGGACTGTGTCAAAAAAGCAAGCAACACGTTAAGGTAAATTCATTGATTGATTAATTTCTCCATCATAGACAGAAACAGAAAAAAATCCTCGAAATAGATCAGGGCAGAGCATGACTCGAGGAGTATTCAATGGGTGATAAAACAAATCCGACACAGTGAGAACCCTGGTAACTCCTGTTATTTGGAGGAAAATGTGAAAAAGTTCAGCCAGGAGGAGGAAAGTGAGGAGACTAGAGACTGCAGATGCTGGAACTGGGAGCAATAAACAATCTGGAGGAACTCAGCGGGTCAAGCAGTATCGGTGGGAGGGGAATGGAGGTGGTGAATGAAGACCGAGGTCACTGATCAAGCAGGTGAATGGGTTACCCACAGACCATCCCAGTTTTTTTTTACTGTGAGGATCACACTAGTGAGGAGGTCTTTTGAGATCAATTTATTAGATGAAGGATTACAGGTGCCAACGCTATAGCACAGTTCACCAAGGCTACAGTACGCCACACCTTCTACAGAAATTTGTAAAACAAAGCATATGTGGAAAAAAGCATGAAATTAATTTGAAAATCTCACATGAATTTTTACTGTAATATTAACCACTTTTATCTAGGCTCAGGTATTTTGAGTACAGTGATTAGAAATCTTTGTTAAAAATATTGTTATAAGGGAGTAGAGTGCTCATGAGCAGAACATATAAAAGACGAAGTATTAATATAATTAAAGGTTGAGTGTACATGACATACACTGTAGATTTTGGAAGATATTCTTTCATCTGGCTGATACTTGTTTTCAACATTACTATGCAAGTTTGGGGTTTTCATTGCCACGTGAGGATATTTTGCTTCATATTACATATCAATTACACATTTGCATCGTTGGTCTTTACATTCCAGAGTTGTCTGTGTCTGGTTTAAATGACACTTTAATGTCCGTAAGCATAACTAAAAACTTAATTGTTTATAATGACCGTTTAGCAAAAGAATTCTCTCACTTTACATACAGGACTAAATAAGTCCTTTGAGCAGCAAATTAGCTTACTTGGTAATGCTCATTTTTTAGGGGGTAAAAAAAATCACATTTTTGTTCACTGCATCATCCTTTGCCAAATTATTGGTGAACCCCATGCAAAGGAAAGTTTTAATAATTATAAAATATCAGCAGTTATTAATACCTGCCCCAACCCAGCATATGTGAAGGACAAAAAAATTGCCAATATAAAATAGTAGCTCAAATGTTTTTCCATAAGCAGATTATATTTTAAAAAATCATTAGTTTTGACAGACTTTAAATTGAAGACACAAGCTTGGAACCAAAAAGTCAAATTTATAAATATGATGCATAATAAGAAAACTCTGTTAATATAAGTAAATGATTTTAACTTTTGAATTTTTCCTGACCTAGTCAGTACTGGTATAACAATTCCCGTTTTATGCAAATATGTCATATTCAAACGCATTACATCCAACAGGATTCCGTGACACATTGAATAATGCTTTTATTCACTCATCTATGTTAATCCTATAACTGAATCCACAGACTAGTTTGAAAATTCTTTGAAAATAATGCAATGTCTAGCATTTGCACCATTTTAACTGTGGCTATTACCATGACTTGGTGGTATTTATTTAGTTTACTATACTGTCAAGTCCATATAGCTCTTAAAATCAAATAAACTGGGACAGCCTCTTGGCTTGAAGGACTCTTGAATGTTTTACAAGCATATTGACAATATTGTACTTGTGTTAATTTCGGTCAAGGGAATCCTGGAAGTTAACAATGGCAGTTACGGAGTTGTGGGTGAAGGTTGCCCAGAGAAATGAATATTCCCTCCCCACCTCTACTGCCTTAATATAAATTATAGCACAGCAGCTGAAGAGCTATTACAAATATCTAGTAGAATAACAATGGAAACATTGCAAATAGCACATTTGATCATTTAAGCTTCTTTCAATTGTGCAAGATTAGATCATTGGTTCTAATTTCTAGACCTCACAAGAACCTGACAAGCATCACGTGCATATTTGAAAAGACTAAATAACTACTATATACAAATTGGAGACAAGGTTAACAGAAAAGCAACAATTGAGGTTAAATGCCCCCAATAACTAGCTGATTAAACAACAATGTAACCAACCTTTGGGTTCAATGTCACAGCTACTCCTTTAAAAAGCACCTGGACCAATGAAATTGAATTGCTATGGTTACAACAAGAGGTTTTAACAGTGAATAAACAAAAGCCATTCACACTGTTAACTAATTGGAAGATCATTTTGGCAAGTTTCAGGAAAATGAATCATCTAGTCATGTGGGTCAGAACATTGAACACAAAATCCCAATAGATTTTATCCTAATCTATGGATTTCCAGGAGGTAATCACAGTTTAAGAAAAAAGATACACTGTGTTCAAAATGCCTTTAAAGATATTATCTAGTTTGAAACCAACTAGCCAGGAAAGGCAAGCTCTGCTCCCAATGGAGCTGGACACAAGTTTGCTTTTGAAAAGGAGAAAAGACTTTCAACATGAATGTGCATGTGCCCTACCTGTTACAGCCTGGCTCAGCAAATTTCAAAGGCAGTGTGCAAATGCTTCCATTCTGGCCCCAAATAAGACAGCCTTAGATGTATTGTAAATTATCAGCTTTTAAAATGTTCCATACAAGTTCTCAAACAATTTGTACATTTCTTGAACTTGCATACAAATTACAATATCTGGATTAAATAGAATATGCATTTTCACACAAGGATTTGAAAAAGGTTTGCATATCTTGCATTGCTGACCCAAGCTGTATGCAGAGGAACCGTTTTTGGCACTTGTTTTTTCACCCACTTTACTCAACTATCTTTATCCAATCCTATTCTCATTTCCCTTATTTACCGTCACCATCAAGAAATGTGCTTTGCTGCAGCTTTGGTGAATTCACAGCTCAAGAGAAGTGACACCAGGGCAACAACAGCTGCAGGCTAGATGCAGAGTCACATTCCATCTATGTTTTGTTGACCTCTTGCTCAGAAGGACATCCTTCCTGAATATGTGTATTCCCCATCTGCTTCCCATTTCTTCCAATAAGCCAGCTCAAGTAAAATGCCAACCCAAGGACATTAGCAGAAAAAGAATTCAAATTTCTTTACCTCATATCATTCTTGTAGCTGACAGAGAACTAAGATTTTAATCTCATTATTATGGATTTGAACAGATACAAGTTAATTGGACACTTTGGTAATGCAATGTATTTTTTTCTCATATTGTGAGGATTAGATCGTAGTATCTGGATGGTTCAGAAAGTTTAAAAAGTATTTGTATTTAGCTAGCGCCACCTCATCTTCAAACACCCCAAGAAGTTTCACACATAGCACTACTTTCTGAAGTGCAATGGCCACTATCTGGGAAAATACAGCATTCAGCGCCAGCAACATCCACAAAAAAGTTTTAAAATAATTCCTTTTTGCTCGTTATTGCCAGAAAAATTTACGATTTCATATGCTACTACATTTCAGTTTTGCGTCAAGAAAGCAAACAGTTAAGCGTGGGAGACAAAGGAGAAAAGTAGATCTGAATATTTGCGCAGCATCGCAGCCCAGTGATTTGTTTGTTCTAACACAAAAACCTTTATATAAAAAAAATGCTTTTGTGTCACTTGCACTCATTTTAAGTTGGATAATGGATTTAAAGGAGTTGATGAGGTGAGCACAAAATTACGAGGGGATTAAACAAGTGTTCAGAAAATACAATGAATTGAAGAAGAATAGTTTATAGACACAAAAAGAAATTAAATGCTGGGTCAGAATCCTATTTGGCTTTGGCGTGCATATTTATATAACACACGTCATGGGAAGCAACATAGGAACACAGAATCTCTTCTAAAGTCCTTATGCATTTCTTTTTATCAAGGCTTCTCAGTGAGGAATTGCTGTTATTCTCATACTCTGTGATGCAATTGGATAAGTAACCATTGGTGTGGTGGCATGGCTTATGGTGATTCCTGGCAGTGCTTGTGCAATTGATACTGCCACTGGTGCAACAGAGACAGCCACTGGGGCCATGGAAACTGGAGGTGCCATTCCCTGGGCAATGGTCTGGGCAAGTGCCGCAGGGAGAGAAGCAATTTCAGGATTAAGATGCTGTGCTGTTGGTGCAGCATTGGTAGGTGGTGCAGCAGAAGCTGCAGCAGTCGCCACTAGATCTTGCTGCGTGACAGGTCGTGGTTGAAGTGCTTGGCTGCTCAAAGTGGTGTGAGTCTGTGCTACACCATGGTTGTAATTGGTCAGTGTGGCCACAGTTGGTGCTGCCAGTATTTGCTCTGTCGCTGTGGGAGTGGAGGTCAGCGTCACCACCTTAGTTTGGTTGCGGAAATGTGCATTTTGCTCCAAAAGCACCTCATTAGTTGCCATCAAATTTGAGATCTGTTTTTTGAGTTCTTCAACACGCTTTCGAAGCATCAGATTCTCCTCTTCTAGAAATCTATAGTCCACTGGACGCGAATTTGAGATACTAAAATCATAACTTTCAAATCGCAAGCCATCCACTCTTCTCCTCTTTAGTATATGGTCATAGTCAGTATAACGATCAGTGTCATAGAGGTCATCAAATGGGTCATATCGCCGCACTACAGGAGAAAGCACTTGGTCTCGTGCTAATCTCTCTAAAGTTCTGTTTTCATACTCATATTCATCACGTTTTAAGTGCCGAAATTTACATTTAGATCCTCTTTGACAGTCCCCTTTCAGGTAATCTCGGCAGATTGGAACCTCACCTTTTTTAAAAGAAAGGTCAGAAGGTGAAAGGCCAAGACCCATGGCCACTGTAAGGCGCAGACGTGGGGGAAGCTCTCCTGATTTTTTGTAATGTTCCTCATCTTCCTTTGTCCCATGAATAAACTTGCAGTTGATACGAGTGCACTCCTTGTTCTGATAATCATGGCAAAAGACAAACTCATTTTTTTTAACACCCAAGTCGGACACCTCATTAATGTCGGGGTGGTAGAACTTGCAGCGCTTGCCACGTTTGCAGACATTGCGCAGGAAGTCACGGCAAATATCATCTGAGCTGTGGCCAGCCTCGTCATTACCACTGTTAAATAAATTATCTTTATCCGGCATCTTCACAGACTATTATTGTGTTTCTCAGCAACTGTACATTAAAACATCTGAAAAAGAAAATCAAGGTATGTCTTTACAGTGAAGGAGGAATTAACCCACAAAGTAAGTGTCACTTGAACCACTGCATTTTGAGCTCAGCAAGCTGAACAATGTTTGTTTGGGAAAAATAAAGATTTCTAAAGGTGTGTGTCTGGTGTCGGCACCAAATATTATAAGGTTAGTTGTAGTACACTTCCCCTTGATTTGTCTACTCTAGAACCTCAGATAAACAGGCCCCATTGTATTAGTGACACAATTTCATTCCCCAATAACTTATCCCTGGGGGCTACGACTGGAAATGATGGGTGCTATTTTGTTTAGTAAGTTTGAGATTTTTTTTGTGCAGTTACTTATGCCCATTAAGATTTTGTTTAAAATTTGCCAAACTTATTTTGTTTTGAACATCACAACCAAAAGAGAAAAAGAGTGCTCCCTTCATTACTGTGGGATACATTAAACAACTGCACTTACATGAATGCCAACATTTCCAAGATTTTTGGAAGAGTAATTTTTAGAATAAAGATTTTCACTGTGAATTGTTTATCTCCACTGAACGTGTATGCATGCAGCAATCACCATGTTTTTTCCCCCTCACACCTCCGGAGATACTGGCTCGATATAGTTTTAAGAGAAAATGTTTGCATCTTCAGCCAACAAATATTTCCTGGTATGATGGTGGCAAGTCCAAAGATGGTGCAAAACTGATATAATGAGGTCAGCTTGTACTGATTTAATGACAGTTGCCCTTAGGCCAAAGGAAAGGGGTAAAATAAACATAACCAGAGATCCCACTTCCGATTTGAACACAGTGACTTCTGCTGGAAAGTGTACATCTGCAGACTAGGGCTTCCCAAAGTATTTTCCAATACTTTATTTCCATTTTAATACTTGAAATTTCACATGACCCCAGAAATCAACCAAAACAAAACAGCAATCAAGCTGTTTGCACAATTTGCAATGTGATGATCACCAGATAATTTATTATAGCAATGCAGGTTAATGGATAACTATTAACCACATTTACCAGGAATTACAGTTCCTGGTAATGGACAACACAACTTGGATGAGGACCTTGGCACCTAACCAATGGGCAGGTGGAAGCAGTGTAGGGACAGGTCTCTTTCTCTCTCACTTTTTTCTAGGGGCTCTACACCAGTAGTCTCCAAGGGAGAAAGACATGGAGTACACCACCATTACCTACAGTTGTCACATGTCAGCAGAGTAAATCATTAGTCCTTCACTCCCATGCCTCAAGATTAATGTAGTTTATCACGACAGCAGGAGCTGCAAGGAGCAATCTGACTGCTTTCTAACATTGGCCAAGACCAGTATCTGTGGCAATGTGATGGGCTTAACGTGGTCCATGGATCATGACTCCAACAACTCATGCTACAAACAATTTGGGGTCATGACACAGAATTTTGAAAGCACTATGTAGAGTTTGGTCATACGTAGGCTGTGGTCAGATGCGGTGCCACCCACTGTAAAAGGACCTACCAATAATTACTCATCTTGGCTCACGTACAAGGAAACCCATCGCCTGGGAAGATGAGACAATCGGAACTTTACCCCAGGAAGAGTCTGCACTTTTAGAAGAGAGAGACAAAATTGAGAATGGGATCCAATATTTGCAATAATAATAATCAAGAAGTATTAACTTAAGGAAAAAAAGTTACAGCATCATGGAACTAGAAATGCAATGAAAGGCCAAAAGATGAAAATGGTGAGTAACAGAAACATATTGATGAAAATAATAATGGAAATAAAAATGATTACCTTTAGGCATTATTTTGATTTTTTGGTGTATCAGTTGTTAAAATAGTGGGTACATTTGATAGTAGATAAGAAATTGACTTGAAGTCCCAGCTGCTCAGTCAAACAACTGAACAAATGCACACAGCTGAAAAGTCAAGGTAATTAAAACATTCTGGGTGCTAAATATATAAGCTTCCTTCCTCCATTTAATTATAGACACCCAGAAAGCTCTAATTAATATGATTGAATCGGGGCAAGTAGCAAAAATTGCTGACTTACTCGATGGATTCCAAACTGGTATGATGAATAAAATGTGGCATCAATAGCCCTCTACATATCTGCATACACAATGCATCAATTTGAGCTATCATGATGCCAAAGTATTTGTAATGTAAACTGTACTGTGGAGGGTTAGTTTTTGTAAATAAGATATTTTGAAATAAAAATCACACTGTCTTATAAAACAACATGACCGAGAAGTGCTATTTTGAAAAGGCTAATGGTACGTGTGGGGATCCAAAAGGTAGCTTTACTCTGCTGACATTGAGTACCACACAATTTTTGCTTACTACCTGAACCACATGTAAATTGGCGTGGGGTCAATAAGACCAGAATTCAGAGAAAAAGGACCCCAGATCTGAAATTCAAATAGTAGAACCAGTTTGGACAGACCCAAGAAACACAAGGGGCAGAAAATATTGATAGGAGTTGTCTATAGCCCCCAAACAGGGGGCTATAGACAACTCCTAGCTGTAACTAGCAGAATAAACTTATTCTGCTAGTTACAAAAAGTTAACGGATTTGTCAAATGTGATTTCTCTTTCATACATGCACCTTGACTCTGCTCAATGATATTATCATCATGTGTGCATTGTTACCACATCCTTAATAATAGATTCTATTATTTTTCCTACCACTGATGTCAGGCTAACTGGTTTGTAATTTCCCATATTCTCACTCACTCCTTTCTTAAATAGTGAGGTTATACTAGCTACCTCCTACCTTGCAATGGATTGTTTTCAGGTTGGGACACTGCGAATAATGATGTACCACAGGGACTGGCGCTGGGGCTCCAGGTGCTCAGCTTCTATATCAATAATTTGGAAGAAGGGACCAAGGGTAAAATTTGCTGATTATACAAAGTTGGATGGCAGTGGCAGTTGTCAGGAGGATGCAGAGAGAGACTTCAGACGATACAGGAATCTAAGTGAATGGGTAGGAACATGGCAGATGGAATATAATGTGGTAAAATAAGATGTCATCCACTTTGTTTTTTCTAAAAAAGTAGAGTATTCTTTAAATGCTGAGAAATTGAAAGATGTTGGTTTTCCGAGAGACCTGGTGCTTTGTACATGAGACACTAACATTTAACGCACAGTTACAGCAAAAATTAGGAAGGCAAAGAGTACATTTACCTTTATTGCCGTCTTGCAATGCCTACCCTTGTTTTGAGTCCGTGGCTCTTATTACAAGAGGTATTCAGTACAAGAGTAAAGACTTCTTACTAAAATTATGCATGCTCAGACCAAGACTGCACTTGGAATATTGTGTACAGGTCCGTTCTCCCCAAGGAGGATATACTTACCATAGATGGAGTGTATTGATTCATGGGACAGGGACGGATTGCCCTATAAGGGAAATTAAGCAGACAAGGTCTATACTCTCCAGAGTTTAGAGGAATGAGAGATGATCTCGTTGAAATATACAAAATTCTTATGGGGCTTGACAGGGTAGATGCAGGGATAATGTTTCCCTTGACGTGGGTATCTGGAACCAGACGTCACAGACTCAAAACAAGAGTAGGTCTTGCAGGACTGATGAGAAGAAATTTCTTCACCCAGTCATAAATCTTTCTACCCAAGAGGATACGAAGGTTTAGTTGCTGAGTATATTCAAGAGAGAGATCAATAACTTTTTGGATATTAAAAGAATCAAGGGGCATGGGGCTAGTGCAGGAAAGTGGTACTAAGGTAAAAGATCAGCTATAATTTAACTGAATGGAACACTTAATGTGAAAGGCCAAAAAAGTCTACTCCTGTTTTTATTTCTTACATCCTTATATTTATGTGAAAACATAATTCTATAGTTAAGATATATCAAGTGTATTCACGCTCAAAATATTTTCAATTGCAATAACTTAAGGTCCTAACAAGAGCAAACCAAAGGGATAGAGCAAAAAAGCATGGATCTGATAACTAACTTGTACAAATCCTTTACCAGGCTGCAGCTGGGCATTGTGTATGGTTTTGGGATCCCCAGTAATAGGAAAGATGTAGAAGTTATGGAGAAAGTGCAGAGTAAATCAACCATAATGTTATCAATGTACATAAAAGGTAACAATTATGAAAGGAATCACGAGAAGATTGAACTTTTTCTTGGAGTTGAGAAGGATAAGGGACAGACAACCTTACAGGCCTTCAGAATTATGGGGGATTATGATTAGGACAAATTGTGATCAACTGTTTCCATTAGTCAGTGAAATGACAATGAGATCATAAATAAAGGATCACAAAAGGCATGAAATATGATTTCAGATAGGGCATGATTATAATGTGAAAGCTTCTGCCAAGATCCATTGTTAAATGAGAGCCCATAATTTACTTAAAATAGGAAATTAGGCAGTTGCTTGGAAATCATATGGGAAGCATGGAGGAGGATGAGATTGGGCTGGGTTGGTAAATGAAGAACAACCATATGACACTTAGGCCTCAAATTTCTTGTCACATTCTGTGATTCTAACATTTGTATTTATAGTTGAAATCAAGGTTAAGTTATGAGCAAAAAAAAGCTGGAAAAATCAGGCTTCTCAGTTTTGAAAGGAGGCAAGTAACATGGAGCTACACAGTAGTACATAAAACACTAACTGGAATATTGAAGATTAATTTGAGCAATGCTTTATTAAACTATGATTCTGGAACAAGGGGAACAAAGATACAAAATGATAAAGGACTCATGTCAGAAATCATTTGCACAGAGATCAACAATTAAAATCTTCAAGATGTGGAGGCAAAACCCTTGTATTCACTCAAAAGGTGGTGAGATGTTCTGAAGTAGCTGGAATTGCGGATTTCTATAAAACATTCAGCAAGATCTATCTCCCTCTCTGCACTTCTGTCTAACTGCATTGCAAGAGGCCTTCCCAGAATTCACAGAAGTATTCCAGCCTTTGCTGCTCTTCCCTTTCTTTGTAGCCAAACAAGCCAACTATATCCGATCCCAACACAGATGGGTCATTAAGAATTCAATGAATCATGTAATAATATTACAACAATATTTTGGAAAAAATTGAGAAGTTGCTGCAAGGCTCCACATTCATTTCTGTAGAAATAAACAGCACATCAAAATACAAGATCCAAAAAAAAATGTCAATTAAAAGCAGTTGCTTGAAAACCGCAACTTGTTAGAGCTTGCTGGCAGTGATAAGCTGCCTGCGCACACTGCTGACTTCTGTGGCATGTTTGAACTTACCCTTCTGGAATTGCCAATGGTAACTTGTGTCTTTTAAATTTTATTAGTTCATGGGATGCAAGCATCACTGGCAAGACTAACATTTACTGTCCATTCTTAATTGTCCTTGAGAAGGTAGAGCCGAGCCACCTTCTTGAACTTCTGCAGTCCTTCAAGTGAAAATAATCCCACAATGTTTAGGGTAGGGAATTCCAAGGTTTAGACCCAATGACTCTGAAGGAACTACACTATATTGCCAAGTCAGGATGATGTGTGACTTGGAGAGAACCTGCAGACGATGGTGTTCTCATAAGCCTGCTGCCCTTTTCCTTTTTGGTGGTAGAGGTCATGGGTTTATGAGGTGTTGCCCAAAACTGTCCTGATCCAAAATGGTGAGGCCATGTGTGGCAGCAGGGCAGTGCACTAGGTAATGCTGTCATGTGGGTGAGGTGGGCTGATCTGCCTTCCTTGCCTGTATTATTGTCTTAATACGTTGCAGGAAGCCTCCCCACAGAAAAGAAAAACATTCTTCCAGGATGTGGAGTCATGAAACAGCTGAGAAAGATGGCAGCTGGCAAAACCACATACCCAGGCTTAGCTGATTTTCAAATCTATCAAGAACTGATGCTTTTGAATGTCATTAACATTCAAAGACATTCAAAGCTATAAAAATAAACTAAACAATATTTAAATATTAAAAGACTTAGCAAATCCGATTAATTAAAAAAAATTGTAAATTACCTTATACTGCCTTGGTCCCTTGCAGCCCCATGCTCGTGAATTTACAGCACGTTTGCACTCTGCTGCTGGATTCCATGAGGAATCCAACGTTGGAGTGCTGTCACTTGATAGGCCAGCAAATTCGGGGCCTCTGATTCTGCTCCCTCAATCCCCCACTGCGAGATTCATTGTAGCAGAAAGAGGGTGTCACCTTACAATGTGATGAACTGCAATCTCCATAAATTTAAAAACTGTTGTTGTATTTTTAGAAAGAAGAGTTTCAATGCCTGCACTTGCTTGAGATGAAGAACCAAATAGTTGATCATGAATTTATCTGTGTTAGTGTCAATACATGCAGATTTGTGAGGGGGGAAGCAAGGAAGACAAATCCAAATTAATCTGTGCCACTTTATGCTAAATCAGGGTTATGACCTGACGGTTCATAATAAGTGAAAATTCTAAAAGCAGCATTTTAAATTAAGCTTTCGCATAAGCAAATGAAACGTTAATGTGTAAACCTGACAATAACTATCCTACATTTTGCATTTCAGAGAAAAAAACCTCCTTAATTTTAGACCATGTCTTGATACCAAGGAGGAAATCAGGTACAACTACATCCCATGATATCAAAAGTGATTTCTAACAAGATCACAAAGTTTATCAAGACATCACCCACCCTAAGCATCACCTGAGCAAACAGCCTCAATGCCCAAGACAGGGTAGTGAATTTGTAACCTTTGCCTCGTACCCAACCTTCCACATGGCTAATATCAAAAATACATAATTCAGAAGTATGCAACACCATGCTAAGTAACTGGTTAGCAAATGATTTACTATATTCTGAAATGCCATGTAAGCAAATATATATTTCCAGCAAGTAACTGGTGTGAAATTTTGGATAAACAGGATGGGTACAAAGACTAAGGACTCTTCCAATGTGTCTGAATCCACTGATCAGTAGAGCCACACAGGCCAGTCAAGACTTGGGATTGGTCCCTAATTTGTGCCAAGTTAGCTGTTCCCAACCAGTCAAGCAGCAACTGTCGTATAACTCGCCTCAGAAAACCTGGCAAAATCAATTACCCATTGACACACAGAGCATCAACATATTGAACCACAGAATGCAGACTCAGTCCTGTAAAAGTTAAGTTTCCTGACCTATCATCAAGCAAAACCCAGGGTCTTCCTCAGAATGGAAAGGAAGGGAAAAAGAAAAATCAAAAAATAAATCACTGTCACATTCCTCCTATCAATGATTACACCATCTTATCTGCTAAGGTTTGGGTGTTTATAGTATTATTGTATACTAATTTAACATACACTTTGGTAATGCATTTCCACTGCTAATCTCTACATTTTCCATTGGATTCCTTACAAATATGAAGCCACCACCTTAGGAGCAAGGAACAAAGGACACAATTGAGCACAGGAATGCAACTTTCCCTAAACAGCATTTTAGCTGCCAACTTTATAAGCAGCACAAAAGGAAAATTTCTTCACCTATAAGGTGCAGCACACAGACAGTAATGTCCCAGGTTTAAATCCTGGGACTATTATAGGTAGTAGCATCTCCAGAAAGGAGGAATTGTGTGGCCAAGTTCCTATCCTTGAATATTATTCTGTTAGGAATATACAGGTACAGCTTCAATATGGTTCACAGACAAAAACCCTACTGACATTCCCAGCTCAACTCACCCGATGAAGAATGTTGCCTTTGATGGGGGAACTAAGAGTTTCCAGCACCCATGGAACAGTATATCCAGCTAAGTCACTGTTTTCAGGATAGGGTTGGCATAAAAGGATAGTTATGAGGAGAAATTGCCAAGGGTGGAGTTATTCTCTTTAGAATAGGGGAAGCCAAGAAGAGGTTGAATCAAGATGTATAAAATGTAAGGCCCAGATAGGATGGACTGATTTTCCCCACCAGCAAGGACAATAACCAGGGAGGGGCATAGATTTAAGGTAATGTGCAAAGGGTTAGAAGGGAACAGAGAACTTTTCTGCAATCAAAGATTGCTGACAGACTATAACTCACTACCTGAAAGGATGACAGAGACAGAAACCCCTGCATTTACAAAGAGGAACACTCGAAGTGTAGCTTTTTTTTGTGCAGCTGGCAAAGGCACAATAAGCTGCAACCCCTCTTTCTCTCCTGCAATCTTCTATCATACTATGAGGGAAAGGGAAAACAAGTGGCTCAAAACTCAAATATCCAGCATGCTTATGATATTATTCCATCATTAATTTCAGGACATAAATTAAGACTTCATCTCTTTTACTATGGATATCTAATCTGCTTCAGAGCTACTCTATCAAAGAGATGCACAGAGATTATGATTTACTTTATAACTGAGATACTTGACATGGATTAGTTCATCTCAGCTGCATAAAATAAATGACAATTTCCATCCATAAGTTTTCAAAATTGTGTACTACTAACAAAACAAATATTTAGATTCATTTTCATTCTCACCAGTTTTTTTCCCTTTTCCAGATGTTTCCAGTTTTCTACTCTATATTAAGTCCTAGTCACCTGGATCTTTGCCTACTTTGACCAGACCGTCACAGCACAGAGATTTCAAAATTCTCACCTACAAATCTTTCCATTGCCTCACTGCCAAAAATCCTCAAGACCAAATAAAAACAGTAAATACTGGAATGGCTAATGGGTCTTCAACTTGAAACATTAACTCCACTTCTCCTTCCACAGACAATGACTGACCTGTTGAGTGTTTCCAGCATTTTCTGTAGTTATTCCATGTTTCCAATGTCTACAGTTTTTAAAAAATTTTCTCGTCCAACCTTTTTTCATACTTTCTGCTCCTTTGAGCTTGGCCTACTTGTGCATCAGACACCTTTCCCACAACCCACCTATCTCAATGGTACAACCTTCAACTATAAATACCCACGTTTGTAGATTCTATTCCTAAATCCATTTCACCTTGCTACCTCTTTCCCCATCTTCAAAACTTTTCTTCAATCACACCTTCAGTCGCCTCACACAACTCTCTCTGACAGACCAGTCCCCTCTCTATAAAGTTTTTTCGGACATTTTATTACATTAAAAATGTCTTGCACAAATATAAACTAAAGTACTACGAAAAAAAAATTAAAGCGTTTTGCCCGGAAACACTATCTTATTAAAATCACCTATTAATAGCAGATATTGAGTCTTTTGTGTTTCATGGGCAATCCAAGAATTTTCAAGACAATGTTTATTAAGCCTGTTACTGTGAATCACAATATATACAGTAACAAACTTGCTAAGGCTGTTACGGGATTTCTAGGCCTCAACATTCTGCTGCAATGGAACAACTTCAAACACAAACCGAACTGAATCCCTACTCAGAATATTTAAACTCTAGGCATAATTAAAAGAGTGGATTGGAACAATTACAAAATTGACAGAAAACAGGGACATATTTACATACACGGTTCAGCTCCTTTACTCACTCCTCCAAACACAACGAGTACCAAACAGGTCCTCCCAGACAAGAGCGACTTAGAACCAAAGAGCCGCGCTTCGAATGCTTAATTTCTTTTGATCAAATTCACAATGAGATAAGGTATTTCAAATTAAAAGTTCTGTAAACTGAATGCCCTAAAGACAAATTTTGAAATCAAACGTCCGAAAATATTGTAATGGAAAACAGTTCCGAAGCACACAGACGTTGCCAGCTGCTGAGCAGATTGCCGGTCATCGACAGATGCCTGCAGAGACGCTCCAAACAGCGTCTTCTACGGTTGCTCTTGCCTCGGAGGACCTGAATCGAAGCTCGTTGTGCTTGGAGGACCAAGTGAGGGGGGAAAAAAGGCTAAATAGTGTAAGTAAATGTGTTTCTTTCCTCTGTTTGTTGTTTATCGTGTTTATTTCCCAGTATTGGTAAAGTGAGGTTATTTATTTACGTCTTTAAAAAAGCGAACAATTTTTTTTGTTCATTTGTGTACTGCAATTTATGTCAATTTGTGTAAAGCACTTGAGGCCTAGGAGCGCAGTCGAAGCCTCGCACCAAGTTCGAGAACTTTCCACCGCGACGCCACCAAAACCGTCAACATCCCGCTTTCGAGCGAGTCTCCTCATGGTGGTAGGCCGAGGAACAAGAATTGTTTGAGGGGAAGTCACGTCCAGTGGTTAGGTTAAAACTTATGGCCGTCTTGAAAGAATGGAATTGCGAATTCCGGAGACACAAAAAGAAAACACACAATGTCAAAATGAAAGTCCAATGAATGAACCATGAAAGAATATCCAAGCTGAATTTGTAGTTTTTCAATCACGAGACTCCTACGGGATGTTAAAATTCTTGATTCAAAATTTCCGTTTTTAAACTAATTGAAGCCGTTTGCTCCAGAAACCGACTTCCTTTTGATATCACGGACCAACGGTGTTGCCCACCTTCAACCAAGTGGCTGTGCAGCATTTTGTGCCCCAGCTGGGGATGTCGGAAGGTTCCGCTGAGTTTGGGGAAAGAGATCATCGCAGTTCAGTCTGATCCAGGATGCGTTGTTAAAATGAAAGAATGGATATCTTTGTCGTCCACCCTGGTGTTTGGAGAATGAAGCGGAAACCTTCCCAGTCCATGTCGTGCAGTACTCACTCCGGTTGTTTTCAACCACTAAATCAATGGAACTCAAAGTATATCTGTACATGTGGTTCAAAAATAGATGTTTTAACCAGTTGACTTATAAAAAGAATATGGACAACTTTTTTAAAATCTTATTTCCAAATGACTGTTACTATGATATTATTTACCATCTTCCTCCTTAGGTCACTGCATCTTTTGCCATTCAAGAGGAGTAATCAGCAAGGTTCACTTGGCCACTTACAGGTATGAGGAAGGGTAAATGATCAGATTTTCTTTTCTCTTTGCTATTCTGTGAGGCAATAATGGATTTTTATTTTGTGACCCCTTTCAGTTTGCTACTAACATTGGTATCTCATGATATGAATGCTTTTAAAATCCCTCTCTACTCTGCCCAGTTTTGTCTCCTTAACCCTCCTAAAGTTGATGAAAAGTGAGGGGTAGCCCACAGGTGGCACCATTTATTTACCTAGGAGTTTACCCATGTAATCATTGATAACATAAGTGTAAATATTGAGTGCTAGAGAGGTCCATAGCCAGAGTTAATCCTGCCCGGTGTCCATGTGGGTGTCAGTCTTCTACCCTATAGGATGATAATTTGTGCCTTGATGGTCAATACCTCATTGAGCATTGCTTGGTGTGGCTCAGAATTCCTCTGGCCTGAATATCTCTGTCACACTTGCTGCAGATGAAGGCAGTGGTCTGAGGAGGTGCAAAATTTGTTAATCTCTGCTTTCTCTGACCTCTTTGTTAGTTGAACTTTCTTGTTTCTTCCAAAACCCTCCTGAACAGTCAAACTCCAGAGGTCATGCTGGTGCCCACCTTCTTCATATCACACTTACAGTTGTCCTTGTAGTGGAGATGTGGGCATCCAGCTGGTTGTGACCCCCATGGCCAGTTCACCACACAGAATGTCATTGGGAATATAGCTATCATCCATCTGATGAATGTGGTTACTCCATTGCAGATGTTATTAGTTTAGTAATAAATGTTTGCTGATGGACTTGGTGTACTCCAGGATCTCCGAGTGATCTTGTCCTGCTGGAAGGTGCCAAGAAGGTCCAAAGGTGTACTCTTTAATCCTGTTAGGACTGGAATCCTACCATTTTTTAAAAAAACACATCTTAATAGTCAAAGCCTGTTTTCTTCTTCTGTTGTTGACATAGTTGAGATTAGCTGGCTAAGTGCATATTGTGGGGAAAATTCAGACGCTGTGCCGTCCTGCATTGTTGTTCATTGCCACACTATGTCTTGAGTTTTTGGCAGGAGTGAGGTGGGAAGAGGAGAGGATTCTTTGTGTTTTTGACTAGGTTGTATTGCTGCATTGTTTTAAAAACGAGTCACAGGAAAGTACAGTGGTACAAAGTTCTGTCCTATCTGTATTTCTCAGGTGAGAAAATGATCCTCCCCTGCCTGGAGTGAGTTCAGTATCACAAATTGGACCAGAAACTGGTTAGGATTATTTACCAAAATACTGAAAGTTCAGAACTCAAAGGCACAATACAACTTAAAATTGTACAATCCAATTTGTCAACGTTATTTTGGCAAAACCATTCAATGAGTAAGTATGCTGCTCTGGAAGGTTGATGAATGATACTTGAAACAGTTCATCAGATAGTTGTCATGTTCTTGTATCCAGCTTTGAGAAAATGGACCAATAACTTGAATATTTTATTTAACTGAATTCAGGTTATGTGCTTCATGGTACTGATAGTAACAGATTTCTGACAGTAGGAAGTAGAGCAGCATTTTCCTCTTAGATATGCTGTTATCGGACTCCTCCTCCTGAATACAAATTAGAACTAGTGCAAGGTGAAAGGAAAGAGTACGTCTTATTAGAGACCAAATAGCAGCCTGAGTGTGAAGACAGAAGATGTGTAAAGTTGTATAAGAATACTTCATTTGTCTTCAGAGAAGTGGGGTATGGTATAGGTATTGACATTGTGAAGTATCGTGAGGACATATTAAAGAGGTCTGGCATCTTTAAAAGTAGATAAATTGCTTGGTCTGGATAAAATGTATTCCAAGCCCTCAAAAGAAACAGGAGAGGATATAATGCAGGCTCTGACTATAATTTTCTTGTGCTCTTTGTCTGCACATGTGGTGATGGAGGACTGGAAGGTTGCTCTCTGGTACTGTTTTTTTTCTAAAGTGAGGAGAAAGGGATAGACAGAGATCCACAGGTCAGTTGCTTTGACTGGCAATGGGCAGGTTGTTGGAAATTTTGGAGAGGCACCAAGTTACTCAAGGACATTTAGCATGTATTTGTTAAAGGAAGCCATGTGTCTGACAACCTTAATTACATTTTTTTTAGGAGATTCCTGCTGATGAGGGCAGAGCTTTTGATGCAATATAAATGGATTTTGGAAAGGTGTTTGATTAAAGTCTCTCAGAGCAGATCGATCAAGAAAGTATATGCCGACAGAATCCAAGGTAAAGTGGCAATTGAATTAAAAGTTTGCAATGTGGCAGAGGCTAATGTTTGACAGGACTTTAATGACTGGAGGGCAATATACGATCAGGTTCCACAGGGCTCAGTGCTTTGTTTTTGTTGTGTGATATATCAAGTTTGGAGGCTTGGAGAGAGTAAACACTAAAAGGATGTGTTTCCCTTAGCGAGACCAATAACTTGGGGGCATAGGTTTAAGATAATTAATTGGTAGAAAGGTTAGAGGGGGATTAAGAACAAAAATCATTCATTAAGTGGCGGTGGTCTGGAATTCATTGCCTGAAAGACCATAAGAAATAGAAGAAGGAGAAGGTCATTCAGCTCCCTGAGCCTGCTCCACCATTCAATAAAATCATGACTAATCCAACTTTTGTCCAGTCCTCTTCTTTTATCTAAGACTGTGCCCTCTGATCCGAGACTCTCCCATGTGGGGTAAATTATTCCAACCTTCCTAAGAACCTTAGATACTTAAATAAGATTGCCTTTCATTCTTCTAAACACCAATGAGTGGACTCAACCTGTTCAATCTTTCCCCATAAAACAATCCCTCTGCTTCCAGGATCATCCTGGTGAAGCTTCTTTGAACTGCCTCTAATGATAATGTATCTTATCTAAGGAGACCAAAACTGAACACTAATCTAGATATGGTTTCACTGGTGCCTTCTACAGCTGTGGTTAGACTTCCTGACTTTTATACTTCAAGCCCCTTGAACTACAAGTTAGCATTCCATCAACCTTCCTGATTACCTGCTGCATCTCTACACTAGCCTTCTGTGCTTCATGTTCAAGGACCCTCAAATCCCTTTGTACTGCAGGCTTTCCCCATTTGAATAATAATCTGTTTAATTATTCTTCCTTCCAAAGTGAACAATTTTTACACTCCTCATATTATACTTAATTTGGCATCCTTTTGCCTACTTTTTGTATCAATATCTTCTTGTAAACTCTGTATCTTCCTCGCAGCTTGTCTTTCCACATTCTTTATCATTTGCAAATTTACCCTTGGTGTATTTACTACTTTCCTCAAAAAAAGTTCTTTTCAGCATGGATGTGGTGGGCTGAAGGGCCCGTTTCTGTGCTGTATTCTTAATCATTAATATATGTTGTAAACAACTGTGTCATCACTGATCCCTGTGTCCCTCCAATGGTTCCAGATTCCCAACCTGAAAAATGACCCCTACTTGATGTAGATATATTACCTCCAATACCATAAGCTCTTATCTGATTTTGTGTGGCACCTTGTCGAACATCTTTTGAAAATCCAAATATGTTATGTCTTAAAGGTGATAGAGGCAGAAACCCTCCAAACATTTAAAAGGCATCTGGATGACCACTTGATGGGCAAGACTGTGGACTAAAAGTTGGGAACTGATGTCCTAATGTCCTCCTTTGTATAGCAAGGACACAATGGGCTGAATGGTGGCCTCCTACACCTTAAATCTGAATGTTTATTTTATACAATGGAGAAACTTCAGTACTAAGCCCTTTTCTAGAGAATGCCAAAAAAGATTGAGGTCAAAGGATCTGCTAAACTAGAAAGTGATAATTAGATCAGAAAGTGAGGTAACAAGTTCTTTGATTTGGAGGCCCTGAGAAGAATTAATTAAAGTAAAGAATAGTGCAATGAGTTTTGATTTCTCTCAGTGAGGATGTAGGAAGACTGTGTCGGAGTCTTGGAGAGGGAAGAGAAGTTGCTCAGAAGAGTACATCAATCTAAATTTTGATGTTTATTACATAAAAGTAAATGAGTGTCAATTCTCTTAACCACCAAACAGCACGCTTTTTTTTGCATCATATTTAGAAAAGTGCCAGAAGAACCAGCTACTACTTTCCTTTTGAAATATGGGATTAGTACTCAAAAGTTGTTGGATGCACATGATTTTCCTGAAGAGTTAAGAGGGGTAAGGACTTGAACACAAAAGGAATGCAATTTCTTGGGAATTGCTTTGCCAATCGTGGGGGATGGGTAGGTGTTGTTTGAGATCAGAGGCAATAATGTAAAAGCCCAAAAAAAAATAGAGCTATCTTTGATAAACAATCATAAAGGAAGTAGTAAATGTGAGTCAACATTACAATGAAAAAGGAATGTGGATCACTGCATTCGAAATCTCAGCCTTTATTCCTGAGAATTACATAGTTTTTCAAGTCAAGATTTCTTTATTGGTCACATGTACATCGAAACACAGTGAAATGCATCTTCTGCGTAGAGTGTTCTGGGGGCAGCCCGCAAGTGTCGCCACACTTCCGGCATCAACATAGCATGCCCACAACTTCCTAACCCATATGTCTTTGGAATGTGGGAAGAAACCGGAGCACCCGGAGGAAACCCATGCAGACATGGGGAGAATGTACAAACTCCTTACAGACAGTGGCTGGAATTGAACCCGGGTCGCTGGCCCTGTAATAGCGTCACGCTAACCGCTACACTACTGTGCCTGCCCTTTTTGCAATGAAGTTGACGATATATTTTGAAGAAAATTGGGTTATTTCTATCGTTTGTTTTTAAATCCATGCAAAATTGCTATTTTAAAGTTATCTTGGTATTGTTTTATTAATATATATATTTTCCTTAAAATTGGTTATCCTTAAAAATAGAAATTTTAACCACGTATTCATGGACATAACCTCAATAATACTCTTTGTGCATATATATTGCAGTGGTATGTCTTGATTGTGTCTATAATATTGCTAATTTGTGCATTTAAGGACATTCATTTACAGTCTAAAACGTACCGATCATTTTTAACGTTAAAGTAGATAGCAAACATTTACCTTGGTATCTCTGGCATTATGTTTACACATGGATAGCGGAACAAAATGTGTGTTAAGTTATTTTTAAAGTTGAATTTAAGGGACCAAGTCTGAAAGGATAAGGTGTTTTTTTTAAAAAATATCTGCTGTATAGTAGAGAAATTCCAAAGTTGTTAACTACTTCTGTTTTGGAATTCTGTGTGAAAAGTTGAAGATTGGCTTTTCAGTATACATTTACCCAATACTTATGATACCTTTTAATTGTGGTAGACTGAATCTGGTGAACTAAATCAGCACCTCTTCTTAATCTTCCTTTAACATGTTTCTTCAGTAATTTGTTTCTAGTGCTGATTCTAACTCCTTGCATTTACAAATTCCTATAAAAATCACTTGCAGGATGAATTCCATTTTTTTTTCCAAGTGTGTACTATCTGGAGTGTAATAATCAAGAAGGCATGTTTACTTATTATGCTGGTGTCTTTTTCAGAAAAACACAAAGCAATGGTATCTGCGATATTAAAAGTAACCAAAAAACAGACTTAGTACTGCTTATCCCTTTATGGTTTTTAATGTGAACCTTGATGTTCCGCTAATAGCTTCCAGTAAGTATTTTGTAATGAATTGACAATGTAGGTGCATCTGCAATATTTTGTGAGAAAGGGATTAACCTAAGTTACTTTGTAGATTAATCTCTTATTCATTGTAAAAGACCTGGCTTCTTTTTCTTTTACAGTTGTTTATTGAGAGCCTTGGCTGAGTAGCGCAGAAATAATCTGGAAGCATGTCCGAGAACGACACTGATAATTTAGTCAACAGCAGCAAATATGAGCCTGGCAAGAGCAAACGGAATGTTTGCCGAGACTTTCTGCGCAATGTCTGCACCCGTGGTAAGAATTGCAGGTACTTCCACCCCGACAGTGTTGAGGCCTCCGACCTCGCCGACATAAGGAACGACACTGATAATTTAGTCAACATTGCTAATGATGAAGCTGGTAAAAACAAACAGAACATTTGCCGAGACTTTCTGCGCAATGTCTGCAGCCGTGGTAAGAATTGCAGGTATTTCCATCCAGATAACATTGAGGCTTCTGAACTCACTGACATAAGGAACGACATTGATAATTTAGTCAACGTTGGCAATGATGAGGCTGGCAAAAGCAAACTGAACATTTGCCGAGACTTTCTGCGCAATCTCTGCAATCGTGGTAAGAATTGCAGATATTTTCACCCAGATGATATTGAGGTCTCCAACCATGCTGACCTAAGTAATGATGCTGATAACTTAGTCAATAATAGCAAACATGACGCTAGCAAGAGCAAACGGAATGTTTGTCGAGACTTTCTGCGCAATGTCTGCAGTCGTGGTAAGAATTGCAGGTACTTTCACCCGGACAACGTTGAAGCCTATGATGTAGGTGAAATGCGGCATGAGTCTATCTTTTGTCAGTACTTTCAGAATAGTAAATGCACCCGTGAGAACTGCACGTTCATTCACGGGACAAAGGGTGAAGAGAATTATTACAATAAAACAGGAAAGCTTCCTGCCCACTTGCAAAAGACAGTGGCTGTGACTTTTGGGCTCTCGCCCTCTAATTTGCCTCTTATTACAAAGGAAGTCCCATTCTGCCGTGACTTTCTAAAAGGCAAATGTCGAAGAGGATCCAAGTGTAAATTCCAGCACTTGAAACGTGATGACAGCGATAAGAAAAGCACAGAAAAAGTGTCACAAAATAGAGAAGCTTCTCCTGAGATCTGCAGATATGACCGTTTGGATGACCTGTATGAGACTGAGAAATGTGATTATGACCAAAATCCAAAAAGGAAAAGAATGGAGGGCCTGCGGTTTGAAGTATTTGATTACAGTACGCCCAATCTGCGTCCAGTTGAAAGGAGTTTTCTGGAGGAGGAAAACCATATGCTCAGAAAGCGCAATGAAGAGCTCAAGAAGCAGGTGTCAAGCCTAATGATTACAAATGAGGTACTTCTGGAACAAAATGCTGATCTACGCAAGCAAGTGAAGCTGGGCATCCTGACCGCAGGAAATGATCCATCACAACCACCAACTATGCATACTCTTACCAATTATAATCATAGCATAGTAGAGACTCACACCACCCTCAGCAACCAGACCTTGAGATCACAGCCTATTTCTCATCAAGAATTAATAGCGCAAGCTAGAGCTCATAATGCTTTGTGTTCTGAAGCTACATCCCAAAGTCCACCCCATCTTAGTGCTGCTCTCTCTACACCTTATGCCCAGGGGATGGCTTCACCAGTTTCAATAGCACCAATTGCCATCTCAGTTGCACCAGTGGCAGTTACGCAATCACTCCCAGGAATTGCCATGAGTTATACCACCACTCAAATGGTCAGTTATCCAAATGCATCACAGAGTATGAGGTTCCTCTGTCGTGCAGAGGAGAGTTGAGATTAGAAGACATTTCATTTGAAGCTTTACAGAAGATTTCTATTTCTTATTGCTTCCCAGGGCAATTGCAAAAACTGAGTCAAGTATGATTCTCAAAGAGGGAGTCTCACCATCACGAACCCTTTTGCAAAAACAAAAAAATGAAATAATGAGAATTTTTTTTCCTGTCTCAAATAGTAGTTGCTGTTGAACTCACCAGGAGTACAGTCTGCGCAGAATTGTACCTCAGCAATAGTAGCAAATGGAAGTTGAAACATGCTTCAGTTTGCCACTATATATGTCGCAAATGTTTTTTGGGGGGTGGGGGGGTGTGGGGAGATTAAATACAACTCGTGTTTTTGAATTCTTTGAACATTTGGTGTCAGCAGAAACCTTGGTTTTTGATTTGCTCACATTGTAAGCTCTGGTGCTAATGAAAGCAAAGTCTTTGACAGCGCATTGCAATGCCCACACCAACTCAAGCTCTCCTACTGCTGCAGCAGTGGGGATAGGTTTTGTCTGCAACTATGGCTGCTTTGCTTGCTCATGTAAAATTGGTTTCAATCAACATCAAAAAATGCTTCCTAAAAACACATGTACATGCGCTTAAAGAGCATTGTGCCTTTTCAATCATTGAATTTTTTTTTTAAATCACTTTTTTAAGCCAGGAATTTTTAAATAAAAAATATAAGTAAATTACCCTCTTTCTCCCCTCCATCCCACCCACCCGAAAAAAAATCCTCTACTGCTTTGATTGTGGTTGGAGCAGAAATTGGAGTGTGCAGAAAATGGCACCATGGCTCCCCTTTCTCCCTCTTGTTGGTGAAACTGTCTTGTAGCAGAAATGAGATAAATAGGACAGTTTCACCCACAGAGGGAGGACAATGCAAATCTAATACATAATGGCTGCCTTCCTTTAAATGCAGCAGTGAACTGGGCAACATCATGGGGCTAACTTAGGATGAGGGCATTTGGAAGTAAGATCACTGAAGCACCTTGGATTCGTGATGGCAGTTACTGATCATCATTAAGTTCTTTCAAACTGTCTTGCTCCAAAATTTCTCAGATTTGAGTACTCAAGTTCAAATTGTATTAAGTTATGTCAAACAATAAAACAATTTTGTTTTACAAGAGGTACTGATGGCAAGGCTTCCTCTACCTATATTGAATATAAACATCTGCTACAAGAACAGTAATAGGTTGATGGGCTCTGTCAAAACAAACAATTAAATGAGAAAGTGAATAAACTTCCCCATCCCCTTAACATTGTTAGATCCTCACTTCTTTTGGTTGATTACAGATGTATTTTTTTTAAATTTTAAACAGTGATCCTGTGCCGCAAATTTTCTTTTCCTTTTTATTCAGAAATTACATTTGGGGTAATTACTGGGAATGAATAGCAATATCCGTACTTTGCTAAGTATAAGTATTCTGATATTTGCAAAAAGAATTTCTGTATCCATCCCATTTCTAAACAAATGTGTATAGAAAAGTTTTTTGAGAGAGTCTTTTACATTTAGTTTAAAGTATTTTAATAATTAAACATGCCCTCTGCCTCTTTTCTCAAGTCATAAATTAACATGTTTTCTTTCATGTTTTTTTACAAATAGATTTTTCTGATCAATGCATTTAACTGATCATACATTTACTATATTTTTATTTCAAAACTGTACAAGTCCTCTGTAGATGGACTACAAAAAGTGTTTTCAGAAATAAAATTAATACGCATTCGCCATAAACGGTCACTGTAACCACCAAGGATATTAAAGTGAAGCTAGAATGTGCAGGTAATTGTTATGCAAGCTTATGAAATGAATATGTTATACATATAGATTTCATTTAGTGCTTAGATCATGGAAACTGGGTGTTGGTCTGTAAATTGCAGCAGAAGATGTGGAGAAAGAATTGCTGGTTTCTTATTATAATGATGTTGCATTATTGGAAGGTTGATGCTCAGCACTTGTATATTGCCATGCCATTTTCACATCTGGCTAGGATGCTCATCTGTCAGATACCCCATTTTACTAGCTCATTGTCAATCAGAGGATTTCGGGGGTGTCTGCTGCTTTAAGTTGCAAAACCAATCAGAGAAAATATAAATACACATTCATACAAAATCCCACTATATAGATGATATATATGTAAATGTGTATGTATGTGATTCGACTAAAATACATTTTAGTCATGGACAGTATAAATGTGCATTAAAGTGTATTATCTGCGTATCTCTGTGAAAATGCCTGTGGCTGGTGAGCATAGAATCTGACTCAGCATAATATACTACCTGGGCTCCTAAACGAAAATACCAGATGGCACCTTGGCCACATTGTGTCTGTACCTTTGAGTGAGAAAGATGAGAGTAGAAAATTGGCAAAAGGAAAAAGAGGGAGGGGAAGTCTTATAATTACACATAGATTAGAAACGTGAAATGCAGCAAAAAAAACTTGGGACTCAGTATTAATGCCTTCGTAGGTTGGCAGTTTCGGTATTAATGTTTTTGAATGTAATTTGCATGAATGGTACATAATTGTGCCCATTTAATTTTCCCTTACTCAAAACAAAGTACACCATTGGATAAATGACCTGCACTCTGCCTGAAAGGATGGGGCATCTTGAGTGAGGTATAAAGAGGAGGTAAGAATTAGTGACATTTCAAAGATGAACTTATGCCTGCATATTAGTGTCATAATGTTAATTTTCCAACATTTTATTTTAAAATTTTAATCAATATTTTGACTTCAAGTCAATAGCTTTCTAACTTTAATGTACATGGGAATTTCTTTTTACGTGATGGTGAGATTTCTATCAGTCAATGAGCAGTATTGAAAATGCACTTTGTGGGTAAGGATTTATAGGGCCAACACCAACAGTGAGAAATTTGGCACATGAGTCTTCTGTAAACCTTGGTCTTAAAATACAGCTAATACTTTACTGTTTTGAGAATCCCTGAGGTTTCACAACATAGTGGCCAACTTCCAAGATTAGTTAATCGCTACCAAAATATCCAACATCTACAGCAGTTCAAGATGTGTTTTAAAGGCCCCGTAAACCCATTTTGTCCATTTTTGAACTGATAAGTTGCTATTGTAGATACCAACTGTCAATGATGTCTGATGTTTATGAAAAGTTATCATTTATTGAGAATCTGCAAATGTTTACTGTTGGTACCCTCTAGTTGGTACAATTGGTGAACACTATGTATAAATACTGCAAACTATATATTAAAATGAATGTACAGTGGTGTTGTCACTCGTATTGTTGGGATTAAAACTGATTCAGGACCAGAACTGGTGAGTTCACATTCTTTTTGAAGGAGCCAAGTGGACTTGGAAGACATGTATCTTTAATTGTGTTTCTCCATTGGGCTGCATGTAATATTATTTTCTAATTAACTTTTATATAACCTAAACTCCCAGTTTTCTTTTGTATCTTGTTTAATTGTGTAAATTGTAGATTTTTTTAATCACATTGTGATAAAATTTTTAAAAAAGCATTTTCTCCATAGTTTATAACTAGTATCTACATTGTCAGTTAATGTTTTAACTCCTGACATTAGTAATTATTCATTAAGGGTTTTTTAGTCTTAAGCATTCAGAAAAAATCTAGGCGGTTTAGCAAGTACTCTTTGCTTTTGGTCTTGAGAAGACCCTTTGACTGTCACTCATACATATTGGATGACTTTTAATTCACCATGCTAATTTATACATTAGATTTTGTGGGAGGCATCCTACAGAAACACCTGGCAGATTCAATTATGGTTCACTGCCTTACCCTACATGCTAAATACAGACACAACTGTGGAAGATTTAAATTGGTGGGGGGGAAATTGGTAACTCCACATAGAAAGAGGATAGCAGTTTGTATCTGCAAATTTGCCCTCCTTCCCCCTTGTATAGCCACGTCTCTGAGGGAAGGAGCTGGACTGAGATTAACTACTTCCTCACATTGGAACTATAGGGGGATGGCGCAAGGATTTGTCCCCAACATCTTGTGTGCCAGCAGCACCAGTTTCAGAGCAGTATAAGTAAAGGCTGGGTGAAGGACACCCACTTTCTTATCTATAGCTAATGTAATGCACAAGACAATGTCTCTTGCTGAACAAATGGAGGAAATAATTGTACTTCTGTTGGACGCTTGTGTGTGTGCGTGCATTGCAATATTTCTCTGTCTTGCATTTTAAGTTTTTAATCACATCATTTTCAGTGGATTTAAAAGTATAGTTCTAAATAATGAACTACATTTAGCAGTGATCCTAGACACTTTGGGTTTCTACTTTGCATATGAAATCCACTAGTTTGTATTGACCTGCTTATACTGGCTCTTCTGGAGTCAACTTGAATCATTGCTTGAGCCAGGGTCAGAGGATTGGCTCCATTTATAGCTTGGCTTAAAATCATGGTCCTATCCCCATTTTGCTTGATGATTATTCCTAACATTGCTTGAATTCATCTGCTTTGAGCTGCATTCAGATGTACTCCACTGGATAGGAGGATGGTAAAATATGGCTGACAGTGAAGAAAAGATAGCAGCTTTTAACTTGTCCTGCTCTCGTTCATAATCTTTGCTTTGTTCTTGTATAGAATTGAAATCAATGCCCCAAAAAATCTTCATAAGTGGCCACGTAGGAAGTCAGAAAAGAACATCACTTTTGTTATTTATTGCAAATTCATGTCACATCATGTCAATATCTGTTCAATTAACATCTTCAGTTTAGAATAAAGTAAATCCACTACAAGGGGCTCCAGAAGGCGTCTTTTTATTTTCTGAATGATCTGAATATGCAATAGTTATACTTTTGCTTTTTGTCTTTGCACATTGGTGCGTTGCCTGTTTAATGTTGCCAGGAATGAGAATGCTGGAGGACAATAATACTCTATAAGGTTGCCATCTGACTATCAGCTTTTATTCTTGAACAGGTAGTCATTTTATATTTCCATTTGATATTGCTCGGTTGATAGCTAACATATCAAAGCAGGTTGATTTGACCTTCTTGCAGTTGCAAATCTGTCAAGTCTCAATTTTGCAGGAAAATGCAGAGCAGATGAGCTTGGTAGATGATGGCAACATTTTGGGAGCTACAGTGCAAATCGCTTTGGATGAGATTTGTCAGTGAACACCTGACCGCCAGTAAACACCATTCAGCCACTGCAGAAAATTTGGTTAGTGTGTGAAACTAAACTTGGCCACTGCTGGAGCATGTCCTCTGACTTTGTGGCTTGGCTGCCAAGCTAGAGGTGGAGACTGAGAATTCAAGCCAACTTAAGATGTTATAAATAATGCCAGAGAAGATGGGAGGAAAATTATCTTTGTATACAATAAGTGGTTAAGCAAAGGTATGCCCTGCTTGATGTGAAAATGGAAAAAGATTCATTAATCCCTTTCAAAAGGGAAAGGGGTAAATACTTTGTGGAGAGAAATTGCACATAGGTGGGGAACAAGTGAGACTGCCAAGCTCTTTTGAAAGGATGTGGTACAGACTCAATGAGCCAAATGGCATCTTACTATACTGTACTCTTCTGAAACTGGTACATTGGAAGGTGGAGGATGTGCATAAAAGTAAATATTGCATGGTAGGTATTGCCCCAACTAAGAAAGACAACCCAGGGATGTCTCAATGCTTTAATGTTAGAATGCATTTCTTTCTAAAGTAAATTTAGGAAATGTGGAAGTCAGACAGGGCCCTGGAGAGTTACAAGGTAGTCAGGAGGGAGCTTAAGAATGGATTTAGGAGAGCTAGAAGGGGGCATGAGAAGGCCTTGGTGACTAGAATTAAGGAAAACCCAAAGACGTTCTACTCGTATGTGTATTGTGCTGTAATGTTCTATGTTCTACTTTGTGTAAACTAAGATTAACATGATAATGATCAGATAACCTGTTTTCATTTGTGATGTTGGCAGAGGTTTAAATATTGGCCAGAACAATGGGACTAATTTCTGTTCTTTAAATATTGCCATGGGATCTTTTGTGTCCATTTCCTAATCTTGTTTTCATGAAGACTGCATGTTTTAAGCTCCTGTAATTAAAGCTGTGAGGATAATGACTAAAGTAGATAATTCAAACACTTCCTACACTATAATTGGCAACCAGAGAAAGCCTCCAAATATAAATCCATTGCTATGTTAAAGATTTTCACTTCTGGATTCTTAATTCAAAATATTTACCTCATATTTAATGTTACATTTATGTGAGAACTTCTTTCTTTGAGTATAAATTCCTATAGAATCTTGCTATATAGTACCATGCTACCAATTGTGATGCTGTTGCATCTTGAAGTATCTCAGCCTATACTGCAGAGAAACACCTACAATGATGTTATTTTCTCCAAATTTGACTAGTTTTGACCTTTGACTAAACTATAGAGAATCCAAGTATGCATTAAAAAATGTACATTAATGTTTATTCTTCCAGTATTCCTAACTCACCCTGATTCATTTTTAATGTCCTAATTGAGGGCATTTCTCAGAGGAATGAACTTGATGGTATTTGTATATCAATTTGGTAAATATCAATATATGTATATACAAAATATTCTTGTATGTAGGATGTACTTCGTGCTCTCAAATCGGGTAAGAGTTAAAGCCCCATTTTTAAGATTTAAGTGCACAATATTGGCTGACTCTTGAATGTAGTGAAGAAATGCAGTTTCAAATGTGTTGTCTTTTGGATGAAGTGCAAAACCAAGGCCCTGCCTGGTCTCTCTCGTGGACAAAAATGATCCCAAACCGTTTTTCACAGAAGAGTTGGGGAGATCTACCTGGTGTCCTCAGCCAACCTCACAAAAACACCTTTCACTTGAAGAGGCACATTAAAGCAGCATGGTCGGATGTGTCACTTTGTCGAGGGCTTCCCAACAGCAAACTTTTATTGTGCAGAAGATCCAAGTTGACATGTGCAGTAGAATTGGCTTTTATTTGTTGTTGTGGAGTTAGTAGAGGAAATCTGAGTATGTGTGGGAGTTGGGGGTAAGATAGGAAAGAGCAGAGTAGGTAGGTGTTCGGGGGGGGGGGGGTGGTGTGCTGCAGACATTGGCAGCAATCTGGGGAGTGATGGCAGTTGCAGATGGAGCAAAATTTAAGAAACCACCTAGAGGATCTTAAAAAGACTGGATGCCTTGGATTCCATGACAGTGGACCTGGTAAGTTTGGACCCCCTTTTACCAATGCCAAAGCAGAATTCCCCTCCAGTTAAGACCTGAATGGTGTGGGCTTGTTTGTACGTTACAATTCTGTATGTGACAACAAAATGTATATTGTGCATCTTTTAACACATCTGACGACCTCCATGCAAATGCACACCATAAGCATCCTGGATCTGCATCTAATGTGCTCCTGGTCCATTGAATACAATTTGATTTTTTTAATTTAAAAATTCCATTGTGTACTACACAAAATCACCATGCCACTTGATGGATTTTTTAGAACATTATCCGGTCATTACCTTGTTTGTGATTTGTGGGATCTTGCTAGGTGCATATTGGTTGCTGCATTTTCTGCAACAGAATGACGATAGTATTTCATCGATTATAATGCGCTTTGGGATGTCCTGAAAGTTGCTATATAAATGGAAGTTATTTTTGTGTGTCACGTTTTAAAATGAAAAATATTGATGCAAGTACTAAGTACATTTTTTGATAGGAGCTCGCCTACATTCCATGCTGTGACTTCTGCTCTTACAAAGACTTTGATTCTAAATTTCCTCCCCTTGCCCTCTTGCTATCTGGATTTTTTTTAAATATTGTAAACTCTCCGCTGCCCTAGCTTGTGAGAAATAGTGGTCCTTCAACGGATTCCTCTCTCCAATCCAATTCGCTCCCTCTAAGACTGCTGCTAGTTTACAAAAAAAGTCCCAACTTTCAGGTGCCTGACCTATCACTAATTTGGCCTTAACAGCTCTCTGAAAACAAAAATATAACCACTGTTTCACTTTTAAGATTTTTTTCACGTTTTTTCCAGACCCGGATCTTCAAAGTTTTTCCTTTATAATCTCCTTACCATACCATATACATCACAGGAGCCCCCTTGTTATTATATTAAATGTTGTACATTAACCATTTTATGATGTATCATTGATGTGTTCACGGAGCTTGCTCTGTGCAAACTGGTGCACAGGAAGATAAGTTGATAAGCAGGGGAAAATTTCTTCCCGTAATGTCACAATTGTAGTATTACATTGGAGCAGATCGCCATGTAGAGAGAGAAATAGCACAAACCATTTTGTTATACGAGCCTGTGGAAGGCCAGTTGTTCTATCAAGCACTCATTTTAGCCTGCACTCGAGATGCCAAGAGCAGCACAACAATATAAGTTAGTACCCAGCAGTTATTTAATATGTTAGGAAAGGCAAGAAAGCAAAAAAAAAATCCTGGAAAGCTCCTCTTAACCCCACCATTTTCCTTTTTTCTCCCACCCTGCTGATCAAAACCAGTCCACGAGATCATTGAGTTGTGCAAGTGTTGGTTACTGTCGAAGTAATCTTTTACATGGTGTGATCTCTGTCTCAGACAAGCTGACAACACATTTCAAAGGCTTGACCCTCTCGGGAAATGAAGATTCAATTTTCAGATTGCAGGTTACGGCAGAGTTCCGTTCCCGAGAACTGTTCGTAACTCGAACAGTTCGCAAGACGGAAACGCGGCCACGAACCGAGCTCCAACGTGGCAGAAGATGCCTGCAGAGCGGACTCGTCCCATGGGAATAGATAGTCTAGAAAAGCAGTTTAGATCTTGTTTTGCTGTTCTTAATAATAAAGCTAATATTAACATATTTAGCCCAAGCCTATCTCGTCCTAATAACCTAATTTTAAAAGATTTTAATATAGACAAGGTTTTAAATGCTGTTGACTTTTTTAAAAAAAAACGGACGCCGCTGCTGGCATGGACGGCGTTGACTCTAGATAGGATTTGCAAAATGGACATCAATGTGTTAACTAGAATGTATTCTTCTTGGATTAGATGTGGCAAAATTCCAGCTAGTGTCAAGAACATTGTCTCCCAAACGCTTGTCCGTATGTATGGGCTGTACATAGGTCGAGCGTTCAAAACATGGAGAGGGCCTGTATCTCTAATTTTTCTGTAGATTTTATCCATAACCCCAATTCTCCTCATTCTTTAAAACTGAAATATTCTATGTAGGTATACAATGCACACTTTTCATTATTTCTGTGTATTTTTTGTTCCTTGATTTTTTTTGGTACACTGGTTTTCCAAATTCATTTGGAATTGATCCAGTGAATTGACAGAATTTCTGCAGCCAAAGTCCTGGGAAAGCTGGTACAATATTTCAAGATCCCAACAATCCATGCATTATTAAACAGCAGGGACCTATCTCATCCTGTTACATTTTGCTACCCATCATGCTGTATCACTTCAAATTTTAAATAAGCTTGAGGGTTCAAAATCAAATAGATGAGTAAAAGGATATGTATAAAGGCTAATCATTGGCAATATAGAATAATGAAAGTCACTAATTTAAAGTTTCACAGAAAATTAAACGGTTTTGTATTGTAAGTCCCCAAATCCTAGTAAAAAATCATACAATATCATTGCAAGAAATATCGATTTTGATTTATTCAGTCCCTATGCATATTGTGGAATAATGTTTTTTTTAAAAGAATAAAAGACTTGATTCCTCAGCCCCACATATATACATACACATATGGCATATATAGTATATAATCTTGCATGTACCATACTTGAAATTGTATGTTGTGCCTATGACACTAAATGTATAGGGTCAAATAAGTTTAATCTGCCAAGCTTGCCATTGTTGATTTGCTCAAATATCTACCTTTAAAAGGTCAAAAGCTATCTTTATTGATCAAGAACCATGAGCTTGCTCAAAATTAGACATTACAACAAAATAAACAAATTTGGTTCTAATTTAGCAATTTGAAATATTTTGATTTTTAAATTTTCCTAAAATTCTTATTGGACTTTTTTTGGGAAAATAAACCTAAATGTTTTAAAACTGAAAGATGCCAGCAGGCGTAGAAATCAAGTTTTGTCCCATTATAAGTATAATCCTGTCAAATTTCATTCAGTGTCCGTTATTATTGGTAAGCAAGGATACTGTGACAATTAGGATTATTCTGTTTGTAGCTTAAATGCACACTCAACTAGCTGAAAACAAAGATATTTTAGCAATGTCATGGTCAAAATGGCTTCCACGACTGCATGATAGGAAGTTGGACATTTTTTCACTATGCATGAAGTGCATCTGGAGCCAGGCAAGCCAATGCTATTGATTACCAGCATTGAATGTGTTTGGAAAGCCAATAATGCTGGAGACAGTTGTCACAAGTAAGGGGAGACTTGATCTGATTTTAGTACAGATATCACTTTACAATTACAGGTGGACTTTGATATGCTTTTCAGTATGTATTATGTAGCTTGTTTGTTTTTGAAAAGAAGTGCCTCTCCTTAATAGATTTGTGCAGAAAGCCACTCAAAGGAACCAAATTGGCTGGTTTATCTGTTTAACTCTTTGTTGAACTGATAGGGTTGCCCCATTATTTGCTGTGACTTCAACAATTTATGTTTTGCTCATTTCTTTGAATGACTCTGAGCAAATAAACATTTGATAATTTTGCCTGTCATAAGTGTCTAGTGTGACTATTGTTAATGATCTCAATTGACAGGTGCATGCATTGAAATTCCTGCAATGCAATCCAAAATGAAATTGGATTATTGTGTGCCAAGAGACTACAATCCCGGATTACTTTGCGCTCAAAGCCTCCATTCAGTTGACAGGAAGTGCAGACTTGCCTATAAGTGCTGGCATTTGCAATGGATGTGACAAAATATTTAGAGGTCTGAATCATCATAAAATGGGTGGCAATAAAGGTGGCATTTCAACATGTGTACCTTAACAGACAGTAAATGAAATGACCAGCTTTGGAAAAACAGTATTGGGAACTTTACATGGGCTCTAATGCCTTTGGATAGAGAACTAGAATTAGCTTGCTGGACTATTGCTTGCAGAATTGTCTGCACTCCAGTTAGGGGCTTAAAATGGAAGTTGCAAAACAAGTCAAATGCAAGGAACCTTAATGTCAACAAAATAAAGATGAAAAGGAAAGCAAATAGAAACTGGATGCAGTGGCAGCAAGAAGTTGTGAAGGTATATTAAATTGTAGCCAATGAATTTCAGGTGAGTGAAAGTACCACAGGTCAAGCCTGTGACCTGGTATGTGTGGTAAAAATGGGCACTGACACAAAATGGGCAAAAGTGAATCACTGGCCAGTTTTTGTCTTTCCAAGCTGTTGTGCCAACTGTGGCTCAGAGGGTTGTACCCTAATCTCTGAGTTGGAAGGTTGTAGGTTAAAGCTTCACTCCATAGATTGGAATCTAAGTCTTCATTGTGGTACCAAGGGAGTATTCATGGTAGAGATTGCCCACCTTTCAGGTGAAATGTTGGCTTAGAATTCCCTGCCAGTACCAAATTGCCTGTACTCACCCCTGATCTACACAGGAACTTCAGACTTGTCTTTCAGACTTGGCTAGTTACTAATGTGTTTCTGTAGAATCCATGCTATTAAACCAAGCCCCTGACAATGCTGTCAGCTAGATGCAATAGGTTCCGTGTTAGTATTTGTAGAATACTGTTGCAAGACCCTCAATGAACATCACTAAAGTACATTGGCTGGTCGTTAGCACTTTGCTGTTTATGGGAATATTCTACTCACAAATGTGCACAGAATGCTGCTTGCTACATTTCCCACATAACAATAGTAGCACCACTTAAAAGCTATTTCATTTCCTGTGATGATGAAAGGTAATTTAGGAATGGCTTAAGTTTAAGAAGATTTTTGTTCAATTGATAATGAAGTCCGGAAGAGTGCAAGGAGAGATGGCAATTTGCTATGACTTGATCTCACAGCATCACAGAATGGATACAGCACAGGAAGGCCATTCAGCATATCAAGTCCATACTAGCTTTATGTAAGAACAATCCAGCTGGTCCCACTCTCATGACCCTGCAAATTCCTTTTGGATGCTTATCCGGGTCCCTTTTTAGAATGCCACAATTTAATCTGCCTCTACTACTAATCCTGGCGTGCACTCCAGACTCTAACCACTCACTGCCAATGGAATAGTTTCCCTGTATCCACTCTGTATACACCCTTCATTATTTTAAATACCTCTATCAGATTCCCCTCACAACCTCCTCTATTCTAAGGGCAACCACACCTACTCCAGTCCATGCACGTAACTAAAGTCCTTCATCCCTGGAATTATTTTGTTAAATCTCTTTTGCATCCTCTAAACCCTTCACATCATTCCTAAATTATGACAGAACCAGACATAATGCTCTATAAACAGCTGAACCAGTGTTTTATAAATGTTCATCATGACTTCCTTGCTTTTGTACTCTGCCTCTCTTTATAAAGTCTTGATCACTTTTTCAGCCTGCCCTTCCACTATTAATGAACTATGTACATATACCCACCAATCTCTCTGTTCTAGTGCACCTTTTACAATTGTACTCTCCAGTTTATATTACCACTTCCAATTCTTCTTACCATTTCTCCACTTTAAATTTCAGTAGCTACCCATTTCACCAGTCTATATCTCATTGAAGTCTATTACTATCATCCTCACAATTCACTACACCTCCAAATTTTGTGTCATCTGCAGTTTTGGAAACTGCATTCTGTACATCAATGTCTTAACTATTAATATGCATTAGAAAAGCAGTGGTCTGACTCCTACGGAACTCTGCTGTACACTTCCCTCCAGTCGGAGAAATAACTTTTCAACTGTTTGCTCTTATCAGTTTTATATCCATTTTGCTAAATCCCCTTTTATTCAGTCTTGTTGACAAGCCTATAATGTAATAGTTTATCAAATGCCTTTTGGAAGTCCATATATACCACATTAACTATATTTTCTTTATTGATCTTCTGTGTTACTTAATCAGAAAACTCTATTGAGTTAGTTACAATTTTCCTTTTAATACATCTACACCCCCACCCCACACAAATCTTTACCTTGTACATCCAATCTTAATTGATGATAAATCAATAGGAATTGTTAGGGCATTCAAACTGCTGGTGGAAGACCATAAGCAACACTATAGAAGATGGGTGAAAAGCCCAGTACCATCACTCGGTGGAAAATAGATTCTGAACTATAAGCTGCAATAAGAAAAAATACAATTCCTAGCTGTTATAATTTCAAACTTTAAGCTAGAGGAACAAGTTTAGTTACTTAATGGTACAGATAATTTTGGAGATACAGTGGTACAGAAACAGGTTAGATGAAGAAGATGCAAAGATGAGGCAGGAGATGAATATATATTTGCAGTATAATTTGCAGATTCAGGTGTGGCTAGGTTGACATTTGTAGACACGTACACTGACTGTAGTAAAAAGCAATTAACCTACATTCAGATGGTACATCTGAAAGTATTTCTCATATATTTTTAACCTACATCTACAACAGTTCAACATGAAGCAGACTTTCTCATTCATCAATGTTTGGAATTTGGGAATGAATTTAGCAACAAATTTTGGTGCATGTTCCAGGTTTTTGTCCAGCAGTTGCAAGTAGTACATTGCTGCCTTCAGTGAATGTTGACTTGCGTAATGGACCACAGCTGGGACTTCAGGGTACTATGTCACATTTTCAGCATCTATTCAGTCTTAGTCGCATATTGAGTTTGGAGATGGATCTGTTGATACTGTAACCTACCACATTCACAAATAGTGAACCTACCAGAGTTGGTCTGCAGGCCTGGGAGGATGAAAATAACCAGTTTCCTGAGCAGACTAATAACAGCACAGTGCCTCTCATATGGAATCCAGCAGGCACCATTAGTATGGCCCTACCTTTATTCCTAAACACAGATCTATCCACAAATACCTGAATAGTAGTGTGATTTTTTTTTAATGTACTCATCCATCCTACCTCCTCCAACTTGCACATGCACAAGGATCCTCCATTTTGCAACTCACTTGCCAACTGATATTTGTGGGACTGCAAAATAGTACGTTTCTAATTTTGCAATTGTTAGAAATTGGGAAATCTCCCACTCTAGTATAACCTTCCCTCTTCTTGAGCAGCCCTTCAAGATTGAGGATGACTTGCATCCACTCCAGTTCTGTTGGTTTTGAGGTGGCTGATGAGGCCAATATGGGATCCACAGACTCTTCCATAGATGGGGTAGGCAAGTGAGAGGTGGTGCTCTCCTTCCACCACTTACACAGGGCTCCTTTGTGCTCCCAATGTATGGCCTCAAGGTTCCCAATAATGCTCCTCCCCCACTTTGAATGGTCATGGACCAGAGGTTCCCAGGAGTTGATGGTGATGTTGCATTTCTTTATGAAAGCTTTGAATATATCTTTGAATCTTCTTCTGTCTGCCTGGTAACATGTTCTGACAACAGCTCTGAACAGAGTGTCTGTTTCTGGAGTCTGGTGTCGGGTATGTGAACAAAGTAGCCTCACCAATAGGGTGTAACAATGGCCTCAATGCTGGGATGTTACCCTGGGAGAAGGCACTGATATTTGTTTGCTTATCATTCCAGTGAATTTGGAGGATTTTGTGGAGATGGTGTTGGTGGTATTATCCAGTGCCTTGAGGTGCCTACAGCAGATAGTCCAGGTCTCAGAAGCGTATAGGAGAGCAGGGATCACTCTTGCCTAGTAGACCATGACTTTTATGCTATATCTAAGATCTTGATCTTCAAACATCCTTTTTTTCAACTGACTAATGGCTGTGCTGGTGCATTGAAGACAGTGGTGGATTTTATCATCGACAACTGCCTTTGCCGAGAAGTGGCTGATGAGGTATGGGAAGTGATCCACATTTTCCATGGTCTTGCTGTGAACCTTTATTGTTGGAAGGCAATTTGACTACTGCAGCTTGACTAGATGACCTTGCTTCCAGAGTATAATTGCTGTTGGTTGAACGGTTTCCCATCAGTTTTGAACATTGGGTCTATTCAAATGGGAAATTTGGTGCAGCATTGTGGTGAGAAAGATTGAGAAAAGCGTTGGGGTGATATGACCCAGCCTTCTTTGACATCTGTCTTCACTGAGATTGGTTCTGGTTTAGACCTTTTGATTAATATTATGGCCTGCATGCCACTGTGGAACAAACTTGTACCCTCAATGTTATGTGGTTTTGGCTGTAACATTAGCCAGCCAGTTTGAGTGAACAGTGGCTGGCAGGCATTCGGGTGTATCAGTATTACAGCTGAGTAAAGGTAATTACAGAGGCATGAGAGAGAAGCTGGCCAAAGTTGATTGAAGGGGAACCCTAGCAGGGATGACGGTGGAGCAGCAGTAATGGCAGGAGTTTGGGAGTAATTCGGAAGAAGCAGCAGCATTCTAACGGGAGGATGAAGCAACAGTAGCTGACAAAGGAAGTCAAAGACAGCATAAAAGCAAAAGAGAGGGCATACAATATTGCAAAAGCTAGCGGGAAGCTTTTAAAAACCAAAAGAAGGCAACTAAAAAAAGCAATAAGGGGAGAAAAGATGAAATACGAAGGTAAGCTCGCCAATAGTATAAAAGAGGATACCATTGCAGGATGCCCCCAGAACACTCTACACAAAGATGCATTTCACTGTATGCTTCCATGAACATGTGACTAATAGAGATATCTAAAGTTGTTTCAGATATATAAAGAGTAAAAGAGAGACAAGAGTGGACATTGGACCGCTGGAAAATGATGCTGGAGAAGTAGTAATAGGGAACAAAGAAACGACAGACAAACTGAGTGAGTGTTTTGTGTCAGTCTTCACTGTGGAAGACACCAGCAATGTGCCAGAAATTCAAGAGAGGGGGCAGGAGTGAGTGTAGTCACCATCTCCCTGGCCCTACACTCAGCTCTGGAGCATCTGGACAGTAAAGACACTTACATTAGACTATTGTTTATTGACTGCAGCTCTGCCTTAAATACAATAATCCCAAGCAAACGTCACCAAACTCTGAGACCTAGGACTCAACATCTCCCTCTGTAACCGGATCCTTGATTTTCCAACCAACAGACCGCACGCAATCAGTGAGGATAGGCAGCAATACCTCTGGCACAATTATTTTCAACACTGGTGCCCCACAAGGCTGTGTCCTCAGCCCTCTACTCTACTCCCTATACACTCACGACTGTGTGGCCAGATTCTGCTCTAACTCCATCTACAAGTTTGCAGATGATACCACCATTATAGGCCATATCTCAAACAGTGATGAGTCGGAGTGCAGGAAGGAGATAGAGAGCTTAGTGGAATGGTGTCATGACAACAATCTTTCCCTCAATGTCAACAAAACAGAAGAGCTGGTCATTGACTTCAGGAAAGGGGGCAGTGTACATGCACCTGTCTACATCAACGGTGCTGAGGTTGAGAGGGTTGAGAGCTTCAAGTTCCTGGGAGTGAACATCACCAACAGCCTGTCCTGGTCAAATCACATTGATGCCACGGCCAAGAAAGCTCACCAGCGCCTCTACTTCCTCAGAAGGCTAAAGAAATTCGATTTGTCCCCTTTGACTCCCACCAACTTTTATCGATGCACCACAGAAAGCATCCTATCTAGATGCATCATGGCTTGGTATGGCAACTGCTCTGCCCAGGACTGCAAGAAACTGCAGAGAGTCGTGGACACAGCCCAGCAAATCGCGGACACCAGCCTCCCCTCCATGGACTCTGTCTTTACCTCTTGCTGTCTTGGTGAAGCAGCCAGCATAATCGAAGACCCCACCCACCCAGGTCATTCTCTCTTCTCACGTTTGCCATCAGGTTGAAGATACAAAAGCCTGAGGGCACGTACCACCAGACTTAAGGACAGCTTCTACTCCACTGTGATAAGTCTATTGAACGGTTCCCTTATACGATGAGATGGACTCTGACCTCACGATCTATCTTGTTGTGACCTTGCACCCTATTGCACTGCACTTTCTCTGTAGCTGTGACACTTTACTCTGTACTGTTATTGTTTTTACCTGTACTACATCAATGCACTCTGTACTAACTCAATGTAACTGCACTGTGTAATGAATTGACCTGTACGATCGGTATGCAAGACAAGTTTTTCACTGTACCTCGGTAAAAGTGACAATAATAAACCAATACTTAAAGCGGAGGTTGATAGGTTCTTGATTAGCAAGGGTGTCAAAGGTTACAGGGAGAAGGCAGGAGAATGGGGTTGAGAGGGAGAGCCATGATCAAATGGTGGAGCAGGCTCGATGGGCTGAATGGCCTAATTCTGCCCCTATGTCTTATGGTCATTCTTTGAGTTTTATGGCTGAGATTTGAACAACAGTTTATGCAGTAATCCCTTTGCAATTGATGGCTGACTGTTGACTTCAAGCTTTTGATTGAGAAAAGGTTAAACAGCAGGTAGGCCAGATTCCCTGTCTGCAGTCTCCTCACTACACTGTGCCTGGAGGCCATGGTGGAAATACCTTGATACTATTACACACACTATCTGGCAGGTGATGAACCAAACAAAGAATGAGGTCCCTTCAGACAGTGCAACTAATCAAAAAGTGGACGTGTTGTTGCAGTTTCTAGAATGCCTACAAGGCTCCTGTTATCTGATCACATTGTTTTATCACAATGGTCAGTGGCTATGAGTACTATTTCACCAACATACTGACTGATTTGATTGATTTAAGTACTTAACCTATTATTAACTGATACTAGATGTTTTGCATATCTACATTGACTTTCTCAATTGCACAAACTACCTACTCAAGTGTTTTGAAGATATTCCTTTTGTCCTTTAAAAAACAATGCTATTGGTGTATATGAAGTTTGTACAATAAAGTAAGCTCTACCAAGTGTTCTGTGTATTTAACCAACCAGTGAATTTCCAATTTCTGTTTTGTCCTTTGGTCCAATGGCTTTTCCAGTGTAAGAGAATGCAAAAAATAATCACTGTAATAATCTTTTATCACTACCATGACTATACAACATTCTGATATGCTACTTCCTTCATGAAAGGTTTTGAAGAATTAGGTTTAGCAAGGGCAGAGGCTGCATAAAATTCGGAGTCTCAATTTTTAAGCAGTATCTTCTTTACTCGAAATGCCCTGCAGATGGCGGTACAGGGGAGCTGTTATCCCCACTGCTCCACCCAAGAAATCCAGAGATCTGTCACTGTATGTAGCCTTGTAATTTCTCCACTGAAGTGTATTTGGAGGTGGTTGTTGAGCCAGTCATAGACTTGTACAGCACAGAAACAGGTCCTTCAGCCCACTGTGTCCGTGCCACCCATTATACCCACCTGCATATTTACCCTGTCTTGTAGTGCCGGTAAGTTTTAATGATCTAGAGTCTGAGAACATGAGTGTGTACTTTCTTGCAGACTAACAACAATTAAGGTGTTTCTGTCACACATATGATGATGTCCTTGTGTCAAATATTCACATGAGTTAGTTGCATATTTACACACAAATGTACCCACATTCACCAGGTGCACATTGACTGCATCAGAAAGCACCTTCCCCTTTCAACTATGAAGCCTAAAAAGATTATGGATTCTTGCCTGAGGGTTGCTTTTATTTCAGATTGATCTCAAATCCAACCTAAAATTTCTACTAAGACAGTGTAGTACTGTTGGTTCAAATCCTACATCATCAATATACTGGATCACGTTATCAGGTCGAGAACATGATTTCAGTACATCTGCCACACTGTTAGAACAGTGCGGATTAGTTGTGAAATCCTATGGTAATTGATGTTGACTGGGCACTATTGCTACAGAAGAAGGATTCAGATTTGTTTAACTTGTATTAATCATCGTTGATTTCTTCATAGGACATATCGTATACTATCTCCTGTATACTATCTCCCCTGTTGCCTGTTTATAGATACAGCTATTTATAGAGAATAGGAACACAGTTATTATGGCATTGATCTGGTCCCTGCTACATTGTATGTTTGGCCACATTGGTTATAAGGCAACCCTTAAGAACAGTGATCTTACTATTAGATAACTCATGGGTGACGGCCACATAAAACAAGTAGTTCAAGTATAATGTTTCCAGTCTGCAATAGGAGAGGTCCTCTCCCCTCTGCTAAGACACTATCCCTTACCACGGCTGTAAAATGAATAGACTGTCCCTGAAAAGGAAAATCAACACAGTGACCAACAGAAAAGTGTATTGGGGGCTTCTTACTGAAACCAGACTCAAAAATGACTCTTCTCATTGTGGTTCAGCTAACATCACAACTATGAAGGCCATTCTCTGCCAAGCCTGTATTTTTTTAAAAAGAGATTCTTTTGAACACAAGAGTGGTGGGTGCCTGGAGCGCACTGCCAATGGTGATGGTGGAGGCAGATACGATAGAGGTGTTTGAGACACTTGGATAAACACATGCAGCGAATGGAGGGATATGGACCATGTGCAGGCAGAAGGGATTAGTATAATTAGCTTAATTAGTTCAGCACAACATCATAGGCTGAAGAGCCTGTTCCTGTGCTCTACTGTTCTGAAATGCTCAGCAGGTCAGGCCATATCTATAGGAAGAGAAAAAGAGCTAACATTTCAGGTCAAATACCTGTTTCTCTTGAAGGAAATATTCCTATTCACTCGATCCTTTAGTCTCTGAAGAGCCCCGGACATCTTCAGTATTGGACTGTGCCAATCTCTTGTCCAGGCCTCTCTCTGTGTGGACAGAGTCCTTTGCTCTGGGATACTGAGCTATTGTTGTGGATTGCCAACTGGGGACTCAAGCTGGCACCCAATAACAATGTGTTTTCACTGTCTTCCTTCTGTTTCAGATGCAGTCGGGCTGAGGTTTCACAAGTGGCAAGGTCAGCATTCTTGTTGCTAGATTAGTCCTGCTCTTCCTCTGGAGGAGATACTGAAAGACCAGCCACTCTGAGCTTTAACTATTTAATCTGTTTTCCCAATATTCCTGCACAGCTGACTCTAACTATTGAACTATCTTGCTGTCTGGATTTTGTTGAGACAGGACCCAAAGAACTTTGAAGGAAAATTCAAAGTTGTGGAATCATGCCATAGTATTAATCAAACATCCTACTGTTCCCTGCAATTCCTAACATGATTATGCATTCTCCTGATGCACTTCCAGTTGTTGGATCACTGCTACCTTTTGCCTGCACAGCCCCCGGTACCTTTCTAAAGCGCCTACTGCATCACAATTTGCCTGCACTCACTTTTCTTCCTTGATTATTTTAATAACTAAGAATATTTTGGTCTGTACTTGATATATATTTTGATAGGCCTGACCACTATTCGGATCATAGCCACATGCAATCCAATAGCAGAGTTTCTTCTTGTTGAGGTTCCTTGCCATTTAAACTGGGAAATCACCTTTCAGATTCTGCAGCACAGAATCTAGAATGCCAAAGGGGAAGGTGGGTCATTTTTTTTTGAACTTTTGTTTTTGTTCAGTTTAATGTTTTTATTTCATACGTGTTTTTAGATTTTCACTTAAAAATAATTTTCACTTTTAAATTATGTCATTTTTAATTGATATGTCACTGAATGCCCTGCAACTGGGATTGTGAGTTGTGAGGATGCAGAGGCTTCAAGGCAATCAGACAAGTTGAGTGAGTGTGTGGATACATGGCAGATGCAGGATAACGTGGATAAATGTGAAGTTGAAAAAAACAGAAAGGAAGATTATTATTTAAATGGTGATAGATTGGGAAATGTTGATATACAAAGGGATCTGGGTGTCCTTGTACACCAGTCACTGAAAGCAAACGTGCACGGGAGTAAGCAGTTAAGGCAAGTAGTATGTTGGCCTTCATTACAAGGGTTTTTGAGTACAGGAGAAAGGATGTATAACTACAATTTGGTGTTTGGTGAGGCCATACCTGGAGTATGGTGTCCAGTTTTGGTCTCTTTATCTAAGAAAGATTATACTTGCCGTAGAGGGTATGTAGTGAAGGTTCCCAAACTGACTCCTGGGATGGCAGGACTGTCCTGTGAGGAGGGATTGGGTCACCTAGGCCTGTATACACTGGAGTTCAGAAGAATGAGAAGAAATCTCATTGAAATATACAAAATTCTGGCAGGGCTTGACAGGCTGAACGCAGGGAAGATGTTTTCCTTGGCTGGGGGTTTTCAGAATGAAGAGTCACAGTCTCTATAAAGATACAAGATATTTAGGACTGAAACTTGGAGAAAGGTCTTCACTCTGAGGGTGGTGAACCTGTGGAATTCTCTACCACAGATGGCTATTTTTATTTCTGCTTTCATTTCAGATTCTCACTGCCTGCAGTTTTTGATTTTAGATTCTTCCTAATATGGCATTCACCACAGAGAAAAACTCATAAGATCAAGAAGCAGGAATAGGCTAGCCAGCCCTTTGACTCTGCTCTACCATTTATCAAGATCTCAGCTCCATTTCCCTGCATTGTATTCAGTAAAACTCTGATAATTCAGCACACTCAGGACTTTGTTAGTGCTGGACTAGCAGCTTTTCCAGACTCAAGACTGCAGATGCTGGAATCTGGAGCAAAAAAAAACAGGAACTGCTGGAAGAATTCAGTGGGTCAGGCAGCATTTGTCGAGGGAAATAGAAGGTCGACATTTCGGGTTGAGACCTTTCATCTGGACTGAGAGACAAGGGTGAGGCAAGAGCTGGCAGGTGATAGGTGGGTCCAGGTGAGGAGGGGGTGATAGGCAGATGGGGTCAGGTGGGGGAAGGTAAGGGAGGAAATAGTGAAAGAGGCTGGGAGGATTTCTGGACACACAGGCGATTCTGCAGATGCTGGAACAACACCCCAAATGCTGGAGGAACCTGCTGAGTTCCTCCAGCATTTTGAGAGGAGTTCTGGACTACTGGATGTGATATCTATTAATTATCTCAACACTCTTTCAATTCAGTTTTTTAAGATGTTACACAGTATGTAAAATTTTCCAGGGAACCAGGTAAATTGAAAGGGACCCCAGGAACCGGGGCCCCAGTGAGTGGGAGCGAGGGAACTGGGGCCCAGTGAATGAAAGAGAGGACAGTAGAATCAGGGCCTCAGTGAGTAAAGACGTAGAGCATTAGAAACCGAACCATCGTGATTTCTGGATAGTTGGACAGCGGATTATCAGTTTTGCTGTATTCACTTATTATCTGGAGATCTATCGATCTGTTTTGAATGAACACAACGACTGCGCGTCCAAAGCCCTCCGAGTGAAGACATTTCTTCTCGTTTTCGTACTAAAGGCTACTCCTTATTCTGAGACTTCTATTTTTTATGTTGTATACAAGAGCAGCAAAGTTCCTTTGAACATCAACAGTTTCTAATTTGTCAGCATTTTAACAATACCCAGCGTTTCTGTTCTGATATTTCATGATAAAATTAGTGAAAATGTAGAAGGATTGGTTATGATAAAAATTTCAGAGAACATCTGCACTCCAGATTTAATCCAAAAGCAGCAGGCTGGTTAAAAATCTTATTGGAAAGCTATTGATAGAGAATTGGTGCGTTTTCTAAAACGATACATGTTAAACTGTCTGACTCAAATGAACGTTTGATGTTGGGCATTGAGTGGCAATGGGCAGACTTCACTGTGTCTGCCGGCAAAGGCGTTTGTGTTGCATTTTTTTTAGTCTGGAGTTTCTCTTGGCTCGGAGGACCAGGTTTGATGCTCTTTGTCACGAAGTTCCCCTTGACTGGGAGGACTTGCGTAGAGCCTCTTTGTGTCGGAGCTGTGAGGGAAGGAGCTGAGGCGAGCCGGACTGAACTGTGCTGTATAGGTAAACCCATCCCTGGTTTGTGAGTTTCATACACGTTACATTTCGGGTTCGGTGGCATTATCCTAGGATTTCAGTGCGTGTTCCTTGTACGGACAGGGTCCGGGTTTGTTTGCGGGCCGGGAGTCATTTTAATTTGTAGCAGGAAGTCGAGGCCTAAAGGCGCCATTACAGCCTGAAATCCAGGGAGCGCGTTAGTGAGGTGGTTGTTGCAAACAGCTGGAGTCCGGAGGGATTGATCCGTGCTCGTCAAATATATGGCTAGAAAAATATAAACCATAAAAGTTCAGAATTACAAATAATGGGGTTTAACTTCGTCTATTTACTGATTTTCGGATGCAATTTATTTTCCGAGGGGCCACTTCTGAAATATCATGTATTGGAGTAATGGACCGTCGCCGGGTGGGACTGGGTGTTAGGTGATCGAGGAGCGAAGTGTGTGATAATTGGGTCTCAGAGACTGAAAGCGAAGGTCCCAATAACCAGTTGTTGAAATTTTTAGAATGGGAGCATTTTATCAGTTTCTATGATTTTCCTTGGCGTTGCTCATTTTTCTAGAAAAATTGTTGTAATTGATTCTGTTTCTCTCCCTTTCTTATCCTCTCTACCTACCACTCTGTTGCCCTTTTTCTCTCTTTGTGTCACTTTGTAGATCAAGAGACAGACAACACAAGTCTGTTACTTATTTAAAATATATAAATTTAAAATAGATAAAGCACCTTCTCATGTTTATTTTATAATCCACTCATCTTCAGTTGTTATAACTATGCTGGGCAGCTCTGAATTCAACTTCTCTTCCCTAGTGTTGAAGGGGAAGTGAATGTTTAAAATGTATATTTCCTGTTGTCCTTGCACTCTGGGAGTATATTTAGCTATCTATTATAGTCCCACTGTTTTCTGGTAACTTTGGTGACTGAGGTAAATAAACTTAACACTTTGAGGTATACTTTTTGCTTGCAAATCAGCCATACTAGTGCCAAAATTGAGAAACTTCATGTGCCGTTTTCTACGTTGCAAATTTACATTCTGTAATCTTCCATGTTGGTTTAGAAAAATCACACTGGAAAATAGCCCTGTGCACAAGAGAAGCCAGGTTCAGTTAACACCAAAGCAAGTTTCTGCCAATTGCATCTGTTTGTGAGTCCTCACACAAAATTAACATTACTTTTCTGGAGCAAAAAAACAAGCTGCTGGAGGAACTCAGCAGATTGGGCAACATTTGGGGAGGCAAAGGGATAATCAAAGTTGAGGTCAAGATCCTGCATCAGGACTGAGAGTGTAAAGTGGAGGTGGCCACTATGAAGAGGGGAGGGGTGAGGCAGGAGTTGGCCAGCAATAGATGGAGTTTAGTGCATATTGTCAACCCATGAGTAATAAGCAAAAACAATGTTGGAAATGCTCTGCAGATCAGACAGCATCTGTGCAGAGAGAAAGTTAACATTTTAGATTGATGACTTCTTATTAGTGATTTCTTTCTGAATTAACGTGAATTTTTAACAGGCATTTTGACACATAGAACAACAAATAGAAAATATTGATGGAGGCATTGTGAATGTAGAACAACTATTTTATGGGAAAGTTTAATAACATTTATAGTTTTGTAAAAAAAAAGTTTTAGCATTATTTCCATGTCGTTCCACCCTGAAGAAGCGATATGTGATCAAAAACTTGAAATTCTTAAAAAATTACTACCTCTTTATAACTTTTTAGTAATTCGAAACTGATTTGTCCTTAGTTTTTCTTTTAATTTAAAAAGTTAATTGCTAACCTTGGATAGGCTTGCCTTCTCTATTAACTCCCAGCTTTCGGATTGTAAGTTTCCTATCAAATTTGACAATGTGCCAACATTGTACATCACGAGGAAGCCCAAACAGGAACCACTAGTGTGGTGCACTGAAGTGTGCCGTCGGAGGAGAATGGTAGGAAACCAGTGCTGTATAATGACAAAACTGAAGCACCAAAAGGCTATTTTTTTTTCTATAATGATATTGCTCCTTATAGTATTGATTTGTCTACACAACAAAAAAACTTGGGAGTATTCACAGGTACACAGCATTAGGAACAAAAGGCCATGAGGCTGAGTGAGTTTACAGAATGATGACTTCCTTTCACCCATTGTTGGCATGTTTGACCTGTAAGCATTTGCACACTGAGATAAGCCTTCAGCCAATCGCTATTGCATGTGTATACAAGACCTTTAATCACATGCTTAGGACATCACAAAATGTTTCGCATCTAATCAGATTATTTTTGAAAAGTAACTAAATTTATGATCAGACAGTGAAATCAATCTGCAGATGCTGGAATTCTGAAGTAAAAACAGAAGATGCTGGAAACACTCAGCAGACTCTGGAAAGAAACAGTATATATTTAAAGTTAACGACCACTTTTCAGAACTGGGAAGTTTAAAGTTGCAGAAGGGATGGATAGGACAATAAATGATGGGATGAAGCCAAGTTTGCTATGGAGATAAACTGTAGGTGAGGTTATTTGGTTGGTAGGTTGATGAGGGTAGTTGGGGGGGTGGGGGGGCGGTGGAAGAATACAAACAAAGGAACATAAGAGCTATAAAACGAATGCAATTAGAGAAAACAAACTAAGGAATGTAAAATGCTGAGATGTAGGACATGCCCAGCAGGTCAAGCCATGCTACTGGGGAGAGGAAAACTGAGTTAATATTTCCAGATGGATTATCTCCAGCAGAAGTGGCCAATTCTGATACATACAGAGAAGGTGATTTACTTGAAGTTGTAGTATTCACTATCAAGATCAAATTATCTGTTTTTGGTTATTTTGTTTGAGAAGACAATGCTGCTTTGGATACTAGAAGAATTCATGGTTTCTTGATTATAGCAACAGGAACTTATGCTCCCCTATAGGCAGTTGGGTCCTTGGTTTAAGATGTCATCTGAGAGGATGCGGCATGAATTTAAGGACCTTCCTTGGTACTGCACTGAGGAACCAACCTAGATTATAGGATCATATGTGTGCTCAGGCTTCAACTAAGTTATAAATTCACTGTTAAAATGCAGTTGTATTAAACTTACCCATTCAATCATCTTTTCTATTTTTTAATGCCTTCATCATGAAGATTTTACTTCAGGGCCACAGCCTTTCAGAACCTAGATGAACTTTTTAAATTTGAAATCCCACACTTGCAACAATAATTCTTTTTACCTCTTCTGAAGATAATTATTTTTGGCTTGCTTTTTATTCTAAATGTACAGCTTGGGATCTTGTCCACTGGAATTTGAGCTAAATTGCTAGTAATTCAACAGATTGCCCCTTTTGCTCTTTCCACAGCAGCATTATATTCGGCAAAAATAATCAGTGGCATGATCTCTGTGGTAAGAGTTAAGAAGTGAGGTGTTTGGAGTTAGGATGGGTAGTGGTGTGGAATGAGTTTCAGGCTAATCAAGTTTTGACAGGCTCTTGTTCTCTGCTTCCTGCTTTCTTTTCCTTTGTACCATCTCTGTCTGCTCCTTCCCCCTTGTGTTGCGTGCAGGGGAAACCAATCAAAAATGTTTCACAGTTGCTTGCTGTGGTTTAATCGTTGACTTTCAGTGCAAACGTGAAGCACTTCCCACTCTAATATCTTTCTTGACACAAAAATATAATTTCTGACTGAGCAACACCACAGGAAATCTGCTGTTTTTGATAAAATGAGTTGCTTCTACACCATAATCTGCAATCATTTGTCATGGTTATTGGTATAGGCTGGGCAATGGCCCTTGTGAGTTGCTGTATTGGTTTCTTTTGTATATCAGTAAGAATACAGCAAAAGATTGTGGGGTAATTTAGGATGGAGAATGGATTGCAAGCACGGTCCCTCCATGATTCGCCTGAATAATGTGTTTCTATTGGATGTCGCATGCAGGTAAGTGACAACTGCATTTCTGAAATGTTTTTTCTTTTGCATGATGTCTTGCATTGATACTTGTAAACTTTAACTCCCTCTGGTTTTCGGGTGTGCAAAGTTTTATTATATGAAACATTTTTGTCTGTTTTGTTGTCTGCAATGGAAGCATAATATTTGATATGAGTGAAATGATACGTGCACTGTTAGTTCAAACTAAATAATTTTACAAATGAAATTTGGCAAGGTATGAAGTTGGAAGTGAAACAATTTATAGTGGCCATAGTAATCCCACATTACTATGCGAAATGGTGTGTCAGGTTTTCGTGCACTACTGTATTGGTGCTATTATTTAAAATGATCTTGTGTTCAATTTACTTTCTTTCATGGTCACTTGAAATTCCTCAAAGTAGCTGGCATTTGCCTATCTAAATATTTTAAGAATGGCGGCATTATGTAAAATAAGTTGCATTTTTGCTTATCTTTATTAGTCACAGCGCATAAAAGCGCATAAAATACTGATCAATTGAGCTAAACACGATAAGCACGTGTTTTTTTGCAACACATTTGACAGGTTCTGAAAATGGTAGCCTGCTTTCTGCAAGCATTAACAAAAATGCATAGGCTTCTCCCACTGTTCTTGCTGTTTTTATGAAAATACTTCAATTTTACCAGACCTTTATATTCTTACGTTCATTTGAAATGAATATTAATTTGTTTATCTAGACTGCTAATATTTAAAGCCATAAGTCTCTTGATCTCCATTCTTCCTCAACGGTGACTTATAATGTTGATTCCATGTTACAGCGGAAGAACAAGTTGTCCTTGGGTCATTAGATAGATTACCCCCCCCCCCACCCCCCCCCAACCCGACTTTATTATCTTTGTAATAAGGAGTAACATTTCATCTTGAGTTCTTTTTCTAAGCAGGCTATCATTTGATTGTTTTGTTGTTCAGATTATTTATGAATGCAACCTATGAATTATTAACTCCTTAAAGAGTTTTATTATTAGTATTGCTTAGAATGGTTGCAGGGTGCTAAAATGGAAAAGTTCTGACGTACATCAAAGTGGTAGGTTACCTAATTATTTCATGTTAACACAGAGCATATATCTGATTGTTGCTCAGCTTCTAAGATAGCTTGTGGGCAGGGTCAATGGTGGTGATGAGATGTCGGGCTAACATACTGAAGGTTTTGCTTTTCTTCAATGGCTAGTTGCCATAATTCCATTGCTCATCTTGCAGTGACTAAACATTAACCCAGTCTGCAATCCTTAAGAATCAATGTTAAAATAAACTTCTTTGTTTTTAACTTATTGATCCCAGTAAAATCATTGGCCCTTGTTGCTTTCGTGGACCTACATCAGAACAGTTGTGGAAAGGTTTGTGGGGCCCTTGAGTTCAATGCTGCACAGTGGTGCAGTCGTTAATGCTGCCACCTCACAGCTCCAGGGACCTGGCTTCATGGCTGTCCTCAGGTTTCCTCTTAATCCCAAGGTAGTTCTGGTAGGTTAATTGTGGTAGGTGGAATGAGACTAATAGCATTGCCCTCCTTGGAGCTGCCATGGCTGAGTCTACGGCCAGATCAGCCATGATTTTATTGAATGGTGGAGCAGGTTCGGGCCAGGTGGCCTAATCCTGTTCCTGTTTCTTGTGTTCTTATGGCTCCAGTGGACTGAATGACCACATGTTATGTAGAAGATAAAGAGAAAGAAATGGGCCAAATGTTCTGGTTTTAATTAATCTCCCATCTCCCCCAAATTGTAAATTGCACGTGGGTGAATTATTCAACTTTATTTTTCTCCTTTTATTAATAGAAATAAATTAGACATCCCCAGATGTCCCCGTTTAAGATGACTAGTTGAGCTGTATAACCTACAAGTCCCAAGTTTTATCTCTTATGTGGTGAGTTGGGTAACCACAGCTAGGTTAGCAGTAGGCATGCCATAATTTATCTCTGGGTGATATCTGGGTTAGGTAGTGAAAATAAAGTGAGGTCTTGTTCCTGACCACATTCCAGTATCCCCTTCTGTCAGTGCATGTGTGAGCATGTATTAGGTTTGGCTTTGAACATTAGGTTTGCATGAGAACAGCTTCCCAATAGTTGATGTTTTTGGCCCACATGTAAGGCAAAGCTGGGTGAGGTGCCAGAAAGCCACTAATTCTAGTACACCTATATTGTCTTCAGGAGTACAAAGAAGAAATTTGGGAGGGAGTAGAATGTTGAAATTCCATTGTTTATTGCTGTAAGTATGTCTTCCTTTAAATCGATGGAAATCTAATCACTAAGGTGGGTGAATCTGTAACTTTGCAGTTAATTCCCTCTGTCTTTGTAAAGATATGACTTGTTTTTCTTTTGCAGTTCCTTGCTGAGCACCTTGAATGAACAGCGCTGAATTAAACTGTAAAATGTCAGGTACAGATCATGTAGTCAACACTGGCAACAACGTGACTGCCAATAGCACTGATATTTGCCGAGAAGTCATGCGCAACTTCTGCACCTGCGGCAAGCGCTGCAAGTTCCGCCACCCAAAGTCTAATAAGTTTTGAGCTTGGCTTTTTTTCCGATGACCTACGTCTTAAATGCTGGATTCCAGTCTGCCGTGACTGACAGAAGGTTGGATGCCAGTGATCAGATGTAAATTGCAGATAGAACCTTGTAGGTGTGGTGAAAATCACAATGTGGAAGGCATGTACAGTTATCCAGCGCTTTTTCCTTGATGAGTAGGTGTCTATCGAGGCAAAGAGTGATCCGCATCTGGATGGGAATGATGCATCCTGAGTTCATATCCAGTTGGTTCCTAATACTTTTGCAAAAACCTTGTCCTGTGAAATCGCAATTGAGAACACCACACGAGTGTCAGACCTGGAGCAAAATGCACACTTCTGCTAACAAATGGCAGTGGAAATGTTGGCCTCCACATTGTGGAAACAAATGGAATATACTTCTCCCAGCAACAGCAGGGAATGCTAATCTGAGAATATGATTAAGACCCAGCACTTTATTATTATACTTTGTTACATCAAATAGACCCCAGTTTCATTTTGACCTCAGCAGGTATTCCTGTAGAATTCTTTGTTTGGACAGATGTTTATAAATGAAGCTTACTGTGAATGTAATATGCTTTACCAACGCATGCTCGCTGTGAAATAGCTTTTGTCTGCCAAACTTTTATATTGATTAATTTAACATGAGTTGGAATATATTGTAATACAAAACTCTGCTCACTGCATTAATTACACTTCTAGTCAATTGATGAATACCTTTTAGCATTGTTACAAAGTTGTGACTTTTTCCAGTTGCTGTTCTGTAGAAGGGCAGTTTTCATTGGGTTGTGCATTGATCATCATCAAGTATGGATCATCAGCATTGGCAACGATGGAACTGCCAATAGCATTGATGTTTCCTGAGATGTCTTGTAGACTGTTGCCCAAAAATATTTATTGTGCTTTTGTTCAAAATTCTGATATTTTCTGTTTTTCTGAAACAAGGAAGCATAATGAATGTATCTGTGAATTTTCTTAAACCATTCTGAAATTTTGGAATCTACTTGTTGCTTAAATGGATGGTCTGTTGTTTTCAGTTATGCTCAGAAATGTTACCTGTTAAATGTAAGGACGAATAGATTGCTTGAGAATGTCAATTTGCATATGGCAACTATTGTGGAAGTGTTCTTGTAGAGATCAGAAAGGATGTAGGGATATTAGTATTGCAATCTGTCAAGGTACTAGTAATCTAATGCTGAACATCTAGATTTACTTAAGTGATTTAAACCACCTTCTACATGATATATTGATTCTCAGCGCAACTGTGATTTCTCTTTCCAACTCGCTCAGTGATACAAGTAGGATTTATTATCATTCATCATTATAGTGGAAAGAAATGATTGAAAAAATTATTTTGCACCACCTTGTAGTTTTGGTTATTTAAAATTGCATTTGAGGGGTTGCCTTTTCTCATGGAAGTTAATTTCTTTGAAGCACACAGCCTTAATATACTTCAACTGTCAACATGATAAATATTTTAATTACTCTTAGCTATTCCTCATCCTAGCTCAAGTTCTTTTTCACTTGGGTGGGTAAAATATTAAAGTTTGAAAATTCTAATCGCCCATTTTTTTAATAGTTCTTACAATGTTTAATTTGGTTCTTTGTCCTTCATCTATGTAATCATTTTCTTTGAAAGTCAACTGGTGCTATGATATTTGTGATTCTGCCAAAACCAGATTTATTAGGTGTCTGCCAACCCTCAACTGATTCTCTTTTTCTCTCTCTCGTGTATCACTCACTCTGTTTCTCAGTAGGTGGCCAAAAGCTTGATCAAAGCACTAGGTTTTGAGGAGTATTTTGAGGCTGAAACTTTTCTCTGGGGAGCTGTCAGACTTGGAGAAGCATAAATAAATGTACGATTTATAGGGCTTGAGGGGATTACTGAGATAAGGAGAGGCAAGACCACAGAGGGATTTGAACATAAGCATGAGAATTTTTTTAATCGAAGCATTGCTTAACAGAGCCAAAGTATATCAGCAAGCATGGGTGATGGGTGAATAGGATGGTGCATGTTGGAGGTTGTGCAGCAGAGTTTTGAATGACCTCTGGTTTATGGAGTGTGGAATGAGTAAGGTTGGCAGGAGCACATTGACACCATTGAGACTAGAGATAACAAACATAGAAGAGGTGTAAATAGAGGGTCTTGATGATGATGTCAATATGCTTAGAAGCTCATCTCTGGGTTAAACATGATACCAATATGGAAAAAAGACCTGTTTGTTTTCAGACATTTGCCAAGGGAAAGGGGAGAGCAGTTGATGGGAAGGTGGATGTAATAAAGAAAAAGGTATTGATGTAGGATAAGTGTAAATGGGTGGTTGATGTTTGGCACAGACTCAATGGGCTGAAAGGCCCATTTTTGTGCTATACCCCTCCATGAAAGGTTATTGTGGAAAATGAAAGCTTGTGATGTATGAGGCAACATATTGGCATGGATAGAAGTTTAGGTGGCTAACAGGAAACAGCTAAACAAATAGTCCTTTTCTGGTTACAAATGTTGTGAGCGGTGGGCTGTATGGGTAGCTGCTTGGGCCTCATCTTTTTACAGTTTATAAAAATGACTTGGGTGAAGGCACTGAAGGTATGGATGCTAAATTTGCTGGTGACACAGGTAAGTAGGAAAGTAAGTTGTGACAAGGGCATAAAGCTGCAAGGCGATATCGAGTGAGTGAGCAGTGATCTAGCAAATGGTGTATACAATGTGGAACATGTGAAATTGTCCATTTTGGAAGAAAAAAAATTAAGCATATTTTCTAAATAGTGAGAAATTGCAGAACTCAGATGCAGAAGGATCTCATTGCCTCTGCATAATTCACAAAAGGTTAGTTTACAAGTACAGCAAGTATTTCCTTGCAAGTACAGCAAGGAATGCCAACAATGTTATTATTTATTGATAGGGAATTGAATATAAAAATTGGAAGGTTATGGTTCAGTTATGTAGAGCATTGGGAGACTGCATCTGGAGTACAGTGTACCTTACTGATTTTCTTATTTAAAGAAGGATATAAAAGTATTGGGAGTAGTTCATAGGTTTATCAGACTGATGCCTGGAATGGGTGGGTTGTCTTATGAGGATAGTTTGGACGGGTTAGGCCTGTATCCACTTGAGCTTAGAATGAAGGAGAACTTGATTGAAACAAGATCCTGAAGTGTGTTGACAGGGTGGAGGTAGAGAGGTTGTTTCCTCAAATCTGTTGTGTGTTTGGGTGGCATATCATGAGAGAGGAAGAGGAGATCAACGGTTTTGGGTAAGATGTGCATGAGTTTGGGAGGCTGGAACACATTCAAGGCTATGGAGAGGAAAGGAAGGTTATGGATAGGACAGTAGTTTGAAGGGACTGATGGGTCAAAGGGGTATCCCTTATGAGGAGAGTGGTGATGACAGCAGATTTGAAATACCCAAAGAGAGAACTATTTAACATTTTCAGATATCATGAGAGCCGGGAAGGAAATCTGGGTGATCAACAGTTTGTATCAAGGTTTGGGCAGCAGATGGGTCTTACAGACAACATAAGATGGGACAAAGACTAGAGAGAGATTCTGGTTTTAGAGCTAGGGGTGCTGGGGGGGAAGCATCAGAAATGTAACTGTGTGTGTTGGGGGAGGGGAAGCTGCAGAGGTAGCAGGGTGAATGGTCTGGCTATAAGATGATGGTTCAGGATGGGGAAGAGAACATGGGAGTTATTTTTGCATTCTCGTTTGTTCTTTGAATTGTGAGCAATTTTGCTTAACAGTGAATAGCTAAACTACTTGTCTGCTGTACTAGGAGTTGTGAACTCTCAACTCGAGAGGGCCAAGGGCCAGTCTGCTTTATCTTTCCTCATAGGACAAACCTGCCATCCCAGGAATCAATCTGGTGCACCTTGGCTGCACTTCCTCCTTCGTAAATACATCCATCGTTGTGTAGGCACACCAAACCTGTATATTCCAGATCAAAAAACAAATTGCTGGAGGAACTCGGAGGAGTGGGCACCATCTGTATGTGGGGGAAGGAATTGTTGACATTTTGGGTTGAGACCCTGCATCAGTCCTGATGTAGGATCTTGACCTGAAACATTGACAATTCCTTTCTCTCCACAGATGCTGCTCGACACGCTGAGTTCCTCCAGCAGTTTGTTTTTTTGCACTATATTCCAGCATCTGAAGTCTCTTGTGTCTCCACTATATTCCAGATGCTGTCTCACCTGGGCTCTATAGAATTGGAGCGAGGCATCTGTACTCTTATCCAAATCCCCTTGCACTACATTAACAATGCATTGCTTACCTTACTAATTGCTTGCTGAACCTGCACTTTAACTTTGTCATCTGTGTACAAGCACACCCAGATCCCTCTGAACACCAACACTTTGAATGTTTCACCATTTACAAAGTATTGTGCCTTTTTTCCACCAAAGTGGATAACTACATTTTTACACAGAATGTGCAGCTGCTCCCATCTATACCCCCTAATGTATGTCATTATCCTCCTCCCAGCCTATGCTGCCACATAATTTTGTATTGGGAAGAAACTTGGATATATTACATCTCATCTACTCATCCGAGTCATTCATGCAGATCGAGAACAGTAGATCCCTGCAGCAGCAAACTGGTCACATCCTCCCAACCCAAAAGTGACCATTTTATTCCTGCTCTGTTTTCTGTCCATTAACCAATCCTTAATCTATGCTGATATATAACCCCCAATACTGTATGTCCTAATTTTATTTAATAAGCCTTTTGTGTGGCATCTCATTGAAGGCCTTCAGCAACTGGTTTGGCCTTGCCTTCTATTAATAACATAAAAAAATTAACAGGTTTATCAAATGTGATTTCCCTTTCATAAATCCACCTTGACTGTGGCCAATCCTATTATTTTCTCAAGTGCACTGTTGCCACTCAGTTAATAGATTCTAACATTTTCCTTCCTATTGTTTATGGGAGCTTGTACATACATTTGCTGAGGCATTTCCTGCACTACAACACTTGGTGTGCTTCATTTAATTTGTAAAGTATTTGGGGATGATTAAGGGCACTATATAAATGCAAGCCTATTTTTGTTTAGGCTCCTTCCCTATATTAAGATTACCCTAAAATGTTGTCCAGATTTTAAAAATACATTAACTTTCCAGTTTCCTCCATGCAGTTAGCCATTGCGTGTTTATCTGCAGGGAAAGAGCATATCAGACCATTCTCATATCTCTTTACAGCAGAAGAATAGAATAGGCAAATTCTGCAAACAGGTGTAGTTTCGGCTTTCTTAGTGTGACAGATTGAAGTGTATACATTTAACTGCAATTCAAGTATTTGTGGCTTAGACAGCATGTTGGTGATTGGTAAAGTCTGTCTGCCATGCAAGGCTGTTTTTGACATGAAGTGTTGTTCCTAAGTTAAATTTTCTGGGAATAGTGTTCAAATATTTCCTCTATGTTTACTTTTGTATTGTCACTCAATTTTTCTAGATAAAGATCCTGCAGGAAAGTAGAGAGGGCCAATATTAAACATGATCTTATTAAATGGGGGAACACGCTCAAGAACCCACTGATGCTAAATGAGGGACCAGTAGCTACAAGTGTTCTTTAAGGCATGACTCTCAAAAGCCTGTTCAGATCATAGCTTTTTTAAAAAAATTTTGTCATTGGTATTCTTGATCATTCAGATATTTCACAAATGCTGCCTAACTTGAACATTTCAAGGTTATACAAACTATTTACTTTTGAGTTGAACTAAAGGAGTCGTTTCTTTAAAGTCATTTTTCAAAAGAGGGAAGACAATTTGGGGTGATGTAAATGCATAGTTACTAATTACTGGTATTGGTTTATTATTGTCACTTGTACCAAGGTACAGTAGAAAAACTTGTCTTGCATACCGTTCGTACAGATCAATTCATTACACAGTGCAGATACATTGAGTTAGTACAGGGTGCATTGAGGTAGTACAGGTTAAAACAATAACAGAGTACAGAGCAAAGTGTCACAGCTACAGAGGAAGTGCAGTGCAGGTAGACAAGGTGCAAGGTCACAATAAGGTAGATTGTGAGGTCAAGAGTCCATCTCATCGTATGAGGGAACCATTCAATAGTCTTATCACAGTGGGATAGAAGCTGTCCTTGAGCCTGGTGGTATGTGCCCTCACGCTCCTGTATCTTCTGCTTGATGGGAGAGGAGAGAAGAGAGAATGCATGGAGCTAGAGCATAATCTGGCCACGCAGTCATGAGTATATAGGGAGTATATATATGAGGCTGCGTCCTCAGCCCTCTAGGGCACCAGTGTTGAGAATAATCGTGCCGGAGATGTTGCTGCCTGTCCTTACTGATTGCAGTCTGTTCGTCAGAAAGTCAAGGATCCAGTTACAGAGGGAGGTGATGAGTCTCAGGTCTTGGAGTTTGGTGATGAGTTTGCTTGGAATACTAATCCATGTAGGCATTAGTTGTGGTTAAGAATATGGAGTGGTTGTAACTTTCCTGGTTAGAATACACAATATATTTTCATTAATCACAGTGTATTAACAAATGAAGAAAGAAGATAACCACTAATTTTTCTTACTGGTATGAGAGGATAGAGTTTCTGACGTGCTGGGACATGGGGGAATGTGACTAATATTTCATAACGCTGAATTATGTACCACAGTGTCAGTTAACTAGGAATCAAAATGATAATTCCACATATTGGTGTATTCGATATTTCTGTTACTACAAGCTCTCATTGATTTATTTTGCCTGTATCTATGGAGAAGGTTGGAGAAACAGAAGTATGCCAGATATGAAATATAGATTCTAAAATCTGCTGATAACCATAACACACACCAACAGTGGAATTTATTGAAATGGTTATGAACGTTTCAAAAAGGTTGCTGATCAATAAAATAACAGCTTCGTCCAGTGTTCAGGGAACTTTCAATAATGCATCTTGTACGTGATAGTTGCATTGCGTGCTATATAATGTGACTGATACAATCCAGTGTGATTAGAATGTTGTTTTGTAGTTGTACATTATGATGCTTTTTTTTCCTCATGTCAGTAATTCTATAGTTTCTCCCTTAAGTTTCAGAAATACATTTTATGAATTCCAGTCTTCCAAAAGTCACATGGCTGTAGATTCACAATAACCCTATTTGTGGTAGTTGCAATGTGTAGTGATGTACCTTACCAATCTATCTGAATGCATAAGAAATCAAAAAAAAACTCTCAAGACCCTTAGTCAGTACTGGGAAGAAAAGAAAATGAAGTTTAGTTTTAAGTTGTAGAGAGGGTGGGGGAGGAAAGGAAAGGACAAAGGTGAGATCAGGATTGCCATGGGATAAACAAAGTGATCTGGTTGATGGGCTAATGAGGACATTTAGAGAGAAATAACACCAACAAATAACATTTAAAGCTGCAAGATGAAGGCAGTTAGAGAGAGAAAACAAAAGAATGTTAAAGCTGCAAAAAGGTAGAGCTATAGGAAAAGCTAGCAGGTCAGGCCTTGCTAATGGAATGAGGAAAATAGGCAATAATGCAGAGTTCAGCCTCTTCAGCCCTTCTGGCCTCTGCAATAATGCAGACTTGCAGAACTCTAGTTCTGATACAAACGGAGAGAGTTGGGAAGTCTGTAATGTGCCCAGACAGAAGATTCAGTATAGTTTCTCAAGCTTGCATCGAGTCCTGATGCAACAGTGCAGGAGGCCACAGAGGTCAGATGGGATGGAGAATTCAAGCTGCAGGCAACTGGAAACAAGTTAGAAATACTTAGCAGGTCGGGCAGCATTTGTGGAAGGAGGAGGATCCTTTGTCAGAACTCTTTGAAGGGTTATTGAACCGAAATGTTAACTGTTTCTCTCTCCATGGATGCTGCCTGACCAGCCTATGTTTCCAGCAGTTTTTGTTTTTATTTCCAGAATTATTACCATCGATAGTTTTTTTTTGATTTTCAGGAAGGTCAGGTTGATGAGCTGATTGAGCACATTTCTAATCCACTTCCCCCATCCTGGACAGCAAGGATAAAGTTCCACTGGTCGTTGCTTTCCACCTCACCTGCTTCTGCATTCAGTGGATCATCCTTCGCGATTTCTGCCACCTTCAATGAGATTCCACCACCAGGCACATCTCCTCCTCTTTCAGCATTCCAAAGGGATTGTTCCTTTTGGGAATCCCTGGTCAGTTCTTCCATCCTTGGAGGCCATTTCCTCTTTATGGATTTTCTGAAGCAACACCTGTCTTCTTACCTCTTCCCTTCCCACTATGCAGGGACCCAAACAGTCCTTCCAAGTGAAGCATCAATTCACTTGCATTTCCAATCTTTAGAGTACTATGTTCAGCACTTACAATATGGTCTCTACATTGGGCCAAATGCAGATCACTTTGTGGAGCACCAGCATTCAGTCTGCAAGGCGAATGCTGAGCTTGCTGTTGCCTCTGACGAAAGGTCGTTGACCTGCAGTGTTAACTCTTTCTCTTCCTCTGCCTGACCCGCTGAGTGTTTCTGGCATCTTTTTTATTTTTGCCTGAATTTATTAGTAGATAAAGAATATGAACAGTAAAATTTAAAAACTCAGTCAGCAAACTCATTATTTTAGTGCAAAATTCAGATTGTCTTGCAATCTGTAATTGCACAATGTTTTAAAGCAGGGATATATTAACATGCTCTTCTACTTAACGCAAGTCACTTCCAGCCTCTGGTCGCTTTTTGACTGCTTTGATTTGTGCTGCGTGCTTTATTGTGGTTGAATAAGTCATTTACTTCAACCATTTGGGTGTTTTGGGGAATACATTACATATTTCTGTCAGTTAGGCCCATAGGATTTTATTAGGCCAAATTCTGTTTTTGGTACCAGAGTACAGGACATTGCAGGGTGACTTTAAGTTCCTATTCTGTGACTGTCCATTTAGCTGTGACAGTCATAAATCAGTGACTTCATAATGCTGTTCAGCAAACACACATTTCACTAATAACCAAAAATTACATAGGAATACAAAAACAGATGCATCATTTATAAACAAATGTATTTCTCTTTCATAAGTGCAGATGTATTTGCAAATTACTCTTTACCTTTTGTGGCATCACATCCTGTTTCTGCACCAAGTGAAACTTTCAGAATCATGAAACTCCATAAATTGTTGCATGATCTCTGCACCTCTTGCATTTGGGACATAACGTTCCTTCAATAGCTGATACTTTCCCTCTATCAAGTTTTATTTCGTACCATTCCATTCACACATTACCCCATTGCCTGTTGCCTTGCATTGGTTTCGGTTCATCAATATCTGAATTTTGAAATTCTCATCTTTTTATTTACAAATTCTTTTAGTGTCTTGCTCCTCCCTGGCTCTGTAACCTCTTGCAACCATCCAGGTTCTCTGCATTCCTTCAGTTCTGGCCCTGATCCTTGATTTTCTTTGCTCCACTATTGACAACTGTACTTCTAGCTATCTTGCCTCAAACCTTTAGTGTTCCCTAGAAAAACAAAGGACCGCAGATGCTAGAATCTAGATGAAAAACACGATGCTGCTGGAGGAACTCAGCAGGCCAGGAAGCATCTGTGGAGAAAAGCAGGCGGTCAACGTTTCGGGTCAGGAAGCTTCTTGAGTCCTGAAGAAGGATCCTGACCCGAAATGTTGACCACCTGCTTTTCTCCACGAAAGCTGCTTGGCCTGCTGAGTTCCTCCAGCAGCATCGTGCTTTTCATCTAGATTCCAGCATCTGTGGTCCTTTGTTTCTCTATAAAAAGTGGGGTGTTTGCTGAAGTAACGTTTAGTGTATTTTAATTCAGTTTGGCTCTGACTACCACTTGTACTTGCTTTAGCTTCCAGTATATTTTTCCAGCAATTGTTCAGTTTCAGTGCATTATAATTTGGTCTCATGGTACCTTGTTAATTGGAAGGGACACTCGATTGGAAATGGGAAACTTTTGTGGTTGCTATCCTGTTATTTCCTTTGAACCGTTCATATCCTATTCTTTCTGAACTTGCACGGTTTGACGCCTTGTATAATTGTTAACATGCGTATGTGATTTGCGGGGCAGGGGTGGCGATATGGAGGCGCCATTTTGCAACCGGCTTCTCAGGCCGCCTCTTTCTCCGCTTTGCTTACAAAATGGCGCCTGAAACTATTGCGCCTGATCGGCGGGTAAATTCACCAATGGGAACGGCCGCCTTCCCTAGAAATTCCGCCCTCCTCCAGACCTTCGTGTTGATGAGGTCCGAGTTGATTTCATCGTCAATTGTTTTCAAAGGCCGATTAAATTTCGCACAAGTTGAGGCTGTGTGGAGGTAAGACCCAGAGCCCTTGGATTTCTCTCTGGCGCTGCCGTTTCCTGTAACTTGTAATCCTTCTGTTGAACATTGCAGTTTAGGAAATCGATGGTGCTCCAGCTCTTATCCTCGCCCTGTTATTCATCCTTGCTCGACAATTTGTGATTCCAACCGGGAGCCGCTGCTGTGGAGATTTTAATTGACGCGAGGTTCAGAATATTTAATGGGTTGACTTCATTGTCTACCACGAAATTAGTTGTTATACTCTGACCACCCAGAATAGAATGTTTAAACCTTTCCAACGAGCAAGTTGCTTTGGAAAGGAGACTTTATCTGGCGCCACATCAAAGGCAATGAACTAATTTACAATGCACTTCTGAACTATGTTCTTACAGATTAGTTACTTTGAAAGCCATTGTATTATAGTGTATATCAACTATTCATATTTTATATTTTTAAATCGTTATCAGACTAAAGTCTGTAGAACACATTATTAAAGTATTGAATGTACTTTGCTCAAAACTGCTGGTGATATCAGTGTTCTGGAGCATGCTGGAGTTAGTCAAAACTGTTAATGCATATACAGCAAAGAGAGTAATGTTGCTAAAAATCCGTGTAATTGAGTTATACCAACTAGAACGTCCCACTTCTGATCTAGATGAGATGGTCTTAGTTAAAGTGGGATTAAAACTAAACTGGATATATATGAGATAAAGCGGGGCTCCAGTACTGATTTGTTATGGAGTGACTAGATTTCAAACTTGGAGGTTTATGTCTGAGAGAAGTGGACTTTGCTATGACCTAGTCCTGGTGGTATTTTGCCCATCGTTCTGAAGATATGTCGCTAAATTTGCTGGTGTTGTGCTTGACTTTTCCCCTGGTGTCTGTGTCAATTTTTAAAAGTTGAGCATTCCAGCATTATTTAACTTTAGAGCCCTAAAATATTACTTCCACTTTGCACAGTTATCTTTTTTTTATTTATAGGCGTCCCATTAGGTTTTTTGTTAATATGCCTAATGCCAGCACTTTGGTCATTTTTTTTTTCCAGAGAAAATCCAAAATGACAAATGTGTGAGCAACACACAAAAATGCTGGAGGAACTCTGCAGGTCAGGCAACACCTATGGGGAGAAATGAACAGTCGACGTTTCTGGTTGAGACCCTTCATCGGGACTGGAGAGAAAGAGGGCAGAAGCCAGAATAAAAGGATGGGTGGAGAGGGATGAGCACACTGGTGGGTGATAGGTGAATCCAGGTGAGAGGGAAGATAAGTAGGTGGGAGAAGGGGGGAAAGTGGGAATGATATGAGAAGCTGAGGGGTGATAGGTGGAAGAGGCAAAGGGCTGAAGAAGGTGGAATCTGATAGGAGAGGACAGTGGACCATGGAATAAAGGGATGGAGGTTTCTCCCAGCTTCTCATCATTCCCACCCCTATCTTCCTCCCTCACCTGGATTCACCCAATCACCTGCCAGCTTGTGCTCCTCCCCCTCCCTCCACCCTTTTATTCTGGCTTCTGCCCTCTTTCTTTCCAGTCCCGATGAAGGGTCTCGGCCAGAAATGTTAACTGTTTGTTTTCCTCCATAGATATTGCCTGACCTGCTGAGTTCCTCTAGCATTTTTTGTGTGTTGCTCCAGATTTCCAGCATCTGCAGTTTTTCTTGTGTCAACAAATGTGTGAACTTGATTTTTGACCACCAACTCTTTCTCCACTCCCTCCACAATATTGCAGATCACTTTGACTCTCCTTCCCACTTCTACACCAGTTTGTCTATCCTCTGCCTTCTCCATTGCTACAGAGAGGCAAAATACAAATTGGAAGGACAGTATGTCATATTCTGCTTGGGTAGCAAACAACACAGTGGTATGAATATTGAATTTTCTAATTCCATCATCCCCTCCCCATCTGACTCACTGCAGCCTCTCTTCCCCCCCCCCCCCCCAGTCTACTGGCAACCTTTCTTGTTCCCTCCTGGTTCAGATGCAGGATCTCGTCTTGAAACGTGGACTTGCACCTTTTGCCTCCACAGATGCTGATTGACCCGCTGAGATCCTTGCGTGTTCTGTTGTTAATGGCAAATTACTAACCTCTTTCAACACCTTTGCTGTTCAAATTAATCCCAAATTGGGTTGTTGGCAGTTTTCCTTCCTTTTACAATCCAAGTTAAGTAATCAATTATAGATGATAAAATCTGCAAATGCTGGAAGTCTGAAATGGGTCATGCAGCGTCTGTGGAGAGAGAAACCGTTAATTCGCATTGGATTAGTTGATTATCATCGTTAATGGTGGTTGAAAGGTCATTGACTTGTAAAGCTAAATCAGTTGTAGATATTGGGTTATATATAGTTATTCAGCACAGAAACGGACCCTTCGGTCCACCATATCCATGCTGACCATCAAGTCCCATTTTGTACTAATTCTATTGACTAGCACTTTGGTATCTTGGTGATTCAAGTGCTTATCCTGGTACTACTTTAAATGTTAAGACTAGGAATCTATCTAATTTGGAAAATTCTGCTCCTTGTGCCATTTTAAAGATCCACATAGATCTTGTATGCACAGTATTGTCTCTATGATTTGGGCATAGTTGTGGCTTTTTGGATGATCACCCTTAATAGCAAGGGATGGGGGGCAGTAGGCGAGTACCAAGAGTAGAAGCTAATGATGCCATCAAGTTGCTTGATGAAGGCATTGGAAGAGGCTGATTGGGATGAGTGCTACCTTTCAGGAGAGATATCATAAAATACACCAGAATGTTTTGGTGAAAAATTGTATTTATTTTTATTGCTGTCAGTTGAGCATTTCTCCTTGCTTTAAGACAAAACGTTAAGTTGTCTTGTCCATTGGTGAGACATTAGCAAATCCAATTTCTTTACACGGTCCCATTATCTTTGGGGGATAGGGGCACAGACTCCACAGATAAGCACAGATACCACAAAGGTTCTGTCCTTTGTACCAGTACATGTTCCTCCCCCAAGTAAACATAAGTATGCCCTAAAATATTCTAGAAGTTTTAACATGCATTAATAAACATTGGAGCATTTTAAATGCCTAAAAGGGCATATTAGCTAACAAATATTTGAAGGTATTTATACTTGTAAGCAGTTATAAGTTTGAGCAGTGCACAGCAGGGAGCTACTTGATGCAAGTGGTCTGGAATCTGAGCACTGTGTGTATATATGGTTATCAATGTGTACACACATATAGATACATCTGTTTCAAAAATGAGATGAGGCCTGAGGTTGATCTTGTGGATTGGCAGATAAGCAAATCAGTGGATAATGACGACTGAGAATAGTCAAAGACCCACCAGTCTTGATCATAGCAGAGTAAGGGATATTGATGCTAGTAAAATTTTCTTAAAGTGGGTACCAAACATTTCAAATGACTATTTATGACCAATTAATGTAAACCTGTGAATAATTATGGAAAATACATCCTGTATTATCTACATATGTTGTGGCTATTGGTTGGGAAGTTCTAAACAAAAAGGATGTTCTCTGGTGTTCTCTACTTTTTGTTCTTCCTGCACAACAGTTTTGCTCCATTACATGAACTGATTTGTCATGATGTCACAAGCGGTTGAGGACATGGGAGCAGCATCCCAGCCCCAGTGTCTACACCAGAAGTTCTGAAGACATTTAATGCATATTTTGGGTATTGAATAAAATTTGGGAAGTATTCCTCTGCATCTGTGTGCATTTGATCCATTTTCGTACTGGCTATTATATGGCCTTCGGAATCCATGTGTACATAGTCTGATAAAATTCTAGGACTTGAGTAGTTAGTATGAATTATATTTCAGATTGCATCCCTGAGATGAAAATGAGAATGGTGGTTCACAGGACAGTTTAGGAGCATTGATGCCAGGCTGTCTAGGAGGCACGGTAGCGTAGCGCTTTACAGCGCCAGCGACCTGGATTCAATTCCCGCCACTGTCTGTAAGGAGTTTGTATGTTCTCCCCGTGTCTGCGTGGGTTTCCTCCAGGTGCTCCGGTTTCCTCCCACATTCCAAAAAAGACGTACAGGTTAGGAAGTTGTGGGCATGCTATGTTGGCGCCGGAAGCATGGCGACATTTGCGGGCTGCCCTCCAGAACACTACGTAAAAAATGCATTTCACTGTGTGTTTTAATGTACATGTGACTAAAGATCTTATAAATAGCTTAACTTGAACCAATTTGACAAAGATTTTTGGGGGATTGGAAATTTTGAGGAACGTGACCAGACAGGGAATTGAGGGATGTAGACCATGCACAGGCAGATGTGATTAGTTTAGATTGGCATCACGGTTGGCACAGACATTGTGGGCCAAAGGACCTATTCCTGTGCTGTACTTTTCTATGTTCTATATATCAATTACATGACATACTGTTGAAAACCTGAGAATCTGAGGGATGTTGCTTTTAAGACTGCCTTTATAGGGGGGAAATATTGTTCTGTAGTTCTGTTCACAGCATGCTGTTCCTAAGGACATGCACAACAGATGGGATAGAGGTGGTGATAGCAGGTATTGGGTAAGGAATATAGAAACCTTTTTTAAGAAAAAGCTTGAAGTAAACGCCAATGGAAAATGAGTGATCTACAGTTTAGTATTGTGGAAAGGTAGTAGTCCATAAATAAGGATGTTATTGCCTTTGTAAGAGGTCTTTATTTGGTTTCACTGCCATTTAGGCACTGGATATAGAAGCACCACGTTGATTGTGTGAATGTGGGAAAAGTTTTAACGTGCTACTGCTTGCACTGCGTTAAAGTGGCAAATGTTAAATTTACTGAATGAAATCTTGATTTTTAATAATGTGAAGATGGGAGTCAGTACAATCCTGTCAATATTAAGAATGACCATTGCAGTCACTAGAAGTGGCGCATATTCCATTTGGGTTTGCTTTTGCTATTTTGATTTGGGCTGTCAAAAGCGATGTCTTTGCATTTTTCTGTTCAATAGTGTGGAAGGATTGGTTATGATAAAAATTTCAGAGAACATCTGCACTCCAGATTTAATCCAAAAGCAGCAGGCTGGTTAAAAATCTTATTGGAAAGCTATTGATAGAGAATTGGTGCGTTTTCTAAAACGATACATGTTAAACTGTCTGACTCAAATGAACGTTTGATGTTGGGCATTGAGTGGCAATGGGCAGACTTCACTGTGTCTGCCGGCAAAGGCGTTTGTGTTGCATTTTTTTTAGTCTGGAGTTTCTCTTGGCTCGGAGGACCAGGTTTGATGCTCTTTGTCACGAAGTTCCCCTTGACTGGGAGGACTTGCGTAGAGCCTCTTTGTGTCGGAGCTGTGAGGGAAGGAGCTGAGGCGAGCCGGACTGAACTGTGCTGTATAGGTAAACCCATCCCTGGTTTGTGAGTTTCATACACGTTACATTTCGGGTTCGGTGGCATTATCCTAGGATTTCAGTGCGTGTTCCTTGTACGGACAGGGTCCGGGTTTGTTTGCGGGCCGGGAGTCATTTTAATTTGTAGCAGGAAGTCGAGGCCTAAAGGCGCCATTACAGCCTGAAATCCAGGGAGCGCGTTAGTGAGGTGGTTGTTGCAAACAGCTGGAGTCCGGAGGGATTGATCCGTGCTCGTCAAATATATGGCTAGAAAAATATAAACCATAAAAGATGAAATCCACCATCGAATAAAGTGCGTTACTTGGTTGCGTGGCACGCAGGATACAACCAGCCGTTTGTGTGGGGGAGGGGCAAAGAATACTGTTTGATGTTTTTTTAAACACATTTATTGCTTGTACTTATTTCAAAAATGTTTTGGTTCCGTTTAATCTTTCACGGAAGACTAGAATTGCAATTGTTTGTGCTCAGTTGCTCCAGTTGGAGTGTGAGGGAAGGTATGTGCGTTTGGATATTTACTCGTATATATTTAAAGGAGTGAGTAGTATTCTAAATGTGTTCGTTCTCTTGTTTGTTTTAACCTTTTTGACTAGCTCTTATTACTTCAACAGTTTGCACTTTGAGTGAGGATTTGCTTTTGTGTTCACGTGTATTGTTTCCCGACGAAGAAAGTGGAGGCCTAGTGGCCTTGTGTGGAAAACATGGTAGTAAATTGAAGTGTACAATCCAGGAAGTGTTACATTGCTGTAACTCGTATAGCAAGTACAGAAGTGCTTTGAATCACATACTTTGAAGTGCAAATGTTTACTATTGCATCGTTAGGAAATGATAACTTTTTAATAAAAAAAAACTAATGCCCCACCTTTGGAAGAAAATAGTATGCAGAATTAAATGAATGGAAGGTCAAACTTGCAATCATGGAAACGTCTGGTTTTGGCTGTTTGATATGCTTGGCTCAGAACTACCTGGAGTATCTTATTTGAGCTAATCTTCACATTCTAATGAAAAAAAACTTGCAGTTGCTTGAAGTCTACAGTCGCATTTTTGAGGTCACGTGGCTCTTGTTGAAGTCTACTGCTGATTTCCATGGAAGCGCATGCGTTAGTCCCAATTATTACAGGCTAGTTCAGTAGTGAACCTGTGAATAGAGTTCATGCTGGTGAAATTTTTCCTTCGCAAGTGAAATGAGTACTGCTTTAGCTAGGCTAGTTGTATAAGGTTTATAGTTCTGTGTAAGTTGTGAGCTAGGCTGGCACTGTTTGGAGATCATACTTTTTTTTTTGCATACATTTTCATGATTGTCTCCTGAATACATTTTAAAGAAATGTTCTAATGGCACATCAGGAAGTGATCTGTTCTGGCATGGCCCACACAATCTGAAAAAGAAGTTGGAAAACTTCATGATCCAGAAAACGCAGAGCACTTTTTTTGCGCGCACCTCACTTATGGATCTGACATTCATACGTGACTTATGTTTTTTCCTTGTGCAAGCAAAAATATTGCACAGATTTCTTTGCTAACTGACACTTAATTTTGCTACTGCGGCCACTCTAATTTCAATGTTTTATAGAATGCGCAGCAGTTACTTTGTAAACAATCGCTCATTCTCTGTAAAGACCTGCCTTTTTTTTTCTTTTGCAGTTGCTTGCGTAGCGCCTTGGCTAAACAGCGCAGAAATAATCTATAAAAATGCCAGATAACGGCACCGAGGAGGCTGGCCCCAGTACAGATGATATTTGCCGTGACTTCCTGCGCAACGTCTGCAACCGCGGTAAGCGCTGCAAGTTCCGCCACCCAGACGCTAATGAGATGTCCACCCTTGGCCTTTTATCTTCTGATCTACCCGTTAATAAAGGTGAGATTCCGATCTGCCACGACTATCAAAAGGGTGACTGTCAAAGAGGGCCCAAATGTAAATTCCTGCACGTAAAGCGCGACGAGTATGGTTATGAAAACCAAGGTATGGCGCACAGCCAAGTGTTTTCTCCCTTGGCACGCAGATATGACCGCTATGATGACCTCTACTCTAGAGGTTATGACGCTGACCACTACGATGGCTACGACGCCCACATGAAGAGGAGGAGGATGGAGGGCATGGGGTTCGAAGTATACGACTACGGCATGCAAAATCCAGGCGCAGCTGACTATCGGTTTCTGAAGGAAGAGAATCTCATGCTCCAAAAGCGCGTTGAGGATCTCCAAAAACAGGTGTCAAACCTGATGGCCACCAATGAGCTCCTTTTGGAGCAGAATGCAAATCTCCGCAACCAAGTGAAGATGGGAATGATGACTCCCATGACTCCCATGACCCCCATGACCTCCATGACAGCTATGACCCCCACACCCACTGCAACAGCTGGGAGATTCACCACCCAGTGACATGGAGTTGATCACCTGAGAGAGGTGTGACTCCTTTAAATATTTGTTTTGTCACTTCAGTATACTAATAAAAGAAACCTATGTAGTTTGTCAGATCTGAGAAGGTTGTGCTGGGACTCTGCTTTACAGATGCAAATATGCAAATTTACAAATTGACCTATAAGACCATGAGCTCAATTGATACTAGGCAGTTTTACAATACCACTACTTTGAATTTATAAATAGTGGTGGGAGGGGGAGGAATGGGGGTGGACAAGGGAGGATGGTTAAGTTGCTGTGCCACTTCTAACATTGGTGAAGTAAGAGGACGTATCAAAAATTCTGATATTTGTTCATGATATCTAGATTCACTGTAATGAACACTTCAGTCATTTTGAATAATTTAGCTTTCTCCACCCTCTCCCTCCACCCACCCTCCTGACATTTAAAAATAGTAATGGGAGAATCATGGAAATATTTAACCAAAATGCAGGAGGAAGGTGTTCTAATCCAGTAAGCTATCTTCTAAGTGACATATTGTGGAAAATTCTCTGTCCTTTGACTTGGTTATGGCCATTTTGTGCACAAATTTGAGAGTATCTGGTCACCTCTCACTGTTTGCGCATTTTGCTTTTCTGGAAACCTTGTGTTGCAAGATTTTAGACACATGCTAGATTTGGCTTTGGCAAAGCATAGTGGCAGAAATGGATATGAATTAAGTGGCAAAATTAGCCATTAATTGAGCCACCTGTACTGCAAAGCTTTCCAGTGTGTGTTTGTATTGTGAGATGCCTTGGTATGTGTTGCAAGCTATAACAGTCCTGGGTACTGAAGGCTGTATAATTCTGGATCATTGTCCTGATTTATTTGCCATCTAAATCTGGAATACAGCCTTTAATACACCTATATCAATCAATGTGTAGCTGCCTCCTATGTATCTGTTCTCCATGTGACTGACATTTGTGAAAACTAAGTCAATCATTTGCCAGCCAGCTGACTCTTAATTTGGCTAAAGCCACAAGAAACGAGGCATTTTTGATGCTGTGTATGGTGGGGGGGGTATTGTTGGGTTGGTGGTCCTTTGGTCTTTGGAAATCTGTATTGTAGTGGGGTTTTTTTTTGCATTGGTGGGAACCCAGGACCACTGCATGGCACGTCATAGTTTTTCCTGCTACTTTTCTTGCATTGCTTTCTACTTTAAAACTCAAATTTAAAATAGTTGAATGAGTGTAGATATTAGTTGCCATGTTTTCAGTGGACTCTGAACAGAGAATCCTGCCTGCTTTTAGTAATTCTCCAGCTATCATGTATAATTTTTAACTTTTCTCTTCACTCTTCTGTTCTTGGGGGTGGGGGGGGGGGCACACTTTGGTTCCAAACCTCTGAAAATCCTGATCCTGCACTGGCTGTTGATTGCAGAAGATAAACCTGCATAAATCCTCTTAATTCTCTTCTCTCCTCCTGTTTGAAGAAGCACCTGGTCTTCACTCAACAGGTTCAGCTGGAAATGGTGGACAGACAAATCCCCAGTGCTACAGAACTTCTAATTTCCCTTGTCCGCATTTCCTTCCCCTTTACATGCCTTCTCAAGCTGAGGGAATATAGTACAGAATTGTGAAATGCAATTTGGTATACTACCACTAGGTATTAGTGTTGATAGATATCAAGCTAATATTGCAGTTACCACGTACTTTTGGAGTTCCTTTCTGATAATCCAGGAGTGCAATCCATGAATGTTAATTATATAACTGGTAAATGGTGCATCATAGTTCAGTGTACAGTGGAATCCTGTTTGTAATAGGTGGACAAGATAAATTAGCTTATTCATCAGGCCTGCAGAAATGACTATTACAAGTCAGTAATGATTTGGTACAACAGGAATCTGCTTATTGTTACATCTGAATCAAATTTGATTGTGCAGCCTCTTTCATTTCCTAAAATCACAGTGCTTGCGTATCACTGTTGCTATTTTTTTTAGATTCTTGCACTGAAATGTTGATACTATTTATAGTCATACCTGGCATCAGTGGTTTAGGACTCTGGCATTCATATATCCTTTGTTCTGGTATTTGAATGTACTACATGGGTTTAGTTTTTCCAAGTTAAAGCTTGGGGTCTGCCTTTTAACAGTTAACATTTTCTCCTCCACCCTGCACACCTAAATATTTAGGCATTACCCAAGCTGCAGTTCACTGGGAGCAGGGTAGGAGCAGTTACTGCTTTATGGATAGTCGTCAATTATTGTTGACCCTTTCAAGTCAAACGAACCAGAGTGTCACAAACAATACATTTTCTTTTCCTGGTTAAAACTTCCAGGCTAGAATGGGTACACCACAACAGGGTTAAAGATTTGGAAGAAACAAAGCAGTCAGGTTTCTTGGGGTAGTACCACGGCGAGACTTGTTTCTTTATAACTTAACACAGACACAACCATAATCGGCCACACTTTTTTTAAATGTATAAGGGAATTGTGCTAGGTTCAGTGTAACCATGGAGAGGTCCATGCATCTGGAAAATGTTCATATTCCAGGAAAATGAGATTACCTTGCAGTACTGCAATAGTTAGTGTTCTCATCCTATCTGCTATTGATCTGAACTGCATTTTTTTTTGTTCCTTCAACTTGAATTCTGGTTTTCACTACTGGTCTTGCTAATTAGTTTTAATTTTTTTAATTTCAGAATTTAATGTTTTTGATTTTACTGTACTACCAAAACACACTGTTTCCTACATTGGACTTTGCAGTGAAGTGGTTATTAAAATGGAGTAATGAACACTTCGGTTGCTATTTGGACATGCCAATAAAATGGGAAACTATAGTTTCATCTAATGCGCTGGAAAGGTTTAATGGTACAGTACATGTATAATGTGTATATATTGATTGCTACATAGTTCTTTGCTATGGTTAATGCTTTTCTATGCGATTACATGTAGAGTGTTTTCCCATCGTTAATCGTTCCACTGATGCAGACCTCCAGGACAACAGAACCTATACAGTCCTAAACTAAGTGTACTTTGTTTTATTGTAGATCTTTTAAAACAAAAAAATGTGTTCACCTTCATTTCTATGAAAGTCTGTTGAGTGTATAACAATAAAACAAATTTTCATTTGTGTATTGTTTTGTATTCCTTGTGTTTATAGTGCAAACTTCAGTAGATTGACATTTTTTTGTAACCAGATGATGCAGTGAGTTAAAACACTTCACCTCTGACACAAATTATAAATTCAACTCGGCCCAAGTTAAATAACTTTTTTAAAAAAAATGTGCTCAACATCGGGAGGTGACAGCTCCTTTTGATCAAACTGTCAATTTGTACTTTTTAGCTGTTAAATCATCTGGTAGGAATTCATTTTGGCTGTGGCAGTGAATTAAGAAATGGCTGCCACATACAATGCACCTTGCCTGTTAGCTCTCCTTGCCAGCACTGTTTCCTTTTGTGTGTGATTTTAAATGTAGAAGTGTATATATGATTCAGTAAAAATGAAATCATGGAGAGATGTTCAGAAAGGGTTTATCTTGGAAAAAGCATGGAATAGAAGCAGGTGAGTTGTTGGGCTGATTTTTTTTGCACTGGAAGTGTGTCATAAGTCCTATCTATTGAAATACTGTTTGTGCCAGTTGTTTTGGAAGATAACAACTGAGACCTCATTATATTAAAAATCCCTTATTCTGTCATTTGATCCAAATGACTCAACAAGATGATCTTATCCTTGACATCCATGTGCGCACTTCCAGTGGAAATCTTGATAAGGTGTGGAAATCTTGTCTTTTTTCATCATAAGTTGGGATGCTGTGGCATATTGGGGAGCCACTTTTACCATAGCTAAGATTAGCAAACACTGAGCAGGCTAATCCTCACAGCTAAACTTGCTGGATTGGCAGCAAATTTGATTGCATTTTTAACAAAAGTTACAAAGCTACAAACAGGAAATTGAGTGGTAATTATTTTTATAATTATCCACAATACGGTTATGTTTTAAGGAATATATTTAGAAATAAATTTTGTCTGATAGATTTGTAACAGGCAGTTTGTCTTATTTGCCAACATGTCTTAAGGAATGAATGTTGCTTGCACTAAACATTTGAAATAATGGAAATGGTAGGATCAATGATATGAAGTAGGTTAGATCGACTTTTCAACCTCTTGGGACTTGGGCTCAAGTTCATCTTTACTTGATGTTACCAAAATCATTTGAAATTAGTGGGTGCAAGGTCTGTTGTGAACTTTATTTTAAATTGTGGGCGTGGCTGGTAAAACTAACGTTTATTGGCTATCCTATGTGGGTTTATTCTCATTCCATCTCAGTCTTTCAGCAAACTTTTATTCCTCTTCTGTACTGTAGTTTCCTTTTGAAAACATACAAGCTATTTATTTCAACCATTTCTGTGCTCATGAGATCCACATTTCTGTATTGAACTAAATATGCTTTATTTATGGCCTCTGTATTTTTGCTCACTGCACATCCACCTTGTCCAAACCATGTATATTTGTGCCACTTTTTAAAAAATCTCTTCCTGACAGCTATAATCTCTCTGTTCTGGTAACATCATTCTAATTTTTTCTTTCTTGTATTTTCATGCCTTTTTTATAGTACAGGCTCAAAACTGTGCCTGGCCATTACTTTTGAATCCTGGAAATGCATTGATAGCATTTTTAAATTGATTTGCTGGCCAGTTGCTGCTTGTAACAATCTCATCACCTGTATTGCTCTGCTCTTTTGCCCAGTTAATTGCTTGTCTGTTAGCTGATGCTTCTGCTTTTCTCCTAATATGCCAGAGCTCCCTGTTAAGGTATTATTGCCACTTAGTTGCTAGTTTTTCTTTTTAATGTTATCATGTGTTGCAGATTTTCTATTATTGATTGGTTAGGTTGTGGGTATCACTTGTTGCAGTTATTGCCCATTCCTGAACTGGGTCTTGCCCTCTTGGTAGGGCAGTTAAGAGTTGACTACATTGCCATGGGTTTTGCATCACGCAGACCATATCTGTATGGATAACATTTCCATCCCTGTAGGGCATCAGTGATCTAGATAGACTTCTAAATCCCAAATTATTCATGTGAATTATGAATAAGTAGTCCTAGCACTGATACTTACGGCACACTGCTTTCTACAGTCTGAATAAAGATGTTTTGTTCTCTATGCTCCACCTTGGGACAGGGATAAAAGGTAATTGCTTAAAGCTGTTAACCTTTGGCCACCTCAGAAGGTAGTTAAGCATCAACCTCATTTACATTGGACTGGGGTTGCATATTGGCCAGATCAGGCTTAATATTAATTTCTCTAAAAGGCATTAATTTTGCAACTATCTTGGCAACTTCAGAAGACCATCTTTTTATTTTCCATGTTTTCTGAAGTGAATCTTGGTGCCATGATGTGATTTCTAGTTTTCCTGTTTATTGGCTCAAGGCTTTGTATTTCTAGTCCAGTTCCTAAAAAAAATTGCCTAACTATATTCATTTTATTAAACCAGTATCAAAAGTATGGTACCAGGTGCTGCTCGTTGTATCTTTGATATAATTTTGTTAGAAAAATTCCAAAAGGTGAAGCATTGTCTAATGCTATTAACTTTGTGATTGGATATAAGAGGCATTGCAGTGAGTGTTCACGTGATTGAATGAGGTTTTCATTGCTCCCTTTAGTGTACTGGAGAATACACATGCATTTGGAATACAGTGCAGTTTGCATGTCAAAATGAAATTAACAGTGAAAATCTAGATAACGCTATACATCATTGTAAGTAATAAAGCAATTGATACTGTGCCACAGAAGCGCATGATGAGGGATAGTACGATTCAGCTTTGTTTTCCCAACTTGGGAAGTTTTTCTTGGCGACACAGATGAAGGGTCTTCACTTGAAATATTGACTGTCCATTTCCCTCCGTAGATGTTGCCTGACCCACTGAGTTCCTCCAGTGCTTTGTGTTGCTCAAGCTTTTCTTGGCAATTGAAAACTGGCTCCCTTTCTCTTCAAAGGATTGCTAGGTTGTGATTCTCCAACTGCCAATCACATTTTAGTGCTTGTGCAAAGTAGACATTGGCAAGATATGTCCTGTAAACCTCTGATATCATACCTAGTGGGAAAATTTAAAGAAGCCTCTTTGCTGCTGTCAAAAGTCTGCACTGAAGAATATGAAGGTTATTATTACACCACCTCTTCTAAAATCTTAGTGTTAAGAGGCACCAGAGGCTACATTAATGATGGATCATATGACTTAAAAGCCCTTTAATGGAAAGAACATTGTGTAGTTTCTTGCTGCTCATGCAGGAATTTTAATTTAGTAGTGCCCCTCCTTGTTCTGAGTTGGTCCATACATTTGAGTTTGTTCAGCTGAAATACTGATGACACAGCTAAGAATAGTCATAATAACTGATTGGCAATGCATTAACAATATTGTTTTAATCAAACCTACACAACTTTTTGATTTTGATTATTCTTTTGACGTGTACTTTCTAAAGGAAATGTTACACATGAGTTTCTAGAAGTATTTTATGCTCTTTGATGTTCCTAAAATTTTAGCCACTTAATCCTGCACTTAGAATTTCCCCCTGTATGTTTCCTTTGCAATCTTCCTCTGAGCATGCAAAGGCTGTGGTGGATAAAGTGGCATTTTTTTTAAAAAAAGGCTGAAGAGAAAACCATTGGAATGCAGGATAGTTTTCCTTCTCAAGCAAATAACACCAATAAGTTGATCATAGTTTCATTTCTAGTAGAACTTGTTGGCTTGGCCCCCATCTTAGCCTTGATCTTGGTGAGGGTCAGGAAACTGGCAGAGGAGAGGTAAGAGTAATACTCTATAGTTGGACAGTATTTGATTATGGGAGCAGAAATCATGGAATCTTTTCTTGGGATGATGGCTAGAGTCATACTTGATGTAAAGGAAGAAGCTTGCAATTGTTAGGCAGTTATCATCTCTACAGAATGTCATTGAGAAGTGTGTCACCTTAAGCTGCTTCATTAATGACTATTCCTTTTGAGGATCATTGCTTTCAACTCCTGATAATGAAGTAGCTCATACCAACTTACAGTAATGCCTGAATAATGCCTGGTTTGGGGCTGTGAACTGGTGGGGAACGAATTTTGAATGAGAGAATCCTGGTGTTACTCCTTGATCTCCAATGTTCTGGTTAAGACTCCCAACATTAACCTCCAGGTATCAGTGGTATCAACATTGGGACTGTAAGAGAGGCTGACTTTACTGACTGTTCAAAGCATCTACATTATCCACAAAACATACGTCAGGAATGTGATGAAAGCTTACCATTAGTTCAGACTGATGGATGTGGTAGCAGCAAGATCATAATCCAGCACACAGCAGTTAACTTTGATCAGTGCATTTGCTACTTGTCTCCATATCCACCACTGGGGCACTTTGGCTGTAAGATGTACATTCTACAGGAGGAACTGAATAACTCTCTCGTGACCTTCACCCTCAAAAAGAACTTCAATGCAACTTCCTTTCCAAGGTGTACATTTTTTAACTAATACCAAAGGATTGGAGCATTTAAAGATTGCATATCACCTTGATGAATCCTGGATGGGCAAGAAATGCTGCTCTGTACCAGTTGCCCTTTTCCTGAAAATAACAGTCCAAAGTTTTGGGAGAGAAACAGTTGGGTGTGGTGTAGCGGTTGGAAAAAGTACAATTGGAGTATCTATGAAAACTGACTGGCACCTGAAAGGTGTTGGATTAATGTTGTTATTTTTGGTCATTTTTGTTCCAACTTATTATTATTAAGGTTATATTGTGTTTTTTGGTTTAAAGTGTGAGACGTGCTTCATAGATCTTTATTTTGCCATGTTAAGAAAGATCTTTTTGCCAAGTTTCAAAATAATATGCACACCAGTCAAAAGTTTCTTCAGCTTGGGTTTATGTAATCCTATAGGCACTTCGTAGAGATCAGTGGAGGCTTCTACAAAATTTCTTCAAACCCAGTGCACACGGGTTACTAAAATCAGCTTTATTGTTCTGGCTTATTAACCACAATGTTGTAGTTTGCTTTATGGAACATGCCCAGTATCCATTTGGATACACCATCACAGCTAGATTATGTACCCCAGTCTCTAACAGAGTATAGAGATCTATCCCCTTGTCTCCTCCAATTAGAATATGGAGGTCTCTTTAAAAACTAGGTTAAATCTCGGTGACCTAGAACAGGTTCACATTGATTAATTCGTGTATCTTTCAGCTTCTGATCAAAATCGCATCAAATAATTTTGATGGAGGATTTAATGAAGTACAATTTCAGTTAAACTTCTGGATTAATGTTGGTGACTGGATTTTTTTCAGTTAAATATTTCTATAGTGTTTTCCTTTGGTCCACTGGTTTGTTGCTTGAATTTTGCAGAAAAGAAAAACAAAAAAAAGGCAAATTAGTTGAAGGAATAAGAGAGAAAATAAATCGGACAGGTTTTTTTCTACATTTGTTGTTCACTATATCATGTTGCACAACTGCATTGTCTTTACAGATGAAGAAAGAAGCTGGAAAATGACACTCAAGCCCTTGGATACTAACTTCGATTTGAAGCCTATTTTTTTTACAGGGGATTTTCCTTTGTGTTTGTTGTAAACAATTATCCCATGTACAGATACCTCCTGATAACCAGAGTTGTGCTAACCTCTTCCATCCCTCACAAGGAGCCAGAGCTAGGTTAGAAGCCATAGGGAGGGAGGTGCTGATATTATGGGCCCAGGAGCTTGCATGCTGAGTTTCGCTGTTACATTTTTTTTGATAAAGACCTTCAGGATCTTCTAAATCTTAAAGTTACTGATGAGAAATACAGCAGTAACTCCAGATGTGAAATGGAAAATGGGAGGGTTTTTTCTATATCCTTCACCTTATGAAGGTGAGCCTAGGCATGCCATTTGGTAAGCTCTGAATCATAAGGGTTTGTTCTTGTCTGCTTGTAGATCTCTTTATCCATATTCTCACTTTGGGAAGTACTATGAATGCCATTTAGGAAAAAAAAGTGATTTGCATAAACCTAGGTAAAGTTTTGGAGAGTGCTTTCTACTGGAGCTATTCTCCAATGAGTAATCATTTGAAAAGAAATTGGTGTTTTTAATTTAAGCCAAAATCTCTAAGTCTCAGTATTTTTATTTAGCTGCTCTTTGGTTTGGAAGATGAGGTGATTGCTCTGCATAAGATATGAGATTTTAAATTATTGGTCAGTTTTTGTAGCAGATTTTAGTTAGGAGGAGGCCTCTATTTTGGAGCTATTGGAGAAAGAGCTGCATTTGAATTGGTAAGGGGAGGGGGAAGAAACTCTAATTACAAAGTAATAAGCAATGATGTTTGGTTCACTACACTTGGATTCTTAAATGGATGGCTTTTGAAAAGCACTTTCCTGCTCGGCTATTTTTGATAATGAAATGACCACCAGTAAGGAAGGATCTTGTGCCAACATATCAGTAAATGAATGTATTTACTGGAAAATAAAGGCCCACAGCCTTATCTATTCAATATAATAGTATTACAAACTGTGTATAAAGGTTACCCCAAACAATGTAGAACTATCCATCAAACATAACTTTAACTACAACTGGAAGCCATACTGTAAATAACATGCTCTGTTGGAGCTCTGGGGGAGGGGGGGGGGGCACGTGGGCGGGGCTAGGGAGAGAAACCAAAATGCACTGCTGCCTGAGGAGAAATACTGCTTATAGATACCCAGATTTTCTATTAAGTACTACTTCTGCAAAAAAAAAAGGAAATGCAAGCTACAGTTATGGCTATTATTGGAGTCTTAAGTTGCTACCTAGAATCAAACACAGAATTCATGTGCTTGGACTTGTAGACCTGTTTAAATTCCTGCTTAGTGGATTTTGGTCTGTCTGTTGCCACATGTCCATATATCTGAAGCTGGGCAGTTGCTTCACTTCTGGCTCCCCTACCATTTCACACACAGCCATTTATTTTGAAAACATTCTGAAGTGTTTTATTTACAACCACAACTTTCAATGCAAATTTTAAAAAAAACTGATGCTTGAAATCTGAAATAAAGTGCTGGAAATGCTCAGCAGATCAGACAATGTCTATGTAAATAGAAACAGTTAATGTTTCAGGTCAAAGACCAGATAATTTTTAGTTGATTAATAGGCCCTCTGAGTGTGGCTGTATCAATTTTATATCAATTAATTCCCAAACTGTTAATATTGAAAGGCCATTGAAAACATCCATTTTAGTAGACCATATTCCAGCCTTTGAGGTTTTCATGCATTCTTTCTCACCTGAATTGTAGATGCATGTCATGTGGAATTTTATTCTTGGGTAAAAGTGCTTTTCATTTTGTATCCAGTGGCAGGTAGTTTTCTGGCATGACTGCCAGTGTGACTGAAGCAATGCTTTTCATTGCCTGTTTAAATGAAATTGCAGCTGCTGTTACTTCTGTACTGTTGCTGGGCATGATGGAGTTTCATCTCTGTTGACTGAAATGTTTAAGAAATGGCAGTTGTACCTTTTTATAGAGCCTTACAATGCAGCAAGTACCTGGCCCTAATTATAGTTTTTGGTTTCCCCTCTCTTGCCTTCAACCCCATGTCAAATGTATCTCTTTCTTGCTCTCTGTCATCCCCTACCAATTCCTGAGCACTCACTGCTTTGCCCCAGTACACACTGACAATTTTGATGATTCGCTTTGCACGGGTACTGTTTTTCCATTTTTGTTTTAAAAGATACTGCTTCATTAGCTGCTTTCCCTTCTCTCAGCTTTGTTATTGCTCCTCCCACAACTTTCTGTTTCATCTATTCACTTCAGTTTTTGTCCTTCCGGTACTGAAATCTGTTCAAAATCAGTATCATTCTTGAGTCCCTGATATTGACTTGTCCTCCACAAACTCTCATGTTCCTTGATTTCATAAACATGGATTCAGTTTCCAGATGTGTGCCATGAGCACCTTGCTCTCCCCTTGACTGGCAGTGTTGATTTCAAAACCACTTGTGTTGTATTGCTTCCCATTTGATGGATGAATTGAAATGATCTGCAATTTAAAATTTGGTAGCTCAAGTGGGAAGTAGTACAACACAAGTGGAATAGTTTGCTTTGTCACTGCCATTCTACCCCCAAATCTCAGAACAAGGAGTCCACCCCATTAGACAGTACAGCAAATCCCATCCATAATGAAGGGAGTGCCTTCTGCAGCAACTCGTAATGATATATTGGCCTTAGTAAATTTTGTAAAGCACTTTGTGGATGTTTTTAAAGTCAACTGGGACTTGGTGCTGTTTCGGAAACAAGGCCACAGAATTTGGGTAATTGGTTTACTGAGTGTGGAGAATGGGAAACCAGCCAGAAATAATGAAGTTGGAAACTGACAAAGTACAGGTGAAAGATTCAGTGGAACCTGGATGGAAGTAGTGGCAGAGGTGGATGAACTTGCAGGTATTGTGATGAAGAATGTTTTGAGGCCAGAAAAGTGACAGGAATTGAATGTTATAACTGCAAACTGCAGGTAGGAAGGGAAGTTATTTCTGCGGAAGCTCTTACAATGCATATGTGTGATTGGAACTAGGCGGGGGAATCCTATGATTTAAAGGCAAACCACTGCAGATGCTGGAAATCTGAAATAAAACTATTGGAAATATTCTGCAGGTAAGGCTGCATTTGTGAAGTGAAAAATGATTAACAATTCTGATTGATCCTACCCAATTTCAATCGTAATAACTAGTTAACAGGTATTGGAGAGGATGAATATCAGAGGATGAAGAGAATAACGTACTGATAATCTCAATGTAGTTTGTAATTGGTTGGGCCATTTTGGTATACCAATGGCCATGGTCATTTTAGATAAATTCTACCAGATTTGCAGCAGAAATGGGCATAAAATTGTGAGGTGACAAGTTTGGGGAAGACATACGGATAAGGTATGTCTTTCAAAGATGCAGGTTCCTTTGAGGAGTGGGTGATGACACTAGTTTTGAAAGTGAAAGGGCATGCCAACGAGCGTGGAGCAAGGAAGGGATTTGTTGGGGGTGGGGTCAACAGTTTTGTACAACTTTCTCTTGTCACCCTTCCTAGCTCGGTTCTACATAGAATGTAGAGAGCAGATCTGCAATTCATCGTTGTCCCACTTTTCAAACCCCTGCAGCTCTATCATGGCCTGTATCCTCCACTCTACTGAATCTGGCTTGCTGTGCATTCTTCCTTATCCCTCATCCATGCCATCATTGGTGATAGAATCCTCTGCTCATTATCTTGTCTTCTGAAACTCATCCTTTCCCTTGGCTAGGTCTCTTCCTATTTTCACAAACCATATCTTTTCAGGTGCATCTTTCACTTCTTCCTTCTGCTGTTGTCATGAATTACATCACTGAATACATAAAAGCAGAGAAGGGAACCCAAAATGATCTGTCTTTAAGCTGCTGTGGCAAAATTACTCAGTCTCCCTCCAAAGCTGTTCTCCCCCACCTCTCAACAAACAAGAATTCTTATAAGTAGGTTACCCTAAGAGGTCAGTCAGTCTACTTGAATGGTGTTCAGCTAAGGCCTGCCCTATTGTATAAATGTTCATCTGTTTTTCCTGAAAATGGTTGTCGTGAATGATCTCTTTCATGTTGCCATTCCTTCAAGGCCTGTCAAGTTTTCTCACAAGAAGGCTAAAATTGAGTACTTTTTTTAATCCTCTTCATAGTGGAGGACTACAGTGCCCACCTGTTTGATATCTGGGATATAAAAGACAAGTTAGTTTGTATCAAGCAGTGGACCATGAAGTGAACTGCAGATGAAGGCTTGAAAACTTGGAAGTAATAATGTTTAACTGAGAAGTCTTAAGTTAGTAGAAGGGATACCCTGCAAAAGCAGATGGCAAAGCTCTCTTCAACTGAGTCCATCACTTCAAATGAGACATCTGATAGGAAGGGGTGGTGTACCAGTAAAATATGCTGTGAATTTATGCAAATTAGGTTCATGCCCCACAATGACTATTTCTAAAATAATGTCCCTTTTATATACAGAAATGATTTTCAAATTAAGTTGAGGCTGCTAGTATTGTAGTGCCAATGCAAATCCTAATTGCTTCTCTTGTTCCTGGCTTCAAAGGGGAAATCAGAAGTGCAGATCAACCTAAGTGGTTCCCAGTATTTGGTTGGAGAGCTGTATTTGGCATTTATTCACCAGCTTTTAACCATTTAATATATATTTGGCTGAGTCCATTTCCATGCTACTTTTTGGAGCTGTAGCTAGTTGTGTTATGATTTCCAGTCAGCTGATGAATAACAGTACAAACCAGAGGAAATATACTTCGATCTGTACAGCTTGGTGCAGTATGATATATTGCATTTACTCACTGAACATCAGGAGCTGTTGTTGTATCTGAATCTACATTCTGGCAATTACATCCATAAGAAAATTTTGCAGCGTCAGCCATGATCTAGTGGGTAGGACTCTCACCTCTGAGTAAGGAGGCAGTGAGTTCAAGTCTCTCTGCATAATTTACAAGAATCTAGGTTAATATTTCAGTGGTGTGCTTGCTATTTTTTGGATTTGAGTCAACCCAAGTCCTCATCTGCTTTCTCAAGTGGAGCTAAAAGATCCCAGCACTGTTGAAGAGGATTTTGAGTTATCCCATTAATCCTAGTGGTTATTTATTTCAAGCAATGTAACTTAAAATTTAATTATCATATTGATGTTTGAGGGAGTTTGCTATGTGTGTATTTGCTGCAGCATTTTCTACATTGCAACAGAGTGCACTTTTTGTAAACAAACTTTGGGACTCGCTGTAGTAGCAAAAAGGCCTATGTTAAATGCAAGCTCTTTTTCAGGTAAGTTGGAGTAGGTTTGGTCTGAAGTCATTAAAGTAGTAGTCAATTGAAGCAAAACCATTCAGTATATTTCCTCAATCTACCCAGAAGAGAGAGAGAGAGTTCCGTTACATTTGAAGACCAGAGTTTCTTCAGTTGTAGCAGAAAGCTTACATTTATTGAAGTATACCTCTTTGTTACTAAGATTAAAACACCCCACCAAAGTCATCTATTTCCATTGAAGATAACAATACAAGGCTTATGAACTGGCCTCTTTCAAGATTGTTGTCTATGTCTCATCACACTCGCAGGTTTTGGGTATTGTGGCAGCAGCACATTTAACCCTGTCAGCTCTTGGCCAGCTGACTTTTGTACAGAGTCAATTTGGGGCCTTCCAGGTGGTCTATTCCTCCAGTAAGCTGCTCAGTTGCCATGCTAGGCCCATTATCTTTAAGTCGTGCCTCCCACAACTCAGTAGGTGGTTCTGTTGGTAGTGCTGGTTTACCTGTGTTGTAATGAAACTCCCATGGGACTTGAGGCAATTTTCGACAGTAGTGTGACTATGTTGAGGATGTTCAGCATTCTTGGTTTGTTGATTTCTTGCCCCTTGACTGGCCACAGATTTCCAGCCACAGTAGGGAAGTATAAACTGTAGGCATTCATTGGATTAAGGCAGCCACTGATGATTTTGTAGCGGTCATTTGGCATCTGAGTCAATTTTCTGACACTGGCAGAACATTTCCATACAAGGAAAGAATACTCAATAGTGGAGTAATGTAGAGTGAACATGCAAGTACAAACCATGGGTGGGTGTGCTCTTCCCCCACATTCAGTAATCAAAAAGACTTCCAGGCCTATGACACTGATTTTTATTTTTCCCCTGCTATGCCTCCCAATTAAAACATCACAGAAATTGTGAAATTGAGAGCTGTAATGATTGACTATTTTGTCATTTTCAGCATCATAATCTACAGTAGCAGTAAATCCAGATTTTACTTATGCATTTTTGGGATCTGGGCATCGCTGGCAAGGCCAGTGTCTATTGCCCTTGAGGTGGTGATGGTGAGCCACAGCCTCGAACTGCTGCAGTCTTTCTGGTAAAGGTACTCCCATAGTATTGGTGAGCAGGATGTATCAAGATTTATACTTAATGCCAATGAAGGACCAACAATTTATCAGCTAATGAAATTGATTATGGCTTATTCCTTAAGAAACTTCTGGCGCCTAGTTGAGGAACAGCATTTCTGAGGCTTTGTTTTCCTGTAATGTATACAGCATATGTTTACTGATGAATTCTTTTTCATTGTTGCTCAGAGTTGTGCTACAGTTTACTAGGGCTGAATTCTTCATCTTTGAATTTTGCCTTTTCCAAAACTGTTTTCCCTTTGACCAAGGATGCCTGCTTGCAATATTTTGTGAAATGTGATGAGTTTTTCATTATGCTCGTTCCTTATGCTTGCAGCCACTGTTAATAATGAACCACTCTTATGCTTTTGTTTTCACACAAAAGTTTAATATTGTGCTATTGTTTATTACACTGTGTTCTGGTTACTGTGAAAAATGTATGCATCAAATGAATGATGTCACTAATGTGCTGGAAGGGAAAAGCTCATGGGCAACATCACCAAAATGAAACATCTGAAGGGATTGCGTCCATGTAGGTAACCTGGACTCACTCCTGAGGAATAAGGAGGATACTTTTATTTGAAGAATGAGAGACCAAACAATGTAGGTAACATTACTTACTTATTTTGGATTGTGCCATGCTATGTTTCAAATAGATTATTAAGACCGTTGAATACCTAGGTGGTATAACATGTCTTTTTATTACTATGAAAATTAGGTCCAATGGAGCATTCACAGAGCAGTTCTCAGAACTCTGTAATAAAGTAAGTGGATTTTTCAATTTTGTGACACTACGTTTTTATGTCTCAATCAACATTTATTTTGAGTATTCTGGTTACCATGCTTTTTGATTCTGGTTTGCCTAGCTGGCGCAGAATGAGGAATACTGGCAACAGCTGGTGAGTCATGGACAGTTCTAGAGACCTGGACTGCTTTATCATTATAAACAAAATAATATAACCTAAGCAAAGTCTATTGAATAAGTAAATGCGGGTTATTTTAAATGCAATCATTTGTTTAGTATTACGTGATTTTAAACAAAAATACATTTTAACCAAATTTCAGAGGCATTGTCTTGCGGTGGTGTGCCCTTAGATAATGGGCTTGTTCAGAACTCTGGAATTGTCTTATTTGTTTCTCTTCAGTAGTGAAGGGCTGCAAAACAACATGGGCTAGAAGGTGGGCAGACACTTTGCAACTGGTACTTCATGTAGATAGTATGAATTATTACATTTTAAAATTAAGAATAGAAAGGGGCATGTAAATTTTTAAAGGATGTGGAGGAACAGATGAATCTTGATGAGCTTGTACACAGATTACTGAAGGTGGCAGTGCAAGTGAATAAACCTCTTTTATTTTAAAAAAAAGGCAAACAGTTGATTTTCAGACCTCAAGGCATTGACCAGAGGTGATGATAAACTTGCACAAGGACTTATTCAGTACAATTTTGCGCATCCCATTTTATGAAAGTAATGAAGAAGATGAACAGATTTGTTAGAGGGTGATGCAGGTTGAGGAAACCTGGTTATCAATAAAGACCAAGTCCTTGTTGAAGGAGATCAGGGGAAACATAATAAGTCAAGAAAGCTATACCAGCAAGGAAGCACAGATTTAATCACACGAGAAGGGATTTCAAAAGTTTAGAGTAGTTAGAATGTTCTGTTCTCTGCCACGAACTCTTTAAATGAAGAACTAAATCTTTTAAATAAAAATTAGATCATTGCTTTATAAAAGAAGGAATCATAAAAGTAATAGAAGCAACTAAGAAAATAGGGCTTCAACTAAGTGAAATATCAAAAGTTTGGAGGAGGAGCAAATAAGTGGAATCAGACCAGGTGGTTTGAGAGAAATCTGGGCACAAACTTATTGGGATAAATGATCTTCTGTGCTTCAGCAATTTATTACTCTATACTCAGAATTTCTTTTGTACTGGATTACAACCTAAGTACAAAAATTCAAACTTACTGCTTTTATTTTATTATTAAGTCATTGGCACCTGATACAAAAGACAAAACTGCAAATGTACACATTGTATTTGTATTTCAAAAATGTTATGTTCCCAGTACGCTAAGGATTTTAGTAATCAAATAGATGTTTATTTTTCTCTTGCACTAGATTTATTAAAAACACAATAACAATGATGCAATCTTTCCATTTGTGCATGATTATTAGAGTAAGATACAAGGCACTACACAGAACAATCCATCTGTTCAAAACAATAAACAGTTAGGGCTGAAATGTTCCAATTACAGAATAGCCCATGACAGATTACTTTTTAGCATTGGTGGGTTGAAAACACGGCAGCTTGCAAATAATTCTGATTTTGTTTTTCTCTCAGTACACCTGATCCTTTATGGCCAGTTGCAGCTTTTTGCCTCCCATAAAACGTAAGGGACTTTGTCTCATCGGACTATGGTGGGTTCCATTCATTATTATTTAAGCTGAGATCCATGCTTGATGTTGAATAGACTCAAACTAGTTATCTTGAGGAGTTAAGATTTTCATTCAATTTGTCAAAAATGTGATGTTCAGTACCAAATATAAATAATGAATTGTTTTTGTGCTTTGTAAGCAGTAACCAAATTTAAGTTCCTATTTTTAGCATTCCATTTGAAAGATTTTTTAAAAAAAATTGAGCATTAATTTGAGTTTCTGCTTGCATGTGCGCTGAATGTTTGCGCAAAAGTATCAAATGGAAGAAAATAATTAAAATCACTGTCCTACTCACCACCTATGCAAGGATTTTTTTAGATTCTGTTTCAGCTTGGCTCCCAGTGTTGTTAACCTGCCCATTGCCAGTGTTCTGTGTCACCTTTTTTTAATTTCCCTTTTTTAAATACTCATTCATGAGATGTGGGTGTTTTTGGCACAGCCAGCATTTAATGCACATTCCTAATTTCAAACTTTAAACATACTATCTTCAGGGGTGTAAGTGCTTGTTTTAAATATACATCCAGCCAATAATGGGGTACTTTCAGACTCTTACAGGTACAAGACCTGTTAGAAGACCATAGAAGTAGCAGTTCATGTGGATTATGCTACATTTTTGGTGCTGCTGCGTTTATTTCAACAGCATACTTCTACTTAAATTGGATGCAATACCTCATTTTGCTGGCAAACAGCTAAAAAGATATGTGCTAGCGGCAATGAGCAAAACAGTGCCAATTCTGAATAGCATCAGCTGTGCGCAAAACAAAAGGAATAATTTATAGCCATAGACTGGCAAGCAACTAACATCTGTGTCAGCGGCTAAGAGCGAAAACAGTGCTAGTTCTTGATGGTAGTATGATGCGCAAAGAAAAGAAATTGTAGCAATACTCTCGCAGCTGTGAGAAAGGGTGCCCTCTTTAGACATGCTTGCCATCAGTTATTGGGGAAAAAAAAAGCAATGCATCAGGCCTATGTTGTTGGTAGCTAAGTGACATTGCAAGATAGTTTACTACATGTTATGTCTGAGAAAGGGGTTAATGCCACTGGTAGTGGAGTATGAGAATGAGTTCAGTGTTCTTGGCAGGGAGCACAGTTGGAACTGAGACTGCAACTCTACAGGTTGGTCTTTTGAATATGTGCTTCCCTGGATCAGGAGTTGGTGAATTTATCCCTTCTGCATTAAATTAAGTCACTAAATCTGAATACTCCCCTGTCTGTTTAGCATTTATTTCTCAGTCTTCACTTCTCAGTCAAATTTAATCTGCAATAAAATGTGTAGCTGTCTTGGAACATGCTTCACAGAATACTGGTCCATAATTTACAAAAAACTTTTTTTTTTAACCATTTCGCTACTATGCTTGAATCATGGGTCTTTTGGCACTACAGATAATAAGTATATGGATCATAGTGGGGATGTGAATTGGGAGTTTGTTGTGTTGAGCCTGATGCGCAGATTTGGAATTGCAATTGCAATTGCAATTCAAAATGACACTCCAGTGCAGAACTGAAGGAGTACTACGTAGTCAGGAAAAACATTGTTTGGATACGATATTAATCTATGGCCCTGTCCATCTGTTCAGGGGGTGAAAAAAAAATCACTCTAGCATTGACTCTGACATTGAGTTATCTCGACGTCAGAGTCAACATTTAACCCTCATCAGAACCTACCAAAAACACATTATTTGGCCATTATAATCTCCTTTGCTATTTGTGAGAGTTCATGTGTGCAAATTGGCTGTAAAGCACTATAGGAGTCATGATGTGAAAGGCATGATACCAGGGCAAGTTTTTCTTTCAAGGAAATTACTATATGATTTGGAGAATTATTTAGCCAGCTAGGTTACAGGAAAATATTGCCATTTCTGTTGAGGGTACATCACGCACTTCAGGGTCATAAGAATGATTATTTTCTACTGAAAATTTAAAAAAAAACAAACTTCCAGTCTGAAAACATTTTGAACCTATCAAAATGTGTGGTGTGGAAAAGAATCGGCCTCCTGCTGTTTTCCTAGTTCTTGCACAGGCATTTTGTTGTTCCCTTAGGTCAGTAAAAGTTGTAACAAGTTAAATAATTATTCTTAAAGACAATTGATTTATTTCTGTATTGCATAGTTAGTAAAGCAAAAGACGTGGGACTTGGTACCTGCCAGGAAAAAAATTGAGTGGAAATTTTAAGGCTGTCATCAATTATTTGCAGTAACTCCTGTTAACTGAGTGTCACTATGTTGGTGTAAATTTTCAACTGTGATACACTGCCTCTCAGCAACTGTATAAACCACAAACTACTTAAATATAATACCAATACTCAGTACAAAATGGAATTAGGTAACAAGTTTAATTCCACTTTTCTTGAGAAGCATGAGAGCTTTCTTCTCAGTGAGGAAATGGAGGGAGAAAAGAAATAATATTAATAAACCTAAAATTAGATGACTTCATTGAAAAGTTTTCATTATTATTTTCTTCGTGCATCTTTCTGGCAGCTATTTCAATCTTAGCTGTTTCCCTTTTTATTTTTATTTAAAAGAAATCCTTACAAAAAGCACTTTCTTAGTTATGGTATTTATGGGAGTGGTTTTAAACTTCTTAATACTTTGCATATCCTGGGTAAATTTCAGGCTGCCCAAGCTAACCACCTGCATCCTTCTGCACTTTCAGCTTAGTTCTGATGCTGAGCTAAACTCTAAAGTAGAAACGGTAATTAAATGTCAGTGAAACCTTCATTGATAGCCCCTTCCTTTTGTTGCCATTCTCTGCTGCTGCTGCTATCTAAATAGATTATTTTACCTGATGCAATCAAATCTTAAAAAATAAAGAGTTGCAGTTAAAACTTAATTACATTCTTACTCCTGGGTTTTCCAAACTACTTGGGGATAAACCTCAATAAAATAGTCCTTGGATACAAATGGTATTCAATGACTTTTTTCAGGCAATTGAGATGGCAGTATTGTGATGCTTAAGATGATCATAGATCTCTTTTTCCTGCAATTTTCTCGTATCAAATGCAGAAATCTGCTGCACAATAAATTACACTAAGAGAGATCACACCCTAATAAAACAACTTGGTGCTGCTCAAAATGGCTGATAAATTTGATGTTGAAACCTCGTGCAAGCACCTTAATGCTAATGCTTTTACAAAACAAGGCAGCTAACTTGCATAAAAAGAATGCTTGCAATTTGTGTATTTTCAGTTAAGTCACCATTGGGTTTTTGGTGTGGTTGTGGGTGGGATGCGAAGATGACCCACACTTTTGTGGTCGGTGCTTTTCTCTCTGACATGATTCATTTTTCTTTTGCAGTTATTTGTTGAGCAGCGCAGAAATAATCGGTAAAAATGGCAGACAATAATGTTGTTAACAATGGCAAAGACGAGGCTGGCCAGAGTACGGAAGATGTTTGCCGGGACTACCTGCGCAATGTCTGCTATCGCGGCAAGACCTGCAAGTACCTCCACCCGGATATAAATGAGGTACATGACCTAGGTGTGAAAAAGAATGAGTTTGTCTTCTGTCATTATTTTATGAATAATGTTTGTACCCGTGCAAAGTGCACATTCATACACGGGACAGCAGAGGATGAGGAATACTACAAAAAAACAGGGGAGCTTCCCCTACATTTGCGTTCCAAGGTGGCTGAAACCTATGGTCTCTCAGTTTCTGACCTGCCTGCTGATAAAGGTGAGATCCCGGTTTGCCGTGACTACCTTAAAGGTGACTGTCAAAGAGGCTCAAAGTGTAGGTTCCGGCATTTCAAACGTGACAATGTAGAACATGATATCAAGCTGACACGAGACCCTCCACTGTCCCAGCCAGTTCGTAGATATGATCGATCGGATAATGACAGTGGTATTAATTGCTATGAGTATGACCACCGCTTGAAGAGGAGAAAGTTGGAAGGGTTTGAGTTTGAAGTCTATGAATATGATCTCACAAGTCGGCGATCAGTTGATTCTGGATACCTGGAGGAGGAGAATATTATGTTGCGAAACCGAAATGAGGAACTCAAAAAGCAGGTGTCAAATTTGATGGGCAACAATGAGGTCCTTCTGGAGCAGAATGCATTTCTCCGCAACCAGATCAAGGCAGCAATGCTGAACTCCATGCCCACAACAACAACTGGGAGATTTGGTCACTGCACTTCTCCGGGGGTTAAGACAAGGGGACTTTGGGAGTAAATTGCTTCCAAAAAATTACAAAATAATTCTTAACATCTCAGCACTGATCCTATATGTTTAAGTCTTTGCTCCTGTGACTTTGGATGAGGTTGGGGGGGGGGGGGGGGGCGGAGTATTCTTGGAATATTCAAATCCTGAAACAATGTTTATTGCTTTAAAAAAAAATCCAGTCAAGGTACATAACAAGTTTCTTGACAATTTGACAAGGCTGCGCAGGAAGCATCAAATGAATTTTGGCGGGAATAACTTTTCTTGATGCTTGCAGCAATGGCTAAGTGAAATTACATTGGGTATATGTATTAGTTGGAAGAGGCATTGAAGAGCTAGCGCCAATTAGTTGCCCAACATAGGTCATCATCATAGAAAATAAAATTATTTACAAAATTTGAATACAGTTTGCTGAGGAATAAGTTTCTTAGTGTATCTTTTGTAAAAAGTAATGTACAAGGCAAAGGTTAATGACAATAGGCTCTACTTCAAGTGAGTTACCACAAACCTTTTAATTGTGATCTGGGTTACAGTGCATTTGGAACAGAACAGTAGTGTCCTTACTGCCTTTTTGAATGAACTGAACAGACTTGAGTATACCAACTTTAGTGTTCCAAATCACCACTGAGTGAACTGGAACAGCTTCTAACATGTCTGAGACAATAATATAAACTATTGCAAAGGAACTCCAGTAACATTGAAGTACCCGGAAATATAATACAAAACTGCAGTATATTTTCTCTCAAAGTTGTGTTGCCTTGCAAATAGTGTGGCTGGCATGTAACAAAAGGAAACATTTTATATAGGCTTATCCCTGTTTTGTCCAAAATGGACATTTGTCATTTTTGAATAAAAATGTGTGTTACAGCATCCACTTTTGACTTTTTGGCGACCTGCACATCCTGGCTCACGTTGAGCATTGTTCTCCCAAACCCTTGAAATACTAGCAATCTTCGTTGTGCTTCGTCTTTCCCTTGTCTTCCCATCCCCACCCTGCCCTGCTCACCCACAACCATCACCAATGCAACCAAAATTTGAGAACTTTTAAAAGTACAACAACACTGGAGAATGATCTTACTGATTATCGGCAGTTAAATCAGCAGACTCCAGATGCTATGAAATGGAAAAGTCCTGAGAATTTGCAATCCACAGTTGCATTGGAATAAATGCAAGTATACGGTGATGATTCTGATTAAGTGAAATCTGGTGTCATCTCCATTCAGTTGATCTAATATTTTATACACTATACTTCTAATCAAAATAATAGTAAATAAAATGATATCTGGTGTTCACAGCTTGGCTGCTCAAGATACTGGATCAGCACGTGGCGGTATTAATATGTTCCAGTTCTATTTCTTAACTGCTCTCTTGGCTTCATGTAAGAAAGCAATCATAATAGAGACAGGAACAGAGCTTGTATGCAATAAGGCGCATAATGTCACTGCTTGAGAGGTACACTTTCAGAACTGAAACATTCTTTGGATTTTATGCATTTGGCAGTTTTGAATATGTAACTTATGATCACTTAATACTGAAAATCCTTCTCTCTCTTCACCACCCCCCCCCCACCCTGCCCCCAAACTGTAGTATTACACAACCCTGTGTGAACTTGGTGAATGGGAATAGTTGCTTGCTTGTGAATGGTTGGGAACAATATTATCAGTCTTTTCCAACCAAGGAGGCTAGCCCCAGCCTTTGCATATAAAGACTATATTTTTGAGATGTTTATTCTTTGAAGGCTTAAAGCCAACCACATGGTCTGTTTTAGGCTAATGTTGGCCAACTTAGCATGGATAATATATCCAAGATTCCCTGGAACTTGTCTCAGATTAATCAATCATTAACCAAAATATCCACAATATAGTTTCTTAAAGATATTTTCTGTTTAAGGATGAGTTGATTTCTATTGAGAAAATGGCTGTGATTCTTAGTAATTACAACCTTGTGTTTGTGATATACATGGTCATGAAAATGTTTTTTTTCTTGCAGCTCTCATAGTTGTAAGGTGTGAAATTGTTAGGATTTTTGCGCTATTATTTTACTGTTCTAATTGGGGTAGATTAATGCGAAAGGAGTTGAGAGCCATAGGGTAAAAAGACTTTCAGAGCATTAAAACTGTAGTGGATGTGCATATTACAGTGATTGTTAACATTGATTGCATATATCTGAATTATACTAATTAAACCACATTTGAATCTATTTGGGTTCCATCTTTCTGCAGTTGAGTTTGCTATTCCAAACACATTAGTTAGATACTGATGCACTGAAAAATTCTCTGACTAACAGATCCTGTAAACGGTGACGAGTCTGGATATTAGAGGTATTTGAATTGCTGATCTGAACTTTCATGCCTTTATATTTTATGGCTCTAAGTGTGTGTGAGAGAGAGAGAGAGGGGAGAAAAAAACTTGCAGGTAGTTTAAATCAATTTTGACTCAAACATACAAGATAACATTTTTTCTTCTTATTTAATACCTGCCTTATATTAGTTGCCCTAACTCTAGAGGCCTCCATGCACTTTCAGTTTAATTTTACAGCTTTTAAGAATAAAGTTTCTGAAAGTCAATCAGTGCGTGTATAATAAAGTGATTTTTTCCAATTATTAATGCATAGTCTTTTTATTTTTGCACCATATGCACAAATCAGAGAAGTGTAGTGTTGAGCTATTACTTAAATAAAAAAAATTGTAGGAATCACTTAAAAACAGCTTCACTTTTGGCTGAGAAGTGTTAAGGAACATTATTGGATGGGGGACAGCTTGAAATTTCATTGAAGTTTGTTTCACATAATACTTAGAGACTATATAAACCGGCTCCCCAATGTAGTCGAGATCCACAGAGTCTGAGGGCAAGAGGATGCTCAGAATTTAAATATATTCATAATTGGCAATATTCAGGATGTTGGGTGTTTTTGGAAAATATTGTCTTGATCAATGTATTTCATGTAATTTTTTTTGTTCACAAACGTGGGAGGTGTTTAAAATTAATGAAAGAAACAATCCCATTCTCGGCACTTTGGTGTCTCATTTACAAATGACCACCCCGCCCCTCCCCACAAGTTTATAGGAAGTGAATCTTTTTCTATTCCTGTGGTTTTAAAATTTTCCATTCTATTGACCTCTTGGAAATAATGACACAACCAAGGATCACCAGCCCCAAACCTAGCTTCCAGAAGCATGTCATCTGTGAACAATATGGATATCATTATACAAATGTACTTCATAGTGTTTACTGACAAAAAAAAAGTGTTATTATGACGCGCACACAGAAATCTGATGACCTTGCGGACCCTGGTAATGCAGGCAATTCTGATAGAAGCTAGTCAGAGGTTGGGGCTACCTGGCCATTTGCATTTCACTAATACTGCCATTTAATGCTAAATTAGGAAAGACATGGTGTAGATCTATAGTTGAGATGGTCGTACTTATTTCATGGACGATTTTCATAAGCAGTAGGGGGAAAAAAACTTCCATTTCATTAGTCTGAACTGGGTTTCAAATCAAGTCCTAAATGCTCCCACTAATATCAAAGATTTCTCATATGGGGAATTGTAGGTGAAGGCTCCATGGTGTAATATGTAATTGAGAGCTTTTTCTTAATGAAGAGTAGGGAAACTTTATTCCTCTCTAATTTTCTTTCCTTGTTTCCTGAAGCAATTACTTGTTCGGATGCACCAGGTACCTTCTGAACTTTTCCAGATATTCATTATTGTTGCTGCTTGAATATTTAAATAAGGTTGTCATAGCTGGATCCAGTCCTTGCCCACACCATGCACCCAACACAGCAGATTCTTACCAGGAGATAGCGAGCAGCTGCCCTGGCTGTCATTCCCCTCAACAAAGACTTGCAGAGGACAACTGCAGCACCCTATAGGCTGTGATTGGTTAACTCAACAAAAGGCCAGGGCAAAAACCTGTAATTTGATATAAATCATTAAGCTGTGATTGGATTTGCTATCATATTGATAGGCATTTTCTCGCTCAAGGAAAACATGATCTGCTTCAGTCCTGCCTGGTAGTCTCTCATTAGGTGTGTGTTCAGGCTTCAATAATTCCCTAATTTTTGTGTGGTAGATTTTAACTCCAATGTCATTTTTATAACAAAATACCTAAGTCAGCCTATTTTGTTATATAAATATGTAACAAAACTAATTTATCACTTTGGTAATTTCTTTCTTGACACGCACATCTGTAGAAAAAGATTTTGCTTCTGAAAGGTTGCGTGTGTAAGATTCCAAATGTGGCGCAAATTTCACATTCACTAAAGCAGCAATCAAAAGCATATAATACTGGCAATCTCAAACTTCTGCCGCAGAAAATGCCCATTTAGAACAAAGCAGGTTCCACGATAAAATAAAAATATCTGGTTGAGTTCTGTGCTCCCTCTTGATGCCCCCACAGGCACATTCATCACCCACCTATGCATGCACACCCCATCCATCTTTGCATACACTATTTTAGAGACTTCTATCTGAGAAATCTTCTGATTTCCTCAACTTGCTCCATCTCCTCCTGTAAACTATCATTCTTCTTGAGAAGATTCGTATTTCTTGCTCCTGTCATGAGCCTTCCCTCTTTTGTCAATCCCAGCCTTTATTTCGATATGCAGGACCTTTGTTGTTTTTAAGTTCTCCATTTATAATAATTTTGCGAGTTTATTTGTGCTTTGTAAATGTGCAGTTTTGCCATGCCAAGGGTTTTGTGATCCAATAATCCTGGTAAGATGCATTAAGGTGCAGGAGATGCAGACAATCAAATTGTACAGAAAATAAGTTGGAAACAGCAGGACCAAAGAGAAGAAAGCAAGCAAATTAAGTGGAAAACAAATTGGGAGTAAAAGTGAGAATACAAAACCAAATTGAAGATTTTAACTGGAGAAAAATGTAGTGACAGTTGAAAGGGAATATTCAACCCAAAAAAAATAGGGTAGAAAGTGCAAGGATCAAGGAAGAGTGGTAAGAAGAGTTAGACTGCAAGTCAAAATTAACTCTCAACGTATCTTGTCCCCTTGATGCTAGTGCATTGTTTCTAGGTGCACAATGATGTGGAAAGTATCAATATAGCTCTGTAATGTCCTGCGTGAAAGCCAAAACCTAATGATTGCAATAGGGATTATTTTGATTTTCGATACGGTAAATCAGATTTTAAGTAGCGTTAACCAGCTGTTGATGTGGTGTGACTGAATCGTCCTTTTTACTGTGGCTAATCCACATGGATGGTGACATCAGTCAATCATCTTTGACTTGTTAATGCAAATACATTTTATTTTTGACAGGCAAAATGTAGTTCATTATATATGTCTACTTTTATGAATTCCTCTTGATGCTACCAACCTAAAAATGTAATGGAGTGAATGCTGTCTAGCCATTAATTTCAAGCCATTAACATTGTTTAATGTATTTTTAAGTCTGCTTGAATCTTTTTTCCTGAAGACAGTCTTTCGAGTGAATGATTCCACTTCAACAGAAAAGACATTGTTATAATTCAGGAACCTTCTTGTGATCTTCAGTTTTCCATTTGCTTCATCTCTGTAAATGAAGGTCGCAATAAAGGCATGAAGAATAGTCCTGATAATGGCTGTGTTTCTCTAAGGACTTTCTGAGAAGAGCTGTAAGAAAAAAGGACAATGTCTTTTCAAGGAGTCAACTTCTCCAATTTGGCAATGTTGTAAGTTTAATTATTGTGCTGTATTGTATCTTGCCAATCATTATGCTTCTGTACTATTCTGTCTTGGAATAAATCTGGACAAATTCTTCTGCTTATTCCCTCATGTTCTATGGTATTGTTTCACCTTCTGATGTAACCAGGGGGTGGCTTTACCATGTATTCCTTACAAAGTGGCTTGTTAAGAACAAGGTTAACAGCAGAGAACAGCTCCAACTAATTTGCTTAAGGGTAAGCACAAAGGTGAAGGATCATGTTTACAGGAGACTGGGTTGCTTGGGAGATTATAGTCCAGCCGTAAAGACTACAAAAGCCATTGGGGTGGAACTAGCATCCAACTCCAGGTACCTATTTCAAACTTTACAATTTTTTTGTTGGTTAAGTGTATTTTTTTACGCTATTGTTTGAGTGTGTGAAACAATCTTTAGCATTTTGTCATCTCGCCGGGCCATTGTGAGTGGACCCAAGACGTCCCCGAGCAGAACAGTTTTAAAAAAAAATCCAGTAGATTCTAAGCTGCCTGTTAGTATCTCCATGGGTTATCTTCTAATATTTTAAAGTTTGAGGTAAATTTAATTAACATCCTGCTAGCTTAGTTGTATACATAAGATTTCACAAGAATTTAAAAGATTATAATTCCATAATCCTGAGTTCCTTTTTGAGATACGGTACTCTATATATTTACTCTAAAGGTTTAACTGATTTGATTTTTAAATACCATACAAAGGTTTTTTCCCTCTTTAGCTCCAGGCCTCTGTGCAGGCTATTCTTGATCATGCAGACGTACCTGTGATCAGCTTCCAATCATCTGCTGTAATGTTTCTGTAGTTAAATGCCTGGACTATGGAAGAATTGTTAAGGTGGTTGCGCTGTTTTTTTAAAAAATCTGGGAGGGTATCAATTAATGTGAGAGCTGCAGGTTAATAAAAGTAGTAGAACTTTCATTCATGAAGTGCTTATTTAGACAGTTGTTTATTTTGAAGGTAAAAATAAGTTTCTCAGTTGACAAAACAAAACGTTGTAAATTTAAACTACATGATCACCAGATGGGCTTCTACTAAAGTGGGATAAAGAGGGGTGGGGGAGGCGGTCTCCAATATCAGGACAGTCTCAAGATGAGTAACCTTTCACTTTTAAAAATCTGGTGTAACTAAAGCAAAAATATCCTAGTTTCTACCTTTGTGAGCTATAACTATGAATGTCATGAAGACTCAGGCTCTTACCATTTTAAATATGCATTTGTTCTATCACGTTGGTAACAGATTTTCAAGTTCTGGTTTTGGATTTATCCACCATTGAGGTAATGATGATTAAAAGTGGCCCTTTCCATACCTGCCAGATGAATAAAATTAAAACTAACCAAACAAGTAAAATTAGTAGCGCAAGTAGAGCTGAATTTCAAGACTAGCGTGATCCACTTGCCATAATTTGTACATCTCATAATTATAGGTGGTTGCAGTGTTTCTATTCCAAAAACAAATTATCAGCCAGATTTTTGTTAAGGACCAACACGATTTAGTGAGGTCAATAGTACTGAAAGTAATCTATTTGAATTTAAATTGCACATAGGTCTTTCTCTGCCCTAAGCTACCCAATCCCCTTTTTACGTTCCCTGGCCAAGATGACAGCAAGATTGATCCCTGGTCTTTTCCAAGGTCAAAAAGTACTACTAGATGCGCTAAAGCTGGAGGAGTCACTTAATGTCTCTTCCCTGCGCCTTCCCACTGCCAGTCTCAGTTCATTGCCTCAAACTGCAAACTTGACCTTATTAGCAATTTTTTTAATATATTGTGCTAATATGCTTTGCTCTAATATTCTTATTGATGCTTCAGATGATTTTAGCCATGGAGAAAGTCTATCAGTTGCTCATGGCCTATTAAACCATTTTGTAACAGTTCCATTTAATGAGCCATTTGTATGGAGCCAAGTTAATTTGCCCCAGATTTTCCTTCATCTTCAAATCAGAAGTTCTGGCTGCTCAAGTGGGCCCAACTGAGATCACCAACTTAACTACAGGAAATTGAACTGAAGACCATACCACTCTTAGAGTGACAGTACTAGGTATCTTATCTATATTTTTAATATACTGAAAAGATGTTGCATTTATTTTAAAGACATGCAACACCATTTGATATAATTACGTATCTTCAGGATGCCAATGCTGCAGCTATTTGCAGATTAAGGTTTGAGCTGGAAAAGGGATTTCCTGGTAATGATTTACTGAGAGCACCTTTTCAGGTTAAGGTGTTATGGGTCAGTTGGTAGCACTTTAGCCTGACTTAGAAGGTTGCCAGTTTAAGACCATCTCCACTGGTGTAGAGGGGTTTCAGTCCTTGACGAGTGGACATAAAAGATGCCATTATTAGAAGAATAGGGACATGGCTTGGCCAACATTCCTTTCTCAACCAATTGATCAAAAAATCATGAACTGGGCATTCATCTCGTTGCTGTTTATTGGATTTTGCTGTGTGCAAAATGGCTGCTGCATTTGCCACGTAATAATCACTGCTGCTAAGAGAAATTCATCTGAGGCTTTGGCGCTATATAAAATTAGTCCTTTAATTATGCTGATATATAGGTTTAAACATTGCCTCTTTACCTGGAATGCTCTGCTCAGATATTGTTGAGAGTATTCCTGAGACAAACATTGCAGCGATCTCATGAGCATCTTTATTACCATAATATTAAGCCATTATTAAACAGTTACTTCTATGCTGTCGTCTTTTTCCTCCCCATCTTCTCCTTTTCATCTTTAGTCTTCCTACTTTAGCACTTAGCTTTATATAAGGTGCAGTAAAATAACATAGATATGAAAATTGTCTATTTTTATCTAGTGAATTTATCTGTTTTCCTGTGGCTCTGTGACTTATCTGTTTTGGAGCAGGCACCACCCTGATTAAAGTCCATCCTAAGGCTGATTTTTTTAGCAGAATGAGACAGATCGTTGAAGTCTGCTCTGACCGGATCTGAGTGAAGGAGCAAAATTTTGATGTTTTACAGCTGACTGCTTACACCAAAAATTGCAAAGCTCCCAGCAAGATAATTATTAGCAGTCAAGGTAAGAGTATGCGCAGAAAGAAAATATTTGAGTGGAATTTTGAGGGTTAACCAAAAAAAATTTAAACAATTTTCTAATAAATGGCAGATGAATTGCCAAAATAAAGAGATCAAGTGACTCCTGTTTGAAGATGTGAAACAAGATTTAATGCATTCATTGGCGGCATGAACTTAAACCAGTAAAATGGCTGGCATATTGCAAGCTGTCTGCATAGATTCTTTCATCAAGCTAATACTGACAAGTTCTGAATCTTGAAGAGCTGCTGGAAGGCATTTCCTGGAGGTCACGTACGAGAACAAGCACTCATTTCAGAGGTTTGGTGCCTATTGTGATTGGATTGTAGATAGACAAGGCTGCTGTTGGCGCTCTGTAGTCCCAACTGGTGGAACCACCATTCAATGGGATATAATACGTGCTCATGCTATGCTTAGAGTTTAGAAATGCACTAATACCTCTAAAAAGTGAATTGTGCTACTGTTCACATAGTAAGGAGTTACTGACACCTGATGTTTTGTAAAGCCTGTTAATCTAGTGCCTGTTTGGGGAGAGAGATTAGCAGGGTTTCATTGGAAGATGAGTTGGTTGCAAATTACTTAATGAAAAAATTGGAAACCATTCAATCAACTCATGGATACTATTGCCAGGCTGGCCCACAGTACTCCAAGGCACTAATGGTAATTGACTGGACTGTCTGGTTCATTAATTGGACCTTGAGGGTTTGGTGGCTCAGTGATGCAGCTGAATGGGAAGATTCCCAGTCCACAAGAAATGGCTTAGTGGATAGGGTAGTCCTTAATGGACAGACAATGGAAGGGCACCAATATGCTTTTGCAGTAAACTGCTGATTTAGCTGGTTAAATTCCAACAATGCCCTGCATATACTTGAGGGTTAGGGTTGTTAAACCCTAGGTAAGGGAGACACATCCCCAGAAATTACAGAATATTAAATTTGGTGGAGTGTTTGGTTACCCACAAAGAAAGTGAATGGGGCAGGTATCATTTGATAACTTAGTAGTTTTTATAATTGAATTCCATGGGTACTTTAAGAATTAAGGGTTCATTTTTCACAGTGTTATTCCCAGCCATTATTAAATTCTAGAAAGTATTTTAACACTTGCAGGACTCGGGATGAGTTTTTTTTTACATAAATGACAACACTTAGTTTTTGCTAATTAAGAATTTATGCCCCAGATAAGTGAGTTGCTTTTCCAGTGGAATTGCTTTTTAAAACCACCTCTATGCACTTGTTTGATGTATCAACTCAAAGGCTGCCCTCAACTCATTAGCTTGCCTAACTGTTCTTTTTGTTCTGTCTTTGACCACTCCCTTCACCCCTCTTAAATCTGGTTATTCAGCTCATTCTGCTCTTTCGTATCTATTTCATATCTTACATTTTTGCCACCTCTTGTATAATTGCCTTTTGTGTTCACACCTTTTTTATATATTTTTTTTCCAGGGCTTTAACTCATGTTGGTATACGACCCCATGGTCACTGCATATTTGAGATGGTAAGTATTGGCAGATTGTTTGAATTTGCAGGTATCACAGCACAGATTGATTATGTCAATGTTCACATGCAAGCACATTGCTGTAGGGTTATGAATATTAATAAGAAGCTGTTGCCCTGGCTCTTGTCTCACCCTCCTTAATGTGTTTTGTGCAAGTTGCCCGTTATGTTTACCTTTGCAATAGTAACTATACTTTAAAAGTACACCATTAGTTGTAAAGTTCTTTGCAGGGCCCCGAGAATGTGAAGAGATGCTATACAAAGATGCATCCTTTCAGAGATGCTAGGCCCAACTGTAGTTTCCCAACTCTATCTGAAATCAGCTAATTGAGCCCAGACTGTTGATTGAAACTTGGATCTTCTGGGCTTGGTTCAATATCACAGGATGTATTTACTCTCAAAGCCATTGGGAGAGCTCAATGTTTTTCTCTGAATGCTGGTCCATTTTCTCTTTAGTTACCATAAGTCTACAATATATTTCCAAAAAGTCTTCCAAAATACTTGATTGTTAGCCTCAAAATAACAATGTCTCATATAAATACTAGTTCAAACACAATTTATCTCTAATGCCCTTGTTCAAAATAGTTCACTGGAATTTTTTATATCTGCCTAGTGGTGTCGATCAATTTGAAATATGGCATCGCCTACAATGCAGCACTCCGTCAGCAGTGCACTGGAGTGTCAGCTGGATTGCACTGGAATGGGACTTGAACCCAGGATCTACTGAATTGGAGCTGACATTTGCTGCTTTTTTAAAAATTATTGACATTAACCTAATATTAGACCACTATACATTGGTTAATTTTCATGGGTTGGAAGTTCAGGAGAGGAGGGAGATAAAAGGAAGAACTTATCCTCTATCCACTGCAAATTTCACTTCTCTTTACCATTTTCTTCTCTCTGTGTGGTGCTTATTCCTGCTTGATGCACAGTTCCACAGGCACAGCGGTCTTCCACCTTGCCCAGTGGCCTCTCTTTAAGCTGCACGTGAACATTAAGTGCATCATAAACCTATTCTCACATCCAACTGTGACTGGATAGCAAATGGGAGTTTTTTTTTGTCTCCCTGAAACATTGGAAGTGAAACCAATTGTTCTCTGAAACCAGTTGTTCTCTGAAACCAGTTGTTCTCGTGAGGAATTCTACTATTTTATAACGTCATTTCGCAATCTTGGGATTCTTTATTGTAATAGAGTTTTTATAAGGTATTATAATGCAGGAAATATAGCAGCCAACTTGCACACAGCAAAGAGAAATGACCAGATAGGCTGTTTTTTTTTTAAGTGATAACTTTTGGCCAAGAAACTGGGGAGAATTGCACTTATGACCTCGCTACACCTTTTTAAAAAGGTCTCTTAAAATCTAATTGCGCATCTTTCAGTCACCACTTCAACTTCTCTTACTACCTTGCTCTCTCTCTTCCCACCCACCCCCCCCCCCCCCCCCCACCTCACCCCTCCCATTTCTCCTCTGTGAAGATGGAATATAAACACTAGGTTATTTTGAGCCATCAGTAGTTTGTGCTCATTGACCCTAAATCTATTGCTCATTGAGCAAGAAACCACTTCCTAGGAATTGAACTCTTCTGTGAGAACCAGAATAATAATGAGTAGTACTGGAAATACACAGCAGGCCAGGCAGCGTCCTTGAAGAGAGATTTTAGGTTGAAGACCTTTTCATCAGGACTGCTATGCGGTTATTGGCCAGAAATGTTAACAGTTATTCTCCATGGATTATGCCTGGCCCTGCTGAATATTTCAATACCCACAGGGACAGAACATTGGTAAGACAAAGGCTCCTTAAAAGAAAATAAACAATTCTGAAGTGTTGCACTGGAAAATGGTTCATTAAAATCTTGTATGTGGTGCAGGCTGAGGTGATGATGGAGATGGTAATATTTTATTTCAAAAATAAACTTTATCCATCAAAAGTATCTACAAGTACAAAAAAAAGTGTATGACTCTGTTTACATTCTGAATATCCTTTCAGTGTTAGCAGTTCTATACATTGGTAGTGTTAGCATATTCTGTGTACAGAGCACCATTGCCACACATGGTCTCCTGGGACAATACAAACTTCGTGTTTTGAGAGCTTTCTACCTTGGACTTGGGCCCTTAATGTCCACCGGCAGAAGGACCTTAGACTGTGGTCCTTCCCCACAATGCCTTTGTGTTGGCTGTATCAAGCTTCAGTGCATCCCTCAGCATGCAGTCCTGCAGGCTGGAATGTGCCAGTCGGCAGCATTCCCTTACCGACATCTTGTTATACTGGAAGACCAACAAGTTTCAGCCAGACCAAAGAGTGTCTTTCACCAAGTTGATCTTCCAGCAGCACTTGATGTCTGTCTTGGTATGTGTCCTTGGGAACAAGAGGTTGTTGGTGGGTGCCTCCTCGTGGTGGGTGCAATGTACTGTAATGCTTCACTCTGTCCAATCAATATCTATGCCTTGCCTGTGTGCAGCGAACGGCTGGCTGTCTTCTAACAGGTTCCACCATTGCTGGTGACGTCCCAGCTGATCATTCTAACTGGTGACTTCAACTGCCACATCAATGTGGCTCAACGATCCGGCAGTGCCGACAGCAGCCTGAACAGTACCACCAGATTCCTGATGGAAACAGTCAAATACGCAAAGCTGTGCGCCACCTTCAGCATCCCTGCAGGTGGAGCACAGCCATAGCCCACCTGGTCGAGACCGGACAGCTCAGCCCAGTCCTGGATAGTCTTTGTGTCAAAGGCAGTCATGGTCAGATCCACCAACGTCATGCCAGTGTTCTTCTCTGACCACTGCCTTCTTCACATCTCCTGTCATCTGGAGAACTGTAAGGACACTCTTCAGCTCCCTGGTGCACTGGTGGGAAGTAACCAAAGAGAACAGCAAGGGGTTTCTCATCCTCAAAGGTGTTCAGAAAACTCGACACAGGGAATGGTGCCAACTGCAGACAGACAGACTTGCAGAAATTTCTCCTGCAGTCCGGGGGGGGGGGGGGTGGATGTGAGGGACCGAGGTGTGAAGAGCTGGTAAGCTATGCTCTCTGCCTCAGAATCCCTCAAGATCATCTTCCGATCCAGAGTCCGCTCCATGGAGCAGGATAAGACGTGTTCATGTTACTTCTTCCCAAATGTTCAGAGGAGCTCTGTGATCCACAGCCTTGGGGAAGTCGGCTCAGTAACATTCTTGCAGACAGCACAGCCCAGAACTTCCTGTCCTCCACCACCAAGGTCGGGCAACAGCAAGCGGGAGAGTCTAGACCAACCACAGACTCTGGAGGAGTTAACAGGCTCCATCCATTCCTCTGTCTCAAATAAAACTCCCGGAAGAAATGGTTTACTGGCAGAGTTGTACTCAGTTCTATGGGACTGGATGGGCCCGGACCTGCTGGTAGCATGTCAGACTCCATGAGGAAGGGCATCATCACCCTCCTCTACAAGCAGTAGGGGGAGAAGGAGGACATCAGGATTTGGAGACCTGTCTCACTGTGTGGATTACAAGTGATTCATCCGGACCAAACTGTGCTGTACCTGGCAGGAAAGTCTTTGACGGCCTTGCGCTGCTCAGGGATACCATCGCCTATATGAGGACAGGGGTGGACGCCTGTCTGGTCAGCTTGGACCAGGAGAAGGCTTTTGACAAGATGATATACACATACATGATGGACGTGCTGTCAAAAATGGGCTTTGTAGACGGAATCAGAAATAAGATCCAACTGCTCTACACAGACATCCATAATGTAGTTCAAATCAACGGGTGGGAAATAGCTTCCCTATCAAATCTGAAGTCTCTCATCTTGTTTGTGTGCTGCATGGAACCCTTTGCTGAACCCATCAGGAAGGACGTGGGCTTAAGATGGATGACGTTGCCAGACAGTGGAGGCACCCAGATCAAAGCCTCCCTGTACATGGTCGACATCGGGGTCTTCTGCTTGGATTCACAGTTGGTCCGCAGATTGATCAGCTTCTGTGACCAGTTTAAGGCAGACTCGGAACAGAGTCAACTACAGGAAGAGCGAGGCCATGCTCTTCGGCAACTGGCCCAACTGGTTGTCCTTCCCCTTCACTGTTGGGTCTGACTACCTAAAGGTACTGGAGATCTGGTTTGGAGGGGCTGAGGCATGTAACAAAAATTGGCTGGAGCAGACAGCAAGGTTAAACAGAAATTGGGACTGTGGAAGAGGTGCTCCCTCTCAATAATTGGTAAGAACCTGGTTATCAGATGCAAGGCACTCTCAGTGCTGGTGTACTTGGCACAGGTGTGGCCTATTCCCCCACTCCACCACCCTGGCAGTCACCCAAGCCATCTTCCAGTTCACCTGGAGATCCAACATGGAATGGGTCCGGGTCACAATGCACAAGTCCCCAGACGATGGGGGCAAAAGTGTACCCAACATTGCCACCACCCTGATGGCCACCATTGTGTGTGGCTGCATCAGGCTGTGCTTGGAACCAAAGTACATGGGTACCAAGTGCCACTACATGCTGAGATTCTACCTGTCCCCAGTGTTGCGAAGGATGAGCTTGGCCCCATTGCTGCATGATGTTCCAGTCCTTTGGATGTTGCCACACTACCTTTGAAGAGGCCCCGGCAGAGATATTTGCATCATCTTTAGCCACAGGTGAGGTACCAAAAGTCTGGAGGATGGCTCATGTTGTGCCTTTATTTAAGAAGGGCTGCAAGGACAGGCCAGTGAGCCAAACATCAGTGGTGGGAAGGTTACTGGAGGGGATCCTGAGGGACAGGATCGACCAGCATTTGGAAAGGCAGGGACTGATGAGGCATAGTCAGCATGGCTTTATGCATGGGAAATTGTGCCTCTCAAATTTGATTGAGCTTTTTGAGGAGGTAATGAAGATTGATGAGGGTAGGGTGGTAGATGTTGTCTACATGGACTTTAGCAAGGCTTTTGATAAGGTTCCTCATGGTAGGCTAGTCTGGAAGGTTAGATCTCCTGGGATCCAGGGTGAGTTAGCCAATTGGTTACAAAATTGGCTTGGTGGTAAGAGAGAGGGTGGTAGCGCAGAGTTGTTATTCAGATTGGAGGCCCATGACCAGGGTTGTGCTGCAGGGATCGATGCTGGGTCCACGTTGCTTGTCATCTATATTAACATTTTGGATGACTGTGTTGTTGACGTGGTTAGTAAGTTTGCGGGTGACACCAAAATTGGTGGTGTGGTGGACAGTGAAGAAGGTAGATTATGACAGGATATAGATGAACTGGGAGTGGGCCAAGGAATGGCAGATGGAATTTAATTTGGACAAGTGTGAGGTGTTGCATTTTGGTCAGCTTAAACCAGGGCAGGACTTGCACAGTGAATGGTAATGGCCTGGAGTGTATTGTAGAACAGAGAGACCTAGGGGTAGTACATGGTTCCCTGAAAGTGGCAACACAGGTGGACAGGGTGGTGAAGAGGGCATTTGGCATGCTTGCCTTCGTCAGTCAGAGCATTGAGTACAGGAGTTGGGACGTCATATTGCAACTGTACAAGTCAGTGAGACCACACTTGGAGTATTGTGCACAATTCTGGTCGCCCAGCTGTAGGAAGGATGTCACTAAGCTGTAAAAGGTGCAGAAAAAATTCACCAGGATGTTACTGGGACTGGAGGGCTTGAGTTATAAGGAGAGACTGGATAGGCTGGGACTGTCCTCCCTGGAGTGTAGGAGGCTGAGGGGTGACTTTATAGAGGTATATAAAACCATGAGGGGCATAGATAAGATGGATGACCACTGTCTTTTTCTCAGGGTAGGGGAGTCTAAAACTAGAGGTGTTAGTTTAAGATGAGAGGGGAAAGATTTAAAGGGACCTGAGGGGAATCTTTTTCACACAGGGTGGTGGGTATATGGAACAAGCTGCCAGAGGAAGCGGTAGAGGCAGGTGTAATCACAACGTTTAAAAGATATTTATCAGGTACGTGGATAGGAAAGGTTTAGGGGGATATGGGCCAAATGCAGGCAAATGGGACTAGCTATTAGGCACTTTGGTTAGCATGGACTGTGCTATATAACTGACTTTACCTGTCCTTTATGGAAAAGTTCTTTAAGAAAAACACTTTGAACCATAAGTCTATCAGGCAATGGTCAGGCTGGAACATCCTGCACGCACTGTGGGACACAATGGATCCTGTGGGGTGGTTCCCTGAGCACACTTGTCCAAATCATCTGGCGGAATGTCTCATTGTCAGAACTCACCGATAAGCACCTGGACCTTGCTTGGCTGGTGGTGAGAGGGACCCTCTTTGTCAGATCCTTCCTGGATGGTCCCTCCCAAGGCATGCTCTCCTTGGGATAGCAATGATCAGGAGATGGTTGCTCACCTCTTTGCAGACTGTGTATTTGCAAGGAAGGATGCAAGGTGCCTTGTCACACAGTTTATCCCAAGTAGATGATGGAGATGGTATTTAAACAGCAGAAGTTGCATTGCAATATGCCTCATCCAGTCAGCTTTGTGTTTCTCTTGTTTGAATGTTAATCACATTAAAGCGATGCTATTTGCCAAATAAATAATTAGGAATTAAATCTTAATGAGACTCATTTCCATCACACTGTATATTAGTTGTATATAACATTGTTTTCAAATAGTTTTTTTTCAAATTTCAAATGTTTTTACTCTTTAAATTAGCTGTATCTATTAAATCAACTGATATATGTAGTGTGCTCAAGCTTTACATGAGTTACAAGAGACTTGTGCCTCATTCCCTCATCATCTTCCATTACGCGTGTGGATAGGTTTTCCCATGTTTCTACTTTTTTGATTGACTTATTGTTTTTGTCCTGCCCAGTGCTTTTTAAGCACTTAGTGAATGCCCAAAGATTGACATCAATGTTGACTTTTGTGAATGAAAGTGACAGCTATTAGTTACTGGTACATGTCATCTCGCTCAATGATGGAGGTTCTCTTTACCCAAGTAGGCATCCTTCTAAGTTGGGTGGTTATGACTTGAAACCCCACCACAGATTTCGCTACATAAATGAGGCTGATGTGCCAGTGCAGTACTGATCAGATCTGGACTGTTGGTGGAGCTATCTTTTAGATGAGAAATTAAACTGAAACCTACTCTGCAAGTTTGGGTGAATGTAAAAGATCCCGTGGCTTTTTAAGGAGGAGCAGTGTTTTTGTTACAATTCTTGCCTCAACCAATACCATCAAAATAAATGGTTGCTGAATCTGATTTAGTATTTATCTACATAGCAATAGTGACTACACTTTCCAAGCTCATCATTTAGCTGTGAAGTGTGTTTAGAAGTCCTAAGAACATAGAAAAACACACATGCAAGATCCTTTATTCAGGATTGTAAAGTGCTCTTCCAGTGCTGTTTTATACAATTGGTTGGATAGATTGCTGTGTGCTGATGTGCAATTATTTATATATTTGGAAATATATTGAAACTCATCAACTGTACTATTTACATGAATTATAAATGCTACTATAACTGCAGTATGTTGGATGACTGAACAGGTGCTTGAGGAATTTATTTATATTGTTTATTATCAATAATGTTGAAACAGTAATTCCCACATAATGATTGTTGCAAATTTTAGGCACACATTGATCCCAGCTAACCAGTTTACACTCCTTGATCAGAATGCAAAGTATCCAACTAGTTGACGAAATATATTTGGACTATGTAATTTGAGTTTAATTTCCCCTAAGCACAAATTTTAGCACATGTTTTAACTGTTAAGTTTCTGTCTGCACTAATTTAATACTATTGTTAACCTCTCTTTCATCAGCACATTCCTGGGATTCCAATGCTTGAACACAAGAAGAGTTGGTGGATGAATTCAGTGCTGGTCCCCTCAATCTCATCTACCTCTCAAACACCGAGTCCATAATGTTGTCAAGAGAATGGAAAAGTTGAACATACTTCTAAAGTGCACTCTCAACATGTCAATGTCTCTGCATTCAAGTTGCATCAAAGGAACAGACAAGTTGAATGATGATCATAGAAGAGAGATAAATAAGCTACAAATGATAAATTACAATGTATACAAATGGAAGCCTAGGTATTAACCATTGAAATACTGCAGAGATTGAGTTTGAAGAAATACATGTTAGGTGTCATTGGGTTCCCATCCCCACTTTATCCACTTAGCACTCATTTACACTGCAGAATTGATCTTAAAATCTAGTCTTTTCCCATCTTCTAAATCTGTCTCATTTGTTTGAGAAGTCTGTGTGCCTTTCTCATGCTATTTTTTTCTTCCCCCCACCCCCCCCAGCTCCTCCCCATTATCTTCCTTCATCCCTTTCTCTTCACCTTCACCTCTTCAGTGCATTTAAGGTGGGTGAGTGAGATACCAGGAAGCATTTTGGAGAGGTGAAGCACATCAGGAAAGTTGTCACGCTAGTAGTCGTGAACTCTGAACAAGTTGATACTCCAGATCCTCCCTCCTCTTAGTTCAGTGCACTCTTGTTATGCCTTAACTAATTCCATCATATAAATTGATGTATGGGAGACCTTGGGGTGCAAGTTCTTAGTTCATTGAAAGTGGTGACACAGTTGGATAGGGTACTGAATATAGGATGGATAGTCATCTTTTTCTCAGGGCAGAGGTGTCCAGAGCTATAGGGCACAGGTTTATGGTGAGGGGAGAGATTCAAAGGTGATCTGAGGAGTAAGTTTTTCACACGGAGGGTGGTGGTTATCTGGATCAAGCTGCCAGTAGAGGCAGATACAGTTACAATGTTTAAAGGACATTTGGACAGGTACTTAGATAGGAAAGATGTAGGGGGATACCGGCCTAATGCAGGCAAATGGGATTAGTGTAGAGAGGCATCATGGTCGGCATGGACAAGGTGGGCCAAAGGGGCCTGCTTCTGTGTTGTATAATTCTATGAAATTTTCTTGTCCGTATTTGCAACCATCCCTTCAAACTTGTCATTACATGTGATCTCTATTCCTAACAATTTAATAATAGATAAGGCCATCTCTAAATATGTGCCTGTATCTTTCACTTGCATCATCCTCCTTCAAACCCTTCCATATCTACCTAGACAACTTCCTACATTACTAAAAATGACACTTTCAACTGTCTAGCCCTTACCTCAATGATGACTGTGTAGAAGAGTTGTTTTTAAAAAATCTAATCAGTTATAACCTCACCTACGCATTTGTTTTTGTTCCCAGTAAGGCCCTTGCTTTCCCACCCAGTTGTTCTCCCTGATATGCCCATCATTGTCTGTTTGTGTTCAGGAGTTGCAAGCTGGGTATGTGGACAGATCTAGCTGGACCACATTCAGCAGATCAGGCCCTATTCTCCACAGCCATAATTGCTCACTAGTTCAGCTTGTGCGTTATGCAAACATTATCCTTCTCAAACCTTCAACAAAATGTGTAGAACTTGTAGGCAACTTTGTCACTGAGGTTGACATAATTCGGCTGTCTGTGAAGTATCAGGTTGCTCCATGACTTGACCATAGACTCTTCCCCTAGTCTTTCTCCTGGCTACCAACTAAACTGCTGACCACTCAACCTGTCTTGCAGGTTCCTTCTTCAGATTTTGTCCTTCCTTTCAAACCTAACATTACCTCAACCCAACCTTGACTTTCTCTTCCTTGCATTTTTCAACCCACGTCTCCATCACATCCTTGAAAGTGCTGCCTTCCAAGTCCAAGCCAAGTTCACTGCAACAACAAACCTAAACTTATCTAGTAGGGTGTTTGCCACGGCCAAAGCACTAAAATCATCTCTATGAAATCCAAAAATGAAATGCTGTGATTGTGATGTGTTATCTCTCGTTGTTCTCAACTCTGCTTTTAAGATGGTTGTCCACGCCACCCTTTCCCAGCACTCCTGTTAGCAGTGGGATTGTGTTCACCTGTTTTCTCCAGCTATGATGAACAAGATGAAATGAATCTGCAGCACTGCTGTTTCTTCTCTTTCCCACAAACTATATCTCACGAGAGCTGTAACTCGAGTTCCACAAGGATATAGAGACACGAGAGACTGCAGATGCTGTAATCTGGAGCAACTCGGCAGGTCAGGCAGCATCTGTGGAGGCAAAGGTAGAGTTGACATTGCAGGTCAAGACCCTGCATCAGGTCCAGTCCATGGACCATAGCTGATCTGCTGAGTTCCTCCAGTTTTTATTTTTTCCCAAGAATATATTCTGGAGCCCCTTCTATATTTAATCTACATACTGCCCTTCAATGTAAAGATGTGGCATGTATTGCTGACAACACCCAGCTCAACTTGACCACCTCTTCTGACACCCACAGTTGCCTCTGTGGTAAGGTTGTTTGTTTCATGTCCAGTCCAGTCCTGAGTAAGCTGCAGTTTCTTCTGATTAAGTATTGGGAGGCTAATGTCTTTGGTGCTCATCACAAATTCCTCACCACTGATTCTGCTCCCACTTTGGTCATCATATTAGACTGAACCAGGCTGCTTGGAACCCTGACATTTGATGCTGAGCTTCTGGCCCTATATTCTCATTACAAAGACCTTCCAGCTTTGTTACTTGACCCATCTTTACCTTGTCATCTTTTTCGCTGAAACTCCCATCCATGCATTTGTTACTTCCAGATTAAACTATTCCAGGATTTTCATTGTTGACTGCCCATCCTCCTGTAAACCAGAACTCACCCATATATATTCAAAATTCATACCCAGCCCTCTTCTCCAACTACCTTACTCATGCTGACTTCCACTGACTTCTGGCCCACCAGCATCTAAATTTTAATATTCACATTCTTTTGTTCAATTCCCTCTATTGCTTTCCATTTTCCTTTCTCTATAACCTCTAGTACTATCAAGAAATGACTGAATTTTCAGTGTTTTTAAAGGTCTTGGAAAGGAAATTTGCCATTTTTGATGTGGGTTGGTTGGTTGGTTTGTAACTCTGAATCAACAGCTATTTGGTTGGCTCATAATTACCCCCTAAATAACCTAAGAAGTTATTCAGTTGTATCTAAAGAACAGCCACACAACAAAAATAAGAACAGGTGAGTGAACTATCCTGAACTGGCCTGGATACCACTCAAACACAGCAAAGACCAACCCAGCCAAGCCCTTGTGAATAGCAAGGAGCAGACTGAAATTGGGAGAGTTCCATGGATTAGCCAGGCAACAGCTTGGTTATGTTTAATACACAGAATTCAGCCATTGGCCCAACATCCTACATCCCTGAGAAAGACCCTGTAGTATCAGCAGGACAGATCCACAATGGGTGATGTGTAATGGCATGTAGGTGGAAGGGAGTAGCCCTGGGTGCTGAAAACTGGACCCCATAAACTCTGACAGGTCAAACACTGGCAAGGAAACCTGATTACTCCCTAACTCCCTCCCTGAGCTGGTAAGTCTGCACTGCTCCATACTGAACACCACTTTGAAGTATATACTCTAATTTCACTGTTGGTTGCCAAGATCGGCTCACCTCTGTCCTTGTAGAGACAGTCTCCACATTGTGGATCCTGTGCATTGCATGGCAGTGCCATTGTGCTAAATAGGCTGAATTCAGGACACAGCTAGCAGCTCAAAACGTGGGCTCAATAAGACTCTGGACTATTAGCAGCATCTGAATTGTATTCCACCACAATCTAATCCCAGACTGCCATGTTTCTCTATCATTATCAAGCTGAAGACTTCATCTGATTCAGTGAAAAGCCTGCAAGGAGCAACACCATGTGTATCTAAAGATTCACCAACCTAAACCACAACAGGGGATTGCTTGCATGCATGCTAATCAGCAAAGGTAGCATCCTATAAATATCGGTAATCCCACAATGCAATGGATGATATCAAAGCTATTGGTCTGTGATGTCCAGTGCTAAATGCTGCTGGTTAATGAAAACACCTAAAACCAAAAGGGGGACACTGTGTAAAGTACAGTAAGCACAAAAGGAGAGGCTGAAGTGTTCCTGACCATTTGACCCAAAAGTGTCAAGTGGTGCTTCATCTGTTAGTTAAGCCTATTTGATTCACTGGTCACGATCTAAAGAAATGGGTTGCAGCATGGGATACGGTAAAGGCTTGGGGACCTGGCTGCAAAACAGGAACATCATGTGTACCTTGCTGATCTGTCCCTGTGCAGCTACAACACTGGCTCTACTTGTTAATGGGTATGTTTTGTCCTTGAAAAGCAGAATAAATCCAAACTAATTACCACACTGTCACAGTCAATTTTCAATCATCAGCAAAATGATGGAAGGTGCGGTTAACAATGTTATCAGATGGCACCTACTCAGTGATAACCTGCTTGCTGAAATTTAGTTTGGGTTCTGTCAGGACTATATCACCTGACCTCAATAGCTTTGGTCCAAATATGGGCTAAATTCCAAAAGTGAGATGAGTGACTGCCCTTGACATCAAGACAGCATTTAACCGAATGTGGCATCAAGGAGCCCTGGAAGTCAATGGGCATTGAAGGGGAAAATTTCACTAGTTAGAGTCACACCTGATACAAAGGAAGATATAGTTTTTGTTGGAGGCCAATGATGTCAGCCCTAGGACCCGCTGTAGGATTTCTTCTCTGCAGTTTCAGCCGCTTCATCGATGCCCTTCATAAGGTCAGAAGTGGATGTTCACCAGTAAATATACAATATTCAATTCTATTTGCACAACAGATAATGAAGCGATCCATATCTGCACGCAGCAAAGCCTGGTCACACTTGGGTATAAGCTGATCAGTAGTAAAAGCGTTCATCCCACACAAATGCCAGGCAGTGACCATCACTAACAAGTGATTACTCACCTACCCTTGGCATTCTACAGCATTATCATTACTGAGGTTACCATCATCAACATATTGAAAGTAACCACTGACCAGAAACTTAACAGGACCATCCACATAAATATTTGCTTGGCTGCAAGAGTAAGTCAGAGGCTGAGTATGCTGCATTGTGTATCTCACCTCTGGAACCCCCTCTCTTCCCAACTACAGATTATTCAAGAAGTTAGATATTATCCAGGGCAAAAAAGTACAGTTGCTTGGCACCTTATCTATCAGTTGAACTATTCACTCATCCATCACTGGTATACTGTTGCTGCAATGTATACTATCTACTAAATGTACTACAGTAACTTGCTATGTCTTCAGTTACACTTCCCAAACAAATGTACCACAGAGAAGAACAAGTCAATATCTACAAAGGAATGCCACTGGGTTAAAGTCATGGAACTCCCAACCCAGCAGCATTGAGGGAGGAAGGGATTGCAATGGTTCAAGAAAGTGGTTCATTGAGGGCAATTAGGACTGAGCTATAATTTCTGGATATTGCAGCTATGATCACCTCCTGTAAATAAAGGGAACTGTGTACCACCACTTCGGGTGCTTCCTGCATCTTCAATTCCCTTTCCCCCCCAAAGTATATGCTGGTTGCTTGCTTAGTGCTCAGGATGCATTCCCAGAAACAAGTGCTAAAAGGGGTCATTATAGCATTATACGTAGAGAGAAGCGTTACTGATAACTGTTGCGCCGGGAACCTGGTATAAACCCCTGCCTTCTACTATCTTGCAGCAATGAATTGTACCACGACAGTGTGGAGGGACTGGCATTGGGTGGGACAGGCTGAGTGGTGCAGCCACTCAGCACTAAGATGTAGGGCTCAGAGCTGTACCTAGGGTTTCTCTGATCACCTCATTACTAAGCATATTCCTCATGGTGTTAATGTCATGTCAATGTGGCATTAACTTCTTATTTCCATATGTTCCATCAACACTCTTTAAACCCACCATTGGTGACCACGATCCTTGCTAACTGGGCTCCAGTTTGAAAATGCTTAAACCTCTGCATCTCCACTCTCAAACCAGATGAAATAAAAAATTTTTAGTCATCATCATAGTAATTACACTTTTGTGAAGCACCTTGAGCTGTTTTGCTGTTAAGGGTGGTATGCAAGTTGTGTTGTGATTTTTACCTGCACATTTTCACAATGATAATTGCATAGCTATCCAGAATCCTCCCTTGGCTACTCCACTTACTAAATGTGGAGTGTTGAGACTGATTGTGATACTTGTACTGTTGGCACAGAGATGAGTGGGATCATCTTGGTCTGTGTTAATCATTGCAGCATAAATTTTTAATTTTATACAGATTACTGATTGTCTTTCACATTAAATTTTTATTTCATAGTATTTGTATAAAGGCAGTTTTTATTAATCACATTTCTACGTAATGTTTAAAATATATATAGTACTGCAAAAGAGGTGCTAGCAGATAATGTATCAGACAGTGATTGATTTGTTTATATTCTTACAACCCTAAAAACTTTATTAAAAAGTTTTTTTTAAAACTGGAGCCTGTATTTCTGCACTTTGTGCTGGACAATACTGCACATGGACTGCCTGGCATAATAAAAACACTGAACTTCAACTACGTTCTGACAAATGAGACTCTTAAGGACATAAGCAGACCTTTCCTTTGTTTCCAAAGTATCTCTCACAGCTTTGCAGGAGTCTCAGAGTTGGTGTTACCCAAGTAGGAGTTGATTAAATGGCACTACAGTGTGCAGAACAGGTTTCAGGAGCATTGCTGCTGGGTGACTGCAGGCATCGAGACAAGGTAGCAGGTGAGGATTTGTAGTTTGTTTATGCATTTATTTTTGCTGTATGTAGTTTCAAGCAGTTTAGTTGAATGCACAGCTCTACATTGAATGCCTGTTCATGTGCAAAATCTGAATGTTTAATCTTCAAAAGAAAACTGCTTACCTTTTGAGAACTAACAGCTTTTTTCTACTGTTTACAGAATAGGCATTTTCTTCCATTTTACCTCATTCTCTTCTGAAGCTTTTGATGCCAAAGGACTGGCAACCAAACAAATGGTCAGTGAAAATCAATAAACTGCAGATGCTGAAAATCTGAAATAAAACTAAAACATGTTGGAAACACTCAGCAGGTCAGGCAGCATCTGTGGAGAGAAAAGCAGAGTTAATCTCTGAGGTCGAAGGCTCTTCATCAGAACTTGGAAAGAGAGAAAACAAAGTTTTAACTTGCAGAGATAGGGACGGATGTATAGAACAATGGGAATATCTATAATAGGGTGAGGCAAGGGGATTGTCATGGAGATAAGTTGTAGAGGTCATTCATTTGATGGGTTAACGAAAGCAATTAGAGAGAAAATGAAGAAATGAGGAATTTAATGGTTGTGAAGTGCAGGTTGTGTTAATGGAGGGAGAAAGATTGAACCAATATCACAGATGGTTGACTTATTGCAGAAATGGCCAGTTGTGATACAGAAAAAGTGGGTTACCTGAAGTTGTGAAGTTGTTGAGCTTATGCTGAGCCTTGTTATAACGGTACAAGAAGTCACTGGCAGGTCAGAGTGGGATGGAGAGTTAAAGTGACGGGAAACCAGTCATCCCATCAGTCATCCCACCAGTATAGTGGAGAACACATTGTGAACACTGAAGATTGAAAGAAGTGCAAGTGAATTGCTACTTCACTTGGAAGGACTATTTGGGTTGGAAGAGATGAAAGGATTGCTGTTGCATTTCCTGCAGTGATTGGTGGGGACAGAAGAGTGGATCAGCAGGTCACAAAAGGAACAGTCCCTTTGAAATGGAAAGATGCATCTGGAATCTCTTTGCAGGCGGTGGTAATTGTGATGGATAGCCCATTTAATAGGGAGGCTGGTGGGGTAGAGGGTGAGGACTAAGGGAACAATACTCTTGCTCTGTCCAAGAGATGAGGGTAAGAGATGTGCTAAAATAGATGAGATGCAGTCAAAGTGGAGTTTACTGTCACATGCACATGTGTGCACAGGTGCAATGAAAAACTTACAGCATCAGATAAGCACCATTCACAAGAAAAACATAAATCATGCACAATTTATACAAGAAAGAACAATTAGAACAAAAAAAAACAGTTCATTGCAGTGCAAAGTGGTCGCAGTGTTACTATACTGAGGTGGTGATTAGGGTTGTGCCGGTTGGTTCAAGAACTGAATGGTTAAAGGGAAGTAGCTGTTTTTGGTGGTGTGGGACTCCAGGCTTCTGTACCCCCTGCAGTCAAGGGCTCTGTCCACTATGGTAGAGGGGAAGCCATAGTTCAGGAAGGAAGATATTTCAGAGGCACATGTATGGAAAGCCTTGTGATCAGAACAAATGTGATGGAGACTGAGAAACTGGGAGAATAGAATGGAGTTCTTACAGGAGGAGGGTGGGAGGAAATATTGTTGAAATAGCTGTGGGAGGCTGCAGGCTTGTAATAGATGTTTGTTGCTCACCTATTCTGAGATGGGGACAGACTCAGAAAGGGAAGAGTCGTAAATGGACCATGCAATGGTGAAAGCACGGAGCAACAAAAGTAATGACATTTTTGAGTTCTGCATGAGTGCAGGAAGCAGCACCAATGTAGTTGTCAATGTACCAGAAAAAGAGTTGAGGGAGGGGGCCTAAGTAAGACTGAAACAAAGACTGTTCCACATATCCCACAAAAAGATGGATGTAGCTTAGGCCCATGTGAGTGCCTGTAGTTACATCTTTGATCTGGAGAAAGTGAGAGGAGTTGAAGGAGTTGTTCAATCGGAGGTCAGTTTGCCAGACCACAACAGCACCACCCTTGTCAGCAGGTTTGAAGATGATATTGGGGTGGGCCCTTCATGAGCAAAGTGTTTCAAGTTCAGAAGGGAGTAGGTTAGAATGTGTGAGAAGAGTGGGAAAATCAAGACTGTCTATGTCACACTGGAGGTCAGCAATGAATAGATCTAGAGAAGGGTTTAGGTGGAATTGGGAATTATAGAGACAGGAGGAAGAGTCAATAGTCTGGGGTGAAGACTCTTGGACAAGAAATGCACCCAGGGACAACAGAAGAAGTGTTCCAACATCATGTCAGGCATGGAATTCATTAAGATGGGGATGAAACTGACTTTCCTCTGCTAAGGACTGATCTGAGAGGGACAGATCAGAGGGGATGGGGGCAGAGAGACGGTGTCTAAGGTAAATAAAGGGGGAGAAAGGTCAGAAGGGGTATTAGAATTCAAGAGCTGTTGAAGTTTGCAATCTTTGATGTCTGAAAGGAAGGCAAAGTCTGTTGCAGCACTGAATGTGGTGAAGAATAAAGTGGAACTGCAGACTACGCCAGCTTTGAGTTTGAGTGAGGCAGTACTGCAGAGAGAGGTCAAGAATATGCATGCGCAAACACATGACATTAAGAGTGGATCTCGGTATACAACAAGCAGAATGCCTTGAAAAAAATTGCATAGTATGAACATACCTGTGATCCTGGATGGCTTCAGTTCTCTGAAAATCCCAAAAGCGACCTTTTTTTAAGCCAACCCTTAACACCCCTTGACATCCAGGGTTCCTTGGACATGTTGGCCTTATTTTCCACCATTATGGGAACACGTTGGTCCTCAATTCTCACTTTTTTTTGAATGACTCCCACAGGTGGAATGTAGACTTACCGGCAAGTAGCTGCTCCCAGTCTACTTTTTGCCAGGTTCTGTCTTATGGCACTCAGCCTTCCCCTAATTCAAGACTTTAATTTTCAGTCTATCCTTGACCTTCTCCATAACAACCTTAAAGTTTACAGAGTTATGTACTCCCTCCTGGCACTCCTTCCACTTGCCCAGCTACATTCCCAAAGGTTAGATCCAGTTCTGCCCCATCTGGAGTTGAGCTATCTGGCTCAAAAAGCCCTCCTGGATGCACTTTAAAAATTCTGTCCCCTCTACAGCTTTCATGCTAATTAATTAACAATTGCTCCTTAGAAAGCCCCACCCTCTCGTCATTGTGCTGGGTACAGTGCAAAGTGGGTTATATTTTTCTCTTGAAGTAATCTTTTATAAATCCTGAATTAGGGGAAGGTTGAGTGCCATAAGACAGAACCTGGCAAAAGTAGACTGGGAGCAGCTACTTGCAGGTAAGTCTACATTCTACCTGTGGGAGTCATTCAAAAAACAAAATAGTGAGAATTGAGGACCAACATGCTCCCATAATGGTGAAAAATAAGGCCAACATGTCCAAGGAACATGTCTTTCAACAGCTTATCATAGCAGACTAGGTAATCAAGGTCAACACTTACCTGCACTAACAGCCTTCATTGTAGAAACTGTGAGACGTGACTTTTCAGGTGATTGGTCTGCGTTCATTATTAAAAATCGTTCAATGATGCTGTAGTGTCAGGGAGACACAATATGAACTCAGTTGTTTTTGCCAGATCTAAGTATTCCATCAAATGTCTGACCTTCTGAAGACATTGTGTCACCTTTCAGAAACCAGTAATTTCTGTTTCCAATCAGACATTAGCTGGGAAATTATTGATTTTGCATATGGCTATATACTCTATTCTTGTCTATTAAACTTAGAGTGGGAATTCTAGTTTGGCAAGTGGCACAGCTGCTTTGTATGTCATTGTGTTCTGGTATGTTCCTTTAAAAGGCCCAATCAAGCTGCCCTGTACACTCAAAGAATAGTTTTCACAGCTCCAGGTAACTCTGTGCTGTTGAGAAAAAATCCCAAGTGCCTTATAAAATTTCCCTTTACTAATTTCCCCATCCTCAACAAACACTGTAAGAGTATGTCTGATCCAACAAACCTTTCTCTTAGCATCTCTGAAAAGTTTTCTTGAAGGGCATGGATTTGCATTGCAGCTTCAGTCAGTGACAATTCATTACCATCTGAGAGGTAGCTGTTAGTTTATTAACAACATCAAGGCACAGTTTCATCCAAGTATCTGTAAAGGTCCTTTTCAACAACATTGAGCACTTTTCTTGTGTTAGTCCCTTTGTCCACAGGAGATTCTGTGGATGAAAACAAGACTCCTGGATGGTATGTTGCCTCCCAGGTGCCACGGTCAGGGATGTCTAGGATTGAGTCCTTGGCATTCTTTACGGGGAGGGGGACCAGCCAGAAGTCGTGGTACACCTTGATACTGATGACATAGATAGGATAAAGGATGAGGTCCTGAAGATGTAATATAGGGAGTTCGGAAGGAAGCTAAAAGGCAGGACCTCAAGGGTGGTAATCTCTGGATTGCTGCCTGTGCCACACGCCAGTGAGGGTAAGAATAGGAAGATACGGCAGACGAATGCATGGCTGAAGAGTTGGTGCAGGGGGCAGGGTTTCAGATTTGTGGATCATTGGGATCTCCTCTGGGGAAGGTACAACCTGTACAAAAGGGACGGGTTACACCTGAACTCAAGAGGGACCAATGTCCTTGCGGGCGGGTTTGCTAGAGCTGTTGGGGAGGGTTTAAACTAGGTTGGCAGGGGGATGGGAACCAGAGTGTTAGGTCAGATGATGGAGCAGTTGGTGTAAAGGTAGATGCAATGTGCAGAGAGACTGTGAAGAAGGATAGGTAGCGGATAGGGCAAAAATGCAGTCAGTTGGACAGGTTGAAATGTGTTTAATGCAAAAAGTATTAAGAATAAGGGTGAGGAACTTAGAGCATGGATCAGCATGTGGAATTACAATGCTGTGGGCCATTACAGAGACTTGTCTGTCGCAAGGGCAGGACTGGCTGCTTGATGTTCCGGGGTTTACATGTTTCAAAAGGGATAGGGAGGGAAGTAAAAGGGGTGGGGGGGGGGGAGAGTGGCTTTGCTAATCAGGGAAAGTATCACAGCTGTAGAAAGGGAGGATGTCGTGGAGGGATTGTCTACTGAGTGGGTGGAAGTCAGAAACAGGAAGGGAGCGATCACTCTATTGGTAGTATTCTATAGGCCCCCCAATAGCCACCGGGACACTGAGGAACAGATAAGAAGGCAGATTTTGGAAAGGTGCAAAAATAACAGGGTTGTTGTCATGGGAGACTTCAACTTCCTTAGTATTTATTGACACCTCCTTAGTGAAAAAGGTTTAGATGGGGCAGAATTTGTTAGGTGTGTCCAGGAAAGATTCCTGACACAGTATGTGGATGGGCTGACTAGAGGAGAGGCCATTCTGGATCTGGTACTAGGCAATGAACCTGGTCAGATGGCAGACCTCTCGGTGGGCGAGCATTCCGTAGACAGTGACAACAACTCTCTGACCTTTACCATAGCCTTGAGAGGAATAGGAGCCGATGATATGGGAAAGTATTTAATTGGGGGAGGGGGAATTATGGTGCTATTAGGCAAGAACTTGGGAGCGTAAATTGGGAACAGATGTTCTCAGAGAAAAGCACAGCAGAAATGTGGAGGTTGTTTAGGGACCACTTGCATGGGGTTCTGGATAGGTTTGTCCCACTGAGACAGGGAAAGGATGGTAGGGTGAAGGAACCATGGTTGACGTGGAACATTTAGTTAAGAGGAAGAAGGAAACATACTTAAGGTTTAGGAAGCAAAGATCAGACAGGGCTCTTGAGAGTTATAAGGTAGCCAGGAAAAGGGAGCTCAAAAGGGACTTAGGAGAGCTAGAAGCGGAGAAGGATTAAGGAAAACCCCAAGGCATTCTACACGTACGTGAGGAACAGAAGGATGACTAGAGTGAGAGTAGGGTCACTCAGGGATAAAGGGGGAAATGTGCCTGGAGGCGGAGGAGGTAGGGGCGGTCCTTAATGAATACTTTACTTCAATGTTCACCAGGGAAAGGGACTTTGACAAATGTGAGGTCAGCACAGAACAAGCTAATGCGCTGGGGCATTTGAGGTTAAGAAAGAGGTATTGTTGGGGCTTCTAAAAAATATTAGGATAGAAAAGTCCCTGGGGCCGGATGGGATATACCCCAGGTTACTATGGGAAGCGAGGGAAGAGATTGCTGGGGCATTGATGATGATCTTTATGTCCTCCCTGGCTACAGGAGTGGTACCAGAGGATTGGAGGATGGCAAATGTTGTTCTGTTGTTCAAAAAAGGTAATAGGGATAATCCTGGGAATTATAGACCAGTGAGTCTTACATCAGTGGTGGGCAAGCTATTGGAGAGGATTCTTAGGGACAGGATTTATGAGCATTTGGAGAAGCATAGTCTTATTAGTGATAGCCAGCATGGCTTTGTGAGGGGCAGGTCATACCCCACGCGCCTAATTGAGTTTTTCGAGGAGGTGACAAAACAAATTGATGAAGGTAGAGCAGTGGATGTGGTGTATATGGACTTCAGTAAAGCATTTGACAAGGTTCCCCATGGTAGGCTCATCCATAAAGTCATGAGGCATGGGATCCATGGAGACTTGGCTGTGTGGATTTGGAATTGGCTTGCCCACAGAAGGCAGAGGGTGGTAGGAGATGGAGAGTATTCTGCCTGGAGGTTGGTGGCTAGTGGTGTTCTGCAGGGATCTGTTCTGGGGCCCCTATTCTTTGTGATTTTTATAAATGACTTGGATGAGGAAATGGAGGGGTGGGTTAGTAAGTTTGCAGGTGACACAAAGGTTGGAGGTGTTGTGGATAGTGTAGAAGGTTGTCAGAGGTTACAACGGGACATTGATAGGATGTGGCAGATGGAGTTCAATCCGGAGAAGTGTGAAGTGATATACTTTGGAAATTCGAACGAAGGCAGAATACAAGGTTAATGGCAGGATTCTTAGCAGTATGGAGAAGCAGAGCATGTCTAATGAGGGAAGGTTGAGCGAGCTAGGGCTTTTCTCTTTGGAGCAATGGAGGATGAGAGGTGACTTGATAGAGGTGTACAAGATTATGAGAGGCATAGATAGAGTGGACAGCCAGCACCTTTTTCCCAGGGCAGCAATGGCCAATACCAGAGGACATCTGTTTAAGGTCAGAGGAGGTAGGTTTTTTTACATAGAGAGTGGTGGGTGCCTGGAACGCACTGCTGGGGGTGGTGGTAGATGCTGATACAATAGGGACATTTAAAGGACTCTTAGATAGACACATGGATGTAAGAAAAATGGAGGGTTATGGGCTGTGTAGGAGGGAAGGGTCAGATTAATCGTGGAGTAGGTTTATATAGGTCGGTACAACGTTGTGGGCCGAAGGGCCTGTACTGTGCTGTACTGTTCTATGCTCTATCCCTCAAAAGTCAACACAATTCTCAGCACCATAACCAGTATCAATTATCTCTTAACCCAACTTGACCTGCTATGTTTGCTCTTTCCAATTCATTTAGTACCACCAACATTTGTACTGGCATTCCCTGCACAAAGCTCAACAAGCTTTTCGCTGAGGTTATTTCTCTTGATCAATTGATGAAGTTACTTCAGTTGACATTACGTTGGTGGAGAAGTAAACTATGATTTTTGTTTACACCCCAATGGTTGGAAGAAAATAATACACTATAACTGGGTACAGCTCGTGGTCTTTTTTTGTTTGAGATAAATAATAGAACATAGAACACTACAGCACAGTACAGGCCCTTCGGCCCACAATGTTGTGCCGACATTTTATGCTGCTCTAAGATCTATCTAACCCTTCCCTCCCACATAGCCCCCTATTTTCCTATCATTCACGTGTCTATCTAAGAGTCTCTTAAATGTCCCTAATGTATCTGCCCCCACAACCTCTGCCGGCAGTGCGTTCCACGAACCCACCACTCTCTGTGTAAAAATCTTACCCCTGACGTCCCCCTTATACCTCCCTCCAATCACCTTAAAATTATGTCCCCTCGTGTTAGCCACTGTCGCCCTGGGGAAAATGTATCTGACTGTCCACTTCATCTATGCCTCTTATCATCTTGTACACCTCTATCAAGTCACCTCTCATCCTCCTTCTCTCCAAAGAGAAAAGCCCTAGCTTGCTCAACCTATCCTCATAAGTCATGTCTTTAAGTCAATCGGTAGTTCTTCAGTTGACAAGGGCTCCAATACATTGCAAGTGATTGCCCCAGATTTTGTCAGACAAAAGTCTTGGTGGGTAGTTTTTTTTTAAATCAACTGATCTGTTGATTTTTGATCAACTGATCAACATTCACTAGATCTAAAACTGTGTCCACAGCATAGACAATGGTGAGAAATAAGTCCCTTGTGATCATAATCATCCATAATCCTGACGAAGGGTCATAGACCCAAAAGAACAACTGTTTCTCTTTCCCCCAATGCTGCCTGATCTGCTATGTGCTTTCTGTTTTTATTTGAGATAATTATTCAATGTTTTAATTTATTTCCCCAGTAAACCACAAATGAGTGACTTTTTAGGCAGCCCTGTCCACTTCTTTCACTCTTCAGCTGCAGAATTTTCCGATGGCATTCACATATTGTCCTGGAAATGTAACTAGTGCAGTGTTTTGTGCTTTTGTATGGCATCCTAAGCCTCCAAAATGGCAGACCAGAAGTATACAGTTATTTCAGATGGGAAGTGCTCATTCAACAGATTGGTTAAAGCAAGGAGCCTACCTACACCTGTCTGATGCCTTTGGTTTGCATTCTGGAAAACCAGGTTTACATGCCAACGGATTCTTCTAAAAACAGATTGCTGTAGGCTGCAACCAAGATACTGTAGCCAACATCTTAAATATATTTACGTGATTGTGGAGCGTGGAGAATCAGTAATATTCTCAAGCCTTTCCTGTTGCAAAGCATCCCATGTTTCCAACAAAGAGATGGCTTTGCACCCTTATGCCTGTTATATTGACTTCCCAAGTCACAAAAATATTGTTTCTTTATCCACCACATCAAAATCCTTAATTATTTTGAAAACTCCCTTGCTTTTCTGCCATGATGACTCAGTGATAAAAGCACTGGCACAGATTTAATGGGTTGGATGTTTCTATTGTAATGATTCTGTAGAAAATTTAATTTGTACATCTGGAAACAATTACTTGTTCTGTATCACTGTAAATGACGTCATGAAGTCATGGTAGTGGCTCACATCAATCTCAAATCATTCACATCAAGATCTAATCATTCTGACCAAATCTGGAACCGGGTTGTGTGAGAGGTGTCAGCCTAACCAAAATTCTATTGTATTATCCACTCCCAGACCCAATGGATTAGAAATTCAATTATGGTGGACTGTCATTGTGAACACGATGCTGAGATCAAAGGCCCTGCCTGAACAAGTAGGCCTGAAGCTCACCTGTTATTGGGCCTTATTTAAATTATATCAGCAACCTGTAGTTACAATTCCCTGGGCAGCTCACCAGTGAAAATGATCCAGAAATCAGGCCCAGCAGTAACAGACAAAATCCTGATTTTAGTTTTGCTAACATTAGCTTGGATGGCACCTTGACTTAAACAGGTCTTAGTGTTGGACAAGTTATTTGGGGAGTCAGTGGAGGAAGTAGAATGGTGGAGCTGTTTATTTTCTGGATAGGAAGAGCTGTGGGTATAATTGCAAGTTAATGTAGGGATTTTAGGACCTGGGAGTGGAAGAGGAAGCTGGGGATTGGTTGGTTGAAAGAATGGATTAGGAGACCGTTTCTTGACTGCAGACTGCAGTGGTCTGACTGCAGAGCTGAAGATGGCATAATAAGATAGAGACAGTCTTAAAATGTCTCTCAAGGCTGGGATCAGGAGCTGGGATAGAAGGAGCAGATGGTGGGATAAAATGAGTGTGTTGAACCAAGAAGGGGCAAGGAGAAAAATGTATGAAAGACGAACATGTCTGTCCACGGCCTCCTCTACGGCCACATTGAGGCCAGACGCAGGTTGGAGGAACAACACCTCATATTCTGCCTTGGTAGTCTTCAACCTGACGGCCTCAACATCCATTTCTCTAACTTCCAGTAACCCCTCCCCTCTTCCACCCCCTTGTCTTCCCTCATTCCTGTCGCCCCCTCCCCCGCCCTCACGACCTGCCCATCTATTCCCCACCTCCTTCCCTTTATTCCATGGTCCACTGGCCTCTCCTACCAGATTCCTTCTTCTTCAGCCCTTTGCCTCTTCTACCTATCACCTCTCAACTTATTACATCTCTCCCCCTCCCCCACCCGCCTCCCTTCCCCTTCTCACCTGGACTCACCTCTCACCTGCCTGCGTGTGCCCCTCCCCCCACCTTCTTATTCTGGCTTCTGCCCTCTTCCTTTCCAGTCCTGATGAAGGGTCTCGACCCGAAACGTCGACTGTTTATTTCCCTCCATAGATGCTGCCTGACCTTCTGAGTTCCTCCAGCATTTTGTGTGTGTTGTATTAAAGATCAATTGGTGGAAAGCAGCTGGGAAGTGAAAATGAATGTTACTTTAGCTGGCATCATCATGCCACCCTTCAGCACAGTGCTCGTCTTTCAGTCTCAGTGACAATTGTGACCCACTTTCCTTGAATGTACTGTCCTCAGCTTTGTTGGATGTGTCTACAGGCCTCAGTTCAAAACCCATCAATTCTGGGATGTTTCTGGAGGTTGTACTTTTATTTGTTCTTTCATGGGGCACTTATTGTCCATCCCTAATTGCCCTGAACCGAAGAAGCAGTTAAGGATCAATCACATTAATGGGTTTGGAGTTACATGTCGGTCAGACTGGGTAAGGAAAGCAGATTTCCTTCCTGAGAGACATCAGTGAACCAGATGGGTTTTTACAATCCAGTAGTTTCATGGTTATCATTACTGAGATTTGACTGAGGAAGATAGAGAAAGGAGCTATTTACTTTTGTGAGAAAAGCAGATGGAGTTGTTTTCTGTTGTGTCAGTGAGGGCCAACCTACAGCAAACCAATGCTGATGATGGCAACCCTCCCAAAAAAATAGTGAGTACCCCTGCAGCAAACATAGTAAGTTGCCAAGAAAGAAGGGGAAAGTTATATTTTTTTTGATCAACTAGAGGATACCATTTTTGCCTTCTGCCATTCTGCCTTCTAGGTGGGTTGATATCACCGTCATTAGAACCTCCATCACAATATGTGTGTCTTTGAACTTAACTACATAAAGCAACTCTTCTCCAGTAACTTTTGCAGAGTTCTAAACAACCAAAAAGTGCATTTAGGGAAATATTTTCTTTGATGCAAATAGTTGTGATGTCAGTCAGCACTGTTAGACACATCATACTTAACTGCAGTATTTACTGAACAAAACAGTCAATTGTAGTAGTTATCATGTGGAGTAACTATATTGCAGAAATGTGAATTAGTGCCAGCTGCTCTTTTTGTTTCCCCATATTTCAGTTTCAGTTTCCATGCATAGAAATGTGCAAAAATATCCTTTGTATGTAAGAAGGAACTAGATCTTCCTTAAAGTATACCAAGCAAGAGCAAGATTGGAAAATTTGCATTGAATGTCAACATTTGAATTTCACCTTAAGGCATTTTGCAAATGCTCCTTTAATTTAATTTCATGATTATGCACATTGTTTTCAGATGATGTTATGTATGATACACAAAGATCCTTAACTAGACATGGAAATCCCAGGTCAAAACTTTGATTCTAGCAGGTTATTGGGCATTAAGCAGAAGATAAATCCAACTGTTAGAGTCATACCTCGCATAAAGGAAGATGACTATGGTTGTTGAAAGTCCATCATTGACCCTCAGACGTCACTGCAGGAGCTCCTCAGGGCAGTGTCCTGGGACCAACCATCTAAAGCTGCTTCATCAATGATCCTCCTCCTTTCATTTAGTCAGAAGTGGGATGTTTCCTGATGATTGTACAATATTCAGTTTGCTCTGAAACTTCTCAACAAATGAACCATCCAGGTAATTGGATGAGGAGCATTCAGAGATGAGATGCAGATCCACTATTATAATAATATGAAAAACTGATACTATTGTTGTTAATTCTGCCAAAAGAAAGCTGACAGTTGCCACTCATCATGGTCACAGAATAGGAAGAATTGTGTGCGTGTATAGAAGGATACTTTGGAAGGGTATTTGAATTGAAATACAACACCCCACAAAGACAGTTCAGGATACCTTGAATTTTATGTGTCAATCAAAGTATAAAAGAGATGTTTTTCTGGATCAGTAGGTTAAGGAACCAATTGAAGGAACAGGCTATTTTAGATCCAGTATTTTGTAACAGCAAAGGGTTAATTGATGACCTGGTAGTGAAGTGGTCTTTAGAGAAATATGAAAGAAATATGAAAGAAATATTATCTTTAGAGATAATATGAAAGAATTTTGTATCAAGATTGAAAATTATTTAATTTAATCTTAAATCAAGGTCTTAAGTAAGACATTACGGAGGCACGAAGCACAGGTTGGGTACTATTCGCTACTTTAAAATATATGACAGGAAACAATGAATTACTAACTTTTAAAGAATTAAAGGAAAAAGGAAGCAAGAAAAGTGATCCAGCCAGGACTATTCAGAGAAGTGAAATAATGTATTAGAACAAAGGAAAAGATTTGTAACATTACCAAAAAAAGCAATAAGCCTAAGGATTGGGAAAATTCAGAATTTACTAAAGGAGGTCCAGGTGTTGATAAGGAAAGGAGAGTCTGAGCGTAGGCTACCAAGAAACATAGAAGCAGGGAGTAAGAGCCTCTATAGATATGTAAAAAGACTTATTAAAAGATAATGTGGGTCTGAGACAGGAGAAATTATGTTGGGGAATATAGAAATGTCAAAGACATTAAAGAAATATCTTCTGTCTGTCTTCAGAAGTACAGAAAACCTCTCAGAGATAGTGGAGGTTGACAGGTCTAGAGTGAATGAGGAGTTCAAAGAAATTAACACTAAAAAATAGTTTTGGAGAAATTAATGGGATAGAAAGGTGATAAAACCCCTTAACCTAATGACTGTTCACTATGACTATTCCTGGGATGGCAGGTTTGTTGTATGAGTTAATATTAAGTAGACTGGGTCAATACCCTCTGGAGTTTAGATCAATAAGAATTGATCTCATTAAAATATACATTCTTTTGTGTCTTGGCAGGATGGATGCGAAGATGATGTTTCCCCTGGCTGAAATGTCTGAAACTAGGGAACACAGCCTCAGAATAAGGCTTTGCCTGTTTACAATAGAGTCAAGAAACATCTTCACCCAGAAGATGGTGAATCTTTGGAATTTCCTACCTAAGAGGGCTGTGGAAGCTCACTCACTGACCATATTCAACACCAGAGATCAATAAACTTTTTGAAATAAATGGATATGGGCTTAACGCAGGAAAGTGGCACAGAGGTAAAAGATCAACCATGACCTTATTGAATAGGGGAACAGGCACAAGGAGCCAAATGGCCTACTAATTCTTTTTCTTATGTTCAATTATTGCAAACTACATTCAGTCAGTATCTGTGAAGTTTCTAATGGTTGTGTCCAGAGTAAAAGTCCAAAACTTTCAAAATCTATGAAAATCAAAAAAAAATCTACAGATGCTGGAAATCTGAAACAAAAACAGAAAATACTGGAAAACTCAGCAAGTTGGGCAGCATCTGTGCACAGAGAAATAGTCAATGTTTTGGGTCTGTGACCTTTTGATGTGCTCCAATATACCAGAACCATATAAGCCACAAATGATACAACCACTGTATCTTATCCCATCTGCCATGTGTTCACTATCAGAGAAATTCCCTTAATTTCACCCACATTTTGCTGCTACCCCAACGAACTTGCTTCTCTCTTTCTCAGGTATAAGGAAGGGTCCCTGATCTGAAACATTAACCATTTCTTTTTCCACAGATGCTGCCTGACCTGCTTATTTATCCCAACATTTTCCATCCTACTCACATAAATCTAGCTGGGCAAGTCCCACCATTAAACGATTTTGACTCACCCTATCACAGACATTCCCTTTGTTCTACACATTCCTCCCCCACCTTCTTTCCTACTGAAAACTAACTCGCATCTCTCCCTTTCCCAGTTCTGATGAAGGGTTGTAGACACAAAACATTTTTCACGAAAAACCAACTGTTTTTCTTTCCACAGATGCTCCCTGACCTGCTGAGGTTTTTGTTTCATTGTACTTCTACAGCTTTCACTTCTGCTGTTTGAAATTCTTCAGGATCAGAAGGTATGAAGAGTCTTTTCATACCTTCCAATATGAGGCTAAACATTGCATTTTTAGCTGTTTTAACTAGCAACAAAACTGCACTGGGCAGATGTTGAGAACCACTTGGATAAATGGGAAATGTTGCCATCCTCAGCGAATCGGGCTGGAACGCAGTTGAAGGGGTTGGTATTTTGCAAGAATGAAATTAAATGAGTCACAAAGCAATCCTGATCTGACCATGCAATTTGCATGGGTATTGATCCATTTGGGTGACTTTCTTTATCTGAAACCAACATAGAGCCAATTTCGTATCTTATTTACCATCGCACAGAGAAACCCCCTCTCCCACACATGTGCAAATCAATTCATTATGTCACGTTTGGTTGGTGTGTCACTCCATTTGTAGGTTACTGACGACTCTATAAAAGCAGAAACCTGAAATTTCTAAGTAATATTTCGCAATGAATCCATAATAAATAAATACCCCGCTACTGAACGTGACAAACAGAGGATTTACGTGAAGCGGCCTTTCCAAATATGCGGCGTGATCCTTGGTTTTCCTGGCGGTGCCCAACAACCCGCAGGTCAGTTTTAAAAACAACACAAAGGTGCGTGGGAACAAGATGGCACTGATATTTAAAACGAACTGCGCCAAATACTGAACGGATATGACGGAAGTTCTTCGAGACGGGTGAATGTGGAGGCTCGGGACTAAACTTTGAGATTGACACAAATAAAGCCCCACACTAGAAAAGTCACCATCCCCACCAAACTGACTGTTCTACACGACGAATTAAATAGACTTTCCTCGATTTGTTTTCTCTTTGGAGAAAAGGGAAGGCGCGTCTGTTAATCGATCTGAGATGTGCAAGCACGTCTTAATTCACCAAAAAAAGGCAGTGTAGAGAATTTGAGTGAAGGATATCGTCAGGATGCAGACGCCAGTACCGCCCTACAGGAAAAGGGCAAGGACTATATAAGTGGGAGGGAGGAAAGCTCAGAATCACTTCTTCCCGCTGACAGGCGGTGGGTTAGTATTGCGGCTGGCTCCGTCCGCACAGCGCCTCTCTGACATCTCGCTGGGAACCGAACGCTTCGCGGGAAAGGACCGCAGCTGCTCGCGCTGAGATGATTGCTCGCGCCCTTCACTGAATCCGTCCACTATTTTTTATATACTGAGGTTTTTAAAAAAATCTTTTTATCTTTTTCTTTGTTTGATTTTAAAAAATAAATCAAAATTCACCTCATGGAGCCGAAGCCCAGTGCTCGCGCGGAGGGGGCGCTGGCCGCAGGTGGCGGGACCCCTCAGGAAGCCGGGGCTCCGAGGCAGGCGGTCACCGACATGATGGCTCTATTAACCAGGTTTGGTAAAACGCTCCTGTGGCTCATGCCGATTTATCTGACCGGCTACTTCGGGCTGAGCGTGAGCTTTCTCGTTTTCGGGCTGATACTGTGGATGGGCTGGAAAATGCGGAGGGAGAGCAAGTGGAACAAGCTGAGGGACAGCTTATACCTCTTGGAGAACGAAGAGACCGTCACCAGAAAAAGGACAAACAAGAGCCTACCAGCTTGGGTAAGACACGAGCAGGGGCAAGTTTCGCTGCACAGAAAGTGCAGGCGCGTTTGGTTGCGAAGTTTCTGTATCTGTGGGGAATCATCATCCCGGTCAGAAACATTATTGAGAGAAGAGGGATGCGCGGTGTCCCATACCGGTGTATGTGCTAATTCCAGATGTAAAATCGATTCAACGCTGCAGTGAAGGTTCTTTTAATACAAACACTTTTTAAAAAAAATCGAAACCTTTACATGTGAAGGACGATTTATTGTTCTGTCTCTGCGGATTAGGCTTGGTACTGGTGGGGTGGAAGTTCCAGAAGGGTGAGGTCACAGGCTTGCATTCCGATGAATATACTTTCATTGCATGTCTTCGTTGAAAGAATGTTTTTAACTGTAACAGATTTTAGACTTTTTTGCATATTCTTCTTGATTCAATCTGATTTGAAATTTGTTGTGGGAGAGTTGACGTGCCTGGGGCACTGGATACAGAAGATGGCTTTCTTGCATGTCTTGTGCTGAGCTGGCTGTGAAGCAAAGATACATTTTTCATGTCATAAGTTTTGATACAAGCTTGCATTGATGCTCTTTTACTGCATCTTAAAAAGATGTTTCCACCCATTATCTTCCGGGGGAGGTAACAAATGAAAGCAAAGAGTGAGGGAATATTAAGAGTTTAGTGATTTGGGGGGGGGGGGGGGAACCAACGCATGATCTGTAGTGGTAGCAAAACAGGATTTTGTTATTTTTCATGAGACACTTTCTCACTGGATATTCGTAGAGCCACACGCCATTTTTGCTTGAGAAAATTATTTATGTCTTGAGGGCAAACCATTCCTCAAGGGTTTTTAGTGATAGGGTAACTTAAATAAAGGATGGTAGATATAAAAGATATGAACCTGCATTGCACTCTACCATGTTGAACATAAAATGAAATACTGAAGGACTTTGGCAATTATGAAGTACAATGCTGTGAAGTCAGTTTCTGTTTAAATGAAGTACTGCTAAATGAAGGACAGGCTGCTAGGGAACAATTTTGTAAGATTCAGAGACACTGATATTTGATAGAAAATCCTGAGTAAATTAGAAACTATTACTAAGGAACATATGCCAGCTTTCAATATCCAGAATTGAACAGATGCTGATTCACAATGTCTCTATGCAGGCTAGCTAAAACAGCCAGTGAGTGAAGCCATGCAACTTGAAAGGTTTCCTCAGAATGCAGATTGCACTGCAGTAAAAAAAAATGTTTTCTTTTAAAGAAGTGTTTTTTTTCTAGTGTTGAGTCAAGCTAGATTTGGCCAACTGCCTGGGCTGTACCTGTGGTTTCTGGTTACCCACACTGGCCTGGTCCGATGCAGAAAGATGAACAAGCTGATTACGCCTCTTTTTTTTACTCCTCCTCCTCCTCCTCCGCACACGTACTTTGGAGGAGGAGTGGGGCCTCTGCAGTGCCTAGGCCCAAGGCAGCGTACTGCTGAGAATGCCCAGACCAGTAGAGGAGCAATGGTGGGGGTCAAGCCTCCCTTTCTGTCTTTGTTTTAAGTAATTAAAATATAAAAAAATATTAAGTTTTAAAATAAAAACATAAGATGTTAAACACAAAAAAAACTAAAATGTTAAAGTATGATAAGTTTTTTAAAAAAGTAGATTTTTCCTCCTTATCTCTAGCTAACCATCCCTGGCCTGGGATTTTGCATCTATGCCAAATATTACTTGGGTGCAGATGAACTTCGCAACTTTTGGCCACAGCCTATGAGATTTGGTCTATTCTCATTTTCACTTTCAAGTGAAAAATGTTACTGAAACAAATTCTTTGTCAACATGATACTTGATAGCTTTTTTTTCATGTTCTTCTTGATTCGATCTGATTGAAATTTGTTGTGGGAGAGTTGATGTGCCTGGGGCACTGGATACAGAAGGTGGCTTTCTTGCATGTCTTGTGCTGAGGTTGCTGTGAAGCAAAGCAAAGATACATTTTTCATGTTGTCACAAGCTTTGATAGAAGCTTGCAGTTCAACTTCTATCCCAGAGATTGCAGCGACCATTCCATTAAAATGTAATTATCTGCTTTGTCACCAGGGCAGTCACTGAAGTAATTAATTTGTGAGGGAGGATAGTGGCCACATGGGGGGGGGGGGGGGGGGGGGGGGGAGAATATGCATCCCTTCTTCATTCTAGAAATCAGATCTACTATACATACAAAATGAAGAAGCGCAGAGTGTGTGTCTGATGAAACACTTTTTACAGGATTTAGTCACGCTGTGCAACGTTAGTGCATTGATGCTGCTTTACTGCATCATAAAGAGATGGGGTTTGTGGTTCCATGCATGAAGGTAACAAATGAAAGCAAAGAACAAGTGAATATTAAGAGTTTTGTGATAAGGAGGACCCACCGGAGCAAGCGAGGGGACCTGGGGGGTGTGATTGCTGGGAAATAAAACACTTCACTGTGGTAAACAGCATTAGCATCAAACACTGCTGGTTCACCAACTGCAGAGTGGAGCTACCATTAGTTTACCCCAAGCATGTGCTTCAGTCCTAACCCCAGGAGAACACTACCTAATGCATCAGTGAGATATTTCCACTTATTCACCAGCTTATGGGATACCTGAGTGAGAATGCTAATTTAGTGGATGATACTCTCTGACATTTGTGCTGTTCATTTATACCCAGATTATAAAAGTCTCTGAGTCAATATGCAGTACGTTATATTACTCTGGTTGAAATTTCTCCTAAAAACAGGAAAATGCTTGCATTTTTGTTTCAATGACTATCAAACAAAAATGCAGGAATACATGGTCTGAGAATGCAGGTTAGTTAATTGTGAAGAACAGCCTTTGCCCTATTTTTCCCTCAAGGAATTGTATTTATCTTGCATAGCACATACTACTCACTGTAGCAGGTCCCTATATTCCATCACCTCTGATGTTGGTAAGTAATCATGGCTTTCCCTTCAGTCATTCATTTTCATGTTTTTCCCAAACTGCCACTTAGGCTGTGGTGAACAGGATACTAGAAGATGCCTTTGGAGTAGCTTGAGGATTCCCAAGAAAGTTGGGGTAGGTAGCATAGTGGTTATGCTACTGGGCTAGTGTAGAGACCAGGATTAATGATCCAGACATATGAATTGCACTAAAGCAGTGCATGAATTTGGCTTCAAGTAGTTAGATGTGGTATTTAAAAAGCTAGTATTGGTTATGGTGGCCAATGTCGTAAAAATCCATCTGGTTCATATAATGTTCTCCAGAGAATGAAATCTGCCACCTTACCTAGACTGGCATGTCAGATTTCTCATTGTGGTTGACTTTGAACCACTCTCTGAAATGGCTTAACAAGCCCTTCAGTTCAAGGGAGAGTTAGGGATAGACAGTAAATGCTGGTCTTGTCAGTGATGGTTGCTTCCTATAAATGAATTTTAAAAAAAGTCTGAATAGCCTTCTAAGCAGTGGGGTGAAGGTCAGGAAGTCAAAGAAATGGGGTTCTGCAATCATGGCAATACCTATTATGTCCATGATAATGAGATCAGCTCAAACTAGTTTTCAAAACCTTTTGGTGTTTTTGTGTGATCCCTAATCAATTGTAAACAGATGAAGTTGCACTCTGTGCTGCCAGATGAAAATCAAAATTAAATGTTAATAAAAATAGAAATGCTGGGAATACTCGGGTTGGGCAGCATCTGTGGAAGGACTGTTTGGGTTGCTGGATGGTGGGAAAGAAAGGGGTAAAAGGGCAGGTGTTGCATTTCCTGTGGTTGCATGGTAAGGTGCTGTGAGAAGGGGAATGGGTGTCGATATTGATGGAAGGGTGAACCAGGGAGTCCTTTGGAATGTTGAAATAGAAGATAAGGGAAAGGTGTATCTGGTGGTGGCATCCTATTGAAGGTGGTGGAAGTTAGAGGATGATCCACTGGCTGTGGAGACTGGTAGGGTGAAAGGTGAGGTTAAGAGGAACTCTATCCTTGCTCTGGATCAGAGGAGGGGGTAAGAGTAGAAGTATGGGAAATGGAACAGATAATCAAAGAGTGGTGGAGGGGAACCCATGGTTAAAGAAAAAAGGAAGACTTCAAAACATTGGTGGGTAAATTGTCACCATCAGAACCAATATGATGGAGCCAGAGAAAACTGGAGAATGAAATGGAGTCCTTGCAGGAAGTGGGATAACAGGAGGTGCACTCAAGAAAGCTGCAGGAGTCTGGGGTTGAAATGAATGTTCATTGCTAACATATTCCCTGGGATGGAGACTGAGAGATCCAGAAGGGGAGGGGAAGAGTTGGAAGGATCATGTGAAGGTGAGAGCAAGGTAGAAATTGGCGATGAACCTTTTGAGTTCTGTACAAAAGCAGGAAGCAGCATCATTGTACTGGAAAAAGAGTTGACATAGTAGAGGTCATGGGAACTGGTTGGTCCTCTGTTCAGAGAAAATGAAAAGGGCTCTTAAGCCACCCAGGTGTTGGATGGGGGTGTAGAGGGATTGGATGTGTGTGGTGGAAAATGAGCCAGTTTGGACCAACACACTATCAGAAGTGGTGGTGGTCATCAGACGTGTCATGGATGTAGGTGGGAAGGCACTGGGAAAGAAACTAGTTATATGGGGCAATAGGCTGAGACAATGGTTTTATTAGGACAGTCCTGCTTGGGGAGGAGGTAGAAGTAGGCTGTATGATGTTGTGGGATGATGAAGCTGGAGACAGTGGTGGGGTGGGGGGGGGGTAAGATCTTGAGGGAAATTGGGCCATTAACTCTCTGGAGGAGGCTTTGTGGTGGGGTCATCTTCCATTAGAAGGTATCAGGAGGTGTCTGAGAGTTGATGTTTGGCCTCTGAGGTAGGGGTCAGTTTGCCAGACAACAACAGCACTGCCTTTGTCAGTAGATTTGATGACAGTATTAGCAATGGTCCTTGGTGGAGTGCTGTAAGTTCAGAGTAGGATAGGTTAGGGTGAGTAAGAGCAATGGATAAATTCTCTTTTCTCATTCTCTTATTTCAGATGTCTAGCAACTGCATTGTTTTGTTTTGCAGTTCTAATAATGCTTTCCCACCCCCCCCCCCCCCCTTTCTCACTTATCTTCCTCCTGTTTACACCTACAGACAGGTCAGCTGCCATTAACTCTCCCTCAGCCTGCACCACCAACTTTTGCATCATTTAGTCACTCTTGGTCTCAACCCTATCGAAGGAAAACCTATGATTTCTAATTTTTCCTAGTTTTGGTGAAAGGCCATCAACCTGAAACATTCACTTTTTTTCTCTCCACAGGTGCTGCCTGACCTGCAGAATATGCCCAGTGTTTTGTTCTTCAGGCTTTCAGCATCTACATTTTCTTGTTTTAATGTGTTGGAATGTTTTTTAAGAAAGATAATAATTTTGTGATGTCAGGTTGTTATTGGCATACAGGAACTTGCCTGTTTTTAAACTTGTATCTTGTAGCTCTTCCTTTACAAGTTCCCTCAATATCCTGGTTCAAATTCATCCAGGTTCACACATGATTTTTTTTTCCCTATCATGGGCACACCCATGTCAAGAAAATAGAGGTGTATTTTGTGTCCTTTGCTCTTGGACACAGTGCCCAAATTGGAACAAAAACCAGTTTTGCAACCTCTTCTGGCAGCATGTATAGATCTACCCCTCCTGTACCTTCTGATTTCTATGCAACTTCCAAAAGAGTTTGTGCGCTCTTTCACCTACATTTTCAAGCCTGTTTTGCTTAGTTTAAGAAATCTGACACCTACTTTGTTTATGGTTTGTTGAGCATTCTAATTTCCTCCCATTTAACAATCATTAATATTAAACAGAATTGCCATTAGTGGCTGAGAATCTGATCGAGAGGCTAATATTGGAGGAGCACAACTGTACCCACGTGCAGTAGGAGTGGTAGATTACAGAAATAAGGAGGGGTAGGGTGTGAAGACAAAGGTGAGAACTTGAAAATTGAGGCATGGCTCAACTGGGAACTCGTGTACAGGTCCTTCCCAGCTTACAAACAGCTGACTTGTGCACAGCCCATACATGCAAACAAGTGTTTGGGGGACTAGTAGGATGCCAGCTGCTGCGGGCATCTTCTGCTATGTGGGAACTTGGTTCTCAGCCACATTTCTGACTCACGAACTGTTCGATTTATAAACAGTTAGCAGGAATGGAACCCTGCTGCAACCTGGGGAGGACGTGTAGACCTAAGCACAGGGGTGACATGTGAACAATACTTAGGGCTTGGGACACGGGCAGGAGTATTTTATTTGGATTCAAGTATATGGAAAGTTGAATGATGGAATCCTGCTGAGAATGCATTGGAATTGTCAAATCTGGTGGTGACAAAGCAGAAATGAGGTTTTTAGCAGCAGAAGAGTCAAGCAGTGATGCGTTTGGATCATCTAATAGAAGTGGAAATAGGAGGCAGGGAGAAGGATGGAGTTGGTGGTAGAACAGATTTTTTTGTCTGGGACCAAAGAGTATGACTTTGACCTTCCTCGCCGTTAGTTGGACAAAGTCTGTACTCTTCCAATCCTGGATACAAATAAACAGTCTGATAATTTAGAGAGGTAATGTTGCGTTGGGTATTGCTAGAGTATGTGTGGAAATTGTCTTTGGAATGGTGTCAAGGGAGAGGATGTAGATGAGAAATAGACTGCTTTCATCACCATCATATAGTTGTTGGTGACTTGGAGCACCTTTACTGTAGTAGGGGCAGGAAACCTAATTATGGAGGTATTTGTAGAAGTGGTGCTGGGAGAGGTCCTCCATTCTTGGAGGCTGCAACATTCCTGAGGAACAAAAACAGAAAATGCTGGAAAGACTCAACTGGTCAGATGGTGTCCTTGCAGAGAGAAATGCTTAACATTTTGGGTCAAGGACCCTTAATCAGAACTGCTGTCTTTTCTGCCTGCCCCCCCCCCCCCCCCCTTTGTCTGCACACCTCCTGCCCAGACTGTGATTTCTGTATGGTAACCTCAACTGGGAGGGGGAGTCAGCAGCTTCCATCACATCCAACAGGAGGTGTTGAGGGAGACTGTAGGATCCAGGCGGTCTGTCAACACCCAGAGCAGGTGCTGCTGGTCACCAGCATTGAGTTGGAGAGGGCAGAAAATTAAAGTTGCAGGTGATTGGAACTTCAGGATCAGTCCTGTGGACTAAAAGGTGTTCAATTAAAGTGGTCACTGAATCTGTGTTTGATTTCTCTAATGTAGAGAAACCACGTTGTGAGCACTTGAAGTAAAAGGGAAGTTGTTGCATCAGAGAAAAGTTAACTCTTTCTCTCAACTCCTGTCTGACCTGTTGGGTGCTTCCAGCATTATCTGTTGTTTCAGATTTCCAGCATCTACATTTTTTCATTCAAGGAGTTTTGGGAGGAAAAGGAGGTTTGAAAGATGCAATGCTTTGCTACATTGTAGCTGATATAGAAATGCATGTTGTTATTGTCATTTTAATTTTCAGTAGAAATTTAATCCTAATGAGCAGATTTTCTGGACTATTGGACATTACTTCTATTAATAGCCACTTTTCATCCCTTTGTATGTCACACAGCAGTATAATAAATTTTCCTGTGAACCTGGTGAGTTTAAAGGGAGCAGGAAATAGAACAGAGTGAGCTTCAGTGTGTATGTTTCCTATTGACCCCTGGTGTTCCTTACCCGAGCTCCAGCCTCACTGGAGCCTGAACTTGGGCTGCACGCTCCACTCTCAATCCCAATCTCCAGTTCACACTCCAGACTAATAATGGATGCAGAGCCATAAGGTTTTCTGAACAATTGGATACTGTATTATTGGATATTATATTGCTACATAATCCAATTTTTAGAAAAGAATCTGATCACATTGAAACAATGTTCTTTTTAAACTTCTTTCTCTGCATCTTTTTAATCTCCCAGCTCTTCCACTCCCCACCCTCCAGCACCTTCACCACTATTGTAACTGATGTGTTAGTATTATGAAAATATTCAGCTGCCCTGCGAGGCATATGGTGGGGTAAATTGCCAGGAAGTAAAGCACTTGTTTTACTTTATTCAGGAGCAACATGTGTGTAATTGAAAACCAGCCATGCAAACAGTTTCTCAATTATTTTTCCACTGGATTGCTACAGTTGGAGACAATGTTTCACTATTTGACAATAGCGGACTGTACCTGACTTTGGCAAAACTATCATTGAAATGTATATTAGTGAATATTAATTCCCAAATCACATACTGAGTAATGTACTGATACATTGAAATATCTTGCGGGGGGATGTGACTATTTAGGCCAAGGCAAAAGAAGCTTAATTTCTGTCTAGCTTTGCTATTAATGTCATGTGTAAACCTTCTCTGAACTTTACTATATATTTGTTTTTTTAATGGTACAGAATTTGTACAGGTCAGATTTGCAGAAAGGCCCTGAATATGCTTGATGCTGAGGACAATTTGCTATATATTCCTGCTTTTAAAAACTGCTTGTAGAGACAGTGCCACAGTGGAGATGATTGGCTGATCTTCCCTGCTAATCAAGCTGGGTGCTCACACTGCTGCAAGTGACCAGGATCAACTTTATGCACATAATTTGTAGGCAACTATCTTTTTCTGGAGAAACTAGAAGAAGTTGCTGTTTTTGTTTCCTCTGCTCAACATAAACTGTTTTCTGAGTGAATTGATGCTGCCCATTGTACAATAGACTATTTGCAATGAGTCATATGCTCCACCTCTTCTCCAACTTGTTGGTTGATGCAGTATTGGCAATAAATACTTGTTTTTTTTAAAAGAACCCTTTTATATATTTTAAAACAAAAGTCATCCGCTGAAGCAACCCACACAAAACGCTGGAGGAACTCAGCAGGTCAGGCAGCATCTTTGGAGGGAAATAAACAGTCGACGTTTTGGGCTGAGACCCTTCATCAGGACTGGAAAGAAAGAGGGCAAAAGCTGGAATAAAAGGGTAGGGGGAGGAGCATGAGCTGGCAGGTGATAGGTGAGGGGGGAGGTAGGTGGGGGAGGGGGTGAAAGGGAACAATGTGAGAAGCTGTGGGGTGATGGGTGGAAGAGGCAAAGGGCTGAAGAAGATGGAATCTGATGGGAGAGGACAGTAGACCATGGAATGAAGGGAAGGAGGTGGGGAACCAGAGGGAGGAAGGTGTGGGTGAGGGGCAGGTTGTGAGGTGAAAGAGAAGGGTAAAGGGGCCAGGGGGATGAGGGAAAACCAAAGTGGGGGGGGGGGGAGGGAGTTACCAGAAGTTAGAGATTGATGTTGATGCTGTCAGGTTGGAGACAACCAAGATAGACACAGATTGGGGAATTGCTTTGTCGAGCACCTTTGCTCTGTCTGCTGGAACAGCCAGGATCTCCCAGTGACCAGCCATTTTAATTCCACTTCCCATTTCCACACTGACATGTCTGTCCACAGCCTCCTCTACCACCAAGCTGAGGCTAGACACAGATTGAGGTGTTGTTCCTCTATATTCCATCTTGGGAGTCTCCAACCTGACAGCATCAACATTGATTTTTCTAACTTCCGGTAACCACTCCCCTGTCTCACCCCCTCCCCCTTATCTTTCCCTCATCCCTCTGGCCCCTTTTTCCACCTCCCTGACCTCATGACCTGCCCATCACCCACACCTTCCTCCCTCTGGTTCTCCACCCCCTTCACTTTATTCCATGGTCCACTGTCCTCCCCTGTCAGATCCCATCTTGTTCTGCCCTTTGCCATTTCCACCTATCACCTCTTAGCTTCTCACACCATTCCCACTCTTCTCCCCCCTGCCCCCCCCCCCCCCCAAATCTGGATTTGCCTATCACTTGCCAGCCTGTGCTCATGCTCCTCGCTCCTCTTCCCCCCCCCCCCCCCACCCTTTTATTCCAGCTTCTGCCCTCCTTCTTTCCAGTCCTGCTGAAGGGTCTTGGCCTGAAATGTTGACCATTTATTTCCCTCCATAGATGCTGCCTGACCTGAGTTCTTCCAGCATTTTGTGTGTGTGTGGCTTCAGATTTCCAGTAACAGCAGTCTCTCTTGTCTTCATTAGCTGAATGGATGGATACTAAATTAGTAGGAGGCTCCAAAGGGGAAGTGGGCAGATACACAAAGAAAGCAAAATTACAGGGACGTGGGGAAAGAGGGGAAATTGGATTAACTACTTGACTCTTTTTAAAAAGTCATTACAGGTTATGGGCAAATCAGTTCCTTCTGAACCATTACTGTTCCATGGCTGAGGAAGACCACAGAAATTCTGATTCCAGTATTAACTGCTTTGTCACTATTTTTCAGTTTTAGGCATCTTAAGTTCAGATTGGAAATGGACATTGATCTTTTTACAAAGGGCCTTTAAGTACTGTATGCACAATACACAGACTGAAGGTGTAGAATTTTATCCCATCTAGCCTTGAGAGTTTAGAGAAGAAATCACATGAGTTAAGTATCAATCATGTAAAATAGCAAGTGATCAATTAAATTAGGCAGGTTCATGAATGATTGCATGCCACATGGACAACTGATGACATGAGAAGGGGTAAGTAAGTTGTATAGAGTGGCAAGGGATGGTGATGTAGGCTGTACCACAATACCTGATAACTGATTGCGGCAAGAGGCACACCATACAACTCTTTCTGGTCCACCCGCTGCCCGTGGATGGCCCATACATAGTGTGGGATTTCGGTAATGCCAACTCAAGCATTGAATTATATCCATGGATAGACACAAGGAAAACATGAAGGGCAAAACACCCAGAAGTGACGGCATCATCATCAGAACTGTAGAGATGTGTTGCTGATGTTATCATTTCACAACAAAAATCCAAAAGAAGATGGACATCAGATATGTGCCACAAGGTATGAAGGACATCCTACTTATTGTCCATCTCTCATGATCATTTGAAATATGCTTGTCAGAGTAGTCTTGCTGCAGGATCTTAGAGAGCCTTAGAAGATCTTTTGTCCAGGACTTGGTTTGGTTTCCATAGTAACATCAGCATCAAAGCTGCAATCTTTAGACTTGATCAATGGGGAAAATGCTATAGTAACTGTTCATTGTGTTTGTGGATCTAATAAAGTGAGTGGCGGAATTTGGAAAATAAACTGGGATTGGTGTAAATGGGAGCTGGATAGTTGGCACAGACTCGGTGGGCTGAAGGGCCTGTTTGCATGCCGTATGATTATTTGACTCTGCAATATCTGAATAGGCAAGGACTGTGTGATATTGCAGCAAAATCCATACAGCCTGCTGAGTTTGTTACTGTTGCCAAAGTGCACCATGATTTAGGAGACTGTTTTAATCTGTTTAGAAAGCTTTCTAAAACAGAAGGTTTTGTATTTTTCAGGCCAAGTTGTGGGACACAGCAATTTCTTGATGAGAATCCTGGCATCAGTGTCAGACAAGTACTAATTTGTTCAAACTAAATCTTAAGACAAGAACAAACCTTGGTTAAGAGATTGTTCATGGACTCTTGATTGATGATCTGACCTTCGTTTAGTCATTCCATGTAGGCCACTTTATTGGTGGCTGGGAATATGCCTTCTAGCTTGGGGTTTCATCTTCAGCCTTGACAAAATGGGGGGGGGGGGCAGGGGGCGAATTGTTTTATCTGGTGATCATCATGGAATCTTGGCATCAAGATGAAGGCCACTGAATGAAAACAGAAACTGCCTTAGGAACATTACTACATCTGGCATGTGTGTGTGAACTGTGTAATAAAAGCATGTGTTGCAATTGGAGGCTGAAGGACAGTATTTGAAAAGTGTCACCAAAAACTAGTAATAGAAATGTTAGTTATTGCCACCCTCTCTTACTGTTGTAAGATATGGGCTGCCTGCAGATGCCACCTAAAGAAGGTAAAATTGCATATGTGTCATCCTGCACAATTATCTTGTGGCATATCTTGGAAGGAAAATTTGAAAGGCAGAGTACTTTTTAAATGGTGAGTGATTTGAAAGATGATGGTGTTCAAAGGAACCTGGGTGTCCTTGTACATGAATTGCTGAAAGTTAACATTGAGGTACAGCAAGCAGTTAGGTAGGCAAATGTATATTGGTCTTGATGGCAAGTGGATTTGAATATGCATTGTTCCAGTTACATAGGGTTGCACCAGGGCCCTATGTAACTGGAGCAAGGAATACTGTGTACAGGTCTGGTCTCCCTCCCAAAGGAAGGATACAATTGCAAAGGTTCACTTGGTTAATTTGTGAGATGGCAGGTTTGTCTGAGGAGAGAATATATGGAGTGGGCCTAAATTCCCTGGGGATCAGAAGGATTAGAGGTGATCTCATAAAACATTGAAAATTCTTCAGGGGCTTGACGAGACAGATGCACAGTTAATGTTTCCCCTGGTTGGGATGTCTAAAATCTGGGGTCATAGTTGCTAAATAAGGAGTCTGCTATTCAGGAGATAAATTTCTTCTTCCAGAGTGTGGTGAATCTTTGGAAGGCTGTGGAGGTGCTCAAGAGCAATAGATTTTTAGATATTTGAAAGGAATCATGGGATACGGGTTTGGTGCAGGAAAGTGGCACTGAGGTGAAAGATTAGTCAAGGTTTTGTTGAATGGCAGAGCAGGCATGAGGGGCTGGACAGCCTACTATTTCTTGTGGCATGATCTTGTAAACCACAGATTCTCGAATGATTAACACAGCACTGTGCAATTTATGGTGCTGAAAGCACAGCTTCATTCATTCATCAGCTTGTCAAATTGTGGCAGTGGCAAAATAGCACCCACAGGTTACTGATGATGACAAGCTAATCCTAGCTGACCAAGAAGGTGAATGTTGCAAAAACAATTTGAAAGCAATTGCAAGACTTGGTGGAGACTAAAGATTTTTTTTTAAAGAAAAATTGCTCTTTAAGTAACATTTTGCTGCAGAAAACATCTAAAACCACAGCTTCTGAACTAATACCACACTGTCAATCTCCCTTGGATAATAACTCCATTTTGAGATTTCATAGGAACAGTGACAATTTCAATACAGTTACTTGAATAGTCATCAGACATGTTTAACGTTTGAATAGAATAGCTTGTATGGCTGGAACAAAGGGTGGCTATGGGCATTTTAGAGGAGTTTTTACCGAAATTGAGATACTCTGCTTCTGGGGAATCTTATGATCTTGTATAACCTTTGCAACAGTAGAGTTTTTGTTTTGCAGAATGTTTGTTTTTTTTGTGTGGAAGACCATTTCAGTTGTTGATGCATATAGACTGTTTAGGACAGAATCTTAAAAAGTCACACCTGTGATATGCATGAAATCGTTGTGCTTCTAACCCCATAATGATGCAGTGGAGTAGGATAACTGGTTAGTTGGTCTCTATTTTAACTAAATAAAACTTTGCATTCTTGCATTAGACAAAGGATTTATTGAGGTGATGAAGCAGCCTTGCTTGCCACCAGTCTGAAGTGAGATTGGGTCTGTTGTGGACTTGTTCATTAAGATCACAGCTTGCATGTCATGAAGCAAACCCAAGGTGGTGTTTACTTCTGTGGTAGCCATATTTGAGAATGATGCTCCATGTTTCTCCTTGGTTATTGAAGTTAAAGGCTTTAGGGAGGTCAAGAAAGGCTATATATACTGTTTTGTGCTGCTCCCTGCATTTCTCTTGGGGTTGTCATTGCAATGAAGATAATGTTCACCAAGCCTCTAGATGGACAGTGCAATTTGGGGAGCACCTCTTTAGAACATAGAACACTACAACACAGTACAGGCCCTTTGGCCCACAATGTTGTACTGACATTTTATCCTGCTCTAAGATCTATCTAACCCTTCCCTCCCACAAAGCCCTCTATTTTTCTATCCTTCATGTGTCTATCTGAGAGTCTCTTAAATGTCCCTAATGTATCTGCCCCCACATCCTCTGCAGGCAGTGCGTTCCATGCACCCACCACTTTTTTTTAAAAAAGAAACTTCCCCCTGACATCCCCTTATACCTTTCTCCAATCACCTTAAAATTATGCCCCTCATGTTAGCCGTTGTCGCACTGGGAAAAAGTCTCTGACTGTCCACTCGATCTATGCCTCTTATCTTGTACACCTCTATCAAGTCCCCTCTCATCCTCCTCTCCAAAGAGAAAAGCCCTAGCTTGCTCAACCTCTCCTCATAAGACCTTATGAGGACACAAGAAGAATTGGACAAATGACGGTTGGCTCTTCCATTGCCTTCTGATGCTAACGTAGAGCAGCTACTGGGAGGAAGCAGTTGAGGAGGATCTTGACAATGACTCTTCCTGTGGCAAATAGCAGGGAGACCCCTCTGTAGGTTCCACTGTTGGACTTATCTCCTTTATTGAAAATGGTTATAATTAGTCTCTGAAGTCCTTTTGTCAGGTCCTCCTGTTCCCAGATATGAGAGGTGAGGTAGTTGATTTGTGATCCCGTATTGGTCAAAGTTTCAGAATTTCAGCGAAGATGCCATCTGTTCCTGATGCCTTGTTTTGTAGTTGGCTTTGGGCCTTTTTGACTTCTTGATCAGGGGTGGTCATGAGGATGGACTGCATTGTTTGCTGTGGAATGGCATCAAGAACAGAGATGTGGTTAAGGAGTTTTTAAGTTTTCCTTCCAGTGAGTGTGAATTGCCCCTCTGTCCCTGATGCCCCACACCTGTTCTTGGCCATTATGTGCTTGGGTCATAGATGGCTTTCACAACACTAAAGAACTTGTGCATATTCTGACTGTCAGCAGTTCGCTGGAGCTCCTACGCTCTTTCCACCCATCATCTGTTCTTTCTTTAGTTCAATTGTCTGAAATTTGTAAATAATCTGAACCTGGAAAAATGGGTGTCTTTGGGTCATTCCAAGTGATGTACATCTTGGTGTGCTTGTGTAGAGGTAGAAATTGCCAGAGAATTAGCTGTGAATTCGTATCTGGTTTAATATTTTGTTTCTGTAACCTTGTAGTTTATTGGATTTTCACAATTACAACATTTCCAAAATGTGCATCATGATAGGAGAGCAATGGGCTTTATTGGAAAGTCTTCCTGAGGTTGAATAGCATGCAAATGCTCGCTGCCTAGGCCTGCGTTCTTTTTTTAAAAAAGAATAGTCACAAGGTCAAGCTACCAGAAGAATGCAGCTATGTTATCTGTTTACTTGGGCAGCCCCTTGGGAGCTTAGGAGAACTTGCTTCCACTCCAGTTCTCGTTTAGAAGATGCACACGTGTGAATTCTTTTAATGTGTTGTGGCCATTGGACACTAGTTATCACACTCTCTTGACAGAGTGAGATCTTGGTCCAAAATGATTGGAGACCAGGTTCTGCAATATGGACACACATGCATGCTATCCACACACACCAGTGGGCACTGTCTCGTATCTTCATGCCCACCTCCTCTTCCTCTTAGCCGTCAACTACCTCACCCTTAACCCTCAGTACCCACTGTCTTCCTGACCCATCCCCTTGCTCTCTGTTTCAAACTACCTTACTTCTCACTCCTCTTTCCCCCTATGAGTCATGGGACTCCAATACCATGTGTGGTGTTGGATAGAAGAGGATTCATCCTGCAGGAATGAAAGTGTAGAACAGCTTGTCTTGGCAGCTATCATTAGATGGACTGTTGCCTCCAATCTCTGCCATGCAATCCCACTGACATTCTATCATTATCTTGGTCTAATGGCTACTCTATTTTTACCATTTTCCTCAGATCCTGTTTCCCATTTCTGTTTACAAGGCAACAAAGAATCTGTTCCTCACAATCCTTTATCCACAACCTCTTCTCACTTTTCCTGTCAGTAAGGCTGACCAAATGGTTCTCTTTATCAGTGGGTTTCTCCCACATTGGGAATCTGACCTAATCTTTCTGCTGCACATTCTTTTGTTTCTAGTTGTCAGTCTCATTTAAGATCAACGATCCTATGAGCTCAACCTTCCAAAACTCCTAGTTGATTGCTCCCACCCCATCTCCCCACTAAGTTCCACACAATCTTCCTGGTCTCTGCCTACACTATATTGTTGCTCTGTCCTTTATTCTGGGACGATTGACCTCCAGCTACTGCAAAACTGTCTTTCTTTGTGTGAGGTATGACTCCAACAATTAGTGTTTTTCCCTTTGATGCCCATTGACCAATGTAACTAGGGCTCCTTAATCCTCCACTTGGTCACATGCTGCATCAATGTCAAGTAGTCACTTTCATCTTGCGACTGGTATATAGCTCTTCAGCTAAGCATATGGATGCATGGACCAAGGATATAGTGAGGAAAAGAACTACATAGTGAGAGTGCACGTGGTCAGATGTTTGTTGAAAATCTAACATCTGACCACATGTATTCTCACTATGTGGTCACAGTTTAATATCGTCAGAAATGCTTGAACAAGTGGGAAGCTTCTTGTACAAGTTTTGTTTGTACCAATGGTCACAATTGCAGGTTCAGCATTGGCCTTCGTTTCAAGGCCCAAGACAAAAGAAATCCAGAGAGATGCGAGATTGTCAACTTCATAGAATCATACAGCACAGAAGGAGACCCTTTCAGCCCACCTTGTCCATGCTGACCACGATGCCTATCTACACAAATCCCATTTGCCCACATTAGGCCTGTATCCCTCTACACCTTTCCTATCCAAATGCCTTTTAAATTGTGTAATTGTATCTGCCTTTACCACCACTAACTCTGGCAATTCATTCCATATAACCACCACCCACTGTGGGGGGGGGGGGGGTAGTTGGGGGAGGAACCTACCCCTCTAAACTTCTCTCCTCTCACCTTTTTAAATCTGTGCCCTCTAGCTCTAGCTCTAGATCTCCTCTTCTCCACCACCCCCCCCCCCCCCCCCCCCCCGCCTTTGGGGAAAATATTCTATCTATGCCCCTCAATTTTGTAAACCTGTAAGGTCACCTCTTGGCCTCCTATATTCCAGTGAGAATAAGCCCAGCCAAAGACCAAAAGAAATAGAAGTAGGGGTAGACCATTTGGCTCCTTGTATCTGCACTGCCATTCAATAGGATGGCTGATCTTCCACTCAACACTTTCCTGCACTGACCTCCACATTCCTCTCTTCCCTTAATATCTAATATGACTTCCATACCAGGTTATCTCATTACATCCTGAAGGTTGGCACTGTACCAACTTGTTTTGTAAATAGTTGCAGATTCTTACTATTTTACATAGAAAGTTTCAATATTTCCATTATCAAAGATTACGTTTTGTTCAAGGTAGTATTGTTACCGATTTTTAAAAAAAGATGAACCAAGCAATTCTTCCCTGTCAGGGCACAGTCTCAAAGTGTGTGGAGTGCAGGGATTATTCAAAATTGAAAACTTTACTAATATGAGGCCCTTGCACATCAAAGTAGACTTTAATATTTCAAAAGCTTTAAGGTGCCCAATTGCAGAATTTTGGACTATCAGTGTACAGGTGAACAGGTAGTATTTATCCCAGCACAGACTTTGATATCTAAAATCTTGCTCTATTTGCATATACAACTCCTTTTGCTAAAATTAGCAATGTAGAGTCCTAATTTGCTTTTGTGTAATTTTTCAACTCTAAAGCCTTTATGATATCAGTGCACTCTTAGTAAAATGGCTGCACTGGATTTTGACAGGAAGCTAGAGTTTTCTTCTTGTTTTGGTTAGAAATGCTTTATCATTGTATTCAAGTAAAATGTAGTTACAGTTCTAGGAACATGTGATATGAACTGGATTCTGTGTTTGGGAGCAAATGAATGGGGGAAAAAAAAACACTGGAGAGATGAGTAATAATGTGGAATGGGTCTTTTTAGCTCTATGCTGTTCAGACCAGCTCCTCTAAAATCCTTCTTGCCAAGGGAGGAAAACTTGCTGTGACAATGAAGAGCACAGTTTACGTAGTAAATGTTGAACGTCCTACCTGCTGGTTAAATTGAGATTTCCCTGGTGGTTCAGTAGGTAACTAACCTATCCAGACTATGAAGGTTTTCTCAGTTCTTTGTTACCTGATGTCAGTGATCAGGGCAGTGTAATTATTCTTTACCCCTGTTGGAACACAGGAGTGGAGGAGGTCGCATCACTTCTTTTTGATTGATTTTTTTTTTGTTCAGTAATTGAATACACAAGTCATTGGTTTTGGTTTATATTGTCACTTGTACTGGGGTCCAGTAGAAAGCTTGTCTTGCATACAGTTTGTACAAATCTTACATGGTGCATTGAGGTAGTACAGGGTAAAAACAATAACAGAATGCAGAGTAAAGTGTCACAGCTACAGGGAAATGGATTGCAGGTAGACAATAAGGTGCAAGGTCATAACGAGGTAGATTGTGAGGTCAGAGTCCAGCTCATCATACTAAGAAACTGTTCAATAGTCTTAACACAGTGGGATGGAAGCTGTCCTTGAGCCTGGTGGATCTGCTGCAATTTATTTCCAGGAAAGTTGTAATAGAGAAATAAGGAAGGACTGCCTAGTGGTTAGGGATGAGACGAGGAACTGAATTTTTCTTTGTATTATGCTCGGGGATGCAGGAATGGTGTTAGAGGCTCCTCCCTAAATAGGTACTAGCAGATGATTTACCAAACTTGGTTGCCAGTGAACAAGACCACCCATCAGAGATTTGTCCTCGTTTCAAGCTAATAATGATGGTCAAGGATACTGGCTGTCAGCAGAAGTCAATGATTTCATCCCCTCGTGTTACTGATTGTCAGAACGTTCAACTGCACACCATCTGCTAGAATGTGGCAAATATTGGATACTTAAGAGTGGTTATGGGACAGGAATTCCCATGCACTATAATATAATTGAAGGAAGGATGGCGTTAAGTTCAACAGATTGGAAGCTCCCAGTTTGTTTCCTTATTTCTGTAGAGCAAACTGATCTTAGCCAGGACACATTTTGCATTGCTACAATTGGCCTTGGTCTTTGGACTTGAGCATAGTAAAAAGAAATATTGGCAGCTCCTGCTAGAAAATGTGTGGATGTCTGAAGAGAGCATCCTATGTGACCCCCCCCCCCCCCCCCCACCATACTGAATAATGTAACTCCGGCACGTGCAGAAAGAATAGCCACTTGGAAGAAGTAATGAGGAGCTGGTTGCCTCTGATTGTATTCTGGCAATATGCCTTATGGGCAAAGTGGGGGATATATTTTGAGGGGAAACCAGTGGCAGTTGCATCCTGAAGTTTAAGCTTTAGAGCTTTGAAATAACTTTTCCATGCCTGCTGTCTGTGTTTTATACTTTTCTGCTTGGTTCTGCTCTGTGGAACCAGCCCTGGTGAAGCTACATCCATATGAGAGATTGGCTATCCTTGTAGCTGAAGGCACCTGGGGTTCTGATACCTCTCTTCCAAGCCTTCTGTTCCTATTGTGCCTGAAAAATCACTTTATGACATTTCTACATAGTTCCTTATAATTTTGGAAAAGCAACCCCTTAATATCTTCCTGCCAGCTTTGCACTTCAACATCATGTTTTCCATTAGCTGCTGTGACTCATTCAATGAATTGGTGCCAATAAACTAAGAGGGGAGAAAGGCACATAATTCCTGTCTTGTGTGATACTCTGAATTTATCACCTCAATGACTCAGCCTCATTGTCAGCTCTTCAATCACCAGGACTTGTTGTTCAGCTCAAAATGTTGTCCCTGAATAATTAACCAAGTTTGAAAGGAAACACAAGAGCCTGCAGATGCTGGAATCTGGATCAAAAAAACAAACTGTTGACTCAGTGGGTAAGGCGGCATCTGGGGGTGTGTGGGAAATGGACAGTCGACATTTTGGGTTGAGACCCTGTGTCAGTTCTGAAGGTGTAAAGGGAGGATAGCTACTATATGCAAGTGAGAGGGAAGGAGAGGCTGGTAGGCAAAATGTGGAAGCAGGTGGTGATGGTGGGGGGGGATGTGGAAAGGTGAGCAGATAGAGCCATCCAACCTCTTGAGTTCTGAAAGAATTTTGTAAGTTTCAATGAGATCTCCCTTTCCTTCTAAACTCCGGAGCTTACAGTCCCAGTCTACTCTATCTCCCCTCGTGTATGGCAAACCCATTATTCCCAGAACTAGTCTATTTGCTGCACTCCCTTTATGGCAAGTACATCCTCGGGCAAGGAGAGCAAAACTGTCCACAGTACTACAGATGTGGTCTCCCCAAGACTCAATACAATTGCAATATGATTCCTTATTCAAATCCAAGGCTAACATATCATTTACCCTCTTGGTCACTTTTGTTCTTGCATGTTGGCCTTAAAAGGCTTGTGTACAAGCACACCTAGGTCCTTTCGACTAATATCTTAGCATTTAACAAACACATTCTAGTTTTTTTTAATGTGCACCAAAGTGGATGAGCTTGCATCTTTTGACATTATTTTCCATCTGCCATGTTCACGCCCATTCATTCAGCTTGTCTATATTCTCGAGGCCCTGGGAACAGCCTGTAGATCAGAGTAGTGCTGCTGGAAGGTGGTCAACTCGGTGAAAGACTCCCTTTGGTCTGCTTGAAATTTGTTGGTCTTCCAGTACAATGAGATGTCAGTCAGGGAATGCTGCCGACTGGCACATTCCAGGGTGCAGGAGTACGTGCTGAGGGATGCACTGAAGTGGTGCAGCCAATGTTAAGGCTCTGTGGGGAGGGACCACAGTCTGGGCTCCTTCTGCTACTGGACATGGAGGGGCAGAGTTGGGTGGGGAAGCCCCTTGAACAGTGAAAGGGCCTATCATCTCAGGGCCACATAAGTGGCTAAGGTGCTATGTTTTTTTAAAAAATGTTTACACTGCTGAATGTAATGACCATGAATGTAAAAAATTTTTTGCACTGTTTCTTCCTGTGTGTGTGTGTGTGTGTGTGTATGTGTATATAGATATATATATATATTATCAATAAAGTCTATTTTTTGGGGGGAAAAGTCCTCAAGGCCTCTTACATCCTCCTCCATAATTCTACCTTGTTGCGTATGGTCAGCAAACTCAAATATGGCATTTCATCCCTTCGTATAAATCATTAATGTAGAATGTGAATAGCTGGGGCCCAAGCACTGATCCTTGTGTGGTATCCCACTAGTCACTATCTGCCAACCTGAGAACGATTCATTTATTTCAACTGTATTTTGCCCGATAAGTGACTTGCCAATCCATGTCAGTGTATTACCTAATTCCCTGTGCTCTAACCTTGTTAACCGACCTCCTGTGTGGGACTTTATCAAAAAGCCTTCTGGAAATCCATATACACAACATCCATTGGTTTCCCCTAAGCTATTCTACTGTTCACATCAAAGAACTCTATTAGATTAGTCAAACATGATTTTTCCTTCTCAAATCCAAATTGACTCTGCTCAATCCTATTATTCTTTTCAAGGTATTCTGTTGTTGTATTCTTCATTATCATTTCCAATGTTTCGTTTTTCAAGCTCACCAACTTCTCCAGCTGTTTTTTTGCCTAAGTCATTTCCTTCAGTTCCTCATTCTCTAGTATATTCTTGATTCTCTAATATATCTGGCAAGTTTTGTCTTCTGTGGAGACAAATGCAAAGTAGTTGTTTACTTCCTTATTGCCTGTTATAAATCCTTCTGTATTTGTCAGGGGGGCCATATTTACATTTGCAAGTCTTTTCCAATTTGTGTACTTATCAAAATTCTTGCAGTCTGGCAACTTTATGAACTCCTTCCTTTGATCTAACATCTTTAACTTCTCTGGTCAGCCCACTGATTGTAAAAACACAACAGGAAATGTGATTAATGCATTAATGGATTTTTTGTATTTGCAACGTGTGCACTATTTCTTTAAATGCTAACCATTGTCTGTCCACTGTTCTCCCAATGAACCACAGCCAACTCTTCCCCCATGCCTTTATAGTATCCTTTGTGAAACTAGGAACTTAAATTTAAACATTGAATTGCATCACTTTCAATCCCACTGTAAAATTCACCATATTATTGTCACTCTTCCCCAAAGACCCTTGATGACAAGATTTCAATCAATTTCTTCTTAATGCACAAAATGAGATCCAAAATGGCCTTTTCCCTTTGTTGGTTCCTTAACATGGTCTAGAAAATCATCTCTAATAATTCCATTAATTCCTTTTTGACTTTTATTACAGCAAATGTGATTTGTCTGGTATATATGGAGGTTAGTCTCCCATAATTACAGTATTACTCATGTCGCATGCACCTAGTTTCCTGATTTTATGCTATTAATCATCCCAGCCTCTGGCCACCACTGCAGGAGTTCCTAAGGGTAGTGTCCTAGAACGAATTCGGCTAATTACTGCCAACCTAGTCTACTTTCAATCAACAGCAAAGTGATGGAAGGTGTCTTTGTGTTGATACTGCTATAATTTGCTCACCAATACCCAGTTCGTGTTTTACCAGGACCGCTTGCATCCACACCTCATCTGTAGCCCTGGTCCAAACATTGACTAAACAACTGAATTCCAGAGATGAGGTGACAGGGTTGTGGATAGCCTAGAAACAAAGTTTTTCTTTCCTTTTATTGCATCCACAGGATTCTACAACAAGTCCCAGCATCCTTGGGCAAGGGAAAATTGCTGCTGCCCAACAATCCTTGCTGCAAGTGCTGCATGAAAGTAGGACTGAATTCAGCCACAAGGGGCCTTTCCTCATCAACACTCATTATCCTAATGTCATAGATTATGATTGGCTATTTGGGTGAGCAACTTGACTGCAACAAAAGTTAGCCCCTTCACGAGAGCTGGGAAATGAAAACTACAAACAAATCAGTTCATTCCTAGCTTCTATGCTTAATAATTGCCAATTGTAATAGTTTCATTTACTGAGGTCATAATGTAGCAGAACCATTTACTTACACCCTTTCACTTAAGCTTGTCAATTTAAAAAAAACTGGAAGAGAGTGAATGAGAATAGACAGCTGGCATGCCACTACATTTGCCATGGTGACTGTTACAGAGTGAGGGAGGAGGTGGAGCTACCTTCCTGTCTGCAGAATAGTGCCTCTTTCAGAGGGAATGAAAAGTAGATCATCAGAATGGTATTTGAAAATGAACATGCTACAAATTCCTTTACTGGGATTGTTGAAACCTAAACCTTCTCATCCAGCTAAAATAAGCTAGTCACTTCCTTTCAGACTTGTGGAGTACTAGAGTCCTCCAATCTATCCAGGGACATGTTTTATCAGATTACTACTGCCTTCTTCAGATAGTGCAAGAAGTCTGTAGTAATGTGGCCACAAAGACACTTGTGTGCCAAATTTTCAAAATTAATTCAGACATTAGCACTTTTTATTTGTTCACATTTTGCCACGTAGGCATCCTAGCAGGGCCAGCATTTATTGCCCATCCCTAATTGTCCTTGAAGGTGGGGGTGAGCCACCTTCTTGAACTGTTGCAGTCCTCTCTGGTAAAGGTGCTCCCACAGTGCAACTGGGGAGGAAGTTCCAGGATTTAGACCCAGCAATGATGAAGGAATGGCCATGTATTTCCAAGTCAAGATAGTCTGTGACTTGGAGGGGAACCTGCAGGTAGTGGTGTTCCTATGCACTTAAAACTCTTGTTATATAGCATAGAAACAGGCCCTTTGGTCCAACCCAGCCATGCCAACCAAGTTGCCTTCCTGAGTTGGTCCCATTTGCATGTGTTTGGCTGCCTTTGGTGATAGAAGTTGCAAGTTTGGGAGCTGCTGTTGGAGTTGCTTAGGTGAGTAAATGCAGTGGTAGATGGTACACTGCAGGCACTGTATGCCACTGGTGAAGGTTAAGGTAGTAGATGAGTACCTATTGAGTGGGCTGTTTTGCTGAATATTTTGAACTGCAGTCATCCAGGCCAGTGGGGAGTATTCCAACATGCTCCTTTTGTACCTTGAAGATGGTGGAAAGGCCTTGCAGTGTCGGGAGTTGAGGTCACTCACCACGGGATACCTAGTCCCTGATTTGCCCTTGTGGCCACAGTATTTATGTGGCAGGTCCAGTTGGGTTTCTGGTCAGTGGTGACCCCCCAGAATGATGGTGGCGATGGTAATGCCATTGAGGGTCAAGCATAGGTAGTTAGGCTCTCTTGTTGGAGATGGTCATTGCTTGGTCCTTTGAGGCATGATTGGTACTTGCTACTTATCAACTGAACCATGGAAGTATTTTCCACAGTACTGATTGACTTCAGTTTTATCAGGGCTCCTTAATGTCAAAGGTAATCACTTTCACCTTGCTTCATTTCTGAGGCTGCTTGATGTGCTCAGTATTTCTAGAATTTTCTGTTTTAATCAAAATTTGTACAATACATCCTGGGAGTAAGATGGCAAATAAGTATTCCTGAAGTGAGCTTGCAATAATTGTTGTTTCAGGCTGTTCACTCAATTGAGCTGGTATCAGGAACATCTTAAAGGCTTTCAAATGAGCTCAAGAATAATGCACATTGTTAAATACAGTTTAACTCCCAAAGCTAGGGAGCTATTATCAGAGTCCAGGCCAATTAAAACAAGTTTGCTACTTCCTCCAGCTTCACAATTTGGATCAAATTTTAGACATTCTTGTTTTATGTTTGTTATTTGTTGCCACAAAATGTACATGGAATGTGGCAAGAGGGTATAGGACTCCTTTTTGAATGAACTCACAAGGGAATTTCATAGATGGTCAGGGAAAAAGGCCACTGTCATTCTATTTGGGGTTTTCAGTGGTTGGGCTCAATTCTCAATTCTATAATCTGGCAAATGTTGCCACAGTAGTTGGGGGGGGGGGGGGGGAGACCACTCCAGATGAAATCTGATAAATAAAAATATTAAGTTACAGCTTTAGAAACATTTTATCTGCAGATGAAGTTCAAGATGCTTTTGGGTCATTGAAGCACCAGTAATACTAATGTATGGTTTCTTGTTTCCTCCCCTGGTGAAACATTGTGATTTGATGACAAGCTTCCTGTAATTGAACAGATATTTAAGTGCAGACTTCAGTGACATGATCTGATTTTTTTTATTTTAACTCTGTCCGAACACTATGAGCTATAAGGGAGCATCAATTACTTGTAGGTTTGTTGGGGATTTGGCTGAAGCTGAGATCTATTCCAACAGGTAATAACAAAAGGGAAACCCAAATCCCCATGATAAGTTTCCCATGTTGCTATATTCTGTCACTACTGTAGTCAATTCTCCCAAGCTGTACAATGATTTCAAGCTGTAGTCAATTTCCTTTTAAGAGATGAAGCCTATTTCAGCGTGATGCACAATTGCTGACATTTTTGATATCTAACAGTGCTAATGTGAGGAAGGTAATAATTGATGTTTACAAAGTGCTTTCATAAGGATTATACAGAAAAATCACACATTATTAGCATGGAGTTCAACTAATGTGGGTTGCTGTATGTCACTTTAGTGCATGTTTTATAACCTAATAAATTGCTAACCTAATGTGTCACAATATACATAGTAAGAGGTGTTTTTGTGTTTTTTTTTCACTCAATTATCAATTTCTTGCTTACAAACTTGTGCTTAAGAAATTTTAAGAAAAAACAAATTGACCTCACCAATTTAAGACCAAAACTGGAAAGTATAGGTGAGAACATTGGATAAAGCTGGTTAGCTCACGCCCACTTTGGCTTTTAAAACCATGTAGACTTCAGTGGGTAGAGACCCATGTCCTGGCAAAGAATAGATTGAGGTGGATGAGAAGGTACTATATTCCTGCCATTTTGAGAAAAGCTCAAGGTTTCCTTTGCTAACAAATTCCTGCTTTAATAGCCACCTTGGATATTCTGTTGAAAGAAGCACTTATGGCTAGATTGGCACCATTTAATGCATGTGGTACAAAAGAACTTAAGAAACTGGAGCAGGAATTGACCAAATGGCCCTTCAGCCTGCTTCACCATTTAATAAGGTCACAACTGATTTGATCCTGTCTGTTCCCCATAACTAGTGATTTTTCCCTATTAACCAAAACTCCTCTCTTGACATTAAGCATACTCTAACTCTGCAAGTTTTGTTAGAGAACTCCAGAGACTCCCCTGAGAGAAGAAATTCTTCCACATTTCCATTTTTAAATGGGCAATCCTTTATCCTCAATTGAATGTTACCAGTCTTGCACTGTCATAAAATCTTTAAAAACTGAGTGTAAAGAGGGAGGCCAGTGATCCCATTGGACAACAGTAGTTGTGCTTAGGCCCACAGCTTCACCTTTTTGTCCATATTTCTGCAGCTTCCTCATCCTTGGGTACCTGTCAAGTCTCTTTTAAAAGTTATTCATGGAATTAGCTTGCACCAGATTTTCAATGGAGGGTCCCAGATTCCAATAATAGTGTGAAATAATTTCTCTGGATCTCCCTTTATAGGTAGCAATTTCATGCTAAGTTTTAAAATTAGACTAAGTCCGAAGGAGCTATGCTGCTGGTTGGGATTAGTGCATACCTTCCATCCATGATAACTGTTGCTTGGAGATGCTCTGGAGAGAGATGTTTGAAAAGCTCTCTCCTTAGTGATATAAAATGAATATGTAGGTCACTATGCAACTGATCCTTTCCATGGTATGGGAGTCAAATTTCTTGATATCATTTTTCTATGGTTATTTGTCTGAACCCCCAGCTGGATGTGTTACAATGAATCCTGGGAAAATGAGTGTACCTGTCTGTAAATGATTGACCAGAGAATAGTAATATTTCTTGGGCATAGTGAGTGGCTCTGCTCTGCTGGTTATGTAATGAAAGAATAGATCTTGCTCTGCCCTAGGCTACAAGAACATTTCTGAGGTGAGATCTGGGATTTCCTCATGGGTGAAGAAGAATGCCATTACAAGGGTGAGCCAGTTCTGTCTCAACCCAGCATTGGGAGAAGACTGGATGCTGTTCACTCAACCCATTGTGAGGGGATGCTATGGAAATCTGAAGAACGTGAGCAAGGTTTGGGGAAAATAGTAGCTTTTAGGGAAATGAGGAGAAAGTAGTATTTGTGAGGTAAAATTGGGAATTTGTTCTCGTTGGGAAAAGTACTAAATGGACAGCCTCCCCAAATATGGTTTGGATTCTGGTAAGTGGTTATTCCTTATGAGCTGGATAAAAATGGGAGCATTAGAAACTGCTTAGTTATTCTTTTGCTGTGCTGCATCTCTCCATGGACTTGAACCTCATACTTTCAGATATAAATAAATCTGTCTGCTACCCAGAGAGCAGCTTGCAAACAGCTCCAAAAATTTGCTAATGGAATTTAAGCCTTGGTGTCTACTGTGGTTTCGGGAAACTGATTGCTAAAAGATTTTGAAAGAAACAACTACATTTAGCTGATTCATACTCATAATGTTAATGAATCCAGTTTGCCCAGAATTTGGTTCTTATTTTCTGGTTTTTTTTCAGAGGCCATTCTACCATTGTGCCTATGTCTTTGATACAATTTGTAGCACTAATCTGCTCTTGGTAATGCAGCAGATTTTTAAAATTATGTCCACATCAAATTCCCTTTTGAAAGTTACCATCAAATCTGTTTCCACTGTCCTTTGAGGTACTTTCCAGATTATAGCTCGTAATGTCCTCTTAAATCTTCTTGTGACGAATGAAGGCAACTTCTCTTTCTATATCGATTTTATCAAAAACACTTCACGAAGTTATCCAAAATCAGTATTTTTTTTTTGCCTCTGTTATTTTTCAGTTTCCTCTATCCAGTCTGGAAACATGCCCTACTACTAACTGTAAGGCCAGGCTTCTGTTTACCTTTGCCAATTTCTAACAATCCTCATTAGCTGGTTACCAAAAGTGAAATGGGGTTTGATTCTTGAGGGGTTTGTGGGGAGAGGAAGGGAATGGTAATAAATGTGCAAAGGTGCTGACCTCTTTCTGTACACTTTGACACTACCTGCTTTTGTTGTTGGGAGAATACCTTTCCACAATGTCTGGCTGTGCTAAAGTGGTGGTAGTGTGGAACACATACACAGGAAGTTAGGGCCGCATGGTGGTGCAGCTGTTAGTGCCAGTGCCTCATAACACCAGGGACCTGGATTCGATCCTGGCCTTGGATGCTGTCAGTGTTAAACTTGCACATTCTTCCAATGAATGTATAGTTTTCCACCAGGTGTTCTGGAGTCTTCCCACATCCCAAAGATGTACTAGTATGTCAATTGGTTGCTGTAAATTACCTCTTAGTCTTGGTAAGTATAAAAAGTTGATGAGCGTAAGAGAGAATAAGGTGTAAACAAAGAGGATGGATGGGATTGCTCTGCTGGGAGCATGCATGAATGGGCTGAATGGCTCCTTGTGTTGTAATCTGTCCGGCTCCAAATATTTAATAATTAATTGGGTTGCAAACTTTCCTATTTTTCTGGAATATCCAGGACAATGTGGTGTGGAAGCTGGGTGAAAAATGTATTCTTAAAACAAGGGGTTGGGAAAAGTCAAGAATCATACAGTTGAGTAGTGAAGCATCTAATTGATATGGGAAGGCTAGGTCTATCCCTATGGCACTATCAGGTGACCAATGGAAGTATGAGGATTGGGCAGTTAAAAGTGGAAGGTACTGCACTGTCATGGAACTTCCTGGAACAGCAGTGACTAAATGATTTAACCATGAAAGCCCTGAGTTTATTGTTGAAATGTGCTGTTCTAGCAAAAGAAACCTGAGCAGATATTGTTTCCTGTATTGAAATGCATGCAGGACAAATGCAACTGAGATGCTAGTGCTCAGTTGGCTTGTTCAAGTCCAGACATTAAGAATTGCTTGCCAGAACACACACTTTGGTCTGCACAATCATGTAGAGCTGAGCACATCAATGGAGATGTGCCAACTATGTGCCTGAGTAGTCAGTTTTGAGAATTTGAGTTTTTCAACTTGGATTTGCTGGTAGGATCTTGGGTTTTTAAATCACACAGGGACCTGTGACTAAGGGATTGTGCTGAATGACTTGAGTTTCCTCTAACAGAATTTCGAAGCAGAGGTAAACTTTACATGGTAAAGACTGTGTGAAGTGCAGAAGGTGAAAGGTGTAGGCAGATTGGCTGAGAATTTGGGGGTGACTTGTTATCTAATCTCAGTGGTTGGGCTGCTACTACAGTTATCCTCAGCAGCTCTGAGTGAGGACTAGGAATGCCTTGGTCAGGGTTCTAGCTTCTGATCATTCTCCAGCAACTCGTGCTGGAGATGTGGGTTCAGGAACTTCCCAGAGCAGACTGAATCTACCATGGTTTTGATGCCCACCTTTGCAGAATAGCTCATCAACACTCACAGTCCACACTTGTGTGTAAATAACAGCCCACCTAGGTGTGAGGTAGCAGATTGTGCAGTACCTATGAACTTGTTCCAGAACAAGTCAATGCCTTCAGGGAAGAGTAAAAGAAAATTAACCAAAGTGGAGCATAAAGAAGGAATTTATGGTACTTGTGGACTTGAGATCAAGAGCCTGTCGATTTATTGAAAAAGCAAAAGGCTTGGTCTTTGTGTTGGTGCATGCTTTAACATCTATTAAGATACTGATCTAATTAACAAATTGATTTAAAAATGTTTCGACTTCATGTAACTTATTAAATTTGTATAATTTAATGTACTTCTTAGTTAATAAGCAGCAGGCTTGGTCCTTTGCTAATTAAGTAATGACTAAGGCAGGCAGGATCCTTAATTGAAAATCTATTGTTCTGGTTATAGTGATTGTAATGAGTCAGTGGTGGAGTCAGAAAAGATTTTGAACACAATCTGCAGTGGCAAACTTGAGATCTTGAGCAAGATGCAGGATGAAGGGGATATACTGAGACCCAAAAGGTAGGGTGGAGGTGGGGAAGCCCCTTGAAGTAATGGCTGCTCTCCTCAATGAGTTATGAATGAATGTAGTGCATCACAAAGCATCAGTGTACTTGTATATTGATTAAATAGCAGTGGCCATTTTGTTCACTATATATATGTGTGTGTAAAGATCCATTTACTCAAACACTAATCTGCTGAATATGTAGAACTTTGCTACTCTTCCATAAGCATGACTCTCCTTAAGATTCATATTTACTGCAGCTTCAGTACAGAGGGATGATCTGTCAATCAATTGTGAAACTAGGCATATAACCAATAAGGAGTGAAAATCCTGACATTACAAGTGCTGGAAATCTGGGTGGGAGGGGGATGGTAGCAGGTGGAAAAAGTGAAGGAACAGACCAATAATAGTTACTATAAGATGACTGTCCTGTACATCTACAATAACAGGATGCTTTTACATTACAGGACTGCAGTTTCTCAGTACTGCCAGCAGCATCTGCCTGTTTTAAGATATCTTTACTGGTCACATGTACATTGAAACACAGTGAAATGCATCTTTTGCGTAGTGTTCTGGGGGCAGCCCGCAAGTGTCGTCACGCTTCTGGCACCAACATAGCATGCCCACAACTTCCTAACCCGTACGTCTTTGGAATGTGGGAGGAAACCGGAGCACCTGGAGGAAACCCACGTAGACACATGGAGAATGTACAAACTCCTTACAGACTGTGGCCAGAATTGAACCCAGGTCGCTGGCACTGTAATAGCGTTATGCTAACCGCTACACTACTGTGCCTGCTTAAACAGCAGGAAACTCGGTAGCAGTGGGTGGGTGTTAAGTGTCATCATTATAGTAAGAGTCTAGAATCGTGAGGAAGCCTGTTGGGCTAGGAGCTAACTGTTGGGATTTTACAATTGTCCAGCAACTCATTATCCCTTAGCCAGCCCAGAAGTTGCCATATTCATTCAATGTCACAGCTTCCTACAGCTGCAAGGTTATCAGTCCAGCAGCATAAGTGCAACTCCATCATACTCACAGGTTAAGGCTAGTTGTTTAAGCAAAGTAAACAGCAGGTGTTAGTCCTGGAGGATTTTCTCCCCTGGACTCTTTTTGTATTCCACAGGGAGCTAGATTGGGAATGAGTCTGGTTTTGTGTTCATTATTGGTATCTGCCTAAGTCACCCAGGGACTGAGTTGGTTGAGCATGACCATTTACATAGTAAGTCTTTTCCTCTGAGGAGTGCAGCTATTCTCACCACCCCCCCCACCCCCACCCCCACCCCCATTCAGCACCAAGAGGGTATGGAGGTTATTTAACTTCAATATTTTCAATTATGTTGCACTTTCAAAGGCACTCCACGGGAATGTTACCATATTTTTTTAAAATTGGAGGCAAAGAAGATGATAAATGGGTAAGGTGTCTCGATGTTTGGCCCAAAAGCTAGACTTTGACCAACATCTGAAAGGAAGACAGTACGGTGGCGAGTTATAGAGAGGGAATGACAGGATTTAGAATGTAAATAGGTGAACACATTGATGTTAAATTTAAGACGAAGGAAGTGGCCAAGAATTGGAGGGTTGTGGGGCTGGAGGAAATTAGACAAGGAGTGGTGAGACCATGGAGGAATTTGAAAACTAGAATGAGTATTTTAAGGCTATTACTGAAACAAGCTGAAGATCATCAAACACAGTGATGGATGAATGGGACTTATTGAGAATTGGGACAAAGGCAGCAGAATTTTGAATGAGCTGGTTTATGAAGGTGGGAAATTTACAGCTTTTTCTTAAACACAGTTTTTATTGGGTGTTGCCCCACTGCGATGAAAGATTATGCAGGCCCAGGCTAAACACTTCCTCCACAAAGGCTGCACCCCTTTAAGAGAACTACATTCAATAGAAACATTTAAATTGGCATGAAAGGAATAGATCAATGTTTGGAGATAAGTGATTATTTCATGGGCTGCTTGCCTTGTTGCTCTTTCTATTCCACAAATTGGCTACCTCTCTGTGTCAAAACATTTAGTGGACAGCAGGCAGTTAGGTTGGGTAAGTTTTTTTTTGCCTCCACCCAATCTATTTGCCAAATTTTAGGAGTGAGGTAAGAAAGAAATGATACTGAATTCTTAAACCAATGCTTTGAATGCAATAGATAGTGAATCGTTCAATTTAGCCCCATCCTGTCCTGCCCCATGCTACGGAAATGCCTATTCTGTACTTTCCTGTGAAGCTGCATTGCTTAATGTTATCTGATATGTACATCATTACTGAACTTTTTTAAGACTGTGTTTTCTGGCAGTTTGTGCTTGTGCTTTTTTTGCTATATTGAAGTTATGCTCATGCTCTGATTGACAGTATAAATACTGGCATTTGACTCTGCCCAATTCCTTGCTTTCTCAGAGGAGGAATTCTGATGTATAATAATTGCACTTTAAATGAGTGAACGTTCTGGGAGGGATTCCAGGATTAAAATTGAGTTGTTTAATTTGTTGATAACATCGACTGCAGAAGCAAAGCTTGAAAGCTTTCATCTGAGCCTCTGGATGTGATTAGAATTTTGGAGTGACTCAGTTTTCCATTGCTTATTTTTGAGTCATTGCAAAGGGAAATGAGGCCAGAGTGAAAATCTCTAGTAGGGAGACTTTTTTTTAAATATAAAACAAAATCCTGGTTCTGACTGAATCTTCCATCATTCTAAGGCTTTCCCTTAACACTCAAGGGTCTGTGTATTAACACCTAATGAAAGAAGCATGCAAGATGGACCAACTTTGAATGATAATTTTACGTTTATTGAGTGACGCAGATAATGATTCCTTGTGTGACATCTGGATTCTGAAGCACAAGAATGAACATGCAGCAAGTTGCAAAAGAGCCTGATTCTCTGGTGCCATCCTTGAAGAGTTCAAACTCAGGACCCTTTGATGTCAATTAGAAGCTAATTGTTTTTGGTCACTTCCAATTCTTAACTGCTTGACTCATGGATTTGGAGTTGGGCCAGATTAAGTGTCAAAAAAAAAAGTAGGAAATGACTGACCACATTACTTATTTCTGTGTACTACTGTAATTCACTTGTGATTACTTGGTATTTTATACCAAGTAGGTTTTCTTCAACGTTGCCATTGCTTGCAGTGACTGGGATGAAATGCAGTTCTTTAAGAATCTGGATATCATGTAATGTATCTGTAATGTAGTATTGTTCTGCTAAGGTTGAGTAGTATCTCTTTTAGGCTATAAAAGTCTAATTGTTGTTAAGTAAAGCCAGGCTCATTAATTGGAGTTTAATTATCCTGAAGACTTTGCACATTTTTGTGCTGCTGGTATATGAAATCTGCATGACTGTTCTTAATGTCATGGCTAGTTTGTTTCCAAAGTGATGTCAGTATCTATTATAAGTACAATGCACTGTCTATTATGCACATTTGCATTAAAGCAATACCTAAAAATGGGGTGACAAAAATCCACCCCCCCCCCCCCCCCCCACAACGTTTTTGTCTCCAGCCTCATTCTTGTTTTCCAGTGGTTGTATGAGCTTTCGGGGAGGGGATTTCTCTTTTCCAAACAACCAGTGAGACTTCCTTTCAACCAATATAACTGTTTCTTGAGAAAGTTGAGTCACAGTCCTAAATAGCTGCTGGCCTACTGGTTCCTCCCCCTTCCTGACCTTCTCCTTGATTTCCCATTTGTCCTTCCTTGTCTTTAACTCTTGGCCCTTCTGATCTGTGTTGAGCATTGGTGCTCATTGGGCACTTGACACTCCCTCCAAAGCACAATAAAAATACTAGAATGTTTTAAAAATGTTATTGGCTGTACATTGAGTAATGCTGTTGCTCAGCACATATTTCAGGATGCAATAATACTCATCTACACTTCGTTGGACCCTTTTTCCTGGGTGGTGAGAGATGCACATTGTTTTGCCTTGAATTGTCTCTTCTCAACTTGCCTCGATGGGCAAGACTTTTACAGTGTTAACTATATGCATGAAGGATGGGAAGTGTGAGCAGATATTGTTTATTTCCCTAACCTTACAGCTGTTGTTTAAAACTTCTTCTGTTCTTGAATCTGCTCCAAAACTAAGTGAGATAAGCTTCACCAGGACAGATGGTATGTATTTAGTGTGCTCTGAATACTGCCCACTTGTTCCCTGAATGTCAGCTAGCTGATTAATATTGTGATGTGTACTTTGAGCGTTATCTACAAAAATATTACATCTATTTCCTTTATATCAAGGTATTGCAGAATGGAATTTGAGATTGCCTATTCAAGACAGTGGTATCTGACAAGAATAATCAAACTGTAGTATCCTGTGAGATAAAGCACAGGCGCACTATGCAGCTGCATGGTCCTCCTCAGCAGAGCCAGGTTTTCCATTTTCACAAACCTGCTTATGAATGAAAGTCCTCATTCAAGTTGTTCTTGCCGTTGATGAGGCATTTTCAAATTGGTTGGAATCAGGTGGGAAAAATATAATTGCTGAAAATATCACTATATATTCAGGAAATTTGGCCCAAACCAGCTGAATTAAGGTCTGACCAATACATTGATTAATTGCTAGAGTCTTTGAGGAGAACACAACCCTGCTAGGTGTGGAATCATTACGGTGGTATACCACACTTCTAAGGAATTGGAAGCAACAGCAGTAGCTGCTCTGCTAAGATTGGCAACTACCCCATTGTTGGAGCTCTGTTATGGTGCTGCAATATTACAGCAGAATTGATCAATCTTCTGCTAGCACCTTGCATTATTATAATTGAAGTCAGATTATGAAAACCAGTAAGTGACGTTGATTGTGTTGGATGGTTCTTCCCAACTAACTGTTTCGCATTGCCTCTACCTTCTAAAATGCTGTGACACCTATCAAGGTATGGTTCCAAGCACACAGGGAGGTCTTTGGAATTTCCTATTCAACTAGTCTTCAGAGTTTAACCCAAACAGTCAAGAGTGTTGAAACCGACGATGTGAAAGTTCAGGCAGGCTGTAAAATGGGCATATCAATAGCCTGTCCTGGTCCAACCATGTGCATGCCACAGCCAAGAAAGCTCACCAGTGCCTCTACTTCCTCAGGAGGCTAAAGAAGTTTGGCATGTTCCCCCTTGACACTTTTTTATAGATGCACCACAGAAAGCATCCTATCTGGATGCATCACAGCTTGGTACGGCAACTGCTCTGCCCAGGACTGCAAGAAACTGCAGAGTTGTGGACACAGCTCAGCACATCACAGAAACCAGCCTCCCCTCCATGGACTCTGTCTACACTTCTCTCTGATTCGGTAAAGCAGCCAGCATAATCAAAGACCTCACCCACCCTGGCCATTCTCACTTCTTTGTCCCACCTCCCACCTCCCACCCCCCCCCCACCTTATTGGGCAGAAGATACAAAAGCCTGAAAGCACATACCACCAGGCTCAAGGACAGCTTCTATCTCATTGTTATAAAACTTACTGAACAGTCCCCTAGTATGATAAGATGGACTCTTGACCTCACAGTTTACCTGGTCGTGGCCCTTGCACTTTATTGTCTGCCTGCACCGCACTTTCTCTGTAACTGTAACACTTTGTTCTGCAGTCTGTTATTGTTTTCCCTTGTACTACCTCAACACACTGTTGTGATGAATTGATCTGTATGGATGGCATGCAAAACAAAGTTTTTCACTGTACCTCGGTACATGTGACAATAATAAACCAATTTATCATATGGTGCAAACCTGTTCCATACCCACCAGTCAGGTTAGGTTGGAATTATTGGTGGCTTATTTTCCAAAATCAGTCATCACAGTTGATTCTGATCCTCCTTTCGCCTGATGTAGGCCAGATGCTCTTTCCCCCTTCTCTCAATCATTCACCAGACTTGGAACAACCCAATGTCCTGTTCAGACATATCTGCTGTTTCTATACATCTATTTTTGATTTATTTCATTTCATTCATTGCTGTATTTGTTTCCAATGCCTTTTTTAGGCTTCCTCTTCTCCATACCCAGACAGAGCACAAGGTAGTGGCTTTTTGTAAACATTCCCAAGAGAAAGACATCCAAACTGGTTAGTGGGAAGTAAATACTAGTCAGCCACATTGGCTCAACCTTGCCATCCTTCCCATAAGATGTAACTGGCAGAAGAGGTGCACACAAGAAAAAACCTCTTGGGCTTTTGTTTCAGTTGCATCTGTATTTTTTTTAATATTGCATCCTTGCTGAAATGTGAGTGCCAGATTTGATTTCCCAATCTGTTCTGATGAGAATGTCACTACTGGTCTCAGCTTGGCTGGCTTCAGCTGAAATTCCTTACTAACAAGTTGTTGTCTAGACTGACTAGTGTTTAATAGGTCAGCATCAGTGGTTCTATACAGCCTCCATCCAAGCAGGACTGGCCAATTTCAGGGGAAGGAAATGTAGATCCGAAAACAGAATAGAAGGTTTAATACAAAGGATTATAAGGTGGAAGGTGGACAGTGCACTTGTGAGGTGTGGCTGTTTAATTGGGGGTGACTAATTGTCTAGGAATGCTGTGCTGTACATAAAAATGAAACCATTAACATAAGCAGTGAAAGTAATGGCAAAGTGTTTTATTATAATGCTTTGACCTTTTCGCATGTCAAATATTTCATATATAAATGGCTCCATTTGTACTGGATACAGAAATGAGAGGTGATTCCATTCACAAATGGAGCTTGTTGCAACAATAAGGCCATTTCAAGTGTTTCTCATAGCATGCAGTAAGTTGCTTTGAAACAAATTATGAATTCTAAACCAAAGTAAAATTCAGCCCTTTGAATCTGCTCTGCCATTTGGTACCATCGTGGCCAATCCTCTCTCTCACACCGTATTCCCATTCTCTCCCTCTCCTCCTCCTTGGACTCTGTCTTTACCTCTCGTTGCATATTCAAAGACCCCACCCACCCGGGACATTCTCTCTTCTCTCCTCTTCAATTGGGTAGAAGATACAGGAGCTTGAGGGCACGTACCATCAGACTTAAGGACAGCTTCTACCCCACTGTGATAAGACTATTGAACAGTTCCCTTATACAATGAGACTTTAACCTCACAATCTACCTTGTTGTGACCTTGCACCTTATTGCACTGCACTTCCTCTGTAGCTGTGACACTTTACTGTTATTGTTTCTACCTGTACGACCTCAATGCACTCTGTACTAACTCAATGTAACTGCACTGTGTAATGAATTGACCTGTACGATTGGTTTGCAAGACAAGCTTTTCACTGTACCTCAGTACAAGTGACAATAATATACCAATACCTTAACGACACCCAGCCACATGGCCAACACAGCCCTCTGGTCGTGAATTCCACAGGTTCACCAACCTCTGGAAAAAGTTTCTCCTCTTCTCAGTCCCAAACCGTTTGCCCCATATTCTGAGATTAAAGCCCCTTGTTGCAGGCACCCCACACCAAGGGAAACATCCTCTCTGCATCTGGTCTGTCTGGTCCTGTCAATTGGATTCTCTCTTGTTCTTCTAAACTCTAGTGAATGTAAACTTGGTCAACCCAATCTCTTCTCGTACGTCAGTCCCACCTTCCCAGGAACGTGTCTGGTGAACCTTTGCTGCACTCTATGGCAAGTACATCCTTCCTTGGGTAAGGAGACCAAACTGCATGCAATACCCTGAAGAATAGGTTGTGCAAACCCTGCTCATGAAACTGCTGAGAAAACTGTTAAGGTTTTTCAATATTTCTAAATGTCCATGATGAGAAATATTCAAAAGTATTTAAAATAAATGATACAGTGAGTAGAGCTGTTGCCTCATAGTGCCAGAGACCCGGGTTCAATCCTGACCTCAGGTGCTATCTGTGTGGAGTTTACATGTTCTCCCTGTGACCATGTGAATTGCCCCCAGGTGTTTCAATTTCCTCCCACATCCCAAAGATGGGGGTCTGAAGAGCCTGTTTCTGTGCCATATGACTCAATCCTTTTAAATAAGGGCTACCTTGGCACAGGATCTGCAAGCAGATTCCCAGCTTAAGTACCAGCAGGAATCTGTCAGCAAGTTTGGTACATTTGTCTTCTAACTGGAAGTCTCAAAGTTTTGAATAACTGTAAATGCTGACAGTTCATGATAGTTGCTGCCAAGTGCAGCACATAGTGCTGCTGCCTTGCAGCTCCACGGATCTGGGTCCAATGCTGATCTTGAGTGCTGTCTTTGTAGAGTTTGCACATCTCTGGGTGCTCTAGTTTCCTCTCATATCCCAAAGAGCTGCTGGCTAGTTAATTGGCTCTTGTAAGTGACCACTTTAGGTAAGTGGCAAAAGAAGTTAATGGGTATCTGAGACAAATTGCAGGAGTACAGGGAAATAAGGAAGGGGACAATAGGATTACTCTGCTGGGAGCTGGTATAGACATAATGGGTTGAATGGCTACCTCCTGTGTCATAATAAGTAAATAAGATTTTATTTAAAAAAAAATCCAAGCCTTTGAAGCTGGAACCATTTTCTGCACAAAAAGAGCTGGAGGAACTCAGCAGGTCAGGCAGTGTCCATGGAGGGAAATAAACAGTCAATGTTTCAGGCAGAGACTTCATCAGGACTGGAAAGAAAGAGGGCAGAGGCCAGAATTAGAACACGGGAGGAGTGGGAGGAGCACATGCAGGCAGGGGAGAGGTGAGTCCACGTGAGAGGGGGAAGGTAGTGGGTGGGGGAGAAGATGTAAGAAGCTGAGAGGTGATTAGAAGAGGCAAAGGGCTGAAGAAGAAGGAATCTGGTAGGAGAGGGCAGTGGACCATGGAATAAAGGATGGGGGAGGGGAGGAGAGGAGACAGGCAGGTCATCAAGGTGGGAGAAGGGAGCCACAGGAGTAAGGGAAGACAAAGGAGTGGGGGCGGGGGGAAGAAATTCAGCATCTGCAGAATTTGTGTCACCATTTTCTGCAAATGAGTGGCAGTAAGTAGATGAGATGAGAACTAACTGTGTGGAACAAAAAGAAAAGCTATTGCAGAACTTTCTCTGGCTGTAGACTGGGTTGGTAAGAGTGGAATCTACTGAGAACAGTGCTACTCGCACAAAATAAGAAAAATGTTGGGGGCAATGGTGAAGCTGACCATGTCAAAATGCAGGGAGTATAGGAAAATGAGGGGATGATGCACCCTGGTTGCAACCATTGAGAATATAATTTGTAAACTTTGAAGCTTGTTTCAGTCCTGTGGCAGGGGCAGAAGATCGATCAAGAAATTTAAATGGGAATTTTAGGCAAGAGGGTGAAGGTTTGAAAAATGATAATGTGTTTGTTCAGTGGTTTAGATGACGAAACTACGCTGGTATCCTGCTCAATACTGTCCTACAGTGCTCTTGTTCCCCCTGTCCGAACACTCACAAGTATGCATGCCTTGTATTTTTTATTTCCTTTTTAAAAGAAAAAGACATCTGCTGCATTGCCCCCTGTGCCAGGAACCTGGGGCTCCTGCAGAAATAGCATGGTGATCTCTTTGCTTCACTGGTTCACTCTACGCTGAGTGGCTGGGTAATGTGCAGTGGTTGCCTGTGAGGTGGTACTATGTGGGCCAGAGTGAGCTGTACAGCAAAGATGTGGGCCTCATGGCTGCACCCTGGCCAGCATGGTGAGTGGTCACTGGAATTGAGCTTGTCACTACAGAGAGGTCTCTATTCTGGGGAGAGCTGTGCAGCCAAGAAGGGGTGTGGGGGGAGTCAGCAGCTTCTGTCACATGCGACAGGAGGTGACGAGGGAAGACTGTAGGATCCAGGCCGTCTGTCAACACCCAGTCCCCAGCAATGGCCACACTCAGTGTGTCAACTGGGGTGCAGTTCTGAGCCCCACAGCTCAGTGTTGGGTATCTGCACCACTCACTCCAGCCCCAACCAACACCAACCCTCACAGGCAGCCATTGCATATTGCCTCTGCTCATTTTACATCTAGCTGTGGGATGTGAGATCACTTTAACCTTGTTGTGAATGCACCAGTGGTGGGCTGAAGCCTTAACCAGGTTCTGAGCTGGACAGGGGTTTGTGGCAGGTTCCTGGCACAGCAGTGTTGTCAGTAATACATCTCTATATATAATGTTATGTTGACACTTTTTAATGCTGATTCCACTTGTGTTCCTAGGAACACATCCTATGAGCTAAGGGAGGGAATTAGTGTAAATGGAATTTTTTTGGGCGATTGGCATCAGGAGCCAGAAATCGCGAAGCATATTCTCTGAAGTCTAATTTGCCTCAGCAACTATCAGACAAGGCATTGGCTGCTTTTCTGAATTTTTATTTTCCTGTCTGTGCCTAGAAACTGGACCAATGTGCTAATGCAGGTTTTGGTACAGAGACCAATCGATCACAGGAACTGAGAAGCATTTCATGTAGATAAGCTCCCATTGGGGATGTAAAAGGCAGGAGGTAAATCAATCATTTGGATAGGTTCTTATTGATTGAGTCTTAATTTATATTCCACAAAAGAATTCAACTTTTGTATTCCAAGGTGAAGTAAATTAGTCTTGATCTGAGACAACCTTGCCCTATCTGACTTGAATCCTGCTATTTTTTTAAAAATAAGAATGAAAATTTGCCATTTAAAATAAGAATAAAGAGTAATAACTTCAGGGACTCGTGAGGAAATTTGGATCCTGTCTAGGCCCACCAGCACCTTGCACTTTGAAATTCTCATCCTTCTTTCCAGATCCTTCCATAGCTTCACCCCCTCCTTTTTTTTCTCTCTAATCTTTCCAGCATATTAACTCTCTGAGATCTGTGTTCTGCCTCTTGATCATCCCTGCTTTTAATTGTTCCATTATTGGTGTAATTATGTATCTTCAACTGCCAAGATCCTAATCTTTGGAATCCCTCCCTAAACATCTGTGCTCCTCTCCTTAAGGCACTCTCTGAAACCTACCTCTGAGCTTTTTGTCATCTGTTCTGGTATTTCCTTGTGTAGCTTGGTATCAAATTCTATATCATAAATGTTGTAAAATATCTTACACATCATCTTGTCGCCTGTCCTGTTCTGTGTGGCTTCTGTTCACACTCCTTGTGATGCCCCAGTCTCAAGAGAAAGGCTTGTAAGTATGCTTGTGTCTGGGAGCAACTGATTTGTGCAAAGTTATGGAGTCTGGACAAAGTCCTTTAGCACCTACAAAAACACTTGAATTCCTGTAGCTTTAGCAACACTTAAAATCTTTAAGATCTCTCAAAAGCAACAAGCTTTTGTAGAGTTGTAGCAACAGCAAGAAGAAATCAGCCAACAACTAATGTAGGTAGTTGATTGGGCCAAATGTGAGTGCTGCTGCAGATGTTAATTTGGGAAGGATATGCTAGGAGTGGCACCAAGTATACCTGAAAATGAGGTGCAAATGAGCAACCACATCACAGGACTGCTTGCATGCTAAAGACAGAAGGCTCTGTGGGAGAACTTCAGAGAGACTGCAGCAGTTCAAGAAGACTGCTCAGTTCAGGTGTTCTGAACAGCACCTCATTTTCCGTCTTGGAATCTTGCAGCCTAACAGCATGACTATTGAATTCTCCCACTTTAGGTAATCCCCACCCCACCATGCTTCTTCTCTTCCCTTTCCTAGCCCTCTTTTTTTTCCCCTCTCTCCTCACTTTTGACCCATCCCCTGGTGGATCTGCTCTCCTCCTCCTCCTCCCCCACACTTGCCCATCACTGTCTCTTACCTGCATCTGCCTATCATCACCCTGTGCCCACCCCGCCTCCCCTCTTTTGTCCACCTATCACTGCTCTGCTTTTCCCTCCTATATATTGGGTTTTTTCCTATCTTCAGTCCTGAAGAAGGTTCCTGACCTGAAACGTTGACCACCTGCTTTTCTCCACGGATGCTGCCTGGCCTGCTGAGTCCCTCCAGCATCATCGTGTTTTTCATCTAGATTCCAGCACCTGCAGTCCTTTGTTTCTCTTCCAACCTAAGATGTGTGATTTGTACAAATTGTTATCACTAGTAATCAGATCACTTATCTACTGAGTTCTTTGTATATGTAGCTTTGAACAATCTTGTTTTGATCTGGGTGTGTCCAAGTGAATGTTATGTAATCTCTTTTCAGTTTATGTTTTGGATGTGTTTTGCAATTTGCATTGTTTGGATGGGAACAGTTAAGATTATTTCAAAATTTCCTATCAGATAATTTGATAAGTAAAATATACTTGCAAAGCTTAACAGAAATTGCAGATAACTGTTGAACAGTGTTGACAAACATTCAATTGCAGAAAAACAACTTTTTTTTTGTATTGCATTTCTAAGTAAATTGAAGGGGGTTGTGAAGTGAAACTCTGCAGACAAAAGATACTAAAGATTCAAGCACATCCTTGAAGGCCCTTTTTGTGGGAGTGGGGGGGGGGGAAGGGGAGAGATGCAAATTCCCCATTGACTCCTGGGAATCCTTAGCCCATGAATGCTAAAAGTGGAGGAGGAGTTTTTGGGGTGGTATTGAGAAACTCGAGGCAATGTGTCAGTAGTACTCAGCCCTGGATGATCAGCAGAAGGAGTGCACTTCACAAATTATCCACCCATCAGGCACATCCTGCCCCATATTGGTCTCATCAGTCACCTCGGAACCAACAAAACCAGAATGAAAGCAAGTCATCCTGGATACCAAGGTACTGCCAAAGAAGTATTTGTCACATAACATACTTCCCTTACTGAACTACCTGAAAATCATAATGCATCCAAGTTGGTGATGATCTGTCTCTGGATGTCTGATTGGCTCAGTGGAATTCTGAAGTGATATATTGGCCAATTTGGGACAAGCCTTAAGGTTCTGCCACTGTTCCAAGTGTGTTACCTAATTTGGGCTTGAAAACAGACCTAATATTAGACTCTTGCAGTGCAATGGAACACCTGCTCTGTAAGAGTCTAATATTAGATTAAAGAAGCCAAAGTGGAGAAAACATTGATACCAAAATAAGGATCTATCTTGGATATCTTTAGGATGCTTATAAATAAGATGTGTTGTAACATTGACTGAATGTATCAGCCATTTTTTAACAGCAGACAGCAAGTACCCTTCATTCTTGGATACCTTTCCTTTGTCCAATTAAATGTGAGACTGGACACTTGAACATGTAGATGGGTACAATGTTAGGGGAGCAGTATTTTCTCTCATGTAATCTCAATGTTCTCTCTGCACCTATAGTACAGACATTTGCTGGGAAGCAATTCCGTAGATGGTGCTGGGCTTCCATGTGGCCATTCTTCATGAGTAGGTTGGTTAATAGGAAAAGACGTTTGTGTCTTCCATTAAATGTGATTTTAAAAAAAACCATTAGCAAGACAAATAATCATGTCATCTAAAATGTTGCCAGACAATCACGACTGGTACATAATTGACTTTTATGGAGATCCTCTGCTATTTGTATTGATTCATCCATCAATAATTTAAATCGTTGAATCAAACAGGGTATAGTAGCATAATGATTAATTTACTGCACCAAAAGTTCTGAAGCCTGGGCTAAAGATCTGACGACACAAGTTCGAATCCCACTGGGAAATTTTAAATTTAAGTCATAAATATATTTGAAATTTAGATTTGTTGATAGTGACCATGAAACTACCAGATTGTAAAAAAATCTGTTAATTTGTTTTCTTTTTCTCTCTGGGAATAAAATCTGCTGTCCTGAACCAATCTGGTCAGTATGTGGCTCCAGACCCACAGCAATCTGGTTGACTTTGAAATGGCCCAACAATTACTTAGTTCAAGGGCAATTCAATATAGCCTTGCCTGTGAAGCCCATTCTGTGAAGAAATGGCAAATCATTTTTTTTTAATTAAATAGTAATTGGGACGGTGTTGATTGGGATCAGCATCTTGGATTTGCGTTAGTTCAGGCTGGAAAATTTTAGATTAAGACTCTGGACAATGTGGACTATTTCCCCAGGAGCCACCTCTCGGTGAAGGCAGACTCCTATGATGAAGTTCCTCACTGCTTTCAATGTGCCAGCTCGCCTTTGAATCAGAATCAGTTGTCCAACACAGAAACTGGTCTTTTGGCCTGACTTATCAATGCCAACCAAAATTCCTATCCAGGGTAATCCCATTTTCCTGCATTTGGCCCATATCCCTCTTCTACTCCTTTCCTGTCCATGTGCCTGTCTACCACTTCCTCTGGCAGGTTGTTTCGTATACCCACCACCCTCTGAGGTGTGTGTGTTTAATTTTAAAAAAAACTTGTCCCTCAGATCTCCTTTTAAATCTTTCCCCTCATCCCAACCTAGTGTCCAGCACAGTAGTGTAGTGGTCAGTGTAGCGCTATTACAGTGCCAGTGACCCAGGTTTAATTCCACCGCTGTCTGTAAGGAGTTTGTACGTTCTCCCTGTGTGTCTGCGTGGGTTTCCTCCGGGTGCTTCGTTTCCTCCCACATTCCAAAGACTTAGTGTTAGGAAGTTGTGGGCATGCTATGTTAGTGCTGGAAACGTGGTGACATTTGTGGGCTGCCCCCAGAATACTCTATGCAAAAGTTGTTTCACAATGTATATACAGTACATGACTAAAAGATATCTTTAGACTCCCCTACCTTTGGAAAAAGACCTGACTATTTACCCTACCTATGCTGCTCATAATTTTATAAACCTCTAAGGTCACCCCTCGACCTCCTGTGCTCCAGTGAGAACAGTCCCAGCCTATCCAGTCTCTCCTTGTAACTAAAGCCCTCCATTCCAGACAACATCCTGGTGAATCCTCATGCACATGTTCCAGACTATCAGTGCACGCCTGCCTAACTCTCCATTCTCCCCATCCTTCTCCCTGGTAAATACTGATGTGAAGTATTCATTTGGGGCACCACACACATCCCCTGGCTCCACATAAAGACAACCCTTTTGGTCCCTGAGGGGAGTTACTCTTTCCCTAGCTACCCTCTTCCAGTATGTTTATAAAGGGTTTGGAATTCTGTTGGCCAGGCCATTTCATGTCCTCTTGTTGCCCTCTTAACTGATTTCTTAAGATCTCTCCTATATTCTCTATAAACATCACTTGATAATGATATCCTATACTGACACAATTCCTTTTTCCTGATTTTTACACCCCCAATTTCTGTTGTTAACCAGGGTTTCCTAATCTTACCATCTTTGCTTCTTACTCTTACTAGTTTGCTTTTTGAACACCTCCCACATTGGATTTTTTGTTGTTGCTGTTTTTCCCTCTAGCAGCTGCTTCCAATTAACCCTTCACCAGGTCCCATCTTATTGAAACCAGCTCCCCACCCAATTTAAGACCTTAACTCTAGTAGGTCCAACCTTATCCTTTTCCATGATTACCTTGAAGCTTACTTTTTCTATGGTCACTGTTCGCAAAAGGTTCCTCCACAGACTCTTCCACCACTTGCCCATTCTTGTTCCTCAAGGTCAAGTACAGCTCCCTCAGCAGTGGGACTCTCTACATACTGCTTTAAAAACCCTCCCAGATGCATTTAACATTCCACCCCATCTAAGCCCCAAGGTGATCCCAGTCACTGTCGGGAAAGTTAAAATTGCCCACGACTGAGAACATTTTATGATGTTTAAGTTAATTGAAGACAACTGAATAATTAGCTAGAAGTATATCATTTGTGACTTTTGGTAGTTAATGCAAATAAAAAAAAAAGTAGTATCAGTATAACCTTTGGCCCCTCTAATGTTAGCAGCATAATGTACTATTTTTTCAAAAACTTGGGCAGTTTTGTGCTCAATATATTTAATGATCCTCATGACAAATGGTCATCTCAATTTCAATAAAAGCTGACCCCTTTATTTAAAAAAAAGTATTGTGACACAAAAGTTATATTTCCTCTATTTAATACACTTGAAAGCAAAACTCATGCAGTGTGGTCAGACAGACTCGGGCAGCCCCGGGTTTACATGCTAACTGAATCAGACTTGGCCAGATGCAAAAACAACTGGTGTCAGTGCAGAGAAATGACGAAGGCTCTTGCTCATAATCAGAACCTACTAACTTGTGCAGGAAACTGTGTTAAAGAATAGTTTTCTGACAGTCATTGATTAGACTCGTGCAAACATTGTTTGATTGAAGAAAAGGCACCTACTTAAAAACAGCCCTTGAAGTCTTTAGCACTATTTAATAACAAAGCATTGAGCAAATGGATAATGTGGTTTCCTGAATGGGTCTGAATCTGGTATTACTGCCACAGTGCCAGTTTTTTTTTGCTCTGAGGTCTTTTATCATGCCAGTGCTTGCATGCTATTGTGCCAGGCAGCTGGAGTTGAATTAAACCAAAAGGACTACATTTCCTTAAGTAGATAAAGTACATCCACAGATGCTATAGGCATTTCAGCTCCTCAAGCCTGTTTGGCTATATGGTCATGGATTGTTTTCTTTCAACTCCGTTTATCTGTCTTTGTTGTCTTTGATTCATCTTCCTCAATATGCTGCACAAATCTATCAATTTTAATGCTGAAACTTTCAGTTGATTTCCACCCCCCCCCCCCCCCCCCCCCCCAACTCCGTAGGCTTTTGGGGAAAGAGTTTCAGAATTGCATGAAGCCTGCTTTTTTTTTTCTTCAGACTCAAACCCTGGATACAAGGGCCATGTATTTGCAGGGCATGGGAGAATGGTTTGAATTCTGAGGGTTTTCTTAATAATGTGTTGATTTACAAAGTAACTTCTCCAAATCAAGGAAAGTGGAATGATGTTACAGGAAAAAAAATTGGAGCTCTCTTTTGGAAAACAATGTGACTTTTAGTTTCTGGTTTTCAGTTTACACAAAAAATTGTTTCAACCCTACATATAGCTTAGGCAGACCAAATCAGTGACATTCCAAGGCTTCCCTTGTAGTTTAGTGATTAATAGTGTGAGCAAATGATTGGAGTCTGCAGCTGTTTAGTGAGTTCCCACCCCCACCCTACTAAAAACACAGACATTACTGTTGCTTAAAATTGCTGCTGAGGTGAAAGTGCCTTTAATTCTTTAGCCTTGCCTCACAATCTTTTGATTCAAACAAGCAGCTTTAGTTAATCTTAACAGTTCTAGCCCTTAACTAGGGTGGGGAAGAGCAACCAACATTTTAAAATAATATACAGATCCTCCAGAATCTTCTGCCAGGTGCCATGAACAATTTGCTGTTGAGGATTCCAGTTTTAAATATTTGCATTTTTTCCCACTGGGGGATAGAAAAGGAAATGTGTTTGATTTGTGCACCCTGGGATGGATGCCATAATTGGATATATTTCCACTAAACTTTGCCTTGGAATCAAATAGTTCCCAGAATTCTATGGAGTTTTATTGTTCATAACAGCTATAGGCTACTAGTTAGTCCAAGTACTGTGAATTGTTTCGAAAATGCTTTGCACCTGCTATATAAGAACTAGAAGCAGGAGTAGGCTCTTTGGCCCCCCTGTGTCTGCACTGTCTTTTTTTTAATAAGGTCATGGCTAATCTTTGACTGTTGTACCACTTTCCTGCACTAACTCCATTTCTCTCGATTCCCTTAATATCCAAAAATCTGTTGAGCTCTGATTTGTGAAACAAGTCATTCTAGCTTTTATTTCTGTAGGATTTGGGGATGAGATTAATTTTGGTGGTAATGCAAAAGAGCTAATAGCAAGTTGCCTGCCTTGCATCCTGTTCTGCAAACTAAAGTGAAATGAGCTGATCCTCCTGGGTGACTTCAATGTTGGGATGGGGAGGGATGCAGCCTTCTGGCAAGGCATGATCTAACTCTAATGAGTTCTTCTCCTGATATAATGTTTGGAGCACAGCCTTGCCATAACTGACATCCTGTTTCAGAGATGAGCACAAACATTGTCTGAGCAAGGGACTGCAAAGATGTCTGCATCATCTGTGTCATGACAGGAACTGATGACCACTGGACTGACCACCACACCTCATCCACTCTTATCTCCATCTATCTGGCCCCAAAACATCAGTGTCAACAGAAATATTGCCACAGGACGGTCAACGTAGAGCTCGCAAGGACCCCCATATAACGGTAGCTTATCTCAGACAGTGCCTCACGGATACTGTCTGATGTAAGTTAAGTCTCAGCCTAAAGGAACCACAATGTGCATAGGGGCCCTGAAGTCCACCATAATGGGCACCCAAGGCCCCATGCCACTGATAGCCAAGAACAGAGGTGAACTCATTGGGGATAGCGAGGCAGTTGGTGCTCACTGGAAGGAATGCTGTGAAGACCTCCAGCATGACTCTGTATATGCCTTTGACTCCATTCAACAGTGGCCTATTTGGTCCAGCCATGCCACCACTCCTGACTGACAGGAAGTCAAAAGCCATATCAATTGAAAAATAACACGGCCTAATGAGTAGACAGTATCCCCACTGAACTCCTATAACTTGGCAGTGAAGAGCTTCAGTTATGAATCCATAATCTCATCCACATCTGGGGAGCGAAGGATATTCCAGAGGACCTTGGAACTGTGACATCTTCAAGAAAGGAGACTATGGTAACTAAGGAGGAGTCTCCTTGCTGTCTTTGACAGGGAAAGTCATCAGCAGGGTCCTCTTCAATTGCCTCCTCCTGGTGGCCAAAGAACTGGTCCCCAAATTGCACTGTGGATTTTATCCTATCCGGGGGCACAGTGGACATGATCTTCTTCACCGTATGACAGCTAGAGAATATGGGGAGTAGCATAGATGACCTTTACTGACCTACTAAAACATCGAGCTCTGTGACGTGGAAGAGACAATGGAGCACTATCCTCAAATATGGCTGCCCACAGAAGCACGTCTCCATCTTGTATTTGCTCTAGGACAGCATGCAAGCCATGATAATACTGGTGTTAAACATGGCTGCATCATTATTCCAACTTTTCTTGCTGTAATACTGCAACAAACTTCCCACGGGTGTGGAGCTAATCTTCCAACTAATGGGAAATTGTTCAACCTACACTCCAGAAGCAAGGTCACCCGAACCTTGGTTGCCGCTTTGTAGTATGCAGACGATACAACCTGCTGCTTGTGGCCTAAATTCTGGGATTCTCTTTCTAACCTTTTCTGCCTCCCTATTTTACACCACTACTTATGATCTACTTCTTTGACTAGCGTTTGATCATCTTGAGTGGCTTAGTATCAAATTTAGTTTGGCAATGTTTTTGTGAAGCACCTTGGGACATTTTACTTTGCTAGTGGTACTGTACAAATATGTTGCTGAAATTTCTTTCAGTGACTAGGAAGCTGTGGATTTTATGGGACATTGTTAATATTTGTTGTACTTTTGTTTGCAAAAGTACATAGATATCATTTGAGGGTAGCATGTTGCATGAGAGGTCAGTAACTAGAAGGCATAACTTTAAGTTCAATAGTTACGAAGTTTAGAGGGAATTGAGGAAAGTTTTTCTTTTCCACTCAACATGTGGTGTGGGAGTGGAACTCGCTGTCTGACAGGTGAGTAGAGGCAGAAACCCTCTCTACATTTAAAAGGTATCTGAATGAGCACCTGAAGAGCCACAACCCACAGGTCCATAGACCAAGAGTTGGGAAGTGAGATTAAATGTAAGTCAGTTTTTGGCTGGCATGGACACAGTGCCAAGTGATGATTTCCTCTGCCATAAATTTCCACAATTGTATGTTGGTTGAACAATATTAAATAGTGATTTACTTATTTTGACTATCAGCAGTTTGCTCTTTTGTCTGATGCTGGGGTGAGCCTTCCTCAGGCCAACTGTGATTATCAATATTATAAGAGTTATTGTGAAGACTTTCATCTTAAAATGAAAGCATGTGTTTACAATGATAAATATTGAAGGGATCAAGCATCTTCATACAGTGCAAGGGTAACTCCCAAGCTAGAGATTTTTCTTTTACCTTAGAATTCAGACTAACAGATAGTGAGAGACACAAGATTACTTTAACGCTCTGGGGAGAGCTACGTTTTAAATGCTGCAGACTTCCCTTGATTGATTAGTTTATTAAAAGTTGGCAATATGTTATCTCTTCACAGATCAACTTCCAAGATCTCGAGCGTGCAGACTGGTTAAACAAGGTAGGAACTTCTACTTTAACTGCAAGGAGCTTTTCTAACTTCATATATTGGAGGGTTGCTCAACCACAAGGTGAAATCAGCTCCAGTGATATCACTGACCACAACACTTATCTCCAGCACATACAGGGAAATGAGATGAGTTTGGCAAAATATATGCATTTGGATTGAAATTTAAATATTTTGTTAATGTGTATGCATTGTTTGGATTTTTTAAAAATTGCCTTTTAACCTTTTCTCTTCTAGTATCACCTCCAGTCAGTGCTTGCAATTTGTGGGTAAATCCCAAGATTGCCCAGGAGTGTGTTGTATGCTCACATCTCCTGGAAGTTTAAGTACAAGTTTTGATTTTCCTGTATGATTCAGAACATTGAACAAAACATCTGTGAATATGGGTGTTGACAAAGTTGAGCATCACTTTCACAGCTGAGGCATTGGATTGAAGATCTAGCTGTAAGCCTCTGACCACTCTGTAAGAGGTGCTAGAAAGCAGACTGGCACAGCCCCCTTTTGGTTCTTGTGCCACTTCATTTGATGCCTGAATAACATAATGCTTGCTCTCTGGCCAATTTGCAGGGATGAACCCATGTGTTACACCACGTGGCACCAAGTGTGGGTGTTCCAAGATGCTATGCATTTTTATTATAATTAAGGTTATTGGAACTCAATAGGAAATCAGAGGACATGTAGATTACTCCACTTGCAAATTTCTCCCCCTCCTCCTCCTCTCTTGAAATTTACAGTTAGATAGTGTATTTTTCTTAACAGCACAAGAATGTAAGGTGTAGAAGCAGGAAGAGGCCATTTGGCCCCTTATGCTGATCTTCTCCTTTGGTACCACTTCCCTACACTCACCTCCTATCCTTCAATTCCATTAATAACTAAAATTTTATTAATCTTGAAACTCCCTCAACAGAACCCATGTTTTGCTGGCCAATTCACAAATGGGTGGTGGAAGGCAGCATAGCAGAGCCCAATCATCCAAAATAGAATGCACACATACATGTACAACCTCTGCTCTGGCAGAGATAACTAAGTGAGTCCCTCGGGGTCCCTACAGTGTGTAAGACTCTGTACTATACCAGGCAGTGCTCTTAGACCCTAAACCTTAACTAAGCAAAAACATGTTTTTGTTTAGTTTGTTTTTATCATGGGTCTGTTCTGAATTCTAGATTCCTCACCAGTGGAAACGTTTCTTGCAGCATCCACCTTGCTGAGCACTCTCACAATCTTGGATGTTTCAGTTGGAGTACCATCATTCTATTAAATGCCAGCAATTTTTGGCCCAATCTGCTTGACCTTTCCTCATAAGATAATCCACTTCATCCTAGGAATTGAACTAGTGATCCTTAGCACTGCCTCCAAGTAAGTACACCATCCTTAAAATAAGGAGGACTAACCTAATACTCAGTATCTAGGTCCATGCACTTTTTTTCTGTACACACTGATTCTTGACTAAGTGTAAATCAAGAATCCAAGTTCAAAACCTTCCTAGTTCTAGGCTTCATCCTCACACTTTATTGCAGTATCTGTGTCTGATGTTCTATATTATGAATATTAAGCTCCCATAATATCCTTAATATTGGCATTCAAGTTTCCATTAAATTAAGATATCAGTGTGAAGGCCTTGGTCTCAAAGTGAAAAACACCATTGGCATTGAAGATGACTCAATGATGAGGTGATGACAAGCCTGGTTTTCAAAAATTAGCCATTTGGGGCAGGAAAGATCACTTGGAAATTGGGTTACTGTATGTTTAATAGGAAACTAACACTGAATTGTGTTGAATGTTCAAGATGCACATTAAAATTAAAAACAAATTTGTTTTCGTAAAGCACCTTTAACCCATGACTCCATTCCAAGCTGCTTCACAGAAGAGCAGTAGAAATGAGGACTGCAGGGTGGCACAGTGGGGCAGCTAGTAGAGCTGCTCCCTAACATTGCCTCGTCGCAGTCCATACTGTCACCACACTTTGTAGAAGCTGCAAACTTTGATATATTACGTAATCCCTTCATCCAAATCATTGATATGGATTGTGAACAGCTGGTATCCCTGCAACACCTATTAGTCACAACTTCCCATCCTGCAAATGACCACTTTCTGTTCTGTCTGTTAACCAATCCTCGATCCATGTCAGGATATTATACCCATTTCTGCGTGCTTTAATTTTGTTCAGTAACTTTTTATGTGGCACCTTATCTGAAAGTCCAGATATACTGTGTCAACTGGTTTGCCCTTATCTATTCTACTTGTTACAACCTAAAATCTCTAAAAGATTTGTTAAGCATTATTTTTCCCTTCATAAATCCATGTTAACCCTGCCCAATCCTGCTATTATTTTTAAATGCCCAGTTACCATTTCCTTAATAATAGATACTGATCTATAATTCCCTATTTTCTGGGATGGGGTTACATTTGCTACCTTCCAATGGAACTATTCTAGAATTACATAATTTGCCAACTTGCATTGCAAACCTACTTCTGGGGATATCACTTTCCCATTTATGGCCATATAGTTTCACCAGAACCCTTGGCTCCATATTGCTTGATCTCCTTGGCACACAACCTCTCATGCTTGGTCCAAACTGTTGGCTTACCTCCTCTCAGGAAGGTCTTGCACTTAACTACTTAACTCTTCTTTGAGCCCAAGTTTACATTCCTCATCAAAGCAACTATTGGAAGCTGCATCTGCAATGGTGATGGTGTATCTGTATCTTGTTCACTGCACTTGTCCTTGTGGACAGAGCTGTCCAGCTTCACTGCCCTAGCATCCTGGTTATGTTTCCTCCCACTATCCCAGCTAATGGTACAATAGCCATTGATCTCTCAGTCTCCAGGACTATCCTGTTAGAGCTGCAGTGGGTGATTCTGGCCTTGCAGGGTCTGAGAACTGGAGACTTCTTGGCACCTCAAGCTCATCTGACCAGTGGTCTGTCTGGGTTGGGCCAGCGCACCCTGAAGCATAGGTGGTTCCTGGACCACCTTCTGGCCTTACCATCAGCAACAATATCTCCTTCCTCTTTTTGCGAGTGGCTTGTTCTGTGTCTTCCTCCACCCCCTCAGGACCTCCAGGATATATTTTTGCCCTTGGGGCAATGGTTGAGACCATTTGTATTTGTATTCCTTGAGCTTGCCTACATATCCACCATGTCCATGGCTTACCATTCTCCACTTATCCTGTACTTGTTTACAGGCTCATTACACTTCCGAGCAGCAAGACCCAAACTCAGTGTCAGGGTATGTCTGTCGGCTCTTCACTATTGCTGCTTTCTATGGCAAGTAACAAGGACAGAACGTCCTTCACTGAAGGCCCTCAGTACTCAACCAACAGCATTGGTACAACAATGTCTCAAACCACATAGTACACACAGTTCTTAAAGGTACACTCACACACATATATACTGCATGTGCCTTTGTCACCAAATATGTAGATGATAACAGGAGTTAAACAGCATAGCATTGTTACCATACCTTAGAAATTGAAGCCATTTACATTTGTTATTTTGTGTGTAAATCACACACAAAGCAAAATTCCTCTGTTTTGAAATGTTTCTGGTGGAAGTCCTGTCCATTAATAAATTGGACTTGGTACTTCCTGTTGCATTTTGCCTTAATGAGGGTTTCATTTCCTCATATTTTCTGCATGTGGTAATGTCGTCAATGGATGCAACTCAATTAATGACAGAAATAGTCTCAAAGTGATTTGGATAGGTTGGGTAAGTGGGCAGATACTTGGCAGATGAAGTTTAATGTGGGTAAGTGTGAGGTTATCCACTTTGGGAGCAGGAACAGGAGGCGGATTATTATCTGAATGGTGTGGAGTCGGGTAAGGGGGAAATACAAAGGGATCTAGGAGCCCTTGTTCATCAGTCACTGAAAGTGAATGAGCAAGTGCAGCAGGCAGTGATGAAGGCTAATGGAATGTTGGCCTGTATTACAAGGGGAATTGAGTACAAAAGCAGAGAGATTCTTTTGCATTTGTACAGGGCCCTGGTGAGACCACTCCTGGAGTATTGTGTACAGTTTTGATCTCCAGGGTTAAGGAAGGATATCCTGGTTATAGAGGGTGTGCAGCGTAGGTTTACGAGGTTAATTCCGGGGATGTCGGGACTGTCTTATGCTGAGAGGTTGGAGAGACTGGGATTGTACACGCTGGAATTGAGAAGATTGAGAGGGGATCTGATTGAAACATACAGGATTATTAAGGGATTGGACAAGATAGAGACAGGAAATATGTTCCAGATGTTGGGGAAGTCCAGGACCAGGGGGCATGATTTAAGAATAAGGGCTAGGCCATTTAGGACAGAGGTGAGGAAAAACATCTTCTCCCAGAGGGTTGTGAATTTGTGGAATGCACTGCCTCAGAGGGCAGTGGAGGCCAATTCTCTGGGCACTTTCAAGAAGGAGCTTGATAGGTTTCTTATAGATAGGGGAATCAAGGGATATGGGGACAAGGCAGGAACAGGATATTGATTGTTGAGGATCAGCCATGATCTCAAAATGGCGGTGCAGACTCGAAGGGCCGAATGGTCTACTTCTGCTCCTATTGTCTAAAGTCTTGACCTGTGATCTTTTAATTTACTCACAAAATGAAGGCATCCTGCTAAAAGCAGTGAACACTATGAATTTTATTGTATTACAAACACCTGCCTGGCATAGCTGGGGGAGCAATTGTGGCTGCAGACTCATCCCCAGCCTCACCAGCTGCACTCGCTCTATCCCAGCTCAATTGTGTTCCTTTAATAGCTTTAAATGTGCTGCTTAAACCACACACCCTCCACTCTAATTTCTCTCATCTTCATGGCAGCCTGAAATTGCTATGAAGAGATCCCTTTAAAAGCCCTCACCCCTTTTCCACTGGTCAGTGGACGAAACCATTGGTGCTGTCTGTCCGGCAAGTAGCAGTATCTGTGAAACCTATAGGTCAGGTCTTAACTTCTCTGATGGAGTATAATATGATGACGATGTTTTCTTAAATCAACAGCTTAAGTTATTTTTCTTTTGTAACTTTCAATTTAGCCTTTTCACTGTACACAGCACTCATTTATTGCGCCAAAAATCTCTATGGTCCAATTTCTTGACGTGAGCTCCTGTTACTTTAGTGCACAGAAGAATAAGCACTCTATTGATTTGGGTTCAGGCTACAAAAAAAGTAGACCAATAAATGATCAGTATTGAACAAAATAGCAATTACCAATTTTATTATTCTCCATAAAACATCAAATATAAAAGTGCCCTGCTTGTGCAAACAGCCAGTATAGAGCTGACCATTGCTACATAAATATATGTACTGTGGAGCCACTGTCTTATCAGTGTCAGATTCAATGAAACTGAAAACATTAAAAATAAATTTTTCACATCTATATTGTGCCCAGTCATTTATTGGATTCAAAACTGCATTGTCTGGCACAAATATGATTGCCAAGGGGATGTTTGAGTCTTAAGGTCCCTATTTTAACATCAGTGGAGCATTTGAACCAAACCTGCTTCATGCCTCTCAAGTGGTTGTAAAGGGGGGGGATGCTTTATTTCATGAACACATAACTTTAGTTAACCCTGATTAACTTGATCTTCAAAAAAAACCTGCTTTTCAAGCAGGGTTATTGTCTAAAATAGTGCATAGAATGACAATTCTCTGACTAGAAGGGGGATCTCCAGATGTTTGCTTCACAAATCCCCTCTTGGAAGAGAAGTAAACTTGGAAGATGAGTTTCCATGGGAGTGCTCCCACATATTACATGGTGAATGGTTACTGAGCAGCCTGGAGCCCTAAAGGTTATTTTGTTGTGCTGTCAGTTTGGAAAGATGATGTAAGCTTAGGGAAAAAAAAGGCAAGCAATAACTCGCTTAAAAACATGTTGCCTGTGAGTCAGTGTATTTGTTTGATCTAAGATCAAATTCTCAAATGTAACAATCTAACTGAAACACTTTTCATTGATAGGTTCTGCGGCAAGCATGGCCATTTGTTGGCCAATACCTGGAGAAGTTGCTGGTGAACTCCATCGCTCCCATTATTCGTGGTTCAAACAACCACCTACAAACATTTGCCTTCACAAAAGTCAGCTTTGGAGTGAAGGTAATTTAGTATCTGCACAATTTAAATGGTGTTCCAGTAACATGTGTTAATCTTCACATAGCTTGTGTCTGCTAGTTTCCTCATTGTTTGAGGCAGTGAATCCTATAGGCATACCTACAGAATAGTCTGATGTCAAGCTATCTGCTGCTATTATCTCTCTTTTTTTCTTTCTCTCCTCCCCCCCCCCCCCCCCCCCCCCCCCCCCACTCCCCGAAGATGGGTCCTGGTGCCGCAGTATAGTGTCCTGTACACTTTTGTGTATTTTGCTCAAATAGCAGTTCTTCTCATTTTAAGCCTTCACTATAAGTGTCAGCAGGCTGTTTGACCATAGAATCCATTTCACCTGAGTGCAAGTTTATTCTCATTTAGGCCTCTACAAACTTCTCTCATAATGGTAAGGAAAAATATCAACGAAGGTTGCTCTAGAAAGGCAGCTTTAGTAAGGCAGTATTAATGCATGTGTGGATTTCCAGAGACAGTACGTTACGCATGGTAGCGTAGCGGTTAGCGCGACGCTATTACGGCGCCAGCGATCGGGGTTCGATTCCTGTCGCTGTCTGTAAGGAGTTTGTGCGTTCTCCCGTGTCTGCGTGGGTTTCCTCCGGGTGCTCTGGTTTCCTCCCACATTCTAAAGATGTACGAGTAGGTTAATTTGGGGGTTTAAAATGGGCAGCGTGGACTTGTTGGGCCGGAAGGGCCTGTTAACACGCTGTAAATAAAATTTAAAATTTGATCGGGTTGACTTGCTCGGTGATGGATACAGCAAATGAACACACAAACTGAATACGAATGTAAAGATCTAGAAGCAGGGAGAAGACCATGTGGCTCATCCAACCTAATCCATCATTCGATAAGGTTGTGTCTGAGCCTTTAGATCAAATCAATCTTCTCACACAATCCCTTTATGTCCTTTGATTCCCTTAGAGTTCAAAGGGCTATCAATCTGAGTCTTAAATATACTTAACAAATCTTCATTCTCAGCCTTTTGGCTAGAGAATTCCAACAATTTAAAACCATCTTGATTTCCAGGAATCGCTTTACTAAATTTGTGTTGTTTCTTGGAAAAGGCAAATTTATCCTTTTTTCAGGCTCTGTAGACCTAAACTGTTCACTACTTCAGATATGGCCTTGTCAAGGCTGTGTGCAATTAAAATTACCTAATTTCTTGTTGTTGAACTCTTCCAGTGAAACCAACATACTATTTGCCTTCCTTCATGCTTGCTTTACCTGCATGTTTACTTTCTGAATTTCTCACTGTTTAAGAGGGATTCTGTTTTTCTATTCTTCTTACCTTAGTGAATAACCTTAAATTTTCCCACATTGTACTTTCACTGCCACCTTGCCCACTCACTTAATCTTTCTACGCCCCTTTGCAAATTCTTCAAGTCACCTTTGCAGCTTATTTTCCCAGCTCGCTTTGTATAATCAATAAAATTGGGTGCATTACACCTTGTCTTTTCACCAAGTCATTAATATAGATTTTAAATGACTGAAGACCCAGAAATGACCCTTGTGATATCCCACTAGTAACTGCATGCCAACATAAGACATGCAAATATATTTTTTTAATCTTCTGTCCTTTAACCAATCTTTTATTTTTACTAATATATTGCCCCTGACATTCTTAATTATTTTATTAACAAGGTTTTTTTTGTGGTACCTTACCTAATGCCTTTTTGAAAATCCAAATATCGCACATCCAGTGGTCTTTATCTTACCTACCCTCCTAGTTACATTCTTAAAAGTATTTATGTTTATTTAATTCCTCATTTTATTTTCAAATTCCCCACCTTAATTTCTCTTCCCTATGCCCCTAAGGGATCCTTCTTGTTACCCTCTTCCTTTTTGCATAGTTATAGAGGCTCTTGTATTATTTTTTGCTAATTTACTCTTCTTTATCAGTGTTTTAGTCATCAGATGCTGATTCCTAAATTACTCCCAATCCTCAGGCTTGTTCTTTCATACAATCCATAATCCCTGTAGTTAGCCACAGATGGATCACATATCATTTGAGTTATTATTTCTCAATGAAATGAGTGACTCAATTCTGTTGGAAAGAAGTATCCTACTGGTATAGGTACCGGTGGCCCATTTACACAACACAAGGCTCACCATTGTGAGCCAAGTTCACTGTCACTTTCCACTAACGTACTATAGTGCCCTTTACTAGGGTGTGAACCTAGGCTGTGTAAATTGGTAAATCTTCTTGACTACAGGGACCATGATTGAGTCTCACCAACTTTAACCAATACAAACATGCACTTTTCAGTGGGAGTCAGTAGATATCAGTCACCATTAATGTTGTTGAACAAACCCCTCTCTAACATAATGTTCTGAATTGTGTCTTGGTTGTGGCAGTCCTCAATACTCATGATAGAATGAATCTCGGCTTTCATCTGTTCACTTGCTAAATTTGATCAACCAACAAGGAAGCTTTTACCGTAAGTAACAGAAGCCTGTTTATTGCAGACCTAACTGGTTGAAATGGGTTCCAAATATATAAAAGAAAGGATGGTTGTTAAGGTATACGTAGCTGACCTGGAGATCATATCAAACCTATGTCTTTCAGCCTCTGAAGATTCACGGAGTACAGGTGCATTCAGGTGCAGACCAAAGGCAGGTCATGCTTGACCTGCATATCAGGTAATTGATTCACTATTCAATTCCACTGTCCTGCTTAAGCTCCAAGGGAAAAAATCATTTCATGTACAAGTGTATGCTGGCAATCATATTCCTAAATTATTTGACAATTCCTGCTTGACAAACCAAAACAGTGCTCTCACCTGGCCCTCTAATGTTTCTCTGTCCTCCATGGCTGTTTTCTGTAATAATCAGGCCATATAACATTAACCTATTTTTTTTAAAAGCTTATCCCAGGCCTTATTCCATGTTATTGTTACTGGGGGAGGGAACAGAAGAGTTAGGAGAGAGAACCTGTCCAACTTCCCCCTTTTTTCCCCATAGCCTTAACTTCCTACATTAGGGGCTCAATAAATGAGGACCCAGCTCACTTTCTGTTGTCCTACTTCCACTTGTGATCACAGTACCTCTCAGCTATGCTGTGGGCACACTGAGTGCAGTGGACTGTAAATGAAAACTTGTATGGCATCATTTCACTGACACTTATTATTACAACACAATTATTTGTCACATTTCTATAACTCCATATGCAGGAAACCATTCACCTGTGATTTGAATTTATTCATGTTCTTTGCATAGATGACCTGCATTAATTCTGATCACTTTCATTTCCCAATGTCGTTAGTATATTAATTGGCAAATTAGTTTGTGGTTGCCCAGATTTTTTTTAAAAAGAAAAGGCTAATGATAATTAACAATTTTGGATTGCACTTGCATTGGTGCTAGTTGAGCTTTTTTCTTGGCTCTTTCTAACATAATCTGAAACAGTTTGCTCTGGTTCCCCAATGACAATAAAAATAATTGAAGAGTTTTAACATGTATTTGGTTCTAAATGGAAGGAGCAATTTATATGGAAATTCTTCCCCCTTCAATGCATTTCCCCCCACCCCACAAATTGTAATATTCTTTGAGAATAGCTGATCACCAGGTGGCCCACTGGAATATTAATTGGTAGAGTTCTGAAATTGAGGGAAGCTTGAAGTTGTTGATTTCAGACATGGTTATCTCCACAGAAGGTGGAAAATTTAATGTTGTTTCTAGATTGCACATTGATGCTCCTAAATCAGGAGCTCATTAGGAATGGGAAGTTAATCGTCTACCCCCTATTAACCTCTCTTGTCTTGCTCACCAAGTGACGCAGAGCACCTGGGTATAATATGTGTTGGATGAAATGATGGTGAAGGTGTGGGAAGCATTTGGAGGCTGGGAGAGGGAGAGATGAAGATTGGGATGATAAAGAATTTTAATCAGAATAATTGCCTCTTTGAATGTGCTCATTGTTTAACCCCAAAAATAATCTCTTGGTACTGGTAGGAATTAATTGTTGCAGCCGTTATTGTTCCAGGGTACTGGTGGCAGGTTCAATTCAAAAGAGATTCTGTTCCCTTTTTTTTAAGCCACACATACGGTGTTGATATTGTTCATGAAATAACTTCTGCTTTAGATGATGAGAGTGGGTTTCTACTCCCAAATCTCAAGATCCTAGGAATCTATGATGTGAATTACCATGGGATGTTTGGTAATGCTACTGTTGTGGGTGTAGCTATGTTAATCCATTAGCTGGACACCTATGTATCTGATGGGTCTGATCACATGTGTAACAAAGATCTAGTGAGGCTAGCTTGTTTAACAATATACTGCAGATACTAGAAATCTGATTTAAGACAGGAAATGCTGGAAGTATTCAGCTAGTCAGGCACTATATCTGTGGAGAGAGTAAAATGGTCAATGTTTCAAGTGAATGACCTTTCTGACCAGTCCTGATGATCTGAAACACTAAACCGGTTTTTCTGTCCACGGATATCGGCTGACCTACTGAGCATTTCCTGCAAATTCTATTTTATTGAAGTGCTTTTTCCATGTGGGTGGGCAAAAATATTCAATCTCTTAAGGCTAAAAGTAATGCTTATATATTTACTGATCTTCCCAAAGTGTTTGTGGCTCGGGAAAAAGTAGCAAACCAAAAGCAAGAATTGCTGATTCAACATGGAGGAACCAAACCATGTTGATGGGTAAGTGACAAAGTGGTGAAGCACCCAAGTCTCTGGCTGGTGATTTGGCACTCTGGAGCACCTCTGCGGATCCTGAGAGCAGGTGTAGAGAAAATGGCACTTTTTAACAAACCTGGCAAGCAAAGACTGCTCAATTGTGTCGTATATCAGGCATCGCCCAAATATGCATGCCACACATTATTGCTTTTCAACGTGCTCCGCAAATATTAACTGGGCAAAGTCCTTGTGCAAAATTACAACACTTTCCTTGTCCTCATAAACTATATACAAAAAACAAATCATCTGAAAAATTGGCTCACTCACATCTTCAAACATTCGATCACTGTAACATGAAGACTTGCCTGTATTAGTTGTGGTTATTTGTTGAAGCTAGGCTGGGTTGGGCTTGTTGCACACCTGTCGTTATATATGTGATCCTCAGATCACTAAACTTACAGGGAAGTCTTTCTCTTTCCACTCTGATCCTTGTATTTAACAGCACAAACTGATTCTGGGGGAGGGTTAAGTAACAGAATGCAGCTTATAGAACTCTGCAATCCGTTAGTGTAAGCATTAGCTTGGGGTGAAAGCACCAAATGACTTGCAGTGTGGAACTGAAGAAGAACCAGTTCTGCTGATTTCAGCAGTCACATTGCTGGGACCATTTTCTCATGCACTGGAGTGACAATATTGGGCAGCGGTATTTTGGCTCCTCAGTGATGGGAAAGGAGATGAAATTGTCTGTGCTAACTAGTATATCATTTACTTGTTTCATGCATATAAACAGAAACACTAGCCTGGGAAAAGCTAGCGGTGGAGACGTTGAGGATTATGGTGCCTTCCGCCAACTGGGCCTTACCATTATTACAAATTGGCTGTAGTTTTCCTTGGGGGGGAAAACAGGGCAAACTTTGTATTGACCTGGTGACTGTAGATGCAGTTGGGCTTGGCCATTAGTAGATGGGTGTGCCAATATTTTCAGATATGGTTAATGACACATTTATAGGCACCACTAGTCCCCAAAGATGCATTTTATTTCACTTCAACCATAAGATACAGTATCCAAATAAATTGCCCTCAATAACTGCACCTTCACTAACCAACCATGGGGATCTGTAGCTGGAACCTAAATACCTTGTACCAGTAGACTGGTACCAAAATGATAAAATACTGCAACAACAAGAACATCCAAAGCTTGTTTTACTCCTCAAGCTTATCTTGGACCTGTTCAAAACGGGCTTTGCAGTGGTTGGGAGGTGGCGTGGGGGGCGGGGGGGGGGGGGGGTTGGGAGGGGGTTGTGGTTGGTGTCATGTTGAGGTAGGAACAGAGTTCCAGTGCAAAAACCATGAAATTGTACTAGTTACTCAAATATTTTGATATTCATCAGGAGCTTTACTGAGGCTGGTACAAGAGCTGCGCAAGCACACCAGCGGCTGGCGCAAAATCTTGGCAAAGGAGTTGAGTTGAAACCTGCAGAAGGCCAGATTATTTCCACTATGAGAGTTTGGTATCGATCACAAAATCTTCCTATTTCTGAGCCCCTTTTGACTAATCTGTAGCTTTATTCAACTTCATTTTTTTTGTAGAGGGAGGTTCAACAGCATTTCTTTGCGCAATGTTCTGAGCAGCAGCAGCATTTCATTATAAGCCATTGGGTCTGCGGGGTCAGTAAAAAAACAAATGTTTGACATTTTCCCCCAAAGCAATAGGCACTCCCTTTGTCATTTCTACAATGCTTCCTATGTTGCATGGAAGCTGTTGCAGAAAAAGGTACGGAACTACAAGGAGAAAGGTTGGATTGTTTGCTTAAACAGGTAGTGTGGAAATGATAGGTTAAATGGCCTGCTGTGCTGTAAACTTCAGACGCAGATATAAGCTATGACTTTGATTGTATTTGAACTGAGATTGCAGGTGTATCTGTGTCTGTAGTGCTGGGAGTGGGCTGCACTGAATATTACAATTTAAGGACCAATCCTAATTTACCCCTGCTCTTTGGGCATAGAAAACCCAAGCTGACTGGCTGCCAGTAGCAGAATCTGGCCAGTCAAAAGCATTTAAAGGTCCTTTAAGGGGTGGACTTTTTTTCTTCTGTGATATGTACAATGACTGGAAGGAGCAGCTGTAAGTGCTCATTTTGGTGTTGGAAATCAGAATATCCTGCAAGAGGAGATGCAAGAGGGCACAAAGCACCTCTCCTGCAAATGCAGCAGCACAGGATACCTGGAGGGAGATAGTGGAGCAGGTTTCAATGGACTCTGAAAGTCCAGTGGAACTGTGACCTATTCTTTACTCCAGGTACAACTGTAACACCCGCTGGTGAGATTAAGTTTGGAGGCACAGTGCCAGTGCTCTGCAACTATTTGGTAAATATCTCTCCATGATGGCTTGGAAGAATTAATGCAGAGGTGATCCAGGCAGTAACCGGATGATTTGTCCCAACATGCTGTTTGCTCCAGGCTAACGTAGAGACCTTGTCTGATCATGCTCTGTAATTTCCACACCTTCATTCAGATTCCACCACCAGACGCACCTTCTTATCCCATTCCCTTTCAATGTTCTGAAGGCAATGGGCCATCAGTGACCCCCTTTCTTTCTGCCCCACCCCCCCTCCGGTCCACTCTTCCACCTCCACCAAACACTGGCCTTGTGGCGTTTTCCAATGCAGCTGTAGGAGATGCAACACCCAAACAGTCCTTGCAGATGAAGCAGTGATTCACTTCAACTTTTTCCAGGTCTTGCAAATTGCATTCCATGCCCACAATGTAGTCTCCTTCAATCCACAGAGGCGACATTGAGCCTTCTGATTGCCTGTCACTTGAGTTCTCTGTCCCGTTTCCACTCAGATCTCTGCCTTTTGTCCTGTTGTTCAGCTAAGCCCTTGGGACTCGATATTAAATTCAACTATTTCAGATAACCTGCTTATCCTGTTTGTGTCAGAACTGATGTAATGTCATCCGTCTGTCACATTAGCTCAGCCTTTCTCTCTCCACAGACATTGTCCGTTTCTCTTGTTCCAGATTTCCAACTGATTCTGAGTTCTGCCTCCCACAGATCCAGAACATTCTCTTGTTTTTTATTCTCCGTCCTCATTCATCTGTCAACTGCAAAAAGTATTTGTGTTATGTGGACAACCTTGGTCTCCACACTATCACAGTTGTTCTCTCCACCCCTCCCCCTTTCTCTGTAATTAAAAGCACAGTTGTTTTCTCACCTGAGGCCTCCACTGCCTCATCTTTACCATGGACACCCAGACCCAATGTGCTTCCATTTCCCATCAGGAGGCCTTGGGGGCTCTCCATTTTCTTTCTGGAACGTAGATCGAACCAGTTCCCCTGTACTAACACTCTCCTCCTCCTGGTGGAACTTGTTCTTACCCTGAACAACCTTTCTTTTTATTCCTGTCACTTTCTAGGAACCAGGTGTAGCCATGGGGGCTCGGATGGGCCATAGCTACACCTGCCTTTTCACTGGCTACATGGAGCAGTCTTTTCTCCAACCTGCTCCGGCACCCCTCCCCAACTCTTTCTACACTACATCGACTGCATTGGTGCTGCTGACTGCACCCATGCAGAACTCATCAATTTCATCAACCTAGCTACTAACTTTCATTCTGCCTGCAAAACCAATTGGACTTTGTCTGAGACCTATCTCCCATTTCTTGATCTCTCCGTCTCCATCTCAGGAGGCAAACTATCCACTGACATTTTACTACAAATGCACCGACTCCCACCCTGTCTCCTGTAAGGAAGCCATCACTTTCAGCTTCTGTTTCTACCACCCCTCTCTCTCCCCCCCACCCCCCCCCCCCTGACCATCTGTTCTCAAGGTGTGCTCTTACATTCCAGGACATCTGAGATGTTCTTCCCTCACCTGCACTGTGGTCGATGGAGCCCTCACCCACATCTCCTCCATTTTCTGCACTTCTGCTCTCTCACACTGCCTCCTTCCCTACCCTCCACCTCCTGCGCCCCCCCCCCCCCCCCCCCCCGACAGAACAGGGATAGTGTTCCATTGGTCCTTCCTCTTTGCCCCAGCACATCATTCTGTGACACTTCCTCCAGCTGCAGTGTGATCCCACCACCAGTGACATCTTTCCCCACCCCACCTCTTTCTGCTCTCTGTAGGGACCACTCTCCGTGACTCCCTGGTTTACCCAACCTTCCCCCTCCTCCTCCCCAAGCACTTTCCCCTGCAACTGTAGGAGGTGCAACACCTGTCCCTACACCTCCTCCCTCACTTCCACCTAGGGACCTTAAGAAGCCCTTCTGAGTGAGACAGAAATTCACATGCACCTTCTTCAACCTGGTCTGTTGCATTCGGTACTCTCGATGTGGCCTCTCTACATCAGTGAGACCAAGCGCAGATCAGGCAACCACTTTGCCGAGCACTTGTGCTCTGTCCACAATGGTCGTCGGGAGCTCCTGGTTGCAAGCCATTTTAGTTCCCCTTCCCGTTCCCATACCTCAGCCGTCTCCACTGCCAGGGTGAGGCCAAACACAAATTAAAAGTAGAGCACCTTGTGTTCCGCCTGGGCAGTCTACAACCCAATGGCATGAACATTGAGTTCTTCAATTTCAGGTAACCTGCTCCCCCGCTGTCCATTTTCTCTCTCCTAATCTACCCAGGTCCTCTCACCACCCCTGCCCAGACCCCTAATCACACAGTTTCTCTTCCACCCCCACCCCCACTCCATCTGCCCATCACCTACATACACTCCTCCCCCCACTGTCCCCATCTGCTCACCTTCCCTCCCTTATTTGGTTCCTCCATCCACCTTTCCTATCAGATTCCATCATCTGCAGCCCTTTGTTGTCTTCACTGATCACCTCCCAGCCTCTGTCGCGATCTCCACCCTTCCCTCCCCAACCTGGCTCCATCTGCCAATCAACCCCTCCTCACCTGGATCCACCTATTGCCTGCCAGCTCTTGCCCCACCCCTTCCCCTCACCTCTTTATGCTGGCTATCTCTCATCTGTCTTTCAGTCTAGCTGAAAGGTCTCAACCCAAAACGTCAACTGTCCATTTACCCCTATAGATGCTGCCTGAACTGCTGAGTTCCTCGGGCAGCTCCTTTTTTTTGCTCCAGATTCCAGCACCTGCAGTCTCTTGTGTCACTTCTCACTTTACTCACTTTGCCAGTTTTGATGAAGGACCATTGAACCTGAAATGTTTACTGTTTGTTTCCACAGGTGCTGCCTGATCTGAGTATTTGCAGTGGAGAACTGGGCAAATAGCCAGCTCATCTGACTTACCCAGGTAGAAGTGGCAGGTGGGGGAAAAAAAGGCTCCCCAGTTGATGCCTCCTCTTTATGGGGCAGCCCTACTCACCCAGATCATGCAGCAGTCTGCTAAGTCCCATCTGCATCCTCTCAACTTTCCTCTTCTACCACTGCACCTACTTGCCACTTGAAATACAAATAGTGTGCAGAAAAAAGTTATTGTACATTAGGGAAAGCATATTTTCAAAATGTTCAAAGTACTTCAAGAAGCAAAAGGTGGGGCTTGAAAATCCATCCTAAGCTACAGATTTAAGAAGGCCTTACAGCACTTTGGGGGTGTCCCAAAGACATGACTTGAAATATTGAAATACAGGTTCTTTTTCTTCCACTTTGCAGAATTTCTCCTAGGTTTGATGTATGTATTTTGAAATCTTGTGTGATCCATCACAAAACTAACATGAAAAAGTAATTGAATAAATGTTTTTTCTGTAACCAGGTTTGGAGTTTTTTTCCATATAGACTGAACTTGAGCAAATGCTTTTAGGTGAAATTGGTTTCTTGCCCTTTCTTGTACTGTCCCCCAAAACCACCACTACCTGACAGGACAATTGGAGACTGCCTTGGTCTCTAGTGCTGCTCTTTAATAGGGCTTTGGTGGGTGCGACTTCTCCAACATTTCCTTCAAACAGTCTGGCCAAAGCAAATGTGCTAGTGGTTTTGACTTTGGGTTCCCAACCACTCTTTGATATCAGGACTGTGACTGCCTAGACATACTCATGATCACACGTGACCTTCACCTCACTAACTGACAACCCCAGATTAGTTCTTAAATTAGCTTTTAAATAATCCAAAAAAGAACACCAGTCTGCCAATACACTGTACATGCTGAGATTCTCTAAAATGGGGTTTCCTCTGTTATCTCTCCTCTGTAGTTACATTGGTGACTGTGAAATCAATGTTGAAGTAAAGAAGTATTTCTGCAAAGCTGGAGTGAATGGTATCCAGGTAGGTCACTTGACGGGAAATAGCAAGCTCAGTTGCCTTTGTAAATCTGTGCCCACTATTTTAGAGTATCCTTGTTGCAAATGACACTTAAAAGAGAATCATAATCTGTGTAAAATGCCACACTCAATGGCACAGTGGACAAATGCACTGTCATGTGTGAATCTGAAAGGTTCTACATTCACACCTTGTTTTCTGTTCTGATCACTCATGGCAACTGGCATAGCAATAATGGCACTATATCTCGTGTCTAAGTGCCCAGGCCAGGGAGGGGCAAAATGGGCCAAAGTCCCCATCTCGTCTTTTGATGCAAAGTGTATGGGTATAGTGTTGGATCAGATTTGATGGTAATGGATTCCACTAGATAAGAAGCACTGGAGCTTAGGGCCTTGCAATGACATCTTTTTTCAGATAAAACACTAACAGCACAAGATCAATTATTACAAATGCACCAGTGAGTAATATCGGCATCTGGAGGTTTGCAAGATATTACTGAATGATTTGACTGGTCAAGAGCTGGTAGTTGAAATGGTTTGCTGACACAGACATAATATGCCCTTGATCTTTGACTGACTTCTGTCTCACTATTAACTGTAGCAACTATAAACTTCTCCTGGATTAAACCTTTCCTAAACATCAGTGTTTCTAGGTAGTTGAGCTGTCAGCACATGGATTATTTGATTTTGCAACTAAAAGAAGAAAAAGAGTGAGGAAGGTCTGTATAAAATGTGGAAAATCAACTTATAAAATAAAGTTTTGCACTGCTTCACAATGGATATTTTCAAAACAAGAAACAAATTGAAGCAATTTTTTTTGTCTCAAGCAATGTTTCATGTAGATTGCCATACACGGCACTACACAAATGGCCAAGCACAGAAGCACCTATTTGTTTATGGGCATGGACAAGGAAATTCAGACCCACACTGGAGCAAGCACCAAGTAATGCACATGGATATCAGCTGCAGATATGTTTTGTGCCTTATGATTTAAAAACATTTGCTAATTATACAGACAACATCCAATAAAATTATGGCAAGAGCAAAATGCGCAGTCTGCAATCTGCCACCAGCAGCCAATGCACAGCCAATCCGCACTAGCAGCCAATCCGCAGCCACCCGATTGTACCAGTGACCAATTTGCAGCCAGCCCTCCTAGATAGCAAGCATCATCTGGTTTGCAGGAGCCTGTGGATGAGGCAGTATGGTGTCAACCACTGTAACAAAATGGTTGGTTTTAGGCAGGCCGTGCGTTTTTCTGGGTGCTCCGGTTTCCTCCCACATTCCAAAAAAAGACGTACGGGTTAGGAAGTTGTGGGCATGCTATGTTGGTGCCGGAAGCGTGGCGACACTTGTGGGCTGCCCCCCAGAACACTCTACGCATAAGATGTATCTCGCTGTGTGTTTCGATGTACATGTGACTAATAAAAGTATCTTACAAGAGCATTGGACTCTGAATGAGGTCAATGGTAGGGCAAAGAAACAAGCTAGAGAAATAGGAAAAGCCATGGGAACAGAAGTGGGAATGAGCAAGGGAACAGATGTTGGTACAGTTGACTGTGACTGTAAATCCCTCTAAGTATTGAAGTGTGGCATCAGAAGGAGAATCAGTGATTCGCCATGGTATTAAAGCATAATTTTACTGCAACAGCTGATATTATGTTAATCACCTGTTCAACACAACCATTCCATAAGAGGCAAGGTTGGGGAACAAACTGCTGGCCTTTCCAGTAATCTTGGCCATGATTCTGCATTTCTCCTGTGCTGGCTCAGAGACATTGATTTCTTCAGTTCCTTCAGTTGCTGACTTTAATCCATCTCTCCTGCAGCTCCATGGAATGCTTCGTGTGATCCTTGAGCCCTTAATTGGAGACATGCCATTGGTGGGAGCGGTGACCCTGTTCTTCATCCAACGCCCAGTAAGCATGTTGTGGAAGGGGAAAAAAAAAAGCCCCTGTAACAGAAGATGAGGGACTAGTGCAGAATCGTGTAACTAGGGATCAGTGAGATATTGATTTGATCAGAATCCAACAAGGTGAATTAAATTTTTTTTTTTGAAATTACTTAATAAAACCACTTGAACTGCTGGCTTTGTCAGTGACGCTCATATTTTGAGACAAAATTACTACATCTGCAGGTTTTCTGTGGAAGTTGCTAGTTGATAGTACTGCTGGTATTAGAGCTGTATTATAGTTAAGTTGCCATTTGTTGTGATCTACCTCTGACCTGTGCTGCTTGACTATAGGGAGATCACTGGTTCATCAGTTTAGCTGATGCAGCAGGGCTTGTTTTTATTTTATTTGAGAAATGTGGATCAAAATAAGATTTTTTTAAACCAACATGAATGAGACTTGGTGAACCTACACAAATTTGAATGCCATGTTAGTTTCAGAATCAAGTCTGACACTGAGAGCAGAATGTTTTAGTTGTGAATTGACACCTGTCTCTAATATACTAAATTACACTTGATATTCTGAAAATGATTCAGAAACTTGGTGTCCTTTCAGGTGCTGGAGATTAACTGGACAGGACTCACAAACCTGCTGGATATTCCAGGGCTGAGGTAATGATTGTTCGTAGGATCCCAATGAAAAACAAAGCTAAAATATTTGTAAGATTCTTCCAAGAACAATATGAAACTATATTCTCGAGTTCTAGAAGTTCCTCAGCTTCTTGGAATGAACAATAAGCAATCGTTAGACCAAAATATGTTGAAAAATGTAACTAACAATACAATTTCACAAATATACAAGATTTTGAGTCAGATGATTTAATGAGAACATGACATTTGTTTAGAAAAAGGGGAGTACAAGGTCCATTTGGAGAATCCTGTAAATAATATTTCTCATATTTTCTTATGCCTTGGAGGACGCCATTTGGTCCATTGATTTATGCTGGCTCTCGAAGCATTCCCATTCCCCCATTGACTTCTGTATAACCTGTTGTTCCCCCACATTTCCATCAACTCCCCCCAGACTCTACCACCTACCCACACACTAGAGGCAATTTACAGCAGCCAATTAACCTACCAACCCAACAGTCTTTGGGACGTGGGAGGAAATGGGAGTACCCGGAGTGGAGATTGAACCCAGGTCTCTGGAACTGTGAGGCAGCAGCTCTCCCTGCTGCGCCACTGTCCAGAAAGCAATGTGTCTGAAAACAATTCCAGGGAGCAGTTAAAACATTTGGGGAGCTATAATTACTATTCATTGTCCTGACCTCTAGTTAAACTCAACTTTGAGAAACCAGGCATGTTTTTTGTAAATCAGCCTACTTTAAAATTAACTGCCCCCTTCGGATTGTATTTTTTGTAGTGGAAGCCCCTGATGACTGTTCTGTTTTTCTCTCTCTATCTCCCATTCTCTTCCCTCTTACTCCACAAACCTTGCTCTGCCTCTTTTTTTTACTTGAACAGTTCAAAGTCTGACACCGTACTTATGGACACCATTGCCTCTTTCTTGGTTTTGCCAAACCGGATTACCTGCCCTCTTGTTGCAGAACTCCACGTGGCTGAACTCCGTTCTCCTTTGCCTCGGGTATGTATCACGACATGTTTTCACCAAATTATTACCAACAAAGTCATTTTCTGTAAAGAAATTACTCCAAGATCAGTTGTTGGGTTTTTAGTGGTGTGTCGCCATGAAATCGCCTATTCAGACACTTTTGAGATCAGCAATGCATTAAGGTATTTTGTAGTAATATCAGTGCCATGGAAATAGCTTGAACTTTTTGCAATAATAAAACAAGGACAGGGATTCATTTTGTTTTACTACCCAAGAAGTGAAGCACTTTGGATGGTAGAACACATTCATTTTTTGTTGTGTTGATTTCAATGGGATGAAAGCTGGTTCTATGAAAGGTGGGCAATCCACTCTCCCACCTTACTGTCCAGGCAATGATGATGGGATTCCTCCTCCCTTATTTTACTTTTAATTGACTTTACTGAATAGAAGTAATGTTCCAATGTCTGTGAATGTCAGAAAACTGAAGTGTAAATAACTTATTCAGGAAGTGAACCCCAGCTGGTGATACCACGACTAGAAGTGGGGAAATCCCAGCACTGTTGCGTTGTTTTGATATCATTGACACCAAGTGCAAGGTCTAATGGTGCTCCAGGTGCATGACTTGTAATTAGCTGCCTGTACTCAGTTAATCTGCATGCCAGATACAATAATCCAGCCCTTTCGAAAGGGGAATTTGAATTCATGCTTTTACTTTTAGGGAATAGTGCGGATCCACCTAATTGAAGCAGCATGCCTGGAGTCAAAAGATACGTATGTCAAAGGGCTCATCAAAGGAAAATCTGATCCATATGCAATTGTACGAGTGGGCACACAGGCATTCATGAGCAAGACTGTCAGTGAGACTGTGAATCCCAAATGGAATGAAATGTATGAGGTGGGTGAATATCATTGTGGTTTCACCCCAATTTTTCACTCTTTAAAAGTACAATTCCTGCAATTCTCAGGGCCTGGTAGGGCAGATTCTGTCATGTAATGGTTGTAGGAAGCCAGGATCAGAACTCAGATTGGTGCCAGTTGGGAATACTGGCATTTTCAGATAAATACTGGTCATCATTCCCAAGGAACTTTCTACTTCCCAATGGCGTACGGGTGGGTTAATTCGCCTGTCGATTGCCCGCTAGTGTGATGTGTAGGTGAGCGGTAGAATCTGGGGGGAGTTAATGAGAATGTGGGGACAATTTTTAAATAAAATGGGATTGATGTAGGGTCAGTGGAAACAGGTGGTTGATGGTTGGCACAGACCCGGTGGGCTGAAGGGCCTGTTTCTGCGCCGTATCTCTCTGACTATGACAACAAATCCTGGCTCCTGGTGGTTAGATATTACCAGAAATGCAATTCTATATTGAGTTTATTGAATGAGTATCCCAGCAGCCAATCTGTAGCCAGCCACAGGTATTCTAATAGATCTGAAAGATGAATGCTTGTCATACCTTGTGTGAGAAAGTTCTATTTTTCAAGGAAATGCAAGATATTTCCTTTGCAGCTGTTTCTCCATCCTCTCCTTCATCTCTCCGAGCCATACATAGTTGAGAGGGCATTAACCACCATTGACGTCCACGGGGGAGTGGGTGAATTTTCCTCTTTGGGACAAGAGTCCAAAGACAAGGTGGGACTTCCACCATCACTGTTTCTCCACCAGCTGCATAATGTAAATGGAGTAGATTCTATAGCACAGCAGACCCACGTACTACAGAACTACTTGCGCAGAAATTAGCTTAGTAATATATAGGGGGCATCAGTGTGACATTAAGATCAACCACATTATCTCTAATAATGCTGAAAGATTCTTCCTTCAACTATGCTTACAGCAATTGACTCCGCACACATTTACTCAACTATTTGGCATTTGCTCACCTGAGGTAACATAATTATTTAGTTTTCTTAATATTTAGACGAGGGTTAATGTCAAATATGTTCATGATCTCCCTTGTATTCATCACCAAATAACCCCTTCCCCTTCCCCTCCCCAAACACCTCCACATCCATTCACATGATACACAGTCCAAGACCAGGGGTGGGGTGAGAATCAAAAGTATGCGGATACACCCCAGACATCATGAATACTAGTGCTTTGCTGATTGATTAATATGTGTACAAGATTCCCCCAGGACAGCATTTCTTTTTCCTCTTGCAAAGGTAGTCAAATGGAACAGCACTGTTCATTATTAGTTACTAAGTTAACAAAACCTGTAAGTTCTCGGTCACGTGTTTGACTGAGCACATTGCTTCCGGCTCTACATGTCAGTAATATGGTAGAAATATGTTCCGCTTTAGACTTGAATGGATACATTTCCTTTATTTCCTTATTTTAATGAAGTGTTATAACTATACCGTGTGAAGAATCACCTGTATATTTTCAGGCCCTTTCAAACAGCAGGGCCATTGGAGAGGGGAAGGGGTTATTTGGTGATGAATACAAGGGAGATCATGAACATATTTGACATTAACCCTCGTCTAAATATTAAGAAAACTAAATTATTACGTTACCTCAGGTAACCTCAACTTACCTTTTGAAAGTTATTCACCAGGCAGGATCAAAGTTTTACTGTGCTAGACAATGCCGTCTTGTAACAAATTACTTTGAGAGAATAAAACAAAACTTCCAAGAGATGGAGAATTGGAAATTACAGTCCATCTCAAAACTAACCTTTACTATACCTTGTGTGCCCATTTTCTGACCCGTTTTCCGTACCCCACAGGTGATTGTCCATGAAGTTCCTGGTCAGCTGTTGGAAATAGAGATGTTCGATAAAGACCCAGATCAGGATGACTTCTTGGGCAGGTGAGAGCTCTCTGTATGTTTGTGTACACAGACACATCTACTGTCTGTGTTGTGTGTAAAGCTGTGTATATGTACACAGGTCATGTAGTGATCTGCATACAAGTACACATCAGTGTGCATTTTGTTTATAGGACTGTGTGTGTGTTTGGCTTTACATTAATAACTTGTGCCCACAAAGAGTGACTGCTTCTCAGGCTGAGGCAGGTTTAACCAGAGAATTGAGGCCTACTGTGTTCCTAGTTAAAAGGGACTGGACCTTGCCTGGATCACTACTGGGGAGTCCATCGTGAAAAATGAGAACATAGAAATAGAAGCAGGAGGAGACCATTCAGCCCCTTGTGCCTTCTCCGCCATACAACAAGATCATAGCTGATCTTCTACCTTGCTGCCAATTTCCTGCACTAACTCCATATCCCATATCTAATACCTATTTCCTCTCTCGTGAATATACTCAGTGACTGAGCCTCCACAGCCCTCCTGGGTAGTGAATTCCAAAGTTTCACCACCTTCTAGGCAAAGAAGTTTCTTATCTCTGTCTTGAATGGCTGATCAGGCGATATGGTGGGACAGTTGAGGAACAGTGGAAGACTTTCAAAGAGATTTTTCATGGTGCTCAACAAAAGTATATTCCAGTTAAAAGCAAGGACAGTAAGAGTGGGGAGAGCCAGCCTTGGATAACTAAGGAAGCAAAGGAAGGCATCAAACTGAAAGCTCATGCATACAAAGTTGCCAAGAGTAGTGGGAAACTGGAAGATTGGGAAAATTTAAAAAAGCAACAAAGAACCACTAAGCAAGCAATAAGGAAAGGGAAGATAGATTATGAAAGTAAACTAGCGCAAAATATAAAAACAGATAGTAAGAGCTTTTATAATTATATAAGGCGGAAAAGGGTGGCTAAAGTAGGTCCCTTGGAAGACGAGAAAGGGGAATTAATATTGGGTTATGCGGAAATGGCCGATTTTGTGTCGGTCTTCACGGTGGAGGACACGTCTGACATGCCAAAGAGATGTTATGGATGCGATGGGAGGCAAGGACCTCAATACAATCGCTGTCGCTAAAGAGGTAGTGATGAGCAAACTAGTGGGCCTGAAGGTAAACAAGTCCCCTGGTCCTGATGGGATGCACCCCAGGGTACTGAAAGAAATGGCCGAAGTTATAGTAGAAGTGCTCGTGATAATTTACCAAAATTCTCTGGACTCTGGGCAGGTCCCAGTGGATTGGAAGATAGCAAATGTCATGTCACTGTTTAAAAAAGGATGTAGGCAAAAGGCAGGTAATTATAAGCCAGTTAGCTTAACGTCTGCAGTCGGGAAAATGCTTGAAGCTATCATTAAGGAAGAAATAGCGAGACATCTGGATAGAAGTAGTTCCATCAGGCAGATGCAGTGTGGATTCAGGAAGGGCAGGTCCTGTTTGACAAACTTACTGAAGTTCTTTGAGGATAAAATGAGCGCGGTGGATGTTGTATACTTGGATTTCCAGAAGGCATTTGATAAGGTGCTGCATAAAAGATTTGCCCATAAGATAAGGATGCATGGAGTTGGGGGGAATGTATTAGCATGGATAGAAGATTGGTTAACTAATAGAAGGTAGAGAGTTGGGATAAATGGGTGTTTCTCTGGTTGGCAATCAGTAGTGAGCAGGGTGCCGCAGAGATCGGTGCTGGGCCCACAACTGTTCACGATATACGTTAACAATTTGGAAGAGGGGACCGACTGTAGCGTATCTAAGTTTGCTGATGACACTAAATTGAGTGGAAAAGCAATTTGCGCAGAGGATGCGGAGAGTCTGCAGAGAGATATAGATAGGTTAAGTGAGTGGGCAAGGGTCTGGCAGATGGAGTACAATGTTGGTAAATGCAAGGTCATCCACTTTAGAAGGAAAAATAGAAGATCAGATTATTACTTAAATGGTGAAAGGTTACAGTATGCTGTTGTGCGGAGGGACTTGGGAGTGCTTGTGCATGAATTGCAAATGGTTGGTTTGCAGGTGCAACAGGTTATCAAGAAGGCAAATGAAATGTTGGCCTTCATTGCTGGAGGGATTGAATTTAAGAGCAGGGAGGTTATGCTGCAACTGTACAGGGTACGGGTGAGGCCGCACCTGGAGTATTACGTGCAGTTCTTGTCTCCTTACTTGAGAAAAGATGTACTGGCTTTGGAGGCGGTGCAGAGGAGGTTCACCAGGTTGATTCCGAGGATGAGGGCATTAGCCTATGAGGAGAGGTGGAGTCGCCTAGGGCTATACTCGCTGGAGTTCATAAGAATGAGAGGGTATCTTGTAGAAACGTATAAAATGGATAGATAGATAGAGGCAGGAAAATTGTTTCCACTGGTAGGTGAGACTAGAACTAGGGGACATAGCCTCAAGATTTGGGGAGAGTAGATTTAGGGTGGAGATGAGGAGGAACTGCTTTTCCCAGAGAGTAGTGAATCTGTGGAATTCTCTGCCCAGGGAAGCAGCAGAGGCTACCTCATTAAATATATTTAAGACACAGTTAGATAGATTTTTGCATAGTAGGGGCCACGGCCAGATCAGCCATGATCTTATTGAATGGCGGAGCAGGCTCGAAGGGCCAGATGGCTGCCGCTGCCTCCTGCTCCTATTTCTTATGTTACATAGAACATAGAAAAACTACAGCACAATTCAGGCCCTTCGGCCCACAAAGCTGTGCCAAACATGTCCCTACCCTAGAAATTACTAGGCTTACCTATAGCCCTCTATTTTACTCAGCTCCATGTACCTATCTAACAGTCTCTTGAAAGACCCTATCGTATCCGCCTCCACCACCATTTCTGGCAGCCCATTCCATGCACCCACCGCTCTGAGTAAAAAAAACTTACCCCTGACATGTCCTCTATCTACTCCCCAGCACCTTAAACCTATGTCCTCTTGTGACCACCAGTTCAGCCCTGGGGAAAAGCCTCTGACTATCTACCCTATCAATACCTCTCATCATCTTATACACTTCAGTCAGGTTCCCCCTCATCCTCCGTCTCTCCAAGGAGTAAAGGCTCAGTTCCCTCAACCTGCTTTCATAAGGCATGCTCCGCATTCCGGGCAGCAAGCTTGTAAATCTCCTCTGCATCCTCTCTATGGCTTCCACATCTTTCCTGTAGTAAGGCGACCAGAACTGAGCACAATACTCCAAGTGGGGTCTGACCAGGGACCTATATAGCTGCAACAATACCTCATGGCTCCTAAATTCAATTCCCCGATTGATGAAGGACAATACACCATATGCCGCCTCAACCACAGAGTCAACCTGTGCGGCCGCTTTGAGCATCCTATGGACTCGGACCCCAAGATCCCTCTGATCCTCCACACTGCCAAGAGTCCTACCATTAATACTATATTCCGCCAACATATTTGACCTACCAAAATGAACCACTTCACACTTATCTGGGTTGAACTGCATCTGCCACTTCTCAGCCCAACTCTGCATCCTATCTATGTCCCTCTGTAATCTCTGACAGCCCTTCAAACTATCCACAACACCCCCAACCTTCGTGTTATCCGCAAACTTACTTACGTTCTTACATATCACTTATTTTATGACCGTAACCCCTAGTGACACCCCAGCCAGGAGAAACATCATCCCCACAACTACACTGTCAAACCTCATAAGAATTTAATAGCTTTCAATGAGATTTTTTTCTTCTTAATTCTAGAAAATGTAGAGACAGTCTGCCTAATCTCTCCTCCAAAGGACAAACCTGCCATCCCAGGAATCAATCTGGTGAATCTTTGGCACATCACAAGTATTTTCTTCCTTGGATACCGGAACCTGTGCACTGTATTCCAGATGCAGTCTCACCCAGGCCCTACGTAATTGGAGCAGGATATCTTTAGTTTTGTACTTAAATCCTCTTGCATAAATGGCCAACACACTGTTTGCCTTCCTAATTGCATTCTGGTAGGTTCTTTCATGTAGGTTCTTCCTTGGGTATGCTTTGTATGTGGTTGTTCCTACCTCCCCAACCACCGTCTTTGTGGCCCAGCCTTCCTCCCTTGCTGCCGACTGGATCTTTTGCCAGACTTCTACTGATCACCCCCTGAATAATTATTCTTACCCACCCCTCGATCATCTCATCTCAATTCTTCCTCCCCAACTGTCCTTGTTCCCAATTACTTCTAGAACTCAGATCCTTTGCAATCATCACTTTTCACGAAGACAGGAGATTGCAGAAGCAAGGCGTTTGTTCAAATTCTCCAGTTAAGACTTATTCTATCACACATGATAGAATAGGGCTCATGTACAATAGAATATCACAGGCAGGGCCCTCAAATAAAGCTGGTAGAGACCTGCTGCACAAGGCTGCCTCAAATTTTAGGACAACTACATATGATGTGTGTCTATTATATTTAGTAAAATATTATAAACAAGTTTCCTCTTACAGTAACTCAGTTGGGCTGCTCGGGTCACCTGTTGAAAATAGTAAATATATCCCAGCACCTTCCAGATGACTCCTACTGAAATAATCATGCTTGCTGATATCTATTTATTTTCATTTCAGAATGCAGCTGGATCTTGGGGAAGTGATGAAAAATCAAATTGTGGATGAGGTAAAGATTTACAGAGAGTCAAAGATAACTACTGGGCAGGGACAAAGGGGGTGGGGGGAAACACTGTCTTCATAAAAAATGAATTGTTAAAACTAAAAAGTTACTTTTGATGGTGGTGTATAAACCTTTAACAAGTCATACCATGTTCTTCATTCTACTGTGTTAAAAGAAGTGTTGACCTACTCACTTTAAGGAAATTAAACTTTCCTCTAAATTTAAGGAAATTGATCTGTATGTTTGCTACTGTCATTTCTACCCTTGTTTTGTTGTGGAGCAAGGAGACCCGGAAGAGTTGTGGCATGATGTAATTTGCATCATGTTTTGCCAGATCATTTGCAAGTAAAATATTTGCCAAACTTTTTCTGAGAAGTTAAAGTTGTCACTAATAGTATGTGATTTTATAGTTGAGTAGAAGGAGAGGCTTGAACGAGGGGACATAGTTACATGATTAGTGGGCAGTCACTTAAAACTGAGGTGTGCAGGAATTTCTTTATGCAGAGAGTGGTGAATCTATGGAATTCTCTACCCTGGAGGTTTGTGGATGCTGGATCACTGGGGACTTTAAAGAGGAGATAGGTACATTTGTGGAAGGTTTGGGAATGAGGGCTATGGGTTACTGGCACAGAAGAGGAATTGAGGCCTGGGGCAGATCAGCCATGATCATGTTGAATGTTGGGACAGGCTTGAGGTGGCCTACTCCTGCTCCTATTTTCATGTGTCCTTTTTGTGTATGCTTTTTGCCTGACTCCAACCCTCTGTCTATTTTCTTACGTAGTGGTTCACCCTGAAGGATGTGGAGAGAGGAAAAGTTCGTCTGAAACTGGAGTGGCTGACCCTGTACTCTGACCCAGCAAAACTGGAGCAGGTAATCTTTGGGCTGTTAGTGCCTTGCATTTGAAATCACAGTGCCCGATGGAAAGTGCAGTGATCACAACTGATACGTGACTGTGCGTAATTTGGAATTTGGTCTATTCTTAGTTCAAATTGTTAAAGAATTGAATTCTTAGCTCAAAACTAAATTAAAATTTAATCAGAAGTAGACAAATCACTCTGCCTCGCCTTTGAGACAATATTTGACTCGGCTTTGCCTTCCTTGTTTTTGCTTTTGTAGAACATGACTCATATACTGTGAACCTATAACTGGAATAGTGCCAGCTAACCATTGATAGTAGATCACAGGAGACTGATTCTCTATTCAGTATCACAGAGAGGACTGTGGATCGTGATACTGAATGAGCCCCATAATTAAATCTTGTGCTTCAGTGATGTCCTAAACCACATGAATGAGTTTAGTAGATTTTTAAGAATTGTGCATCCCTATCAATCTTTCTCCCTTACCTTACCAAAGCCTCTGGTATCTCATTCAAGTCCCCATACTTCATGTGAATTATATCAGGGTATTCTACCGAGGGGGCATCAAAGTCATGTATAATCCTGTCCTCCACACGTACACTTTCCATCATTGGTCATTGGTTATCAGGAGCAGGATCTTTGGCTGGTCCTCTTCTTCTTAGTTTTGGAAGGTTTGAACAGTTATACCACCCTTTAACCACTGTGCATACTGAAATTAGCAAACACAGCCTTGACCAGGCATTGAATCCTGGCCCTCTGGTCTGCAGGACTTAGTTCAGTTGATAAAGGTGGTGTATAACTATCAGAGATAGCAAAAAATCTTGAGATAAGTACAACTTTGTTGACTCATTTGTCTTTCTAAATACATACAGCAGTATAGTGAACAGTTAAAAAGAGCTCAGTTGACTGTGAGGTCCCATACTCCTGAAGAATGCCACCTGATTCGTGGGATAGTATAAGAAGACAGTTCAACTTGTGTTGCACCTTTAGTGTAATAAACATGGTGAGGCACTTCACAGGAATCCCTGAACGTACATTCCAGGAGCTAACTACTCGTTGCTAAAAAAAACAATTTTCCTCATGTCACTTTTTGTTCTTTTGCCAATCACCTTCATTCTATGTTCCCTCATTCCTGACCACTCTAACATTTTCCAGTAACAATTTCATTGTTGTATTTAAAATGAAAACTGCCTGTTTAATGCTGTAATTTCCTCCTTCTGCCAATGGAGGCACTGCAGTTTACACAGGCAGTTTCCATAATGAATGGGCACATAATAACTAGGAATGGAAGTGGACAAGTAAGGAGAGTATACAACTTTTCAAATAGGGACTGTGGGATTCATTCAGCCTGCATCTACTAACTCTACTTCGACACATTGTCCTGCATATCCGACACAAGAAATGTACATTTTGCAAAAGGAAAGTCGCGCATAACATTCCAGTCGATGTAAGAGTTTCAAACTTTGGGAGGGCCTTCACTTAACAATACCCTGACAAGGGGGAAGGGGAGTAAATTAGACAGCAAGCCATTGTGAGGCCACAGTGTACATCCAGCATAATTCTGGTACCAGTAAAGGACTGACTCCATGAGCATAAGGCATGAGCTAACTGAAGGATGCCAGACAGGAAAAGGCCAGCTACTCTGCCTTGTTTGTTCCAAAGATGAGATGCCACTTGCTTTGTTTGATATTCCCCACCCACCTGAGTCCATGTGATCTCTGGGAGAGGGAAAAAGAACAGATAAAAAAGGGCAAGTGGGGAAAGTTCCTGTCTGACAACCTTGGGTGGTTCAAAGTAGTCCAAGCACTGTGTTAGTTAGTACCCAACACTTATTGACATGATCCCACCCCAGCCAGTAACTAAGGTGCTGTATGGCCAGTGAAGTGTGTTGGGTGGGGGGAAAAAAGGGATTCTACTCCTTCAGAATTAAAATTTAATAGAATTGTGCTTTTCTCTTTAGGCACTGCTTGTAAATAACTCCATTGCTGCACAGAACAGTGAGGAACCCTCTGCTGCCATTATGGTTGTCTATGTGGACCAAGCACAGGATCTCCCGGTACGTACAATGGTTGCGGGGTGAGTGGCTTTGATCAGCAATAGATTCCATTTCACAGGTGAACTAGTTAATAAAACACCACCAACACATTCGAACCTCAATGTGTGCATTACCTTGTAATCCTCTTGCATTGGATTACCTTGTGTCTTTGTCATTAAGGTTTGCAGTCCTTTGATCTGCCAGTCGTAAGATTTGCCAAGCAAGATACTCCTAGTGACAGGGCCAGCAAGCTGAATACTTTACCAGTGACGTGAATGCAAGGTGATAATCAGAGCCAAGGTGAAGATATTTCCATTCTCCCTGTGACAACGGGCTTATCTGTGGTTTAGCAGTAGCTATTTTCAATCACAGGAAATCCTAGACTCCAAGCACGTTGTGTGCCAGTCCAATCATGCTTTTGGGATAGACTTGGAACAACTCAAACTGGGCATCCATGAGGTGCTATGGACCATCTTCAGCTGCAGAAATGTCCACCCCCACAATCTGTAACCTCATCACTCTCACTCTACTGTGATGATCAAGTCAGGGGATCAACTCTGGTTCAATGAGGAGGCAGAGGGTATGTTGGGAGCAGTACTAGGCATACCTAAAGATAATAAGGTGCAGGCCTAGTGATGCAATACAGGACTATATCCATACTTAACAGAAAATAAACAGCATGTAGCAGACAGAGCTAAGTAATCCCAACAGATTGGATTACTACCACATCTAGTCATGAATTGTGGTGGACAATTAAACAGCTACCTGAAGGATCTCTTTTGTAGCTACAATTGAATCTGCCTCCACTACTCTCCCTGGCAGTGCATTCCAGACCCTAACCCCATACCCTTCATGACTTTACCCTGCACAACCTTCTCTGCTCCAAGGAGAACAACCCCTGCTTCTTCAGTCTAGCCACATACTTCAAGTTCGTTATTCCTGGAATCATTTTAGTAATTTTCTTCTGCACCCTCTTTAAAGCCTTTACATCATTCCTGAAGTGTGGTATCCTGAACAGGACACTATACTCCAGTTGTGTCCGAACCAGTGTTTTATGAAGGTTCGTCATGACTCCCTGCACTTATACTCTGTTCATAAAGGCCAGATCCCACATGTGTTTTTTTAAACTACCTTCTCAACCTGCACTATCACTTCTAATGAACTGTACACATAACCCCCAGCTTTCCCTCTTCTTGTACCCCTTTTACAGTCATGCCCTCTACTTTATATTGCCTCTTTATTCTTCCTACCAAAATACAACACTTCACATCTCTCAGCATTAACTTCCATCTGCCCATTCCACTAATTAGTCCATATCTCCTTAAAATCTGTTACTATCCTCCTCACAGTTCACTGTGTCTCCAAATATTGTCATCTGCAGATTTGGAAATTGTGTCCTCTGCACCCAAGTCCAAGTCACTGATCTAAAGGAAAGTAGTGATGCTAGTACCGACCCCTGGGGAACGCCATTGTAGACTTCCCACCAGTCCAAGAAAATGACCTTTCACCACCACTGTCTGTTTCCTGTCACTTAGCCAATTTTCTATCCCTGTTCTTTCAGTCCCTTTAATTCCATGGGCTTCAATTTTGATGACAAGCCTATAATGTGACACCTTATCAAATGCCTTTTTGAAGTTGATATCCTCTTAAAATGACACAGGGAGACCCTACAGTCCACCAGGCCCATGCCGGCTGGGTAACCTACAATGCCCAATTAAACTAGCAGCACATTCTTTGGAATTTGGGAGGAAACCAGAGCACGTGGAGGAAACCACATGGTCGTGGAGAGAATGTACCAACTCTGCACAGGCAGCACGCAAGCCCAGGATCAAAGGTACAGTTGATCTGCTATAGAGCACATCAACTGTATCTTCCTCATCTGCTCTTTCTGTTCCTTCATCAATAAACTCTAGCAAGTCACATGATTTATCAACTTGTAACCCAACCAGAGTCACAACTACATCTTCCTTTGCTGAGATTCCAGCAGTATCTTATTTCTTGGTGAAGAGATGATAAAGGAATGTAAAAGACAATTACTGTAAACCCTTTAGGCCTCTACGGGCTTTGAGAAATCTCAGCCTGCAGCCTAGCAGAGAATCATCAGGGCTTGATATATACAGTAGATGCTAAAGAGGAGCTGCCAGATGAGAATCAGGTGTCAGTTCTGTGCAGCTCCTGGGAAGGTGATCCGGGGAATCTTGGTTCCCCTCCAGGCTGGTTTCCATCCCATCTGTATTTCCATTCTTCTGACTCTGACTCTGTCTCTGTCTCAGTCTTTTTCCCCCTCTGCATCCACCTCCTGTTGTTTCATTAACTCTTATTTTTCTTTCCACAGCTAAAGCAAGGGACGAGGGAACCAAATCCCCTGGTACAGGCTTCACTATTGGACAAAACCTTCGAGAGCAGGGTATGAATGGGGCACTTCTGGGTCTATTGGTTAAAATGAACACTGTATACTTCAGAACCCCTTAACAGAGACATGGAAAAAAAAAGGGGCAAGGATGGAAGAATTAGAGGGGAGGTGAAGATTTGCATTTTTCAGCTAGAAGGCAGTCAGACACACTGCCTGAAAGAGTGTCGGAGGTAGAAACCCCTTCTCATGTTTAAACAGTATTTGAAGAGCTGTCATTTGCAGGGCTATGGACCCATGCAGGAAGGTGGTATTAGGCTGGGAGCTCTTTTTTTTACCAGCATGAACACAATGGACTGAATGTCCCCTGTTTTGTAGATTTTCTATGATCCCATGTAAAATAGAGCAGGCAAGAACTACCAATGTATGCTATATGCCAACCCATTCACAACTCCTTGATGATCACATCCTCAGTTTCCTTTCCTTTCAGATGATTTTCCATTATCATTAACATGCAGTTCACAGTGGATTCTCCCCCAGGATATAATCCATGGAAAAGAAACTAGTTAATCAGTTTTGGTGATGTTGGTTGAGGAATAAATATATATATATAACTGTAACTCTTCAAAATAGCACCCCAGGGTCTTTTGAAACAAGCTGAGAGAATAGACAGGGCCTCATCCAAAAGACAACACCCCCAACAATGCAGCATTCCCTCAGTACTGCACCCCAGATTTCTCTGGAGTGCGACTTGATCCCACAACCCTCTGACTCAGAAACAAAAAATGTTGCTCACCAAGCCAGCTGATACTGTAAGACAATGGAGTATGTACAAGTAACTACCATCTCACAATGCCAGTTACACTTAGTTTTTTGACAGACAAAGTTGACATTGTTTTGCCACTCTGAGATTTCACTTTATTACCTCTTCCCACAGACTGTATATAACACAAATGCCCCAATCTGGGAGGATGCCTTTACGTTCTTTGTTCAGAATCCAAATCAACAGGAGCTCGATATACAGGTATTTTTCGTAAACTTACCAGAAGTGATGAAAGCAGGTTTGTGTTAGCTGTAATTTAACAATCTGGGTTTTGCCTAAGTACTGCACACTTGCAGGAAGTTAGAATAGCGTCTAACGTTTTCTCCAAAAAGTTCCTTTGAATTTCGCATTTTGCATTTCTCTGTGACATCACTGTGGAAATGAAACACTTCCTTACTTTTCTGGTAAACGACAACAAAATGCATTTATATCGTGTGTCTAACTTAATAAAATGGCACACAACATTTTGCAAGAGCTAATGAGACAAGAGTTGACACTGAGCCACATAAGGGGACGGTCAGAGAGTTGTGTTTTGAGGAACATCGTAAACAAGGCAGATTGGTTTAGGGAGGGGAATTGCAGAGCAGGGCCAAGGCAGCTGAAAGTATGGCTGCCAGTGGTGGAGGGGTTAACTTGGACAGGAGTAAACCATGTAAAGTCACATTGATGCAACTTAAAATGAAAGTGGTGCATGGCACAGACTAGGAAAAATGGTCAAGAGACTCTGGAATGCACCACCGAAGTTAATCATTGAAGAAAACACCAGTGTTTGGAATTCCGTTTGAGCCTTTTCAGTTCTACTGGCATTACTGAGGGGATCCATTCATGTAAGTGAATTTCTTCCAATCAGCAGAGTGGGAACAGCTCTAAGGAAATTCCCGCCTAATATTCATGTTTGAGAGTCAGTTGGAAAGGTGGTTTAAATAAAAGAAAGAAAAGGGGATATGAAACTGGAGCAGGCAGCTCGACTTACCGCTCGTGGAGTAATTTGGAGTAGTGGGCAGCGTGGCCTGCAAGAGACAGGATGTAATAATTCCAAAATATTTTTACTGTTTTTTTTTACTAATTTTGGCCATAGAACAAGAATTGAGAATTTTTTTGAAAATGGGGTAAAGATGAAATAATTAGATTAAAAAGTAAAAAAAAAATTCATTACAGGCCTGTGCTTTTAGCATTTCAGTTAAATCTGTACCTCTTGCTTTCTATTCTAGGTTAAGGATGATGACCGGCAGTTGAGTCTGGGATCCCTGTCCCTGTCTCTGTCGCAGTTACTGGTGAGCCCAGATATGACCTTTGATCAGTGGTTCCCACTAGAACATTCTGGACGTAACAGCCAAATTTATCTGAAAATCATAATGCGGGTGAGTGAGAAGGCAACACATCAGAGAATTTGTACCTTTGTATAAAGACAGCCTTATGGATTGAAACTAAAGGAACTGTGCTGGGACAGACTGGGAACAATCAGGTGGTCTAACTACAGAATTCAGGAAGGAGAACCAGGAAAACAGAACATAACATTTTTATACCCACTGCTTGTACAGTAATAAGGTGCCAACTTATTATAGAGCCTGTCTAACTCTTTCCACTGACTTCAATGAAATGAAAATTCAGGAGGACTCTATAAAAGGCAGGGTGATGCACATTGCCATGCTTATGCCCAGGTCCTGAAGGTGTTAGAACTTTTTCTTTAGCTCACCTGCCCCCTCTCGTGGCCGTGTGGAATGCACCCCTTTCCCCTTTCTGAAGATTCCTTTTTCAGTTTCTTATTTTCATTCTGATTTGTTCTTCTTTGATCTTCAGGCTATTTCTAAGTGTGTTTCAGTAACAGCTTAATTTAAAATATTTTTAATCCATTGACAAGTTTTAAGAAAGATATTTGTATGGCTTTCTGGGCAGTGATGGAATTACAAATTATCTGCTGTAAGGTAACAGGCTTATGTTCTACAACTATATCAGAAAGCCTGCTATTTTGAACTCAACGGTGATGATGCACAAAAATGATATTGTATGGCCACCTTATAGGACATTAGGTTGCACCAGTACCACATCAGTGGAATTTAAGTGAACTTTGTCGGTCACTGTGCCTTGTGTTCTATCTGAATTGCCTCATGTCCTGTTCACCATCCACTCTGTTTCAAAGTTGTGTCCATTACAGTTTAATTTCCATTGTCAATGGAATATTTAACTTCTGCTTAAAATTCCACTGTGAACTACTTTAACTCATTTTTTGAATGGTGTTAAATTAGAAAGCAAAGAGATTCTATGTGAAGAGGTTAAGAAGCCAGCTCCCAGAAAAAAATGCACCCTTCTCTGTATCACCTTCTCTTCCTCTCTCATACTTTCACTTGTGCAGTTTCTACATGCACCACTGGCCTCTTGTAATGTTTTCACATTCTAGTAGAAGTGAAAAGTGCAATAAAGAGGAAACATGATTTCTCCATAGCATTTTCGCTGAACAACAATACCCCTCTAGATTTGAAATAGGACTCAATTAAATGTTGTACATAAGTCACTTAGTTTTATTAAAATAAAGCAAAGTAATTTCAGGTACCACTCTACTTCCCTGCTTTCTTTTACCATAGTTGTGTGTTTGGTTGACAGGTCCTGCTTTCTGATGCCATTGATCTGGAGAAAATTCCCAGAGCTCGGAAATCCACAATGGAAAAAGTGCAGGGATCATCCAAGTCTGACAAGATAAGCATGACTGCTACTAAGTTAGTGGAGGCTTTGGGAGTGGGGAGCCTGATCCAAGCTCCCTTGCCAACTGAAAGCAGTGCCCCCAGCAGCGTGGGGACTGAGGTACTGGGTTACTCTGTATTTCCACACGAGTAAGCATTCATTATTTAGGTTGGTGTAGATCGAGCTGAAGTTGAAGTCTGTGGAATACAGTTTTATCAGTGTAGAGTCATAGAGTAATGCAGCACGGGAACAGGCCCTTTGGCCCAACTGGTCCATGCCGACTATGGCATCCTCCCTGCTAGTCCCAGTTGCTCACGTTTGGCCCATAACCCTCCAAGCCCCTTCCCTCCATGTACCTATCCAAATGCCTCCTAAATGTTGCAATTGTACCTGCCTCGACCACTTCCTCTGGCAGCTTGTTCCATGTCCTCATCGCCCTCTATGTACAGAAGTTACCTCTGGTCTTTTTTAAATCTCTCCCCTTGTATCTGTGCCCTCTGGTTATGGACTCCCCAACCCTGGGGAAAAGATGATGACCGTCCACCTTATCCATACCCCTCATCATTTTATAAACTTCCATGAGGTCACCCCCTCATTCTCCTACACTCTGAGGAATAAAGAGTCAACGTGGCCAACCTCTTCCCTATAACGCAGGCCCTCTAGTCCAGGCAGCATCCTTGTAAATCTCTTCTGCACCTTCTCCAGCTTGACGATGTCTTTCCTATAACAGGGTGACCAAAACTGTACACAGTACTCCAAGTGCAGCCTCACCAACGACTTACATAACTGCAGCATAATGTCCCTACTCCTAAACTCAATGCCCTGACTGATGAAGGCTAGCGTGCTAAACACCACCTTCACCACCCTGTCTCCTTGTGCGGCCACTTTCAGCGAACTGTGCACTTGTACGCCCAGTTCCCTCTGTTCCGCATCACTCGTCAGTGCCCTGCCATTCACTGTACAAGTCCTACCCTGGTTCGACTGTCCAAACTGCATCACCTCGCACTTATCTAATTAAAATCCATTTACCATTCCTCGGCCCATCTCCCTAACTGATCAAGATCTCTTTGCAATTCATTGTAACCTGCTTCACTATCACAAGTCCCCTTAATTTAGTATCATCAGCAAACTTGCTAATTGTGCCGTGTACATTCATATCCAAATCATTTACATAATGAATAAGAGGTCCCAACACTGATCCCTGGGGCACCCCACTAGTCACAGGCCTCCAGTCGGTGAATCCACCTTCAACCACCACCCTCTGCTTCCTATCATCGAGCCAATTCTGAATCCACCTCGCTAGCTCCCTCTGAATCTCACACAACCTGACCTTCCATGTCAGCCTGCCATGCAGGACCTTGTCAAAGGCCTTACTAAAGTCCATATAGGCAACATCCACTGCCCTACCTTCATCTATCCCTTAAGTTATGTCTTTGAAAATCTCCAAAAGATTTGTCAGACATGACCTCACACACACACACACACACACACACACACACACACACACACACACACACACACACACACACACACACACACACACACACACACACACACACACACACACACACACACACACACAACCATGCTGAATGTCCCTAATCAGGCCTTGACTATCCAAGTGATGGTAGATCCTGTCCCTTAGAATTCCCTCCAGTAACTTCCCTACAACTGAAGTCAGGTTCACCAGCCTGTAGTTCCCTGGCCTGTCCTTGCTCCCCTTCTTGAACAATGGAACAACATTGGCCACCCTCCAGTCTTCTGGGACTTCACCAGTGGCTAATGATGGAGCAAATATCTCCTACAAGGGCCTCTGCAATTTCTTCCGTGGCCTCCCATGAGGACCGGGGCTGCACTTAGTCGGGTCCTGGGGATTTACCCATGTTAATGCACTTCAAGGCTGCAGATACTTCTTTCCTCATAATATGCATATGATCCAAGACCTGACTACTTATTACCCTCATTTCTTTGGCATCCATGATATTCTCCTTTGTAAACACTGAGGAGAAGTAGACATTAAAAATCTTGGCCATCTCCTGCGGCTCCATACATAGGCGGCCCTGATGGATTTTAAGAGGACCTAGTTTCTCCCTAGTCACCCTTTTACTGTTAATATAACAGAAGAACCTCTTGAACCCTGCCTGCCAAATCCATCTCATACACTTTTTTGCCCTCCTGATTTCCCTCTTAAGTCTGGTCTTAAACTTTTTATATTCGTCGAAGGATTCATTCGTACCCAACTGCCCAAACGCGACGTACGCTTCCTTCTTTTTCCTGACCGGAGCCTCCATCTCTTGTCAGCCAGGGTTCCCCAAACTTGGTATGTCTAACCTTCACCCTGACAAGAACATGCTGCCCCTGGACTCTTGATATGATCCTTTTAAAAGCCTCCCACTTGCCAACTGTTCCTTTGCCTTTAATTAGAGTCACCCAGTCGACCCCAGCTAGATCCTACCTAACTCCCTCAAAGTTGGCCCTGCTCCAATTCAGGACTTTAACCTGTGGACCTGTTCTATGTATGTATGCAAATATGTTTGACTGTCAGTGTTTGATTCTGACTCATAGACATGACATTTAAAATGGTGTCCCAATAACTATTGTGAGACAGCACTGGTATCCTGGAAAACCACAGTTGGACTACATTTAGCAGCATTGATTCAAAGTCCCATTTGAAAGATTTAAATTGAACATGTGTTCAGTTCTAGTCACTTACAGGAGCACAGGAGCTCATTCAGCTGCTAAGTCTAGAACAGATTCAATGATTCTCAGTCAACTTAGTACAAGGGTATCTGTAGCTGAGGGTAATTTGGCCAAGGATAGCAGTGTCCACTTCCTATGTCAAAGACTGAAAAGACTCTATCTTGGAGTTTTTTGTGACAAGTTTGATAGAGGGGTTTTAAAGGCCAGACCATTGTTGGATTGATTGATTAAGGGAATTGATAGATTGCAGGGATGGATTGATATTGATGGATGGAGATTGATTGATTGATAGAGATTGATTATGGGGTTTGATGAATGGGGATAGATTGGTTGATAAGGATTGGGTGATTGCAGAGAGTGGTTGATTATGGCAATTGATAGATTACAAGAATTTTTTTGTGGAAAATGAGCATAAAAGAATTTGCATAAAAATCATGGGTAATGTAAATTGAAAATATACCATGCAGTTTGAAAAAGCTGCAGCTTTGAAGTTGTATGGAAAGTGAAGCTCAAAATCTGAAGAAAACAATTACTTTATTAAAATAAATATATACTTATTAAATAACTAGTTATGTTATTGACATCCTGTAATAATACATCAAGAGATTTTAATGTGAAAGTTGTGGGAAAAAAAATACACTTGTTTAAGAAGAATTTACCAAGAGACGAAACCAAAATTCTGAAGTGTGTATACAGATCAGTCAAGCACAATTTTCTGGTCATAATTTTCTAAATGGTCAAAAACTTGGAACTGTGGAGGAGCAAAGAGATTTGGAGGTCCAAGTCCACAAATAAGGAAAAGCTGGTAGACTGGTAAACAAGCAATGAAAAGTGAAGACTAATCGTGATCAGATTGAATTATGCAGCAAACTCAAGGGTCTGAATCTTGTTCCCGTAAAGTTGCAGTCATTGACTTTTGATCTTTTAGGGGGTGATACGGATTCACTTGTTGGAAGCTGAGAACCTGATTGCAAAGGACAACTTCATGAAAGGAATTGTGAAAGGAAAGTCAGATCCCTATGTCAAAGTGAGAGCTGGAGCCCAAAGCTTCCGAAGCAGAACTATTAAAGAAAACCTCAATCCCAAGTGGTACGAGATGTATGAGGTCAGTATGTTCAGACCATGCAGTTTGAAACCAAAGCATAATAAAGTAAAAACCCTTTATCCTGCAGAACAAAGTAGATACCTAATGGGTGAGCCTGGTAACAAGTGGGCTGGGTAAGTCATCATTTTAACATGTATTTAAATGTAATATTTGTTTTACTCTCTTTCCATTGCAGAGAGGCAATTCCTGGGTCTGGGGCAGCCACTGCCCCTTCTTCACTCAGTACTCCTGGATTTGTTCATTATAGTAGTAGATTATTTCACGTTTGGTGCAAAATTTTAGGCCCCTGTTAATTCTTCCTACTGGATGTGACTTTGTCGCACTCTACCAAAAGAATATTCTGATTTGTCCGTAACACTATTACAGCGCCAGCGACCTGGGTTCAATTCTGGCTGCTGTCTGTAAGGAGTTTGTACGTTCTCCCCATGTCTGCGTGGCTTTCCTCCGGGTGCTCTGGTTTCCTGCCCCGTTCTAAAGACGTACTGGTTAGGAAGTTGTGGGTGTGCTATGTTGGCGCCGGAAGCGTGGTGACACTTGCGGCTGCCTCCAGAACACTCTATGCAAAAAAAAGAAAAAAATGCATTTCACTGTGTGGTTCGATGTACACGTGACTAGTCTTGTCTTATAAAAACCTCTCTCTTAGGTCATTGTAAATCACATTCCTGGGCAGGATCTGGAGTTTGAGCTCTTTGACAAGGATGTGGACAAGGATGATTTCCTTGGAAGGTATGTTAATCCATCAGGAAATTCAGAATCGTGCAACATTACCATGGTTTTAGAATAAAGTGTTCGCCTTTTAATTAGAGCTTTGACTGTGTAGTGCCAATAACTGATTCCTCAAATAATTTGTTTATCAGTTTGAAGAGGGAACCTCTGGGGTATGGAACACAATCCAGTTCCGGGCACACACAGTTAGCACCAAACATTGTAAGGGGATATTAGATTCGGAGTAAAGCTCCCTCGATACTGTCCCATCAACCGTTGCAGGGCAGGGACAGCATGCATTGGTTGATTGAAGATTGGACACACCTGACTCCAATCAATCAGTGTGGAGGGCAGGAGACTGCACCAGAGAGAACATTTGCTACATGTCATCAACTGTATCTGGTGGGCGAGAGGAGAAGCTTTTTACAAGACTAAAGAAGATGACACGTTAGATAAAATCTTAAAAGGTTGGTGGCTGGACACACAACTTTTGGGGAGGAGGGAGGAGGCTGTAATCTCACAGGGATGGGACTTCTGGAGGGAGGAGTTTTCCTGGAAACAAATATTTCCCAGCTTAGTACAAGTAACTCTCTCCCCACCTCTGTTGCCTGGCACGGGTCAGCTGGAGCTGTCTGGGTGAAGGAAGATTCTCTTTAGCCCTCAAACTTTGGAAAGGCCTGGCTGTTTTCAGGTGACTTGGGTGAAAATGCCTCTGTAGCCGAAGGTCCAGCAGAAGAACCTTTTACGTGTAAATCGGAGCCTGAACCATCCTCCTCTGACTTCCTCTCGCTTTACCATCCCCATCCAGTTCTCCTCTCCCTAACGTTTATGTTGTTATTATTTCAACCAGAGTGACCCCATGAGCATTCCCTCCTGTGTGGTGGTGTGGCCCTTCCACCCGTGCTGCAGCAGCAGCTGCTTCTGTGGCTCTCCACTGTTTGCATTGATAACAACCAAACCTGGGGTCAAGAGCCATGCTCACACAAGCCTGACTGTAGAGGCTTGTGTAAAGTTGTCGGCCCTTCAACCATTGTTGCGGCCTCCAAATTATATGGGAAGGTGCATTTTTTTCCGATGAGTGAGTGGTTGGCTCCGAGTAAGGGGCTCACTTTGGGGAATACTTCCCCCCCCCCCCAAACTCATGCAGCAGATCATATTATCAGATATTCTGCTTTCATTATCTGTGAGCTCTTCCTCCTCTCCCTGGACCTTCTGGGGGAACTGAGATTGGGGGTCATCTTCCACCAACTGCACTTCCGACAGCTGATCCGGTGGAGGACAAGAGGGACAATTCGGTGTGCACTTTAAAGGGACAACCAACCACATCTTCTGGACTGTGCAGGTGTGGCCACTGCACTCCGTCTCAGGAAGTGGCCCACCAATTCTACCTCGGTGGCCGTGGTGCTCCTGCCCCTCCCTTCTGCCCTGTGCTGGAAGCAGAATGAAGCCAGAGATTGACAAGGAGGGCAGGGACCATCCAAGTGGAAGAAAGGCATGGAGGGAGACAAAACGCTGTGAGGCACATCTCCTAGAATCTGTGAAACGGCTTGGGCTGAACCCTACACCAGCCCACCTGTCCCACAGCTGGGTTTGGGTCCGAGGGAGCTGGGCAAAAGAAAGGTGTGGAGAAGATGGAGATGTCTTCAGTGATGGAGTTCTCCCAGCCTCCACGTTTCTTGGGGAAAACGGGGAGGAGGTGTTTCTTAGAGATGGAGCAGGGCCCTGGGGTGCAGGATCCTGGCATGGCTCTCAGCCTTCCCCACCATTACCGTGGTCTTGGCCTTGAGTGGAGGTTTCCATGGGATGGAGGGAGCAGGAAATTTCAGGCCAAACTATCCTCTCCAACGGAGGGGAATGGAAGCACCTCAGTGGTGAGGAAGGCACATGGACCCTCTGTGTGAATTAGGAGCTGGAGTTGGACACTTGGCCCCTCAAGCGTGCTCCCCCCTTTTAATAAGGTTGTGGCTAATCTGACTGTAACCTCAACTTGTTTCTGTCGACCTCAGTAACCTTCAACCCCTTATCGAGAATCTATCTACCCCTGCCTTAAAAATATTCAAAGGCTCTGCTCCCAGTGCACTTTGAGGAAGAGAGTTCTAAACACTTGCCAAACTCAGAAAACAAAATGCTTCATCGGTCTTAAATGGGTGACCCCTTTTGTTAAACAGTTCCAGATTCTCCCACAGGAGGAAACATCCCCTCCACATCCACCCAGTCAAGAGCCCTCGGGATCAGTCAAGTTCCCTCTCATTCTTCTAAACTCCAGCAGTTTCGAGCCTGTCTAAGCTTTCCTCATTAAGATAACCTGTCTAAGCTAGTAAATCATCTGAACTGGCAAATTATTAAATGCCTTCTGTAAATCTGACTATAGTATATCCACTCATTTATTAATAAATCTACTCTCCAGGAAAATGTGTGCTGTTGTATTCACTTGTAACGTAAATGATTATTTTCTTTGATTTGAATTCATCTCTTGCATGCAGATTGAAGATCAGCTACAAGGATATTATGAAGAGTAAATTTATGGATGAGGTATGGAAGTCTGGTTAATTGAAATGTTGTAGTGAGACATTTTGCTGTTGCTGCATCTGGGAGTGTTGGATCTCCAGGTACAACAACAACTAAGAGATCAAGTGAAAAGAAAGAACATGCATCATTTTCTGTTTGGCTGATCTGAAGTGCTCAACCTCCAACATTTCCTGATCAGCCTCTGAACATTCAGCAAACGTTATGGATTAGGAAGTTTAACCAGCTAAAAGTTATTAGCATGGAGCAGTTGTCTAGTTGGAGCTTGCAGAGTTGCCTGTGACAGGGTGGGAAGAATCCCGATTTCCAATGAAGTCGATGACAACTACCTCCATGGCGTGATCCATCCAAAACAGACTATTCAGCCCATCAAGACCATCTCCACATGAGCCACCTAATCGAATCTTACAAACGTGTGAATTCGAAGGAGGAGTTGGCTATCTGGCCCCTCAAGTCGGTAACGTCTCGCCCACTCTGGTAACCTTTCACCCCTTGTTTATCAAAAACCTGTCTACCTCTGCCTTAACAAAACAGGGGCTTCCTTGGCTATGAATGACCTGACTTATTGAAATCCAACTTCATGCAAATTCTCCCATATATATTTTTTAAGCATTTTTCAATTTGGTAATAATAATGTTTCATGGTATTCATTAATGACTATTTTCATTAGTTTAATTATGGGCAGTGTTAGGGTGAATATTTGATGAAATGAAAAAATTATAGCAAGTGTATGTAGAGTGAATGTATGGGTAGCTGTAGAAAATGGACAGTTCTCGGGAACGGAACCTTTGTGTGACCTAGAGACTGCCTGTATTTAAAACCTAACCTGTCCAATCTTTCCTCATAAAGACAACCTGCCCCATTCCAGGTATTCATCTATTAGGTATTCGTCTATTAAGTCTTCTCTGAACTGCTTCCAACACATTTATACCATTCCTTGTATAAGGAGACAACTCACATTTCAGATGTGGTCTCACCAGCACCCGATCTTAATGAGGCATAAGCTCACTCCTTTAGCATTCAATTCCCTTAGCTGTTTGCTTTCCTAATTGTGTTGTACCCACATACTAGCTTTTTGTGAATCATGCATTTTCATACCCAGGTCCCTCTGCACCTCGGCTCTGAAATCTCTAGCCAGTTAGAGAATGTTTTTGTTTTTCCTGCCAAAATTGGAAGTTTTACAGTTTTCTGCATTATACTACACTTCTCAAATCTGTGCCTTTGTAACCTCCTCCTGTCCTCGTCACAACCTACTTTCCTACCTACCTTTGCATAACCAGCAAATTTAGCAACCATACCTTTGCCTTCTCTGTTTCCTGATGGTCTCCAGCTGCAATGTCCTTGACTGCTGGTTGAAATTATTTTGAGATCACTATGATTCTGCAGCTATTAGTTGTATTTTGATATCTTAATAGAAGTTCCGCACATCAAAAAAACTAGACCATTGCTACCAAATTTACGTCACAGAATAAAAATTGACAGATAGGTCAAAAAGTAATTAAAAGCAATCTGCTGGAGGAGCTCATCAGGTCAAGCAGCATCTGTGGGGGGAGGAATTGTTGACTTTTCAGGTTGAAACCCTGCATCAGGACTGGGAGTGGAGAGGGAAGATGGCCAGTATAAAGAGGAGAGGGGGAGTAGTGAGACAGAGGCCAGTAGGTGATTGATGGACCAAGGAGGGGTGAGGGATGACAGGCAGAAGGAGCCAGGTGGAGAAGGGGGAGAGGTGGGTGATAGGTGGAAGCAGACAAGAAAATAAAGGCAGCTGGAGCCAGGTTGGGAGCGTGGAGGGTGAAGGTGGAGACAGAGGCTGGAGGGTGATAAGTGGGGACACAAAGACTGCCAATGCTGGAATCTGAGAAGGGAAGGTGATAATTGGAACCATAGGGGAGAGGTGAAGAGCAGATAAAACCAGATTAGGTGGGGGATATCAGTAGGTAGTAGGTGAATGGAACCAGGCGGGGGTGGAGGACGAAAATGTGAGGACCGGTGGTGGATTGTAAGGAGAGAGGGGTAAGGGTTACCTGCAATTGGAAAATCCAGTGTTCATACCATTGGGTTGTAGACTACCCAGGCAGAATATGAGGTGTTGTTTTTCTAGCTGGCATTGGGCCTCGCCCTGGCAGTGGAGATGGCTGAGGATGGACAGATCGGTATGGGAAGGGGAGTTGAAATGCCATGCAACCAGGAGCTCGGGATAGCCATTGCAGACAGAGAGCAGGGGGTCTGCAAAATGGTTGCCCAGTCTGCGCTTGGTCTCGCCAATGTGGAGGAGGCCACATCGGGAGCATTGAATGCAGTGGTCCATTGCTCCTGGTTGCATGCCTTTTTAACTCCCCTTCCCACCCCTCCCCTTACCACCCCTCCCCTTACCATCTGTATTACTAGCTATCTTCCCTCTCACTCTCAGTCCTGATGCAGGGTCTTGACTCAAAACGTCAACAATTCCTTTTTCCCCCAGATGCTGCCTGACCTGTTGAGTTCCTTCAGCAGACTTTTTTTTGCTCTGGATCCCAGCATCTGTCGTCTCTTGTGTCTCAAAAAGTGTATGTCTAGTTGAGAGCATTCAGTCAGCAACCTTTACTACGCCCAAGGATCGTTGTGTGAATGCCATTATTCATAACTACATTACACATGCATACTAGTTATTAAAGATGGAGAATGAAATGATCATCATAACTATGATGTGATGTAACATTATGTTCCACTTCCTTTTCTGCAGTGGTTCATGCTTAATGATGTCAAATCAGGAAAACTTCATCTCAAGTTGGAATGGTTGCCACCAAGTATGGATTCAGTCATCTTAGACCAGGTATCAGTCCCCACTTACATGCAATGTTTGCACATGATCTTGTCTCTTTATCCAAGAGGCTGAACATCTGGCATAATGCCTTTTGAGCACCATATATTGGGGGGTGGGTGGCTTTGGTCTGCACGCTCTTGTGCTGAGTTCCAAATAACTGGGATGAAATTCAGCTCTCATGGAACGAGTCTGTGCTTTATAAAATTTAGATGGTGGAGGGAAAGACAAATGGCTTTTATTTTGGAACTAAGCAGGATACTTTCTGGCTTCAAACCAAATGCATAATTCATGGTTATTGTGTTTAGCAGGCAAATATGAGCCTGATGATGTTCGTGGGCTCCAGTCGCATCATAGCTGGTGATCTCAGTCATTCCATGTGAATTAGAAATTGTTATCAATGGGGCTGGGCTCTTTTTTTGCTTTGAAAAAGGATAATTTTGGAAAATACTGCAGAGTGAAGTGGGATGGTTAAATTCCTGTACCTATTTTTGTGCAAGTATTTTGTTTCCTGTCAAATATTAGAGGGAAAATGACATAGTGACCAGCTAGACTGAAACTAGATTTTGCACTGTCGGCTTTTAATTTTTAAATGAGAAGTTGGAATAGGCAGTCTTTTTTTAATTTCCCCCTCTTTAATACAAGAGCTACTATTTTCCATTAATAGTGTTTCTCCCCCCCCACCCATTCATCTGTTCACAGGTGCTTCAGGCCAACAAGACCATTTTCACACAGAATGAGGTGGAACCATCTGCTGCCATCTTATCCGTTTACCTGGACAGAGCACACGAACTTCCTGTAAGCCGTGGGTTTCTTGATTGTCAATAAATGCCAACGTCTGTCCCATGTTATAGTTGCTGAAGCTGATCCTTGCCATCATATGGATGAGGCTGTATCTGTTTGTTAGTTTGTGCACATACTGTACTAGATTCAATACTTAGCCATTCTATACTTGGTTAATCAACCACTGAGTTGAAGTTGCTTTCTCTTGTTCATTTGTTGTGATTCTGACTGTAGATATTTCATTTTCATAGATGAAGAAAGGAAAGAAGCTCCCCAGTCCAATGGCTCAGCTCACTGTTGATCACACCACGTATAAAAGTCAGGTAAAGCAATTTGAAGCTTTCAAAATACACAGGTTTCTGGACTCCTGAGAAAATCACATTCTTCAAAAATTAGTAGCTTGGTCAGAAAAGGTATAGAAATGGCTGTTGAGGGAATAACACATTGAGGTACATTAATGGTGCTGAATAAGGGAGCTCATTCTGTATCTCGCATGCTGTGCAATAATGCTGAGTCACAGAGATCGACCTTGTATCTAATTCATTCTAATACCTGCCCTGTGAGTGTTTGATGGGGCAAGGTTGAGGGAGCATTGACATGTTTTGAACTTGTGCTATCCCTGCCATAGGTGCTTGATGGGATAGTGTAGAGGGAACTTTGTCCCTAACCTAAGGTCTAGTTGACCTGAGAATGTTTGATGGCATGTTTTGTTCTTTTCCTGGCAATAAGACTTCCACCTTCATGATCTGAAAGTTCAACCTCCCCTCTTTCAACTAGGTTATAGAAGGAACAAATAATTTAACAGTAAACAAACCAAACAATGTTATACAGTGGCTAAAACACTCCAGCCTGGAGTTTTAGGATGCGGGTCTTGTTGCCGAAGCCTATATTCCATTAAATTTTCCTTGCTCTTTGTGAATTAATTATGTTATTCTGTCACAGGTTATTAACAGCACAGACCTACCTATCTGGGAGGAGACGTTTTCATTCCTTGTTAAGAATCCAAATATGGATCATCTGGAGGTTCAGGTAAACAGTAAGAACACCAGAATATGAAATAATGCTTTTAACCAGATACTTTATAACTTGAAAAGACACCTCAGCACACCAATGCATTCACACACCAACCTCAAAAGAAAAAAAACTGCTGGAAATCTGAAATAAAAACAGAAAATGCTAGCAATACTCAATAGGTTAGGCAGTGTCTGGGACATAAAAACAGGGTTAATGTTTCAAGTCAATCACTTTTCATCAGAACTGGGAAAGTGAGAAAGCAAGAGTGTTTTGAGTTGCAGAGAGGGCAGGGGTAGACAGAACAAGAGGAATAGCAGTGATAGGGTGGAGATCAACACTGTTCAGCTAACAGTTGCCTGGTGCTTCACTTCTGTATCCCACTCCCACTCTGACCTCTCTGCATTTGACCTTCTATGCTATTCCAACAAAGCCCAATGTAAACTTAAGGAACAACATCTGGTCTTTCATTTATGCAGACTGCAGCTTGCAGACTCCATATCAAATTCAACAATTTCAGATAATCAATCTTTGCTGTTTGCATCAGAACCACCCTGTACTTATGTTAGGTCATCCACATTAACTCAATTCTTTTCTCTCCACAGATGCTGCCTGATCTGCTATTTCCAGCATTCTCTTTTATTTCTGATTTCCATTAACTGTTCTGTTATGCTTCACATAGTTCCAGCATTGTTGTTTTTCTCTTGATTGCCCTCATTTATCTCTCTCCATTTAGTCCTCCAGACAAATCAGCCAAGGTCAAGACACATTCACAACCTCTCTTAGATGGCACCAACAGCATTTGTGTTACACATGCACCCTATCACTCACTTTTTATTCTCTCCACCCTTTCCCCTCTCTGCAACATTAAACATGTTTGTTTTCTTGCTTTTTCCAGTTCTGAGTAAAGGTAGTAGTTAACTCTGTTTCTCTCTCCACAGATGCTGCCTAACCTGCTGTGCATTTCCATCATTTTCTGTGTTTATTCCAGCATACCCACCTTGATACGTCAGCCAGCTCTCAGCACACACAGCTCAGTGCACCTAATTTAAATGAGGCAGAAACACTACACAATTTGAAAGACTATATCTAGGATCACTTTTGTTAGTTTCAAGGATCAAATGTGCCTTATTCATTTGTTACAAAATTTTTCCCCTAGGTTAAAGATGACAGTCACACTCTGGGGACTCTTACCATTCCACTCTCTGAACTGCTGGCCAGCAAGAATTTGACCTTAGACAAGTGGTTTCAGCTGGAAAATTCAGGACCCAATAGCCAAATTATGTTGAAGGTTATTCTTGGGGTAAGAATACAAAATGTGTATGCGCCTGTATCTATACCTGTGCATCTCCTGTAACGTGAACATATTGTGACTGGTGTCCTTTATCAGGAATTGGGTTCTCTGACTATTGTAAATGTCTTCTGATGTTCTTTATATCATGTTTTTATTATCTCACAGATCCTAGTTTCTGAGCATTCCAGCGAGCTTTTCTCAATTCAGACCACTGCTCAAGAGCCAACTTGTCATGAGGTGGAGAATGTGTCGTTCTCAGCTTCAGCTAGTGATGAGTGTGAACCGAAACCTGTTTCTTCATTAGTAAATGATCCCAGCAGCCATTCAGTGGCCTCCTTTACTTCACAGCATAATGTCAACATTCCAGAAAGCGAATCGGCATCAGCAGAACTGGAACTGCGTCAGAGAACGAATCGGTAGAGAGGAACATTTTTTTCATACTTTATTCTTTTGCTTGTGCTTTCTGAACATTAGCTTTCTGTAACTTGGCAAAGGCCAAGGGCTAAAAGGTTAAGTCATACGATAATGTTTTGTTCCTTAAGGTCCACTGTGTCTGTCAGAGGATGGAAACATGGTGTTCTGACCCTAGCTGTGTAATAGTTGAAGGGCCACTTGGAGTTCAGAGTTATGGATGTACAAACATGTTGGGGGAGATCAGGTGGCACAATCTCCCCAAATACAAAGAGTTTATATCATCATATCCAAAAGGTATCACATGCCAGGTGGTTGATAGCCTCACCAAAAATGATGGACTATGTGGCCAGGTACCTATCTAGGACCGCCCATGGACCTATGCGCAAGTTTGAGACAGGGTATGTATCTTTCAATGATGCCAAAAACCTTAATACTAAAAAATATTCATGGTTCTAATACCTGGGCCATACACTTAGTGTTTCCCTAGATCGATAGTTGTTCTCTGCCACCTGCTACACTTCTCTTACTGCAGGCATCTCAAGGCATTGGAGGGAAAAAAAATTATACTGTCTACACAAAATTCTCCAAATTCACTGGAAGGATAAGTGATCCAACATCAGCATCCTCACCCAGGACAACTCACTGATGTCCTGGTTACTCTTAGTTAGCAACATTGTGCGTGCCTAGTTTACATGCCCACCACCAGACTCCTGAAACAGACACACTATTCTAGCTCTGTCATGGGAAGAGATTACTGGGTGAACAGATGAAAAGATTTAAGGATATTGTTGTACAAGGCTCCTTGAAACATCACCACATGCCCAATAACTCCTGAGCACCTCTCATCCATGACAGCTCAAAATGAATGGCTTGAGAACCTCGAGTCCATGCCACTGGAGCTCTGCACAAGCAGCAGACGACCTCGCAAACTACCCACCCAGTCAGCTGCCACCTGCCCCATCTGTAGAAGTCTGTTGTCCACATTAACCACCTCAGAACCCACAAAGTGGAAGCAAGTCATTCTCTATCCTAAGGAACTACCTAAGGAGAAGATATTTCATACCTCTCGTATGTATTCTTGTTCTCCCTTCCCTTAATCTCATCAGTGTGTCGTGGCTGAGTTTCAATCTGTCTCTCAAGTTGATTGCAATCCAGTCAACAGTTCTTTGTCTCATCTGTCTCAACATGGGCTAGGTTCTCTGCATATTTGGTTGAATTCCAGTATACTTCATGGTCATATTTGCTCATGTTGTATGTTGAACACATATCTATGTCCATGTACACTTTGAGGAACTGATCATTGTGTAAATACTGTGGTTATCTCCCAGAATACAGTAAAGCTGATAATCTGCTATCCAGAAATCCAAGTAGTTCAGTATTCAGTAGTACCAGCTAATGGTTCCCATGCTCCCCTAAAACTCACCAGGGCCCTGGTTTTGGCTCTCCCTTTAATCTCACTGGGTTCAGTGGAAAATTTATTATACAGTGTAAATCTTTTTTTAAAAAAGTGAATTAAAAGTGTGTTGAAATAACATGCAGTAGTCCAAAATATCTGCCAGTCTAGACCACCTAAAGTACTGGATTAGCAGAGTGTTACTGTACTTGTCAAGTGGCTGCCTGCAGTGTAACATTGCAGCTGCTGTTGTGATAGCAGTCTTTATTTATACAGCTGCATCTTGTGATTTCAATTGATCATAGCTTATAAGTATTCATATATTTACTGGAATAGTGTGAATGCTGGTTCTTGTATCAATGGCAGAAATTTGCCCATCTCCCCCATGCGCCATACCTCCACCTTCCTGCCCCACTACTCCAGCCTTCCATTGTTGTACTTCACACAAGAAAGTCAGGGAAGAAATTCAAGTGCACTGGAGCTCTTTTAAGCACAACACGTGTCTGGTGTCACACAACCTTGAGCCAGTGGTTAACTTGTGGACTGATTACTCAGTAACTACACAATGCAGTTGTTGTTGTCTCTTCACATAATTGCACTGTCCTCTTCTTTCAGCAAAATGGATGTTTCAGAGTCACCACAGATCAAGCTGACATTGCTGTATAGCGTGCAACAAGCGAGACTGCTGCTTGTAGTGCATTCCTGCAGGTAAGGGAGTTGATCATTCCATTTTATTGCTCGTAAATCATTACAGTTCACAGATCACTGGAAAAAGTGCTATCAATAATTTCATGCATCCAGCTTGTCATGATTTTGAGCAAGATTTAGTCTACCTCATTAGGATGAATTCTAGCAGCTCCCAGAAGTAAATGATGGGAAGATCACGCCATAGTAAGTTCAATTAATACTGAGGCCAGCAGCAAGTCAAGGTCACTGCTGGTCCCAAAATACCAAGCTCCTGCTTGTTGGGTGACTTAAAGGAAAATTATATTGGAAAACAGGTGGTCTATACTGAGCACGCAAGGCAGCTAATCTCCCATTTAAGAGGAGGGTGTTTATTTAGTTCAATGTGGTACTGATGGCAACTTTACTCCATTTTCTGCAATTTGCTTCCCACCACCTTTATCTCCCTCTTTTTCACTCCCTTCCAACCCCTCTACTCTTTCCCTCATTCCCTCTTCCCATCCTCTCCCCTTCCTTCTCAACCCTCTCTCTCCATACTCCCCAGACTCTCTGCTCCCTGTCCTCCCATCCCGGTCCTCCCCCGGCTTCCATCTTATCCACTCATTTATATTGGAGATTTATGAGATTACTGCCATGAGGCAGTAATCTGAACCTTCCAGTTTGGAGTAGGCAGATTGCTTGAAAGACAGCATAATGATTGCATTTGTTTTTCAGAGGTTATTTTCAATCTTGCCATACAATATTTTTTAAAAAAGTAATGAGTATTGATTGGTTGTTTGTTACAGGAACCTAAGGCTCCATTCCAAGGAGATCCCGGACCCGTATGTCTCTCTCATTCTGCTCCCTGACACAAAAAAAGTGACAAAGAGAAAAACGAGCGTGAAGAAGAAAACAATTAATCCGGAATATAATGAAAAGTAAGGAGTGTAGGGTAGATAAGGAAAGATAGTAGAAGGAAGAGAAAGAAAGGGAATAGCAAAAGGGAACAAGAAAATAAAAAAAATTATTGAATAGGCATGGAAATGAAATATCCAATACACTTAAAGAGGGAGTCTTACCATGAAGGTGCTCTTAAATATTCGGTAATGAAGCAATTCTTTGAAATATAGTGTTGTATGGAACATTTTAGCAATAAAATCACAGCACCAATTCTGATGAACATTATGACACAGAAGGCAGCCATTTGGCCCATGCAGGAACCCAGCAGAGCTATCTCAGTTCCATTTCCCCCCCCCATTTCCCTGCAGACCAATACCTGTACCACCCAGCCTATCAACTCTTTTATTATTTTGTCACCTACTACGAAAGGACAGTTTACAGTTGCCAATTACCAGCATCAGAGCATACAACATGAGGTCACAAGGCAAATATGCAAACTCCACATAGACAGCACCAGAGGTTAGGATTGAACCTATGTCCCTAAAACTGTGGTGTGGTGGTGAAACAGTAGCACTAACTGCTTCACCACACTACAGCATAGTTTTTATGATTGTTCACACGTGTGTGCATGAGAAACTTTAGGGGATTTAAGCAAAATATTAACTCGAAGTATTTAACGAAGCTTGATAAGTTATATTTGCAGCACTTTTAATAACTTAGTTCCTCCTATCACCAGACTCACAGTTTTAAAAAAAAAGATACTATTTTATGTTAAGGGATTATTTGGTTTGTGAAAATGTCCTTTGTACCTCCCTCTAACCTGTGTTCTGATCAGAAGAAAGTTAATCTATTTTCCTTCTTTCCCACCCACAGGATTGTTGGCATTTGCAGTCATTTCAAAGAACTTTGCCAAGAAGGGGCACTGTGGGTTAGGAAGAGATTTATTTCTAAGTAGTTGACGAAAGAACTGCTGTTCCTAAAATATGGGATCAACTGTGTTTGTGCATGTGTGCATAAGGAGGAGATAAGAGTTAGCAAATACATGGTAGAATCAACATATAGGGGCTCTGACTGGTGTAGGAATGATGGGCTGAATTAAGTTTTCCATATTCTAGATTTTGTTCTTGTGCCATTTTATTTTCCAGATTTGAGTTTGAAGTATCATTGGAAGAAGTAGAGAAGAGAAAGCTGGACCTCACAGTAAAAAACAATGTTTCCTTCATGTCTAAAGAGATTGGAAAGGTACTTATGGAGAATGTTTAAAAGGAAAAAAAATGTTTATGTAACAAATATAGCACAAGTCACACTCGTGACTCTCCTGTAATTATGTTTTAAAATGGCTCAATTGCATTGGAAGACATGAATATGTACAAACCCTTTGACAATAACTCCAAAATCAGTCACCTGCACCACTTAAAAGGCAGCAGGCACAGGGAGACGCCACCACCTGCAAGTTCTCCTCCACGTCACATACCATCCTGACTTGGAAATATATCGCTGTTCCTTCATTGTTGCTGAGTCTAAGTCTTGGAACTCTCTGCCCGAGAGCAATGTGGAAGTACCTTCACTGCAAGGACCTCAATGGTTCAAGAATGTACTCATTAAATACTGGTTTTGCAAGGAATGCCCACATCCCAGGAATGAATAGTTTTTAAAAATTGTGAAAATAAACCCTTATCAATTTAAACAAATATATATATATAAAAAAATAACTTTCTAGACCAATCATGGAACTTGCTGCAGAACAAAGCTGGTGTTTCAATGTTAACAAGATTCTGGTCATTCCAAGCCCCTCTTCTAAGTGCTTATTACTCTTTATTTTTGTGCCCTGTCTCCTTAATTTTGAGTTTTACTAACCTTTGGTTCTAACCAGATCTCTGGTTCTCTTCCAGCTCCACATTGATCTCTCACTACTTGACCTGACTCAAGAGATAACACAGTGGTAAGTGAGCAAGCCAAGGTTTTGAATAAGAGAAATGGGCCAAACTGGTTGCCTATCTGTTAAACTATTTTCTTGGTGGGCTTAACTATGTCCTTAACTGTTGAAGCAGCTGTCAATATTCATTGTTTAGCATGAAGTATGACTATTTTTGTGAGCCATTGGAGAGTTGTCAGTGTCCATGGACTGTACCCCAATGAGGAGCTAACAGGTTCCTCCAGAGGAGCAAAAGCATTAAGATAATTTTAAGCATGTACAGCAAATTATTAAAACTTTTCTTCATTTTGCAGGTTCGATTTGAAGGAAGAATAATGTGATTCTGTTGCCTTAAACCCATTGTTAAGTTTGTCTTTGGTTTATGACCAACTATTTTTAAATGGTTTTGTTTGCAATGAAGTATTTCATACCACTTTAAGTATTATGTTCATTTTTTAAAATATTTTATATTCAATTACTAAATCATTGTTCATGTTTTAGCTTTAATTCATAAAAAAATTCCAAAGATTATGATCAGAGTATTAAGTCAGTCACAGCTTATTCTGTTTATGCTAGTCCTTTTGTTTAAAAACAATCTTAAGTACAACTTGTTGAATAACTACAATTCTAAAGGTACTTGCTTGTGTTTTCATCTCTGGAAACTGGGTTTATTTCCATCTCAGGCCCAGTGGGATGGAAGTAAACTGTACCATCCTATATGAAAATGTTTGGGAGATCCTGATGCACTTTTGACTGAGGGTTCACATTACGAAACTGCTTGCCATTTAATATAGAATGGGCAGGCTCAGACCAGAAAGATGGCTAGTTTGGGAACTAGATGACTGGTGCAGAAGAGAGGTTTGAAATGGGGATTGAGCTGGAACTAATTTGAGAGCATCACTATGGATCTAAACTACAGTTCCTGACAATGTTGATATGAGAGGGTGGAAAGTAGTTTTGTTGACTGAACATTTTTTTTAAAAAAAGATATTAATTCAAAATAACAAACTATATTTCAAAGTCTATAAGAATAATTCACAGCATTGTTCAAAAAGACTTCCCAGATCAAGTTCAATTAACTCTACTGTATCTAAAGTACATTTTCAAAAAAACAAGTGAATAAAATGAGCCTATATCATCATTAGAGTAGACATTTTCTGACCCTGATGTTTTGCTCAAACTCTGCACAGCATCTAGGATCTCAGCCTTCATTAACATTTTTTTTTAAAGTGCAAGCTGGCAATACCTGCTGTGACTTTGCAGGCACCTAATGCATTGCAAATGATGACTATCCGACCACATGCACTGTCAGAAGCAACCCTTGGGTTATGTCCCAAGAGCTTGCATTTAAATCGGTAAGCTGAGACTGCAAAAAGAATGTCTCTCATTGGTAGCCACTGGGGCTGATGAAGAATTATAAGCATGTACTCCACGTAGCAGAAATTAAATATTACCGAGGCTGATTAAAGACTAATTAGGCCCCTATTTAATGTGTGCAAGAGGCCTACTCTTTGTTTGGGTCACTTGGAATACATTGGGGGAGGGGAATCCTCATCAATATGGAGCACTGGTAATGCAGCTACTGATTGGGCAAAAGAACACCGCACGACCACCCTCCAGGTTTTTATGTTGCTTCAGTTTTCTGCAGTGAGGACCAATTTCTACCCCAATTAGTGTGGAAGTACTCAAGGGTTTTAATGACTCAATGGGAATAGGAACAACATATACTAAAAATCAGAACACTGCAGATGCTGGAAACCAGAAATAAGAACAGAAAATGCTGGAAACACTCAGCAGCTCAGGCAGCATCTGTGGAAAGAAAAAAACAGTGAATGTTTCAGGTTGGGGACCCTTCATCAAAACAGGTTTTTATTAAAGTTAAAATTGTTCTTTTTATGGGCTAATAACATGGTAATGGTAAAGAAACCTCAGAGCTTGAGAGACATATTAGGTTATTTACAGAAACTGACAAATTCAGCAATGTATTGAAAATATGCCTGAAACAGTCCTAGGGCTCACCAGATCATGCCTTGGTTCAAGTACTGGCAAGCTGCAGATTCCATTAGGGGGTCCCAGTGCTGCTTATCAGTACTGTCCTTCCCAAAATCTCAGCTCGCTCAAGTATCATAAGAAAGCCCTGTGGAAGGAGTGGGGAGAAGAAAATTGGAAGAAGCAAACACAGACCAGCAGTAGCCTGGACTATTATTGTGGATATAGGAGCATGTGACATTTTCACACTAGTGAAAATCTATTCTTTGCCAACCTTCAGGATCACTGGTTGGGTTACCTTTGACTAAAAAAAAAACTGAATGGTGTTCACTCTTCCTTTTTTCTCTATCTCAAGGGTATGCTCTTGCAGGTTTGAGGTAGGCATTCAGAACTTGCAGTTGCTTATCTGAAAGATGCCACACTTCTGGAGTGGTGGTTAGAATTTAGCATGCTAGATCACATCTGGATAATTATCCCCACTGCAAAAATCTATTTTGTCCCCCAAAACCTTGGCAACAGGTATCTGAAAGTTAACTGCAGGACAGTCACTGATGTACAAGGATAGCCAGCAACTGCCAGGACAAATCTTTACTCCTTTAATCAACCAGCCTTTCCTCAAATTCCCGATTTCCCCTCCTAACTTTTCAGTGTTGCATGTACCTGGTATCCATTAATGGACCCTTAATAGAGATTTTAAAAAAAATGGCTTCTACCCCATTTCTCATCAAAGCAATTTGATACCCACGAGATCTGCTGGTCTTTTTTCTTGTTAGCTCCTCTTAAATACCAGTTTCAGTATTCAAAGTCAAAATGAGGACTTGGGAACTGTAATAATAAATTTGGGCAGGAGTGATATTTTACATTGAAAATATTTATGTAGATTGATATTCCTCTTTAAATGCTGCAAGCTATTGCCTCTCCAGTGAATAATGGAACCAGTGCAGGCCATGGTAAACAATGCCCACTTGGCAGTAACAGAATTGAAGCTGAAGTTGATGGATTGTATTAATGTCACTCAAGAATGGGACTAACCAGAAAATAGCTGTCCTAATGCCATACTTTGCTTATTCCCTGGGTTTAACCAAGTGGTCAGGAACAACTTAACATGTAACTTTTAAAAAGATCTATGTATATTCAAATTTTACAGCTTGCAAATGTAATAAGTCTCAAATGAAAATAAAAATGAATATTAAAAATTTCCACAAAGCAATGTATTTTAACATATGGTTTAAAAACCTCACCAAAACATTTGAAAAATACTGATGCACTAATGGTGCTACAATCTTTCACCACTCTGAAAAAGCACCCCATATCAACAAAATATCATAACTCACATATTTAAAAAAAAGTCCCTGGTTCACATAGTTTGTGACCTCTTCAGCCTGAGTTCTATTGCTATTCAGTAGTTATCCCTAAGTAGGGACAGAAACTTTCTGATGGTGAAACACCTACACCCTTCAGTACAATTGGCAGCTTTATTTCTCAAGTAGTCTTTAGATTAATATATGAAAAAAGAATCAGGAAAAGACAAGAGCATTCAGCTCATCAAGCAGCTCAGTTCATCCACTGCCCATTAATTATTTAAGGACTCCCTCTAATTGTACTGATACTCTAAGCAGCACCAAATTTATCCTTCACCTTCCCCAAAACACAATCCTCAATCAGCTGTTGCTATCTCTCTTAACTTAAATTCCCATCCATGCAGCTCCTTTTAAGAATTAACTGAGTCAATTGCCTCCACGTGGAAGTCTGTTTCACATGTCCATCTTTGTTTAGTTGAGAAAGTCAGAAAGAGATCGAAGTTTAATAGTTAACAATCCTAAGCGGACTGTAATTTTTGTAACATAAGTACGTAATCACAGATGGTATGTTAAAGCCAATCATCTAACTATGAAACCTTCTTAGTTGAAATTCAGAATTCTTATTTATTGGTCAGAGCTGCAATAGCTTTGAATTCCCACAAGGTGTTGCCCTTGTACTTCATAATTACAGATGGTTAAATTACCATGCTTACAGGTGAGAGATATGCATTTTTCAGCAAGGGGTGGTGTTGCAATTTTTGAAAGTTAAATAGTTTGGTAAATTCGTGTGCCAAAATCAAGTCAAATTTAAACTCTGCTCCCTTGGGCTCAGTATATCGAAAACTATAAAACAGATTTTTCATTTTTCAGCTCAGTTGCTTCAATTTTAGGAAGAAAAAAGACATTTTATTATTATCCATTATGTTTAGAATATAAAAACAAAATACCCCTCTTACGTAAAATAATTAGTAAATTATTGCAAAGAATGCACCATGAAATTTGGTAACATTCAGCAACTTTAAGAGTCAAGAATGACCACTATAAATCTATAGGCATATTTAACATAATATTGTAAACTGTATTACTAACCAAGGCCACTAATCTTAATATTGATTTTTAGTGTTTTACACCCATCTAAGTTTTTAAAAAAAAACAAAAAAGTGAATGAGCTTGGAACTGAGCTTACTAAACCATGGCTTCCCCAGACAGAAACTGGTTATTCTTCAGACTATTTCTAAAGGGCAAGCTTCTTTCTCGTTTGGACATGATACCATTTAATGGTTTCATCCCCGTTCTTGCTTACTACTCCTCTGCCTTATATTTCAGACAAAAAGTAACATGAAGTCGCAACGTGGTGAAAAATAAATCAAATGCATTAGTAATTTGAATTCTTGCCTTCAGTTACTACACAGCATTTCTTCCAATAGGAATGAATTTAAAGCCATTCTTCTGAATATCTTAAATATATCAGTTATCAAAGATGAAAAGCGTAAAGCAAACTGCTACTTTTATGGTTAAGTTGCCAAATTATAATATTATAGCACATTGTGATTTAGGCACTTAATTATGTATTTCACATTTCACGAATTTAAAAGGATATAGATGAATAATTCTGCATGTACATTTATTGTATTGCTGTATGTATATATAATCTCAATAAAGTAACAAAAATGCAGCCACAATTATCTACTTTTACTCCTGTGATAATGCACTTACTCTTTTGATTAAAGTTGTTTAGTGGCAGCATTCTTTCTTCAGTGGCAGTAGGTTGTGGTTCAAGCCTCGCCCCAGGGACTAAAGTACACAAAACAAAAGCCAAATGCTGTGAATAATGGTAATCTGAAATAAAACCAGAAAACGCTGGAAACATTCAGCAAGTCGAGCAGTTTTCAAGAAAGGTCATCTACCCAAGACAATAACTTTATCTCTCTGCAGATGCATCATTTTCAGCAATTTGTGTTTGTGACACTTCAGTGCAGGACTTGGAATGCAGCACTGTGGGCAGTATTATATCTCAGATGTTAAACTGAACTGGATGTGTGGTTAAAAAATAAAATCCCATGGTACATTTTCCAAGAAGAAAGACTTGTATTTATAGAGATGACAAGTGGGGATGGCTCAAAGTGCTTTACAGCCAGCAAAGTATTTTAGAGAGAGAGTTCCTGTTGTAATGTAGGAAACCTGACAGCCAATTTGCGCAAAATAAATACCCACAAACAGCACTGTGATAATTATTTTTTTTAGGGATACAAATTGAGGAATAAATAGTGGACAGAAGAGGGTGTCTTAACCAATGTCTTCCCCTTAAGCAACACTCATCTGGTTGTTCATCCTGTTGTCTGTGTGAAAGTTGACTGCTATGTTTGCCAATGTAATAGTGACTATATTTCAACACAATTTATGGAAGTCCTGGGGGTGAAAATGTTTCTCTCTTTATTCCAGCCTCTGATGCCCAGTAATACAGCCACAACTATGAAATCAGTTAGATCATATAAAAAGCTTGATTAGGATGTAAAAGAATGTTTTAATAGCTTTTATGTGCTACCAGGTTTTGTATCATGTGCTCAAACTAGAGAATTAGCAGACAGCCATAATGATCAAAGCCTTGCAAAGGTGTTGAAAGTTTGCTGCTAACTAGTAATGAAAAGCAGTCACTCCATCTCTTAATATCCTCCAGATATTCTATTAGTTAGGCAACTTACTGATCATTAATTTATTAGATTTTAGCAGCTCTGCTCAAATATGTCAGGAAAAATGGTTATCAAACCTGGTTAGTGGTTGGGGTGGGGGTTCATTAAAAGTCTCCTCGGAGTTATACACCTTGGGTAACAATGTTTACTACTTGCTTCCAGCTCCAGTGCAAATTACCTCAAAGTCGACTTGCTCGTTATTGAAATAAACATTTCTGATCACAGTACCAAGTTTGAAGTGGAAAAAGGATTCTGGTTTTCATTTCCAGCTTTGGAGAACATTGGCCATTAGTTTGGGGTGATGAGAAAAATAGGACAAATCACAGAATGCATAGAATCACACAAATAAACTAACCATTTAAATACCAAGCTGATGAAGTTGAGAATGGGGAAAGCAGCTTAGAAACTGCTTAGTTGTGCCTGGTGCAAATGTACCAACTTGTATTATCAAGATTAGATTGATCAAAGGTGGATGTATGGTTTCTCAACCCTATTGGTGTATCACTATCTTATGCAACTTCCTTTTGGTCCTCGCAAGGGTTAGAAATGTGCCCTATCTGCAGTACAGCATATGGTTTTCATAGTATATGGTCAAAAAATATCCTAATGAGGTCAGACTGCAATGATTCCAAAGTAAAATATCCAATTAACTATCTGAATTCAATGGCAAGTTTTCAAAGTGAAAGAGACAAAAATCTTAAACTACGTTACAAGACCTGTCACTTTGTCCTGGCCAATATCTATCTCTCAACCGACATGACTAAGTACCGACTATCTGGTAATTACAACATTGCTTTTTGTGAGGCCTTGCTACTTATAAATTGGCTATGTTTCCTACATTACAACAGTAACCACTCCTAGACATGGGGCCTGAGACAGATCAGCCATGATCATATTGAATAGTGTGGCAGGTTTGGGGGGGGCTGAGAAGCTGACTCCTTCTCCTTTTTTCCTATGTTCTTGAAGTTTTTACCTATTTGAGCAATCCCAGTTCTGTTCCTCACTGCCTTGCAAATTTATATTTTTTCAAGTGCCAATCTAATTCCCTTTTGATAGCCCAGATTGACTAATTGCACTACCTTTATATAAGATAGATACAGCAACTTTGTACATAGTTTTTTGAGATTAATGCCAAATTCAATCCAAAAATTGACAAAGATCCATGTACAACTTGTCACTATAAATTATGCATTCCTAAGTATTAACCAGACCCAGCTAAGGGGTTATTTCTCAGGCCAGTTAAGCAGATTTCCTGAACGGGCAATTCATACCCCTATTCTCTCTGCCAGCATATTTCTATTCACCACCTGTAACAGTCCTCTCATTAACAGATTTAAGAATGCCTGATTCCTCCCAGACCTCCAAAGGCATATAACCCAGAATGTGCACTCCTCTAATCCCACCAAAACTGGCAAACAGATTTTCAAGTGTGCATATTTTTGGGCATAAAATGGATACAAAATATTCTAACTTATCAGTGGGAAGGTCTGCATCCAGTCTGGTACTGCAGCGGAGCCTTTTTATTATTTGAGGAAGATGCCCAAAACATGTGCCCCTTAATTGGAATTGGTTTATTATTGTCACATGTACCGAGGTACAGTGGAAAAACTTGTCTTACATGCCGTTCATACAGATCAATTCATTACATCAGTGAATTGAGGCAGTACAAGGTAAAACAATAACAGAATGCAGAATAAAGTGTAACAGCTACAGAGAAAGTGCAGTGCAGGTAGACAATAAGATGGTAGATTGTGAGGTCAAGGATCCATCTTATCGTACTAGGGGACCGTTCAATAGTCTTATAACAGCGGGATAGAAGCTGTCCTTGAGCCTCGTGGTATGTGCTTTTAGGCTTTTGTATCTTCTGCCCGATAGGAGAAGGGAGAAGAGAGAATGTCTGGGGTGGGTGGGGTCTTTGATTATGCTGGCTGCTTTACCGAGGCAGTGAGAAGTATAGACAGAGTGAGTCCATGGGAGGCCGAATATCTGTTTAAAGGACATTTTTTCAAAATTCATTGAGAATAAGTGGAGGAAGAAATCGTAAGTAACAAAAAGGTTTTGTAAAAAGCTTACGTGGACCCAGGAGGAAAACTCTGAACAAGAGACACAAGCCACCCTCCCAGTATTTACCAAAGCACCATTGCCAGAAAGGCAGGTTGACGTTAGGCAAGTAACCAGTATTGGCAAGCTTGTATTAAGTATGCAGCTGATGCCTTAAGATCAATTTCCACCAATAAGGAGGTGAAGAAATTTGGCATGCCCCCTTTGACCTTCACCAATTTTTAATCGATGCACCATAGAAAGCATCCTATTTGGATGCATCATAGATTGGTATGGCAACTGCTCTGCCCGTGACCACAAGAAACTGTAGAGAGTTGTGGACACAGCTCTGCACATCAAGGAAACCAGTCTCCCCTCCATGGACTCTGTCTATACTTCTCACTGCCTCGGCAAAGTAGCCAGCGTAATCAAAGACCCGCACATTCTCTCTTCTCCCCTCTCCTATCAATCAGGCAGAAGATACAAAAGCCTGAAAAAACATACCACCAGGCTCAAGGACAGCTTCTATCCCGGTTATAAAGACTACTGAACAGTTCCCTAGTAAGATAAAGTGGACTCTTGACCTCACAATCTACCTCGTTATGACCTTGCATCTTATTGTCTACCTGCACTGCACTTTCTCTGTAGCTGTTACACTTTATTTTGCATTCTGTTATTGTTTTACCTTGTACTACCTCAATGCACTGTGTAATGAATTGATCTGCATGAACGGTATGGAAGACAAGTTTTTCCACTGTACCTTGGTACACGTGACAATAATAAACCAATTCCAACTCCAATCCTCAAGCCTCTTGATTTGGGTACAGATTGGTTACATAGCACTGAGTCTGGTTCCAAAACCAGCACAGATCAACATCTACTCTAGAATCTCCCTCTTTTGCAACTAAACCAAGGGCAAGTGAAACTCTTCCATTATGCTTAATTAAGAGTGAACTTGAGCAATTTGAATACAAGTCCATGCTTTGTGTTCTATCACTTCCATTACCTGATAATGTTTACTTCTGTTTGAATAAAATAATTAATGGTTTGCTATCCCTCTGTCAATCCTACAAAGAATATAAAAGATCAAGTGACTCTCAACATACTCATTCCAAACTTGGAAAGTGATTTTCAAGAATTTACTGCATTGGTGCTATGATTACCTCAGCATGTCACAACTTCTTTACTCTTTGGCACCGAACATTGAAACCAAGTATGTTAAGTGCACATTAGATGTGTATACAGAAGTTAAACTAAAAATCTCTATTAGATAAGGAGAATAACGATTCAAGTACATATAATCATAAACATCAAACAAGGACGGCCAAGAGCATTCTATTATTTAGAACTAGCACTTCCCAATATGCCAACCTTAAATCCAACAGTAAAGAGATTTGTTTTCAAAATAAGTTTTTAAATTGGGTTTTCGGTTTAAATGTAGCATCAAGAAAAAATATACAGTTGCCCGATAGCTGTTGTTGCCAGTTTTAAAATAAAAGAAAATCAATATTTCTGAAACAGTTAATCTGAACTCACCTAAAGGATGTTACACAAATGGAAAGTCTTATTGACTGAATAATGAATAAATACAGGAATGAGATAAAGGCCAGGATCTTTACAGCTGAACTTCAGAGTTCACCAGGCAGCAGGTGTTCTATTGCTCTTTGGCGCTAATGATAATAGAGTATGTCAGTCTCTAAACATCCATTAAGTACCTGCTCTTCTAGCCTCCATGTCAGGGTAGCCAATCATATGGTCCACATTAACATTAACTACAGTCCTGTCTTAGCTTGAAATCAGTGCAGATATGAAGGATTAAAGAAATAGTCATCGAAGTGCAAGGAAAGAAACTACTCCTCACTTGATAGGAGACCTACATCAATTTCTACTGGCTATTATTCCAATACATGCCAGATGACATTTTAAGTTGTACTTCTCCCAGAATATGCCCTTAGATTTTGGCATATGTATACAATTTGACATAAAATATAACAAATTTTAAACAAAATAAATTAAAGCAGAGCTGGTAATATTTTAAAATATTTATCCATTAAACTAAAGCAGTTCAACAATAATCACACCAATTACACATAACATTGCAAATTCTAGTTTCATGACAATACATCAAACTATTTTTCTTTTTTGCATGTCAGATTGACTCTGAAACTTTGCATGTCAGATTGACTCTGAAGTATTTCATTACAATTATAGAGATTATGGATTTCCTCGCTTATATTATTTTTAAACAGAAAAGTTGGCCAAAGCAAACCTAAACTGGCAGTAAAATTCCCAGTTCTTGCTCAAATTTAGTGATGAATAAAATTTTAGCTCTACAAACCTAGTATCCAAATAGTTACACCATTTCCCATTTGATTCATTAGCAGATCCAACATTATGGAGTCATAGGATACCAAGAGTCCCCTTTGCCCACTGAGTCCACGTTGACCATCAAGCACCCATTTACACTAACCCTACAATGATCTCATTTTATTCTCTCCACATTAATTGGGGAATTTCCTATTACTTATCAGAGTTTACAATGTAATCAGGTCCAAAGCTCTTAAGACAGGTAAATACAAAATATTGTTCCTCAGGAACCCCAATAGAGTTTTAGGAAAAAACTTCAAAAAAAAAACATTGGATGTTGCAAGAAATGCATAAACAAGAAGATGCATCTGAACTTGTATTTGACATGAGCCAGATCATAGTTGATATTTAACGTCAATATATGTAGAATCCATTATAGGCAGGACACTAGCTTTATAAGAAGACACAGCAGAATGATAGTAGAAACTGAGTTATGACATAAGGTTTGAAAAATAAGAGCTCTTTTCCATTGTATCAATAATTGTTAGGAGTATCTAACAGGTTTTCAAAATTCTGAAAGGTTTTGAGAGATGACATAACAAAAGATTTTTTTCCACCTTGACAGGTGGATTGGGAACAAAATGATATAGATTTGTGTTACTGGAATATGGAAAATTTTATCACAAATGATTATATTAAGACAAACACTATCACATAGTTTCAGACACTCATCAAATGCTCTTTTAAAAGAATGCAAAATAACCCAGAGAAAAGAACAAGAAAACAAGATTAGAGTAAAATCACGGAAACTTAACAGCAAAGGATGCCATTTGGCCTGTTGTGACTTTGGCAGTGATTTCCCCAGTAAAAGAACCAGCATCCATGCAGGAATGTTTTTATGTTCTGATTTCTAGGGTTCTAATAGCAAACTGCATTTAAATATGTGAGATGCCCTGCAAAAATTCTCGCTATTCCTAACCTCAGAGGTGTTGTTGCACTGAAAAACCTTTTGTGATAGTACTATGTCCCCATTTTTAGAAGACATCAATGCAGAATATAAGATTCATACGGGCTAGACATGGTGAATGCTGAGGATGTTTCCTCTCATGGGAGAGTCCAAGATCAGAGGACATGATCTCAGAATCAGTGGATGCCCATTTAAGCCTGAGATGAGGAAGACTTTCTTCTAAGGGTTGAGAATCTTTGGAAGCTCTTGTCACAGAAAGCTGTGGATCAGAGTCCTTGTATATATTTAAGGCTGAGGTCAACCTAATCAGGAAGGGAATTAAGGGCCATTGGGGAATAAAGAGAAAAGTGGACAAGAAATGTTAGATCATCTCTGAACTTATCAAATGGCACTGGTGTTCATACTTCTAATGGTCTTAAATACAGTTAGTACATCAAATTTTGAATAAATACCATCGTAAAATATATGTACTAAAGGATAAAAAGACCAGGAACCAACAAATGGTACCTTTCCCTGTGTAACAAAGGATTACATAAAGTGACTTAACAATACCACCACATGGACAGCCAGTGTAGATTTGATCTAAGTAGCCACCATTTCAAGAATTCAACTGATTTTCAACATTCTCTTTTTGTATTACTTTCTATTGATGCCTGTGCTAAGTTTGAAGGTTTCTTGTCTAACAAGGGCTGAATTTGCACCACTGAACAAAAGCACCAATACATTATAGTATTTATAAACAGAGCAAAATCTACCTTGTATGCACATGCAGCCTTACATAATCACATTATTTAAATTAGAAATATAGATGGTATTGATCTAAACATTATTGTAACAACAATGAGCTCCATGTATCTTAGCTGACTAAGCAATGGACTTGTGGCCGGAGATAGTGTGCATTGAATAGAATTTATTCAACTTTTCTAGAGCATTTTTATACTGATCCAGTGCCTCTGACATTTAACACAGTGGTATCAGACAACAGGAGGAGCATCAGAGCAACCTTGCCAGATTTGTTAGGGATAGTAGGCAAAATTTCCCTGCCTCAAATCCTAAACATTGTCACACAATCCAATTGCTAGACCATAATTTCCTAGGTTTCCAAACAATGGATGGGTTTAAAAAGTTACAGTAAACTGTATTCGAGAATGCTCCAATTTGAATGTTCCTTTAAAAAAAATAGTATGCAATGAAATGGAATTCTGACATTTTTATTTTGTAAGTTATCTTTTTTCTGCTTTGAAAACTAAAAAAAAATGTCAAGTATCAGTTTTGTTTTACCCTGAGGTGATGGATTCCGAACCAAAGTTTGGTCAGTGGCAGAAACCATGTCTTGCAGCCTAAGATCAACTGGGGTTGAAGGTACTGTAAAATCTGAAATTTAACATGTTAGCATTAAGTAAATATCAATCAATATGCTTGTTTAGCTTACCGAAATGAAGCTTTTGGACTTAATTATACAATCTCCAAGGATACTGTATTCATGACCAAAATCTTTTATTGAAGCATTTGAATTTATAGGCCTAGAATTTCCCTAAGCACTTCACCAATCTCCAGCAGAGACTTCAGTTTAAGATTGGTAGAAACTGTGGAGAAACAGTGTAAATGGCTATTTCAATCTTTTCTGGAAGGGTTGCACTACTCTTTTACTCAAATCACAATGGGAGATCAAGAAAACCTGCCAGAAATTCTACTCCATATTGCATTACATTAAAACATTGAACAATTGATTACTACAGAAGAGCCTAATTATGCAGGTAAAGTAACAAAAACACATTATTAACATTTGATACAGTATGATGATGCTCCTCCAAGTATTTGATAAAACTTCATTGAAGGACATGTGCAATCCTCTTGGAAGAGTAAACTGCACAGTAAGTCACCATAAATAACTAGGTCTATCATTCCAACCAGTTATCAGCCAGCTTTCTAGGCTAGTGAGAGTTATGTAGCCCCAGGAAAGCACGTTAATCATTAATACATTAATTGGGGGGGGGGGGGGGGGAGGTGGAATGAAAATGTACCTGTATCCTGGGAATTCAGCAGTTTCTCAGCAGTATCACTGAAAGGTGAGGCTGGCACATCTTGGTCCCTGTTACCAACTGAAGAATGAAATCAGGGTTACATACAACTGTCAGCTTTTTATGAGTAATGTTAAGCAGCTTTGTTCAAAATTACCTTCTTCCATCACTTCATAAACCCAGGTGTCAAACCATTCAAGACCAGATCTTTCAATCTCAGGCACCAGATGCAAGGGTGACTCTGGTAATAGAGATGCAATCTGCCAACTGTATGGAGAGTAATTAGTAGAAGCTGTTTGATGACTTGCTCTCTGCTCCATTTCAAACACTGGAATATTAAACACATAAAACTATTAAGAATTTGAAATTGGTAACCTATATTAATAATTTCAATAGCTTTCTTAATGAGAAAATGTATATGATTGATGAAAGAAATGGAGTGAAAGGGATGTCCACATTTTTGTTTCAGAAAGTCTTTGAAAGGTAACAGACATGAGATTACTGGAAGATTAGGGGATTGGTGGCAAATTGGGTCACTGACTGATAAGAAGTGAGGAAGCAGAGAACAAATTAGGGACTTCTTCTAGTGATACGAAGGGCATTTGGTTTCATCATGACCATTTGGCTCCAAACCTCATTGCAGTGTTAGTCCAAACACGGAAAAAGAGAACAAAATGCAGAGGTGAGGTGTGAGTTACTGGCCTTGACATCAAGCCAGCATTTGGAGGAAATAGCATCAAGAGGCCCAAGTAGCACTGAAGTCAATGTGAATCAGGGAAAAACAGTCCAATAGCTGGAGACAGTATCATACCTTGCACAAAAAAATGTTTAGGGATGTTGAAGGCCAATCATCTCAGTACCAGGACATCATTGCAGCAGTTCCACAGGGCAGTATGTAAGGCCCAGCCATCTTTATCCATATTATCAATGAACTCCTTTCCATCATAAGGTCAGAAGTGGGAATGTTTCTTGATGATTGTACAATGCTCAAATCCATTATGACTCCTCAGATAATAAAGCAGCCCACGTCTACAGACAGCATTCAGGTATGGGCTAATGAGTGGAAAGCAACATTCGCACCAAAAAAGTGCCAGCCAATGACCATCCCTAAAGAAAGTCAAACTGTCTAGCTGTAACATTCAGCAGCATTGCTATAATTGAAGCTGTGTCATCTACATCCTGAAGGTCACTGCTGACCAGATATTTAACTGGATCAGCCACATAAATACCATGCCTACAAGAGCAGGTCAGAGGCTGAGTATCCTGCAGTGAGTAACTCATTTCCTAAAACCCCAAATACTCTCTGCTTGCCTGAATGAGTGCAGTTCTAACAACTCTCATGAATCTTGATACCTTTCAGGACAAAGCAGCCTGCTTGATTGGCACCCTATTCACCACCCTAAACATTCACTTCCATCAATGCACTATGGCTGCAATGTGTACTATCTACAAAGTGCACTGCACTTATTTGCCAAAGCTATGTTCTAAGGACTGAAATGGTTCAAGAAATTAGCAACTGAAATCACAAATTTGAGATGGGAAATGAATCTTTGCCCACATCTGGTAAATGAGTACAAAAATAAAGTGGCCCAGTTCTGGGTCCATTTCTGTTCACTCTATTCAAATATATGAATATACTGTGGTGTAGATAGTGTAAGTAGATTACGTGGTGTCCAAACTTTTATCAATCAGAATAACAAAGCACAGAAGATATCCAAATATTGACCTAATTCTTTTCTGAAGATTATTATTGAATCTGCTTCCTTCACCCTTTCAGAAAGGATATTCCAGATCATAAGAAATTGTTGCATAAAATACATTGTCCTCATTTCACCTCAGGTTCTTTCACTAATAATCCTAAATTTGTTGCCACTTATTTATTTTATCAAAACCCTTAATGATTTTGAACATCATTTTCAAATTTGCTCTTTACTTCCCCTACTCTGAAGCGAACACGCTGCTTCTCCAATCTCTCCATATGATCAAAGCTATGCATTCTTGGCAGCACTCTATTAAATTTCCTCTGCTTGTTTCGACATACATACTAAAATGTAGTGCCCAGGACCAATGACAGTATTCTAGCAGAGACTGAATCAATTGCTTATAAAGGTTTAGCAGAACTTCCTGCTTTTAAATAAAACCCAGGATTCCATATGCTGCCTTGATAGCTTTAACAATTTGTCCGTCACCTTCAAAGTTCTATGGACCCCTGGCCACAGAAGCCATCTCTGTTCCTCCACCTCTAATATTTTGCCATTTAGTTTTAATTGCCTCTTAGATTCAAGGAGTTATATAGCACAGAAACACCCTTCAGCCCAACTCGTCCATGCTGACCAAGATGCCTATCTACACTAATCCCATTTGCCTGTGTTTGGCCCATATCCCTCTGAACCTTTCCCATCCATATACCTGTCCAAATATCTTTTAAACATTGTAACTGTACCTGCCTTTGCCATCTCAATCTGTATAGAAAAACTTGCCCCTCAGATCCCATTTAAATCTTTCGCCTCACACCTTAAGATGATGCCCTCTAGGTTTAGACTCCCCTAGCCTGGGAAATAAGCTGTGATTATCTACCCTATCTAAGCTCCTCATTATTTTATAAACCTCTATAAGGTCACCCCTCAGCCTCCTTCTCTCCAAGGAAAACATGCCCAAACTATTCAATCTTTCCTTATAACTTAAGCCCTCCAGTCCAGGCAACATTCCAGTGAATCACTCCCACACTCTCTCTAGTTTACTCACATCCTTCCCAATTCAGCAGTTTTAACAAAAAGAATAGTGGTCCTAATCCCAACCTCTAGAGAACACCACTATCCACTGTTACCTACACATCAAAACTAATCAAGAGCTAAACCGTCTGGCTGTCATTAATTAACCCGTGTTTTCCAGATGAAAATTAACTCCCATCTTGGATTGTGAACTCTGGACATTTCCCCACCACTGACGTTAGGCCAATCTACTTGTAGTTAACTAGGTTTATCCTGCTTTTTTTTTTGAACAGAAGTATATAACGTGCAGCATTCCAGTTAGCTTGACATTAATTCCATAGTCAAGCTAGACTGAAAGACTGTGGCCAGTTTCTCAGTTACTTTCGACCTTATTTCCCTCAACAACTAAGGATGAATCCCATGAGCTGACTTTGAGTTGCCAAACTTTCACATACCTTAACTAAATATGTGTATTCAGCAAAATTTATACATCACTTCTGATGAAGCAAAACATCCTCAGGCAATTCATAGGAGCATTACCAATAAAATTTAAACATGCTTTTTAAGGAGATATTAGATAAAATGGCCAAAAATTTCATCAGAGAGAAACACTTTAAGAAGCACCTTAGAGGAAGAAAGAGGTCATAGAGCAATATAGCACAGATACAGGCCCTTCGGCCCAACAAGTCCATGCCGACCATGGTGCCCACTCGTCTAGTCCCAATTTCAATAGCGCCAGATTCAAAATGTGCTAGACCATGGGAGTTACCAGACCACAGAATGCCAGACCAGAGAATTTCAACTTTTATTAGCAAAACATGCACATTATCCAAATAAGTTCCAATTAATATCTTAGCTTTCTCCATTTTTTAAAAAATATTTCAACTACATTTTTGTTTGGTCCCATTACACAGTTTACAAGTAAGTATTCCAGAAAATCTAATATACCTATAATTTTAATTAAAAATCTGCAGGGAATTATTGGAGCTGCAGCAGATGTAGCCAGTAAAATTATAACTAAGGAGGCAAACTTGGCACTAACCCACTGCTTTTCCTTAAGCGAATTTGAATCTCTGCACTGATACCATAACTCATTAAGATTATGTGCAAAAAGCTAAAAAAGGAAATGAGTGTCGGTTCCAGTGTTTTTATCCAGTTCAATGGCAGATCTGTAGGATTTTCTCTACACTTTCTGTTTACAGATCTGCTATTTATAGTTCACAGGAAGTAACAAACATCACAATGATTTAAAAGTCTAGGAGTGGGATATTAAAACAAGGCACAAATGCTACATTGTCTACATCCATTAATAGTGAGATTTAACTGGGAAGTGATCCAACCCCAATTTAAATGGTCAGAGGAAGTCTCAAATTGCAGCATCCTTAATCATAGAAATTTATGGGACCAAAGGCTATTTGGTCCAATGCATCCATGCTGACTGAAACTGGAGCTAATCAGATTACTCCCACTTTTCAGCTCTCAGTGTGTAGCCTTGTAGTTATGGCTTTTCAAGCTCTTATTCAGCTACCTTTTAAATGCGATTATGGTTTTGCCTCAATCTCCCTTTCAGGCAGTGAGGTCCAGAGCCATAAATGGCCACCCGGCTCTTTGAGCCTGTAATGCCATTCATCAAGATCATGGGCGATCTATCTCAGTGCCATTTTCCAACAGAATGCCTATATTTCTTAATTCCCTTAAATAGAGGAATTTCTTTGTCCTCTGTTTTAAATAAACACAATGATTGAGCCTGCACAGTTCTCCAGGGTAAAGCAGTCCAGAGATTCAACCCCTCCGAGTGAAGAAATTTCTCACCTCAGTCTGAAATGACCTAGCCCTTCTTCTGGGACTTGACCCCCGGTTCTAGACATCAACCAGAGGAAACATCGTCCCTGTATTCACCCCGTCAAGCCCTGTAAGAATTGAATAAGATTATCTAAATTCTAGAGAATTTGTCTATTCTTCAACATCTCTTCAAGTGGCAAACCTGGCATCCCAGAAACCAATCTGATAAATATCTGTTGCACTCCATCTGTGGCAAGTTTATCTATACATTATTAGGCAAGGAGATCAAAACTCCAAATGTAGTCTCCCCAAGGCCCTATTCACTTGGAGTTAGAGGAGTCTTTATTCCTGTACTCAAACCTCTTGTAATAAAAGCTTCATAATTTTTTGCTACACTTGCACGTCAGCTGTCAGTGACTTGTGTACAATGACATTGAGGTCCCTTTGAACAACATTTTCCAATCTCTCACCATTTAAAAAATACTCCACCTTCCTGTTTTGTTCACTGAAGTGGATGACTTCACATTTTTCCACATTATATTATACCTGCCACATTCTTGCTCATTCACTTAGTTTACCTATACCCCCAATGAAGCCTCTTTACATCCTTCTCCCTACCCAAATCCAACCTAATTTGTAATTGGTTTACTATCATCACACGTACTAAAATATAGTGAAAAGCTTTTGTTTATGTGCCATCCAGATAGATCATTCTACACACATATATCTAGGTAATAAAAAGGAAAAAAAACAACACAGAATATAGTGTTACAGTTACAGAGAAAGTGCAGTGCAGGTAGACAAATAAAGTGCAAGGGCCATGACAAGATAGACTGAGAGATCAAGAGTTCATCTTTATCACGTAAGAGATCCATTCAAGAGTCTTATAACAGTGAGAGAGAAGCTGTCCTTTAGCCTGGTGGTACGTGTTCTCAATCTTTTGTATCTTCTGCTGATGGGATGGAGGAAGAAGAGAGAATGACCTGGGTGGGAGGGGTCCTTGATTATGCTGGCTGCTTTACTGATGCAGCAGGGCGTGTAGACAGAGTCAGCGGAGGGGAGGCTGGTTTTCGTGACTGTGTATTGGGCTACGTTCGCAACTCTCCACAATTTCTTTAGGTCTTGGGCAGAGTAGCTGCCATACCAAGCTGTTATGCACCCAGGTGGGACGCTTTCTATGGCGCAGCATAATACTTTATCATCAGAGAATCTGGCAATCTGCCATTTGGTCAACTCAGCTAAATCATTCATAAAGATTGTGAATAACTGAGGTCAAAGCACCAATCCCAGTAGTATCCCACTAGTCACAGTTTGCCAGCCTGAGAAAGATCAATTTATTTCCACCCTTTGCTCTGTCCATTTATCAATTCTCAGTCCATGTCAGTATATCACCCCCAACTCCATGCGCTCTAACCTCATTGACCAACCTGCGTGGAACCTTATCAAAAGTATTCTGAAAATCTGAATAGGTCAAATTCACTGGTTCCCCCCTCATGAATTCTATTTTTCACATTCCCACAAAACTCCAATAGACTAGACAAACATGATTTACTTTTCATAAAACCATTGCAGCTCTGCTCAAAATTATTTTTTCCTTTTCTAGGTGTTCTGCTATTATATTCTTCATTATAGATTCCAGCATTTTCCCAATTAGGATGTTAGGCTAACAGGTTGGTAATACTCTGTTCTCTCTCTCCCTGCTTACTTATGTATACAGTATATAGCAGTATCACATCTATGCCCTTCAATCTTTAGAAATGTCAAACTCAGTCAAATGTTGCCTTGATGGCAAGGATAGTCATTCTCGTCTCACTTCTGTAATTCAGCTCTTTGGTCCATGTTTGGACCAAGACTGTGATGAGGTCAAGGGCCAAGTGGTACAGGAGAAACCCAAACGTTTGAATAAATTTATTGGTATGTGCCGCTTGATAGCACTGTCACAACACTTGGCGAGTGGCTTGGATTTGTCCTACTTTTTGCGAGAAGGACATAGCTGGACAACTTTCCACATTGTTAGGTAGATGGCAGTGTTGTAACTATACTGGATCAGCTTGGCTAGAGGTGCAGCTAGTTCTGGCATGCAGGTCTTCAGTACTACAGCCAAGATGATGTCTGATTGCTACATTCCATATTCTCAGTTGAATCTTGACATCACACAAAGTGAATTCATTTGGCGGAAGACCAACTTCAGTGACAGTGGACATCTCAGGAGGAAGCCAAGGTGAATCATTGATTCATCACTTCTGGTTGAATATGGTTGCAAATGCCTCAGCATTGTCTTTAGCACTCACACAATGGGCTCTGGCATTGATGAGAAGCTTAATGATGAACTGTCCACCAACATTCACAATTCAATGTGGTAGGATTCAATCTGACCCATAATTGTGTACTACCTTACCTTGTCTGCCCTCCTCAAATACATTAAACCACACTTCTCCAGATTGATTTCTATTTGCCAGTCCTGTACCAACCTAGCCAGTCCTTTGATATCTCCCTGCAACCTACAAAATTTCTTTGTCAATCCCACTGCCAATTTTGGTATCATTAGCAAACTTAATCATCGCTCTTACATTTACGTAGGACTCTTGAATGGACCTCTTATACGATAAAGATGAACGCTTGATCTCTCAATCTACCTCAACGTGGCCCTTGCACTTTCTCTACCTCCACTGCACTTTCTCTGTAACTGTAACACTATATTCTGCACTCTTTTCTTTTGTATAGCCTAGATGTACTATGTATAGAATGATCTATCTGGACGACATACAATGAAAAGCTTTTGTTTGCATCTTATTACATGTGGCAATCATAAACCAGTTACCAATTACACTTAAGTCGTTAATGGATCTCATGAAAAGGGGCCTAGAACCGCACCCTACTGCACACAGCCATCCATTCACTGAACTTCTGATTATTTCCCCTTTGTCTTCTCCCACTAAGCCAACTTTCTCGTGGACATTTGCTTTTGTGTTCTTGATTGATCTATCACGTTGGACGTCAAAGGCCTCGACGAAGTCCATATACTCTACATGGTATATGCTATTGAAGATTAAAAAGTCAGTTTGTTCCTGGTACAGCACTCTTTGATGACGAGATACAGGAGAATAAACATAGTTATTTGTTAAACTGTTTACAAAGCAGTGAGGAGCAACTTACCGACTGTACAACCTCAATCTCGCGGGAGGTTGTAAATGTGAATGACCAACGATAAACGCATCAAAGGCTATTAGTCCGTTCACCTAGGATGTGCTGCTGTATCTTCCATACAAAAACCATGACTACTTGCAACTCTGTGGAAAAGCCCTACTAGCAGTTTCCTTGCACACGTGAATAAACCGTTTGTATATTTGATTGGAATGCTAAGACTTATTTAACCCCGTCCAGAGTTCAACACCATCCTCGTTGACCCTTATGAGTGCCTCAAAAAATTCTTGTTAACCAGACATTCCCTTAATGAATCAATCCCTGATTAATCCACGCGACATGATGATTTAATATCCCTCAATTTTTCCCAAAAAATTGCCCACTACTACTCTCGGGCTGACTGACCTGCAGTTACACAATCTATTCCTTTTTTTTCAAACGTTGGTACCCTACCGGCAATCTTCCGTCAAAGAGGCTTGCAATTCAGTCACGAGTATATTTTTGATTAAGAACTAAACCCATCAAACAATAAGGAAAAACTGTAAAACCCACAAATTCAATCACAGGGATAGGTGGGGTTGTAAACTCTCGCTAGGTACGTTCTGGTTTCAAGACGGATCGAGCACCCTGCCCACATTCCGCCATCGGTCGAGTGGCCCAACACGACAATGCCAACATCATATCAGTTAGAAACCGACATCACCCGGTTAGACGATTGACTGTGAATCCAACGCCCCCCCCCCCCCAAATAACTAAAGATTAAAAGGTTTTATTCTAATACTTTTCTCATTTTCCGCTGGAATCACTCTTAGGAATTGCTAATTCCTGTAGGCTTCAGGGGAACTCCCGTCCTAATACGTATCTGACCCGCCACAGTTATTTGCTATCGGGATTGTAGGGCTCCAATAAAATGAGAACTTAAATTAAAAATACACCCAATTTTCCTTGCTCGTTGCCACAAGTTACTTTCAAACAAACAAGAGTACCTGCGACACCAGAACGAAAACATAGGAACGACGCCACGCGACTGCTTCCCGCGCGCCTGCTTGGAACAGAAAGCTGATAGACTGCGCGTGCGCCAGCGCATGCTCCACGCCACCAAGAAACGGTTCCCGTGCGCTCGGGTGAACGCGAAGTGGGCGGGGCTGAGGTAGTCGGTGTGAGATACGGAACATGAACCGTGACGTTTCTCTATCCCTTTGCTGTAACCTTCCCATTTATCTTAAGCTGGGTAAACTCCTAAATAGTGGGAAACAAAAAATGGGATTGGAGTAAAGAATGCAACCAGATAAAACAAAAATATTATAAAACCACAGCTGCTGGAAATCAAACAAAAACAATGTTGAGAAAAGACAACGGGTCGGGCGGCAGCAGTAGAATGAAAAAAGGTTAACGTTTCAGGTCCTAGACCCTTTGAAAGGTCTTTAACCATGCCAAGCTGTGCTGGACACTTAAAAATTCGCATCATTTTGGCACTGGAGATTTGTTGGTTCAGCCACCTTTGCAAGGAGCAGCCTTATTAACATTGAAAGCAATGCATGTCACCTCTGCAAACGTGGCAATGTAGGTATAGGGGGGTGTAGTGGAAAGGAGGAGGGATGTAGTGTGTCTCCGCTTGTCTGACACCACTTTCATAGCAGTTTATCTGATTCTGGTGACAAACCTGGAACCAACAATAGTACCCTAGGGCAGAAATGAATTATACATGCAGTTTACATGGAAAATGCAATTACCCAAGGTCTGACTGAAAAATAGTAGGCTAAAAGCCAGCGGGAATGTGGTGGAACTGATTTCAGGTGGATTTCCCCAATTTCAACTAAACCATCAGTTCCAAGATGAAAATCATCTTCCACATTTTGTCTATTATAAATTTTCAAATAGTTATTTTATTTTTCATGTTAATGTTTACAGCTGGAAGTGCCATACATTTTTATTCTTTAAATTTACCTCAAGCACTGGATAAGATGTGCTCTAAAAACTGATTCACCAAAGCAATATAGTAGTGTGGGTTTTGTAATTCAAATTTTTTTTAAATTCTGTTGGAAAATACCTTTAGATGATAAGTATAATTGGGAACTCAATACTGGTTATCACAAGGTCAAACCCATGTCCTGCCACATGAAGATTGCACATTAATAACCATTGTACCATAAACTGATCATCTGCAATACTCTAATTGAATCTCACCTATTATTTAAGCAATAATAATCAAGTCATTGCATTTTAATCACTTTTATTTCTTTATAGAAATAAATTACAATTTCCCCATTCACATTTTCATCATTTAAGTAGACAGAATTCCTGCTATTGGTCTAAAGAGGCTGCATTTTATGATTATACGCACATTAATAAGACTCCATAGTATTTTGAACAGAAATAAAAATGTTTCCATTAATACTCATTACAGACCAACCAAACAGAGAAACAAAAACTTTTCTAACCTCTTGCAAAATGCAGGCCAATTTAAATGAGGAATGTTGTCTCTTTTAAAAAGATACATTTCATGTTACAATTCAGGAGTACACTCACTTTGTTTCTCTACTTTCACTACAAGTGTACACAAAGGACAAGATTAAACAACAGTATTACCTGACCATACATCACTTTTACACAATTCCTTCAGTATAACAAATAACTTTTACACCCACCTTGAATTGAATCAGCAAACACATTACTGCACTTAAACAATGATTATAACCTGGGTTTTCATATCTAAATCCCAGGACTAAAAGAAAAAAAAATGAACTTCACTAAAATAGAAGCCACGTTGGCTTTTACTCTACGCTTCTATTTCTTAGTTCAAGGGGTCTGTGGTCACGTTGTTTAATTCAGTTATTAGCCCATCTTTCAGATTTAGGCCAACATCCTGCTATTTGGTGGACCAAGTGGATCGGATTGCTGCTTGTACTTATTTACATTACAAGTGTCATAAGACTATAGGTTTTCTGCAACAAAATAATCTATTAATATATTTCTTTAAGTTTCTCTAAATAAAATAATGAGTCTCTATTTCTACATGTAGTTCACTAGAAAGAAGCTATATTAAAAATTTGTGCCTGCACTTTTTTTAAATTCAGTAAGGATATATTTTATTTTTATTTTCTTTTGGTATGTATTACATTCAAAATCATAAAATCATGGCAATTGCTTGGTTAGCTGTGTTTCTCCAGGAAATCAGACAAACAAATGTTCTACACGTGACAGAACAGTAATGAATTCTGGAGTTGTGAACTGAAGTATCTAAAGTAATGAGTTTTACCATTAGAATGGAGAGATTTGTTTTTATTGCCAGGTGCCCTCAACAGCCTGCAATCAGCATAGTTTTTAATCTTAGAAGATACAAGAACAATTGCAATACCTCAGCCAAAACTTAGGCTTGATCAATAGCCCTCGGAGGAGTGGAGACATCCTGTCCCTAGCTCCCACCAAAGCATTGTCTTTTCATCCCCTTCCCCCTCTACCATTTTTCTTTAAAAACCCTTTCAGACATCTTGACTGAGTTCAGGGACAGTGATTTGAAAGAATATTTGACAACCTCATTTGGCTGTGGATATTAGTGTTCAGCAGCAACCTCATGATTTACCCACAGCTTATTTGGATTTTTTGGAACAGGATTACCATCATGACACTTGCATAGGAATCACATCCAAACAAATGGCAAAGGGTGGAATCTACATTTTTAATTCTATCCCATTTAATGATTTTCTGCTATTGCTTCCACGGCACCAAGTATAAACAGTAATGCTTTGTGTATTGCTATATTATTGCACTCTGAAATCTTCCATCATCTCAAAAGAATTGATTTAAGAAACAGTTAATAAAATTGTCTATGACAATCTTTTCTAGCAATGTTAAATGTTAAGTCTTTGGGAGATTTTGTACATGATCTTGGTGGAAGCAGCTTAAATTAATGTAAAGATACATTTCTCTATTTTGCACTTCATTTAGCATGTTTTTACAGGTCAATTTTTTGAAAGTGTCTAAATATAATTGTACCATTTTAGGGTTTCAAAAAAATTATTCCCTACAGCAAATTACTTGTCACTTGAGGAAAAAAGATTTTGCTTTTCATTGTAATGCCATGCAATTGGTAACCATGTTTTTGTCTGCTCAAGGAGCTTAATAGGGATATTACTGCTAGCAGGCTGATGAGGGGTACAAGTGACAGAGGCCTCTCAAAACTCTATTGGTAAGGAATTAGAGAACATTCTCAACATTATTTTATATAACTGGCCATGTGGTATGTTAGTAGTGACTTTAATTTGTACAGTATATTGCACAGCAAGTTGCTTTATTACTTAGTAAGGTAACATTTAGTGATCAAGGTACATGTAAACATCTTTTGATAGTCTAGAACTTTTTCATGCAGAGACATGAAAACACATTGAAGTGTAGAAATCATTAAACAGCACTAATAATCACAATAATTGTGATACAGTACATATAACAAATCTAATTCTTAGTCTATATATCAAACATCTCAAATTATATGCTGGTTAGAGATGAAAACCTTTCAAAGGTTGATTTTTGTCAGTCAGGCTTTTTATTAAAAAACTGAAAATTTTAAAAATATGCAAAATTACACTGATTTTCCTCCAAGAATTTAAACTTTTGTTAACTTCTGGCCAACCTAATGATTTGCAAAAAAAATTAAAATTCATTAAAATGTTGGACTTTTTGAAAGGCCTTATTGGGGTTCTGAGTACTTAAAAGGACAATGTGCTGCCTTCAACTTGTTTTAGTTTCCAAGGATCTTCCATGATGCATTGCGAATATTTAATTGCAAATCTTTCTGTTTTGGCTCTTCCCTGAGTCAATTAGAACTTCATCCTTCTTTATCAAGGTTTGGATTTAATCCTATGAAATAAACAAAAGATTGTGCATTTATATCATGTCAATTTTTGAGAAAAGGATGCATCAGAGCACTTTGAAATGAAAGTAGCAAGGAGAATGTTGAGGGATAGCAGCTGAAAGATGAAAACGTGGTTAGAGATTATTTTAAAAAACTCAAACACTTGAAGGCAGAGGAAGGTAACAATGCCAAATGCATTTAAAAGAGCCAAATGCATTTAAAAGAGACGCAGAGGACATGAGCGTGACATTAGACAGATAACTGAACACTTGGGATGGAGGGGGAGGAGGACATGCTGCAATCCAGAGTTGGTTGAATGGAAGGTGCAGGCTGGCATGTATAGTTGGAGAGGAGTTAGGCTATATTAGAATTGAAAATTAGAATCTTAAAATTAAGCATCTGGGACAAAGTGAGCCAGTGGAAATAAGCAATGACTTGGGTTGCAGGCTTCTTGATCAGCTGAAGCTTAACTATGGTGTCCTCTCCCATCTCCTAAGAAAACAAACACAGTCTCCAAGTGCTGGCTACACAAAAGTTTTTTTTGCAGCAGATGTGAAGAGTGAAAGCAGCAAATAATGTTCTGGAGGTAAAGAGTAGTATTGATGATAAACCCCATACAGAACTAGGATTTCAACTAAGTCAGCAAATTAAGACTAGCTGATTATGATTTTTGGGTAACAAGTATAAGTTTTTGAAGATGGTGAAATAAATTTGGTTTGTACTCTTTGGAATTTTCAAGATAACACTAAGGGAACTGTCACAACAATGAAGTATGGTGAAGAGTGCAAACAAGTGATAAAATTGAAAAAGGGGAAGCTGGGAGCAAGGCAGGACATCAGGTAAAACCTTCATTTGCAATGCCTCACAGCTCCAGAGACTTGGGTTCAATCCTGACCTTGGATGTTGTTTGGAATACAGTTTGCATATTTGTCTTATGACTGCATGGGCTCCTGCCAAGTGTTCTGGTTTCATCTTACATCTCTAAGAATGTGCTGAAAGGTCAATTGGCTACTGGAAGTTGCCCCTTGGTGTAGCTGAGTGGCAAAAGAATTCCAAGGGGTGTTGATGGGTATGCAAGGGAGAACAAGTTGCAGGGTTATGGGGAGAAGAGAGAAATAGGACTGATGGGATTGCTCTGTTGGCAGTCAGCATGGACCCATTGGCTGCCTCCTTTACTGCAGTAAGTAATCGCAAGAATCTTGTGAAATTAATCACCTCGAATGTCATAGTAATGAACAGTATAAATGAGTTCAAGACAATCAGATGAGTTGAGAGTGTAAAACTTGAGCTAAGTAGTATGTAGAGTTGAATCAAGGAGTTGATAGACACCATTGCATTTTAATATTTGTGAAAATTATTATAGAAAGCAGAAACTGAGAATCTTTTACAATCTCAAAGTTATTAATACAATGCTGCAAAGACAACAGCCAATTTGCACACTAACTCCCAACAAATGACCAGATTATGTTATGGATGTCTGTTGAGGGATAAATTTTTGGCAGGATACCTGGTGGACCATCTCTACTTCAGAGATCTTTATTAAGCATCCAAGATGATGGACAGAGCTCCAGTTTACCATATGAAAAGCAATATCTTTACCCACTGAAGCTTCATTCTACACAAGTACAAGCAGAGAGCTGACCACATGACTTCTCAAACTGAATCTACCATCCTATAAGATCACAGTTGATGCTCCACATCATCTATTTTCCCACCTGGTTTCCAGGTCCCTTGATTCCTCTAGTGTTCAAAAATCCTCAAATATATGCCTTAATCTCAGCCTCAAATATAATCATTAAGCATCCAAATCCCTCTGGGTAGAGGATTCTAGAGATTCACCACCTTTTGACTTTTTTGTCATTTCAGTACCAAGTAGTTGGCCCCTTACATCAAAGTATGTTCCCTAGTCTTTGGAGTTCTTCCCTATCTTGAGAAAGTATCCTGTCAGAATCTTATACATTTCAATGAGATCACCTCCCTCATTCTTGTAAGCTGTAGTACTACTCAATTTCTTCAAAAGGACCACCTCTTATTCCAAGACTCAGTCTTACGAAATTGTGCTGCACCTTTTGCACTTCACTTTATTACAATACTGACCATTATTTACCTTCTTAATTGCTTGTTGTACTTGCACATTAACTTCCTGCATTTCATGATCCCTTTGAACACAGTTGCTCGATTCTGTTTTTCTTACTAAGAAAGAGTGAATTCTCTCACATGAAACTCCATCTACTTCATCCTTGCCCACTCAAACTGCCCAAATCCCTTTGCACAGTGTATGCATCCTCCTCACAGCTCATTTTCCCTTCTAGGCAATGTGTTCAAGTGTTGGGAGTGGGACTAGAACCAGTCTTATGATTTAAAGGCAAGGGTGCCATCCACAAAGCCAAAGTTAGACCACAAGACATGGGAGCAGAATTAGGCCATTCAGTCCAGTGTCTGCTCCGCCATTCAATCATGTCTGATTTATTTTTCCCTCTCAAACCCATTCTCCTACCTTCTCCCAGTAACCTTTGATGCCCTTACTAATCAAGGGCTAATCAACCTCTGTTTTAAATATACCCAATGACTTGGCCTCCAAGCAGTCTGTGGTAATGAATCCCACAGATTCACCACCCTCTGGCTAAAGAAATTCCTCCTCATCTCTGTTCTGAAGGGACATCCTTCTATTGAGGCTGTGGCCTCTGGTCCTAGACTCTCCCACAACTGAAAACTTCCTCTCCACATCCACTCCATCCAGGCCTTTCAATATTCAGGAGGTTTCAATGAGATCCCCCTCCCCTCATCCTTCTGAACTCCGGTGAGTAAAAGCCCGGAGCCATCAAATGCTCCTCATACATTAACTCATTCATCATTCTCGTAAATCTCCTCTGGACTCTCTCCAATGCCAGCACATCCTTCCCTAGATACATGGCCTAAAACTGCTCATAATACTCCAAATGTGGCCTGACCAACACCTTATAAAGCCTCAGCATTACATCCTTGCTTTTATATTCTAGTCCCCTCAATGAATGCTAACATTGCATTTGTCTTCCTTACTGCTGACTCAACCTGCAAGTTAACCTTTAGGGAATCCTGCACTAGGACTCCCAAGTCCCTTTGCACCTCCGATTTCTGAATTCTCTCCCCATTTAGAAAATAGTCTACGCCTTTATTCCTTCTACCAAAGCACATGACCATATACTTCCCTACGCTGTATTCCATCTGCCACTTTGCCCACTCTCCCAACCTGTCCAAGTCCTTGTGCAGACTCCCTGCCTCCTCAATACCACCTGCCCCTCTACCTATCTTTGTATCACTTGCAAACTTGACCACAAAGCCATCAATTCTGTCATCTAGATCATTAACATAGTTAACATGGGAAAATGAAAAACTCTAATTTGTTGATCCCCACCCACCCTAGATTATTCCCTCAGCTCTACTAATTAATGGCACAATTTTTCACTTCCAATTTAAACTTGTGTATTGGTTTAAATTTGAACAGACTATCTTAGCAGACTTAATAACTTAAGCCAATAGATTTAAGGACCCAAAAGTTAAAAGGTTTTTAAAAACAAAATGAACTACATCCAATTGATCAAATGTAGCATGGTACCAAGAGTTTCATCCCATTGGGTATATACATTAGGTCCACACAAGTACCCATACTTTTGCTGGTAGTAGTACCAGAGGGGATGGTTTTGTGCCAAATAGAAATTTCAATCTGGCACAGCTGTAGCTGCTCCAAGTCTGGGGTTAAAAGTTCATTCTTAAAATGAAGTATGGGGATCTTTTGTTGGATCTGGCCCATGGTATACCAGACTGACATCCCATATTTTAATGAGAACAAAAATTCACATTCATTTTTCCAATAAAATAAAGGAACTGATGGTCAACTCACCTGATCCAAGGAACATCATTTTACATCGGTTTTTGAATGGAACTGCTGCAAAGAGAAAGAAATATGAAGGTGGAAGGGAACAAAAGACATTTCTTTTTGACAATGAGCAGCTGATTTTCATATGGAGTCTATACATCCGGTGAAGCAACTACCCTGATACTTGCAAGAGGCCCGAACCATTTTCGTGCTCAGGCATCATACAAGTGGGATTGACAAAATGCCACTGGTAAATAAGCTTTGGTTGATTAACTTGCCAATTAGGATGGGAAAAGGGAAATATTTGATCATTCCTTTGAGCAAAACTAGAAGCAAACATTTAAAAGGGTAGGAGGACCACCAAATTGATAAATGATATGGAAGATCAAATAGTTAACTGTGACAGGAATCCTATCTGATAAAATTAACATTGTCACAGTTCTTCTCCTATTGTCAGGGTGCACACTTACTGAGGTACAGGTGAATGAGATGCCACCTGCCCTCAATTATCTAAGACCACTTTTTGTTCACGTGAGCATAAGCAGCAAGCATTTGACAATGTGAAGTGCCACTAGATAACAGTCAGGACTGAGAACCACAACAGTTTGTTCAATTGTCTTAACCAGGGACAGAGGTCAATTGAAGGTATATCCTCCAATTCTTCTATTACCCTGTGAATCAATGAACTCTACATAGATTAGAAGCTGACCAGTCCTTTCAATCTGAGTTAATAACTGGGTTTACAGAAAGAGAAAGCACGAGTCCCTGTTTAAATGAATTTGTCCAAAAGGTCTTGTTTGTTCATATAACTGACAGAAAGATAACCCCCTTCTGGTGAGCCCAGTTCCTTGCTCAAGAATATTTCCTGGTGAATTGACCAGCAAGTTCCATTTACAGAGGGTCATTCAATATTCTTGAAAGAGTAGGTCAAGATGACAAGTAGATTTCAAAAAATTTCAAAACTGCAATAAATAAGCAGCTGTTTACCTTTTTGAAGTCAGGTTATCCTTAGTTTTGTTGCTCTCTGTATTCATACTAAGTGCCTTCCAAACTGTAGATCTGGACATTTCATCAGAGATGTTAATTTCAGATGGATCACACCTATAAACAAAATTTAAGTGAGGATTAACAATATGTACTTAACATTAAAAATATCCCAAGGCACTTCACAGGAAGATTATCAAACAAAATTTGACAAGAGCCACACAAGGGGACATTAGGGTAGAAGGGTGGATTTTAAGGGGTGTCTTAAAGGAGGAAAGGTATAGGTGAAAAACCTTTAATGTGGAGCATAGGGCACAGGCATTAGTGGAGCAATTAAAGTGGGAACGTTATGAAATGTCAGAGGAGCACAGACATTTGAGGGTTGTAGGGCCTGAGTATAGAGATAGGAAAAGGCAATGACAGAGCAGGATTTGAAAACATGGATGAGAATTTTTTTTTAAAAAAAGTTATGGTTCCTGGTTAAGCAATACAATACATCTTAGCAGGTTAAATGGGTGAACAAGACTTTTTGGGACTTATAAACACAGGCAGCAGAGTTTTGGATGACATGTTTATACATTGGAATGGTCATGTCTAGAGGTAACAAATGATATATGAAAGTTTCAGTGACAGTTGAGCTGAGGCAGGGAGCAGATTTGGGCAATGTTATGGAGCAAGACATTCTTAGTGATGGCATAAGTATCTTAAGTTCTTCATAGGATCAAATATAACACCAAGGTTGCAAAGAGTGTGGTTCAGCCTTATTTACTAGAGGGATGAATTCAGAGGCAAGGAAATAAAGTTCATGGTGGGAACCCAAGATAATGGCTTCAATCCTCCAAGTATTTAGTTAGAAGAAACTTGTCCATTTTCCAGTACTAGATGAACAAGCAATTGAGGGGTGATGGTGAGGTAGAATTACATGTCCTCAGTGTACATTGAAAACTGATGTGCTTTTGGATGAAGTTGCTAAAGGGCAGCATGGAGATAGGAAATGAGAAGGGGCCCCAAGGACAGATCTTTAATCAAATAATGATTAATAGTAGATTAATTCAGTTGGTTGTTTTCCCCCCCATTTTAGTCACCTACAAAGCAAACATGTCAAAAATTTCCTTCAACTTCAAAAGACATTTGGATAAGTACATGGATAGGAAAGGTTTAGAGGGATATGGGCGAATGGAACTAGCTTAGGTGGGCACCTTGGTCAGCATGGATGAGTCGGGCCAAAGGGCTTATTTCCATGCTGCATTACTCTAACTCAGAAGAGCCAAAGAACTGCAGATTTGCTTACTACTGCTGCACCTTCTGAGTGGTGGTGTTTGCTATGAGCTATTGCACTCATGTTCAATATGGGGAAAATATTCCCTTCCAACTTCAGATTTTAAGAATGCAAACAAAAAATTGTGACTGGATTGCTGCTGCATTTTGTAAAACAAAATTAAATTATCTTTAAGTACATTTAGAGAAGCTGTCTTGATAATAGACATTAGCAAATTTGAGTGACTGAAGTACACCCTTGAATGTGTTAAATCCACCAATAAGACCACTTCAATAAGACAATCATTTTGATAAGGCAAAGATTCTCAAACATTTTATGTTGCAGTTCATATTTGGAATTCCCTCCATTTGATTTCCAAGGAAAAATAATTGTTAAATGCAGAGGAACACAAGAATTTGACAGCTTATGCCCTTCCCTTAAAATTACATCCAATTTTAGCAGCAGCAAGGTAGGTCATCAACCACTGCAGTCGATATGATCAGTGTTTCTGTCACTGTACTTAATAGCCACTTTTTTTGAAAAACAGTAACACATTTTGGCTGCAGCATCTATAGAATATACCGCAGAAACTCACTTAACATTTCAGTCACTCTCATGATCTTGAGCACACAGGACTAGAGCAGTTATGTCTTGAGAACAATCTTCAAATTCCCATCCAGTTTTACATAATCCTAACTTGACAGACATGTCTGTTCCTTTGTCACTGGGAGAACTTCCCAGAATTCCCTACTTTCATAAAGAGTAGCAGTTCAAGGCAGCCCAACATAATTTTGTAAATGGCAATAAGTCTTCGACAGTTTGGTCCACAACACAGAGGCAAATTGTCAAACAGAATCATTCTCTGCAATGCCATTTCATTGTGACTCCACTTAACTGCACAAGTTTTTGGAAAGCAAGGGGGGGAAAAAAAGACTATTCCATTGAAGTTAAAATTGCATTCAAGTGCAATACGTTTTGTTTTATTAATTACAGGTGCAAAACCAATTTTTTTTTTTAAATGTCATGAATGCTGACAAAATAATTACAATGTTCCTAAGCGGAGTTGCACAATTGTATTTTATTTTCTTTGTAAATGCACTTCATGCGGCAGTGATTTGCTGCATACCATTTCAAAAAATTACTAACCTTGTTGATTGCTACATTGGTTCTGGTAATAAGCATTATGAAACAGGCAACAAGCACTGTTGCCACGAAATTTTAAACTTAGGCTGCAAGGTTTTGTTTATAAAAGCAGAAGAAACAAAGCAAATGCAGTACACTTTGTGTAATTATCCCACACTTTCAGCTAACAACCAGAAGAAAAATAGATTATGCAAATGCTGCTGGACAATGCGCAAGTTTTGCAGATTTCAGCTTTTTGTTACCTCAAATGATTCAATAGTCATACAGCAAGAACAAAATGGTTCCATTCAGTTATGCGTCCACTGCAATGCATTCTACTTTGCAAAAGCTGCATTTAAGAAAATAGCGCCAAGCTGCAAGTTAGAAGTGACTGAAATCAAAAGTAATGCTTAAAAATGTATAAAAATGGCATGTCACAATTATGACATGAGCAAAAAATTTAGACACAAGTCTTGATGCTACTCAGTGACAGGGTTGTCGATGGTAATTCTGCTTGCTGTATTGTCATTGTGCCGTTATCCAACAAATTAAAATATCAGCTTTATCCAGTACATAATTGCATTGCTTTACCCTAAACATGAAATCTGTCAAAAGAGTATGTTGCTGCAATGTTTGGCACAATTTTTAATATATTGGCCATACACCAATATAGCAGTGCTGCATTTGAGTGTAATTTCACTACACAGAAGATTTTGGATAAGTCATAATCCTACTGGTATACCTCCAGTGAACCAATTCTAGTTTTGATGGAATGGTACTATCAGCAGCATTCAGAAAATGGTGACATAACTTTACCTGGTAGACAATTGAACTGCATGTAAGAAACATTCAAAAACTAGACTCAATACTTACAAGGAACACTTAACCTGATTGGATTTACAAGTGTTGGCATTTTTATGAAATCAATATGGTATCTGATATCATTTGGATTAAAAAAAATGGCTGATTATACACGAAATAGCATGAAAACATCCAAAATGGCAAATAAAATTGATTTAACATAATTGGGAAGGAGTATTAAAAGCACTATTGACTGGATTACCTATAAATATTACTCTTTACTGGACTCTGAAGCAGTTTTCTACTTTCCATTGGTAGCTGCACACCACTGTCCCCTGGTTCCAGCATTTTCTCCGATTCCTGTTAGAGAAATAAAAACACTGTACTAGATCAAAAAACTATCCAAAGTGATGTACTGATGCTAAAAATATTGCTAAAAATTTTCCACAGCTTGTCACAAATAACAACCTGTAGAAAGACAGTTATACTGATATTCATGGAAGGAGTTTTTTTTTTGGTAGTATTAATGAGATGGCTGGAAAATAAGTCTTATTCTGACTAAATTTCCACACTATTTACCCCTGCACATTCTATTACATACAGTCTCATTAGGAAACACCAAATTAATCTTTTATTTAAAAATAATCCACCGAGACACAGAAGGGTTAAATGGGATTATTAGTTAATGCACAGAACGTCACTTTTTACAATTAATTGTCTAAAAGAAAGTTTGTGCCAAACAAGAAAACTCAGCCTTAAGGAACAGGGTAATGGTATATTTTGTTAATTTTTCAGGAAAGTAAAATTGTGCAGAGGAAGTGAGGTTTGCCAACTGTATGCTCACTTGCTAATTGTAAACTATAGCAGTGCAGTGATTTAAGCCAGGCCTCACCTTACTGAAGTGTTTTCAGTGTCTACTTGGGCAAGTGCATGCAAGGCCACATACTAAAGACATCTGGGGAATAATTTTATACTATGCAAGTTGAAGTGTGTGCAAGTTGTATATTATCTAGTTCAAATCACAGGTGTCCTGTTGTTACATCCTGGGTTGTGTTCAGGTAACTAAATGCTGAGCAGTATGGGCACATTGCTGGATGCAAAATACACAGATTGCTGAAGGGGGCAACTGAGACAGTATCTATGGCATATCTGCATTTGGTAATAGTGCAGTTTTGTTTTGGTACTTATGTACATGACGTGTAGGAAACCTCTAAACAAGCAATCCCATAGGAAATATTAATTGTTTTGTTCCACAAAATTATTACATAATTTAATGAAAACAGCTAAAATTATTTTAAGTGGCTTAAGTTGCACTGAGTATACGTTAAATATTGTCTACCTTCCTTTACAATGAACAATCTCTACCTGAAGATCGTAGAATTGAGAGATCTGTATGCAAATGCTGTACACAACTTCATCTTCAAAACAAGTCACTTGCTGTAATCCAAAATATTATAAGTAACCCATGAGATAATTTATTCCATGTCATGGAGTGTAGGTAGAGTGATGATATAGCAGTTTTGAGTCACACTTCTATATCATGATAATGCAACCAACTGAATTCCTTGCACTGAGTTCAGCTGGATTCCTTCTGAGAGGGGTGGGGAAGAGGAGGGAAAATGAGAAAGGTGTAAAACAAGCCAGTATTTTCACTGTTCTTATGGCCAATATAAATTGTCATTTGTATAGTTTTGGGGAAGATTGGAAAGTTGTTCCCATCAGGTGTGGGGAGGGAAGGGGAATTCAATGAGTGGAAGAAAAGGAGTTTATTTTTTTTTAAAAAAGGGACATTTGCACAAGGTTGTCACTTTAAGCTTGTGAATGTCCAGGTACTTATTGCAGAGCATTTAAGGATCTACAATAAAAAAAATCCAAACTTGACCAATTAGAAGGGTGATGATAGTGGAGGGACAGCATGTTTTGTTCAAGTTACTGGCTGGCCTTACGTAGAAATACATATACCAGAGATCATCACGAGACCTTTAGTCCTAAGGAAATCACTAGTAAATAACTTCTACATGTCAAACTTGGTTTTGGGTTCACATCTCTTTTGGGGAAAAAGGAGAATTGCATTGAAGAGTAATTGGATTTTTCAATGATTAAAAAGGCAAGAGTAAGTGGTTAAAACCCTTCAGTCATAAAAAAATTATAGAACAAGTCTATTATGACAATTAAATCTTACCCCATCCTCTTTGACTTTTTTGGCGTCATCTAATTTTTTCTTCTTACTTTCAGGCATTAAATCATCAAGCCAGCTTAGCTCGCGCTTCAGAAAGCAAAGGTCCATCAATTTTCTAACAAAAACTAGAGCTAATACCTGCAATATATCATCAGAGATGAGATTAAGAAATATTAAGGTAACAACTTACTAGAAAAAGATTCATTCTTATTACTGTACATCTCTACTAAAAACATACAAAAGGACTAGCTTTACTTCGCAAGTTTTCTTTACAGTGCAGTCTTCCGTAGTCATTTTCCCCCTAGTTATTTAAAGGAATAATGCATCTTTAAAATTTTCCTAAAGAATGTATATCACTTCACTTTGTTACCATATTTTCTGTCATATAGGCAGATTCAATATTCTAACATTCAGAATCAGGTTACCACAGAGGTCCAATGTAAGCATTGATATGAAGCCCTAAATATTAAGCATACAAATTTTTCTTCAATAAAATTCATTAACACAAGTAACCAAATAGCAAGTCCTCTCCAAATAACCTTCAGGCCCAATCATCTTCAGCTGCTTCATCAATGACCTTCCTTTCGGCAGAAGGTGAGAAGTAGGGATGGTTGCTGAGTGCACAATGTTCAATTCGCTTCTTGGCAAAGGTGGTGCACACCTGGATATAAAGACCTAGACAAATGTTCAGGCACAGGCTGATGAGTGCCAAGTGACATCTGTGCCACAAAAGTGCCAGGCAACGACAGTCTCTAAGTCTAACCACCTATCCCTGACATTCGAAAGGCATTGTAATCGCAGCGTCCCCCACTATCAGCATGCTGGTCACCAGTGGCCAAAAGCTCAACTGGACCAGACATACAAACATGGTTACAAGAGCAGGTCAGAGGGTGGGCATTGTGTGGTGAGTGACTCACCTCCTGACACACTAAAGTACTTTCCACCATTTACAAGGTGCAAGACAGGAGTGCAATAGAATCCTGTTAACTTGTGTAGATGAGTGCAGTTCCAACAACTGAAGCAGCTTGTCAACACTCAAGACAAAGTGGGTCTCTTGATTTGCACTCCATAGTGGTAGTCCTGCAGTTATTTGCCTAGTCTACTCCAACAGAATCTCCCAAACCTGCAACCTCTACCACCGAGGACAAGGGGAGCAAATGTGTGGGAACGCCACCTGCAGGATCCCTTAGAAATCAGACAACATCCTGACTTGGAAATGTATTGCAAGTCCTTCATTGTCACTGGGTCCAAATCCTGGAACTTCATACCCAGTAGCACTATCTTCAGGATGACTGCAGCAGTTCAAGGCAGCAACTCTTATTTAGAATAAATGCCGGCAGTGCCTGGATCCCAAAAACTGGATTTAAAATCAAAAGTTTTATAATTAGAAATAAGTTGGAAAATAACCCAATTATGCAAGAGCCTAGACATAATTTGAATTGGAAATGCAATACATTTGCAAGACCTCCGCATTTTAGAGTGAACATGTAAAAATCTGAATATTTATGGTATGCTGGATTTTTGTAATAAATAATGTGCCAAAGCACAAATTATGTGCAAAAGGTAACAAATGCTTCTCCCCCCATCTAAAATGGGAAGGAATCTATTGAGAATATGATGCAAGGTTAAAATGACAAATCTGCTTCACTGTTGACATTGTCCAGCTCTTAAATTGTGCAAAATGCCAAGTTAGCCTCAGAGTTGAAATCCAGCTACTAATAAAGCACATCACATGCTCACTGTCTAAATTGAAGAGATAACTCAAGTGAAAACTGAACAATATCAAAAATCAAGCTGGAGGTAACAAGAGGTGTACCCAAGTAGCAACATTCACAATATCCAAAAGTAAATGAATTTGTAAAATAACAGCATAAGGATAATAAAATAATGAAAAGTTTGTATGTATACAGAAGTAAATTGCACATTATATAAAAGGAGCTTGAAGAGCTTTGGGCATAAAATACAATTTTAACTGGTGCTCCCAAAAGAGTGTATTGTGTAAATTGTAAAGAAAGAATATTGCAAAACATGAATACAGAGTCTGCAAAAGAGCAATATGATCACTATGCAGTCCACTCAGTTATTTATAGACTACCATTATCCTTGCAGGAAAGATACAGAGTGCTGTTGCCCTACAAACAGCCATTACATGGGGGTAGGGAGGGAGAGAGTTGCAGATTAGCAAGAACGGATGTAGGAGACAGCAGAATTGGTGGATAGGATCTGGCTGGTCAGTAGAAATATAGCATAGAATGTGTATAATTGCAAGACAGTGATGACAATGATTAAACAGCAGCATGTGACTACACCGTCACAATGTTAAAAGTTTTTATTTAAAAGTATTCCAACATCTCACCCGACAACAGAACAAAATCTATGAAGTAACATTCCTCTGCAAATCAGAAAGCATTCAATAAAGATGTACACCTCAAAATTATGAATGGTCTGGAGAAATGATCACAAGGCAAGTCATTGGGTATAGGTGAGCAATGGACAATACTGATGGCTAGCATAGGGCAGCCAGGTGCTTCAAGACTTAGGATGTCAGCTGGACTTGCCACTTTTATTCAAAGTTCAAAACTGATGGGACACTTAGCATGTGCACACACACTGTAATTCTTGTTGCACTTTCTGGCCGAGTAGTTTGCTGATATCAAATATGGACAGTGTTATGACTGAAGTAGTTGTCTGCCAGTGACTACAAAGCAACTGCAAAGGAGATCACATTGATGCAGACAAATTGCAGTCTATTAATAGCAATCAATGGCACCCTTGGTACCAAGTTCAATGTACTTGGAGACCCAATTAAGAGAAGCACGAGCAAAGGAACAGACAATTCATTGCAGTTCTTGGTCTGATTAGTAGCATAAGGGGACCAAGTTTTCAGCTGCAACATGTAGACAATTGCGCAGAAACAGGGTTAGTCTGAAATTTTTCCAATTGCATTGCCATGCCAAGTGATATCTTTTAAAAAGATGCAAAGCACAAGTATAAGAAATTCCTGGCACAGAGCCCTCTGAATCATAGGTGCTTTGGAATAAAAGCTATTGGAACCTTAAGCAGCTTGCAAGGGTTCTGAACTACCAAGTAGAGAATTGCATAGGAGCAGTTTAAAAGATGGATCACAACATTTGAGCAGAAAGTGTATTGATCTTATTTACTGCATGCACTATTACACAACTGGAAAAAAAATTCAAAGTCTTTTAATACATCCATTAGAAATCCAAAAAGCACTAGGAGCAAGAAGATGGTGGTTAAAGAATCTATTCTACAAGGCCAAGTTTTATATATTAAAAACATGCAACTTCATTTCCTGAATAAATTATCATTGTTCACGATAGTAGATGCTGTTCCTGCACAGAATGCTCTAGCATTGGTGAATCCTGCATTTTTTGTCCATATATGACTTCTTGCTGGTGCTCACATTATGTAATAATAAGCAACTGCCCTTCATGATATGTGCCATAAAACACACAAAATGACAAAATCTGGAAACCTGAGCTAATTGCAGCAACTGACAGGCAATCCAAAAAGTCTGACATACTGCTTGAGCTTCCTCTCCAGAATTATACCCAAAATAGTTTTCTGCTGAGGAAGATGATATAGCTATGCTGGGTCAATTGCAAAATGATTGTCTGACAGAATAGGAGTCATGAGTGGTCTCTGGGAAAGTTTAAGCCACTGATTTGGTGATTAAAGTATAAATTTGCATACAAGTACACAAATGACTACCTATAAATTTAATTATGCCCCATTTCCTGGGAAAGTCAAAATTCCATTTGCCTTACCCATTGCTGCCAAAGTCATTTTTACACAGTGAAATAGACCATCCACCATTTTTAGTAGTATTGCAAAACTGGCTGATAGAGTGGGTATTAGTGCAGATGCAGGTTGGGATTGATGGAGGTTGGCAGTGTAATACAAATGTTGGCCTGTCTAGGTATATACACACCATTAACATAACAGATGAAAATAGGGTAGGGCATACATAGTAAATGGCAGAGCCCTGGAGAGCATTGTGGAACAGTAACGTAGGGGTACTAGCACATAGTTCCCTGGAAGTGACACAGGTAGACAGGGTGGTGAAGGTAGTGTTTCGCACACTTGCCTTCATTGGTCTGGGCATAGAGAACAAGGGTTGGGATGTCATGTTACAACTGTACGAGACATTGGCAAGACTGCACCTGGAGTATTGTGTGCATTTCCAGTCACCTAGCAATAGGAAGGCAAAATGTTATTAAGCTGGAAAGGGTGCAGAAGAGATTCACAAGGATGTTACCAGGACTGGAAGGCCTTTAGTTATAAGCAGAGACTGCATAGGCTGGGACTGTTTTCCCTGGAGCGTAGGAGGTCGAGGGGTGACCTTATAAAATTATGAGGGGGACAGATAATGAATGGCCAGTCTTTTTCCCCAGTGTAGGAGAGTCTAAAACTAGAAGGCATAGATTTAAGGAGAGAGGGGAAAATTTAAAAGGGAACCCTGAGGGGCAAGTACCCATAGGGTGGTGGGTAGGTGGAACGAGCTGCTAGAAGAAGTGGTAGAAGTGGGTACAATTGCAATGACACTTGGACAGGTACATGGGTGGTAAAGGTTCAAGGAGGGATATGGGTCAAATGGGACTAGCTCAGGTACACAATTTGATCGACAGGAAAAAGCTGGGCTGAAAGGCCCATTTCTGTGCTGTAGAATTCAATGACTATCTATGAACCTTGGTCTCAATAAGAACAATTATATTGAGCTATGGTCCACTCAGCTTTCCATCCTCAGGTACCCAGCAAGCTCACGGTCACATAGTCCATGTTCTATTTGGACTACTGGCAGTGGCATGCCTCATATACCCTCTACAACAGCAGATGTTCTCTGCTACTCCTGTTTGCTTACTGATTTTGATTATCTGCTACCCATGCCAATAAATTTTGAAAAACCTCTTCCTCCATTGTGATTATTCTCCTCCTTTTTCTCCCAAATAGACTCCTCGCTCTAGATCGAAGAATGAATTTATTTGCATTTAAATAGTGCCTTTCATGACCTTAGGACAACTGAAAGTGCTTTACGCGCAAAGTCATACAAAGTCATAGTCAACGTTACAATGCAAAAGACAATTTGCGCACAGCAACCTTGCACAAATGATTAACACTGATCTGGTGTTTTTATTTCTGCCCCACCCCCACACAAAGTGATGTTGATTTAGCAATAAACATTAACCAGAAAAAACAGGGACAACTCCTGTGTTCTTCTTCAAAATAGTGCCACGAGATCATTTACTTTTACCAGACATTGCCTTGGTTCAACGTCTCATTCAAAAAAAAAACACTTTCAACAGTGGAGCATTCTCTCAGTATTGCACTGGTTTGTCAGTCCACATTGTTGTGCTTTTAAGTATTTTGTACAAGCCAGAAGCCAAAAGTGAGGGCATAACTTGTAGGGCCCAGAGCTGACTCTTCAAGCTTTTAGACAACTAAAGATATGTTGACAACATTCAAATTCTTGCCAGAACAACTTTCGCAAGGAAGGAATTTCTGGAAGTTCATTAGAAAAAATAAATCATAAAAATGACTCTGCATTAATGCTCATTTTATTTGAATATGCTATACAAATAGAAAAAAAATTAAATCCACTACAGCATGGAGTGAGCAGATGCAGATTGGCCAGTTCTGATGCAAGTTATTGAATTCAGCACCCTCAGATAACCAGCCTTCTTCAGCTTGTCATAACTAGCCAGTTCTGATGCAAGGTAACAGATACGGCCTGGCCAGCTTCCTCTTATTTCAGATTTCCAACTGCAGTGTTCTGTATCTTGCAGTTCCAGTATTTGTTTCTCTATACTTTTATCTTCCACTATTTAAACCTCCTCCTGATAGGTTAACCACAATTAACAATCCTTTACCATCCTCTTGGCCAGTACCAATGCCATCTGTGTTACTTAGTCTTTTGGTCTCCACTCTCCCCAACCTTCTCCACAAGATAACTTTTCCTTGTTCTGATGAAAGATCATCAATCTGAAACATTGTTCCTCTCTCCACAGATGCTGCCTGAACTACTGAGTATTTCCATCATTTTCTGCCTTTTAAAAAAATGGGAAGATGCATATTTGTGTTCACTGCTTCAAATGGCACTTAAACATTTGGCAAAGTCAGGAAACAAAAAGCAAACAAGTAGCCTAGCAAGGTCACTTTTGTATGTTGCCCAATAGAAAGTTGTAAAACTTTGATACGGGCCAATCAGCAAGTCCCCTGTCCACCACCCTTTCGAAGAGAACAGTACAAATCCCAGAGAGACCTAAATGAAGAGAGGGAGGAAAAGAAAATTAAATTTTATCAGTACACAAAAAACATTAAAAAGTCAAATTTTTACCATCATGGGAAAGACAATAGCAGCAGGTGAGGCTTTGATGACCCACAGTAGGATTAGACAGGTGAGCTGTACGAGAGTAAAAAGGTGAACTTTGCGCAGAGGCACATGACGCAGGTAGATAAAGTCCGGCTGGTGTTTGGCTGGCATCGCAAATAGTTGCAGACGATCAAAGAACTGGAAAAAGCAAGTTTTAGTACAATTAAAAAGGGTGTTCATTTAGATCAGAATCACTCAAGTATTGAAGCTCATTTGTAATGAATATTGTAAATGTTACATGTCAAAATTGGAAATACCTTTATTAAAGATCTGAAATATCAATGTAACATTAAGAAATCACAAAATCTTCAAGTACAACAGGTTTCTCAAATTCTTGCACACGTTGGCGATTGCATACTGAGAAAGGCATTACTTTAAAAAAAACTGAATTCAGAGAGGCATTGCTCACATACCTTTCTGCATATGAATACATTTTACTGCCCTCATTACCCCAGTCTCAGGGTGCTTCCTACTTCCCCACTAAATTCACAAACTTCAATATAGTCTTGACAATAGAAAATAAAACAGTACAAGTACACAAATTTAGTATATGACAAAAATGCTTTTGATTGGAACAAGATATGGCAATCTGACAATCATATTTATGATTGTTAATTGGAATACTTAAAAATATACTTTCAATTACTAATATATGCCATCTTACATTGGGTAGGAAAGGGCTAAATTATGCAATAGGCAGTAACTAATTGTGCAAGAGCCATGCTAAGACCACTGTATCACAGATGAAATAAACTAGCTTCTTATTAAAAGTACCATCTCACACTTTATTGTCAAGTCATACCATGGAAGTCTGTGCAAATTGAGCTCCAGAGGCTAAACCATAACAAAAAAATAAAACAGTAGCTAAGTGGGAAACATCCAGGAAGAGGGAGGGGGTAATGTGTACATATGCATGAAGAAAATGAAGGAATATAGTCAATGGCAAATAATAATTTTGAAACAAAGTACTAACAAATAATTTAAAACATTAAAGTAAAACCAATTGAACCACCTACCTTTTCCCAAGGGATGGCAATCCCATTCAAGTGGTTATAGCAAGTGAACTGACATCAGGTGCACTGATGTCTCACTTTATGGTCATTTTGTACTTCCAATGCAACTGCCAGATATCAGTCAGCTCCATTCGGTCCATTAATACACACATAATCATGGTATTATAAACTACTGATTAAATAGTTCTAAGGAAATTGTGATGTCAGCTTCAATACAATAAGATACTGACACCAGATTGATGACACACCAAATCATTGATTCCCTCTACAAGTGAAGAGTCTTACAGCATCTCAACTTTTAAGTACAGAAAACTAGTTTCCAATTTGGTTGGTTGCTTGTTCAAAAGCAGATCTTTTCAAAAAAAAAGAATCAATTTGCTGAGAAATTTGACTGCATAGTGCTACCTTCACTGCCTCACAAAGGAAAATAGACGTTCCTTGAAGTGGAATATGTTTCAGAGTCAAAGTTCAACACTGGAAATTTAACCAGAAACCTCCTGCCACAATTGTGCATAATGAGCCATTTTACATGGACATAGACATGAGTGAAATTCCTAGTGCAATATTGAGAACATTGCTGGTACAAATTAGGTCACATTCAAAAATGTGTCCATCATTGGACACCACAATCCACTTAAGTTTTCATAAACTACTTGATCTGCAAGACCAAGGCACCTACCCCAAACAGGTCCCAGCCAGACACTGGGAAGCTGATTGAGGTGTGTCCCTTTTAAGTTATTTTGCTATTGGCTCTCATTTGACCCCCTCCATTACCATTATTACATTAAATGTTAAACATTGTTCACTGTTGTATCTTTTAAAGAATAAATTTGAGAAAGCCACCCAAAACAGGAAAAGTGGCCCAGCCCTGGCTATAAAGTCAAAGATAGTATTAGATCAAAGGAAAATGGATACAGGACAAACTGCAGATGCTGGAAATCTGGAGCAATACACACAAAATGCTGGAGGAAGTCAGGTCAGGCAGCAACTATGGAGGGAAGTGAACAGTCGACACTTTGGACTAAGACCCTTCATCAGGGTGGAAGGAAACGAACAGTCAACGTTTGGAAGAGCAACACCTCATATGCCGCCTTGGTAGTCTCCAACCTGAAGGCATCGGCATTGATTTCTCTAACTTATGGTAACCACTCCTGTTTTCCTTTCTGCACCCCCCCCCCCAACCTTTTCCCTCATTCCTGTGACCCTTCACTTTTCCCTCCACCCCACCCCCTCACAACCTGCCCACCTCCTTCCCTTTATTCCACCGTCTGTCCTCTCCTTTCAGATTCCTCCTTCAGTCCTTTGCCTCTTCCACCAAACAGCTCCCAGCTTCTATCATTCCCTTTTACCCCCCCCCCCCTCCCTCACCTGGATTCATCTATCATCTGCCAGCTCATGCTCCTCCCCCTACCCTTTTATTCTGGCTTCTGTCCTCTTTCTTAAAAGATCTGAAGGGTCTCAGCCCAAAGTGTCAAGTTCATTTCCATCCATAGATGTTGTCCGACCTGCTGAGTTCCTCCAGCATTTTGTGTGGGTTGCTCCAAAAGGCATGTAATCTTGCCTAACAAAACAGCAAACTTGAGGATTGGGAAGATTTCAGAATTCAGGAGAGGACAAAGGCATTAAGGGAAAGTGGAATACAAAGAGTAGGCTGACAATACCAAGCTAAATGACAGTGTGAATTGAGAGGAGGATACCAGATCTGGCACAAAAGCAGACTGGACACATTCTCTCATTTAGATGGTAGATGAGTTGATGTTTCATTTGGTTGTAAATGTTTAGAACCAGGCGTCAGTTTCAAACCAAGGGCTCAGTCATTCATAAGAGATTTCTCTCCCTCCCCCACCCAAAGGGTAGCAAGTTGTTGGAATTTTCTGCCTGAGGGGGCTGTGGAAGCTTGGTTCCCAATTATATTCTAAAGAGATTTTTACATATTAAAATCAAGGAAAATTGGGTTAGAGCAGGAAAATGTTACCAAGGTAAAATATCAGCCACTTTCATATTGAATGGCAAAGTAGACAAGGGGCTGAGTGACCTACTCCTGCTTCTTCTACTTATAACCCTCCATCCCCCATCAAGCTCCTGAACCTTGCCCAACCCCAATTCACCTAGTATCCACCCTCCTATTAACCAGTGATTCCAAGCCCTTGGCTCACTTACTGTTGATATCTGACCCAAGCTCCCAATTCCCCTTCCCATCTGCAACCCTTTTACCCCCAGACCTAACATTGTTCCTTGTGGTTCTCTGCCCTGCCCTCAGCGATGAAGGAAAATCCTTGGCTTGTACAAGGCCCATTCAGCAGTGCTGATTCCTTCAGCTACTGAACCTTAACACAGTAGGTCCACAACCAAAGCAGTTGTTGATATGCCACATGACAATTATTAAAGCATTATAACAGACACCAATGAATTTCCTGGCAAATGCACCTTTAATGTCCCCAATTATATTCACAATTTCCACATATGGTAGCTATGGAATAAGGTCCACTTTGCAAACATAATTCTCACCTGAATTCCTTTCAGCGACGAAACCCCCATGTAAAGAAAGACTCCGTAAAGCACAGGCATTGGAATGAACTGAAAATACAAAGTGATTGGAAATATCACAATAGAACCTTCAAATAACTATTGTTCTGTTTAAGTCATTCTGCTTTTAATGCATCTCTCTTCACCATATCAAATGCAAGAGTGAAGAGATAGGGTTAATAGTAAGCCTCCATGGTTACAAAGTAGGCCTGCATGTGTTTTCAATGCAGGACCATACTCAGCTTATTGCTGCATAAAAGAGCTGTTTGAATAAACAGAATTCCAGTTTTCCCTTCCTCACTTCCAGTGGGAACCATATTTACTCAGCAGCTTCTTTGATACTAAACTTGACCTCAGGAAACATTTGGAAAGTCATTCATGCAAATCCATGCCCAAATCATTTTATGGTGTGGTGCCAGGCATGACAATGTATTTCGTATATTTCAGGTTAAACAATAATGAACATCTAGTTTATTAGCCTTAAGCTCACAAAATCATAAATATTGATGGGATCAACCAGGGCATGCATTCTCATACTGATGGACTTTTGCTGCGATTCATCTTTTAAAGCATTTTTTTTTGTTAAGATTCTCACATTCTATGCATCTTTTAAACAAAAAAAATCATGTATTTTCTTAATCAAAGAGCAAACAATAAACTGGCCATATACAACCTAATGATTTTAACAGTAAATGAGAAGAATGACTAATGGTAAACAATGACTAGCAAACTTAAATGAAATTGGCATCACAATGAATCCATTAAAAATGATTTTCATGTTATCAACTAGCAGGTTCCTGGATTAATTCATTAATATACTCTACATTTCATGTTGTTCCATTAAATTTAAGGTTGGCTCAATCAAACTTCAAAGAAATTACAATTAATGAAAGTAGGAAATTGCCACCATACTTCAATTCATTAAGCTTGAGGAATTGGTTAGATCAAAAGATCCTCATGTACCAATGTATTATGTGCTCCTAGTTCAGAGCCTCTTCCACGCCTGTCAATGAGAGACTTCAACTTCCCAAATACAGACTGGAACCTGCTTAGTGCCAAAGGTTTAGATGGGACGGAATTTGTTAAATGTGTCCAGGAGGGATTCCTGACGCAGTATGTTGACAGGCCGACTAGAGGGAATGCCATGCTAGATCCAGTTTTAGGAAATGAACCAGGACAGGTGAAGGATCTATTGGTGGGTGAGCATTTGGGGGGGACAGTGACCATTGCTCCATAACCTTTAAAATTGTCATGGACAGGGACAGGTGCAGAGACGACAAGAAGATATTTAACTGGGAAGGGTGAACTATGAGGTTATAAGGAGAGAACTTGGGAGTGTAAAGTGGGATGTCCTTTTTGAAGGGAAATGTACCATGGAGATGTGGTCGATGTTCAGGGATCTTATGCAGGATGTTAAGGATAAATATGTCCCGGTGAGGCAGAGAAGGAATGGCAGGGTGAAAGAACCGTGGGTGACGAGAGAGGTGGAACGACTAGTTAGGGAGAAGGTAGCATACATAAGGTATAAGCAGCAAGGTTCAGACAGGGCCCGTAAGGAATATAGAGTAACGAGGAAGGAACTTAAAGGGCTGAGGAGAGCTAGAAGGGGACATGAAAAAGGTGTTAGCTAGTAGGGTTAAGGAAAATCCCAAGGCCTTTTTCATGTATGTGAAGGGTAGGAGGATGGCTAGGGTAAAGGTAGGTCTGATTAAAGACAAAGGTGGGAGAATGTGCCTGGAGGTGGCGGAAGTGGGAGAAGTTCTCAATGAATACTTCTCTTCGGTATTCACCGAGGAGAGGGGTCTCGATGACGCAGAAGGGAGTGCTGGTAAGGGTAATGTTCTCGAGGTTCTAGATATCAAGAGAGGGGATGTGTTGAAGTTGTTAAATAATATCAAGACAGATAAATCTCCGCGGCCTGACGGGATTTTCTCCAGACTGCTTTGAGAGGCGAGGGAGGAGATTGTTGAACCGCTGATAAGGATCTTTGAGTCCTCGTTGTCCACGGGGATGGTGCTGGAGGATTGGAGGGTGGCGAATGTTGTCCCCTTGTTCAAAAAAGGTAGTAGGGATAGTCCAGGGAATTACAGACCAGTGAGCCTTACATCTGTGGTGGGTAAGCTGTTAGAAAGGATTCTAAGGGATAGGATCTATGAACACCAGGAGAATCATGGACTGATTAGGGACAACCAGCATGGCTTTGTGAAGGGAAGATCTTGCCTCACAAGCCTGTTAGAGTTCTTTGAGGAGGTGACAAGGAAGATTGATGAGGGTAGTGCAGTGGATGTGGTCTATATGGATTTTAGTAAGGCGTTTGATAAGGTTCCTCATGGTAGGCTTCTTCAGAAGGTCAGAGGCCAAGGGATCCAGGGAAGCTTGGCTGTGTGGATTAGGAATTGGCTTGCCTGTAGAAAGCAGAGGGTTGTAGTGGAAGGAGTGCCCTCGGATTGGAGGGCAGTGACTAGTGGTGTCCCGCAGGGATTGGTTTTAGGACCTCTACTTTTTGTGATATTTATAGATGACTTAGATGAGGGGGTGGAAGGCTGGGTTAGTAAGTTTGCGGACGACACTAAGATTGGCGGTGTTGTGGATAGTGTGGAGGGCTGTCGGAACTTACAGAGGGATATTGATAGGATGCAGAGCTGGGCTGACAAGTGGCAGATGGAGTTCAATCCGGAGAAGTGTGAGGTGGTACACTTTGGAAGGACAAACTCCAGGGCAGAGTACAAGGTAAATGGCAAGGTACTTGGCAGTGTAGAGGAGCAGAGGGATCTGGGGGTTCATATTCAGTTCACTGAAAGTTGCCTCACAGGTGGATAGAGCAGTTAAGGCAGCCTATGGGATGTTAGCTTTCATAAATCGTGGGATTGAGTTTAAGAGCCGCGAAGTGATGATGCAGCTTTACAAAACTCTAGTTAGACCACACTTAGAGTACCGTGTTCAGTTTTGGTCGCTGCATTATAGGAAGGATGCGGAGGCGTCGGAGAGGGTGCAGAGGAGATTTACCAGGATGCTGCCTGGATTAGAGCATATGGAATATGAGCACAGGCTTAAGGTGCTAGGGCTTTATTCACTGGAAAGGAGGAGGATGAGAGGAGACATGATAGAGGTATATAAAATATTGAGGGGAATAGAGTAGACAGCCAGCGCCTCCTTCCCAGGGCACCAATGCTCAAGACTAGAGGGCATGGCTTTAAGGTTATGGGTGGGAGGTTCAGGGGAGATGTCAGGGGGAGGTTTTTCACCCAGAGAGTGGTTGGTGCATGGAATGCACTGCCTGGGGTGGTGGTGGAGGTAGATACATTTGACAGGTTCAAGAGTTTGTTGGATAGGCACATGGAGGAATGTGAGATAGAGGGATATGCAGGATGAAAGGGTTAGATAGTGAGGGTGGTTTGATGAACGGCACAACATGGTGGGCCGAAGGGCCTGTTTTGTGCTGTATGGTTTTATGGTTCAATTATATGGAGCTTCAAGCTCCATTTATGGGTGTATGGGTGGAAATATGCTGTGTGCAACTCACAGCATCATTAAGGGCAAGCACCTCGCACCTTATTGCACTGCACTCTCTCTGTAGCTGTGACACCTTACTCTGTACTGTTATTGTTTTTACCTGTACTACATCAATGCACTCTGTACTAACACAATGTAACTGCACTGTGTAATGAATTGACCTGTACGATCGGTTTGTAAGACAAGCTTTTCACTGTACCTCAGTACAAGTGACAATAATAAATCAATACCACCTGATGCCCTGATTAGGTCTGGCTTGCTAAACTGAATTTGTGCACGAAATACCTGGCCCAATTGTGTGATCAACATGATCTTTGCCTGGAAATGATTGCTGAAATGGACTGCTCTGGGTAAAACCTAATTTTGCATGGTTAGCACTCTAAATGTCTCTAGTCAGTTCAGAAACCACCTGGTCCAGTCTCCTGATGATAGCAGCTTCCTTTTTAATAGCACACACCAGTGCAGCTGAGCACACAAGTACCAGGACAGTAGTGGAAAACAGCATTAGTCTCATGATGAGATTTCATTGCCTGCTTCTGACTGGAGCACCCAGTGGTACATTGCAAGCAGATGTGTAGACTTTGTTGCCACATGTTGCATAACCATACAAACTGGAGACAGGAGCCAGAACCAGAGCAAGCACAGCAAGGAAACCTAGAGATTAAAGACTAGGAAGCAAATTCAGAAGAGCAGCATAAGCAAGATGGCCAGGAAGGCAGTGGTTTCCAGAGGGATTTCTTAGTTTAAAATCCACAGCCTTATCTTTTAACCAAGATGGGAAACATTGCAGAGGATTCCCTGATTCAGATTCTTCTCTGCAACATCAAAAGTCCTCAAAGCAAGTTAGATGACCCTCATCTACCTCCAATCATTACCATCAACTTTGTACACAGTCATAACCAGCTGGGAGAGCCCCAATGACAAGATTTCCTCACATCCTGCTTTGCAGGTCCACCTACACTGCTTATAAAACAATGAGTAAATCCCTGACCAATTACTAAATAGGATTTGCTCCACCACTTCTTTCCCTGATGAGTTACCTTGCTCAAAGAACTCAAAGCTCTGCATAAAATATTCTGTTTTGCAAGGATCTCCGCTCTGCAGATGCAAAGTTCAACGCAAATCAGTTCAATGCAAAACAGTCCAACTTATCTTGAGGACATGAAATTTCTTCCCACATTGCTCCACTGCACTTCAAATCATCGTTCCTTGATTAGACTATGAAGACGCCCCCTGCCTGGCAGGTTTCTTGGGCCCCTGACGCTCAACCTCCCTTTAGCCATGCACCTTTGAGTGAATGTGGAAGCTCTCCCCTTCTCCTCTGTCACCTTCACGGTAGCATACATTACTGCTGTGTGGTTGCCATGGGGAGTGTGCCTCAGAGGTACTGACTGCCTTCTGGTTGCTGCACATCTGTGTTGGGAGCTGCACTGCATTGAGTCCCTTTCACAAATCAAACAAGCCCCATTACAGCACTCGTTTTTGGGTGTAAACCACCCTAACATTGCTGCAGTCTGGACTTGGGCCACTTTTGCAATGAGCACAATACAATATCTAGGCAAAGATACCAAACTTTAAGATTTATAGAAACCAAAGTAATTGAGTGGTCCTATAAAGCTCCCAAACAAAATCTTATTTCAGTTGGCAGCACTCATTTCCATATCAAAAATTTGTGGGTTCAAACTCCATCCTGAGACAAACACAAATACTAATGAGATGGGGGTGAATTAGTGGCCCAATTTTGATCAAAAACAATATGCTAGCATTGTATTTTCAGTTTGAAGGGGCCACACTTCAGTCAGAAACCACAACTTGAACTAGTTAAGTAGTTACAAAGCCAGTTAAATAGTTACAAAGATCAAAAATGACCAAAAGGTAGAATGAGAAATTAGATTTAAAGATTTGCTTATAGATAAATGTCAAACATTTAAGAAATGTTTGATCATTCTAAATACATATACATTCCACAATGAAATAAAACTCCATGGGAAAAGTCAGAAGCCATCTAAAGAGTTCAAGGGTCGTATTAAATGAGTAGGCTTAATGCTAAACCAAGTAGCAAGCCCAAGGATGGCAAGAGTTTAAAGCAGCAAATTGACAAGGGCGAATGACCAAGAGGGAGAAGACAAAATGAGGAGAGAACTTCCAAAGCTAAATGCAAAAAGGAAAGAGTTACAAAGGAAACGTGGTAAAAAGACACTTAGTAAGCCACATCGTTAGCAAAGTCGACTTGAATTTTGAACTCGAGTATTTCACCAATTTAAGAAGCTTTTGAAGATTTGACTAGCAGAGGAGATAAAGATAGGAACCAACGTATGTAGTACATATGGATCATCTGAAGGAATTTGATAAGGTACCCCACAAAAGGATGATACACAAAGTAAGGTCATAGGATTGGGTGTGTCATATTAAACAGGGATACAGGATTGGTCAAGGACAGAAAATGGAGCAAGAATAAACAAGCTTTTTCAGATTGAGAGGCTGTTACTAGTGAGGATCAGAATTGAGCTTTCAACTAGTCACAACTTATAATACGACTCAGATGAAAACAGTGCAAGTTTGCTGGTGATATAAAGCTAGGTTGGAAAGTGCTCAAGAACAGTCTGAAAGGGGAATATAGACAAGTGAGTGGACAAGGTGGTGGCAGGTAAGAGGATAAACTAAGAAGATGTAGAGGTTACTCACTACATAGCAAGGAAAGAAATCAAATATTAAGAAATTAGTAATGTTGGAGTACAACCTTGCCAAGGTCATTCAGGCCTTCTGCAAGACCATACCTGGGATAATGTATGCACTTTCAGTTTACCTACACAAGGATTTATTTGCTTGGAGGCAGTGTTATACAGAATTAGGAGATTCATTCCTGGGAATGAGATGGTTAGAGTCAGTCATACAGTATAGAAATGAGCCCATCATGTCCACACCAACTTTTGTGCCCATCCATAATCCCATTTACCCACACTAGGTCCACATTCTCCTCTGACTTGCCCATTTAAGTGGCTATCTAAATGCCTCTTAAATGTAGCAATCGTATCTGATTCTACCACCTTCTCTGGCAGCAAGTTCCAGATATCAACCACTAACAAAACCTTCCTCTCAGATCCCCTTTAAAACTCCTTCCTCTCACCTTAAATCTTACCCTCTGGTTCTTGATGCCCCTACCATGGAAAAATTAGACTATCAAGTCACTCCTCAGCCTCCTTTGTTCCAGGGAAAGCAAACCCACCTCTCCCCATAACTGAAGTCCTCCAATCTAGGCAACATCTTGGTGAATCTCCTCTGCACTCTCTCTAGCACAACCACATCCTTCCTATAGTGTGGCAACCAGAACTGCACACAAGTACTCAATGTAATCTAACTGGTGCTTTGTACAGTTGCAACACAACTTCAAGTCTTATATTCTATGTCCTGACCTATGAAGGCAAGCATGCCATATGCTTTCTTCATCACCTTATCTACGTGTTACCACTTTCAGGGATCTATGGACTTGAGCCCCGAGGTCCCTCTGTTCATCACCATTCCTTAAGAGTCCTACCATTTACTGTACATTTCCTACCCTTATTTGACATCCCAAACTGCATCACCTCGCACTTGTCAGGATTAAATTCTGCCTTCTAATGCTCCATCCAACTTTCCATTTGATCTACATGAGGTCAAGCAAGCTTTGGTTCAGCTGTACTGGAGCTTCAAAGAATGAGAGGAAATAGCACTGAAACAGCAAGAGCACAAGAACAGATGGTGATAGACTGTCCATCTTAAAGTTAAAAACTTGGGGACTTAGTCTAGGAGTTACTCATTTAGAACAGATTAGAAGAAATGTCTTTACTCAATGGGTTGCATATCTTTGGAATTCTTTCCTGAAGACTGCAGGAACTTGACCACTGATCAATCTGCTCCCAGGAGGCAGGTTCCATACTTAAATATTTCAAGGATAATTTGCATCAGCTCAGAAAATATATTTTTTTGCAAACTTTAAACAGAATTGAGTTATAATCTAATTAAAAGTCTGGTTTGTATTTGACACTAAATTGCAAACAAATCCTCCAAATTAGCATACTCCACTGAAATTTGCAGCTACAAGTTGCTTAATACTTCCACCGTCGACTTACCTTTAAGAAAGTAGTCATAAAGACAGAGCAGCCCATGAGAATGAAGATCATCAGACCGGTGACACGTTGTTCTCGAATGCCAAGGAATTTTGGCTGTTCACCAGGAGCTGAACATTCTGATTCTAGCTTCAGACTATTCACGTGAGAGATGGAGAGAACAGTTGCAGCTACAAACCAGGGTAGACCCATGATTGAACATACACCCAACATTATAGCCACTATCAGGAGGTCAAGGTGATAGCCACATCCTTTCTATGGAAGAAAAGAACAGATAATTAGAATCTAAATTGTGACCAATTTAGTACCATCCAAATGTTAAAACCAAAACAGTCAACTTAAAGATAAAAATGCAGCTTTCAATTGCATGCTGCATTGATTTTTGCAATGATCCATACGAATACAGTATACAAAACACTAACCAGTTAATTTTAATTACTTCAAATTATCCATAACATTCATTTTCAATAAAAATCAGCAGGAATTCATACTTTCAGCTTGTGTTCCTTCCTGTTTATTATGACAGCAGTGATCTGTTGGTCCATGAAAATAAGAATAGTACAGAGTAGAGCTGGGATAATGGCAGCAATGACAGTCCACCAGGGATTTGGGCCGATGGGGTTAATTAGCCACCCACGATCATCTCTTGTTGGCTGCAAATAAGTACACAGTACAAGGATTTTAGTTGTGTTTTTAATTTCAAAAATATTTTTTGCAAATTACTGGCATCAGTGCAATCTTACACCCTCTCATTGATATATACAGTACTCGGAATACATTGCTAATGGTGTACTTTGTTTTGCAGATCTCAAATTGAATACTGCATTCAGCCAAATTTAAGTTATTCACTTGCAGTTAGTTACAATTCTGGAGTCAGTGACTCTCACTGAAAGTGCCTGTATAATATTACTGTCCATTTATCAAGCTTTGTCCTCCGTGCCTTCCTTTATGCCTGTGAAAGCTGGTCACATACTCCATGCAGGAGCAGAGATTGAACAACTTCCATCTTCACTGCTTCAGACATATTCTTGGAGTCACTTGGGACCAGCAATCAACCATGAGATCTTTCTCAACAATTGAACCAGCCTACAGTCCACAGATTTCTGCTGGACGCTCGTAAGCTTTGCCAAGTGAGCCCCAAAGAGCATGTACCTTTGTGGTGTGGAATGACAGCCATAGCCTCTGATGCCTGGCCAACTCAAGAACCATCTGCTACATAAAAGGCCAGAGCTCTCACACAGTAAGAAAGTAAGCATTCCCACTAACTGGGAGAACTCTCTGCAGTTTGGTGCACCACTTCCTAGTAACTGCAAAGCTACTGCAGAGGGCCACCAGAGATACAGGAAGCAGTGTGCTGAAAACCATTTGGCAAATGGACCTGCAGTCACTATGGCAAGGTTTGCGAATCAGATCTTCTCCCACATCACTGATTAACTAGTCAACACTTTGGATACTCAACAGCTTGGATGCTCAAGTGGCCAGAAATGGAGCAGCACAAGTATTTGTTTTTGAGGGGGTGGGGGAAGGTGCATGCTTATAAAACTTGAGGGGATGACACAGACAAGGAAAGGCATTGATAATGGAGGGATTTGAAAATAAAGCAAATATTTTCAAACTAAAGCATTACTTAACTGGAAGATAGTGTCAGTCAGCAAGCAGAGGGGTGAAGGGGTGAAGGGCAGAAGGGCCAATGCAAGTTTGAACAGAAGCAGCAGAACTTTACATGACTACAGATTACTCATGCACATACCCCTTCATTGCTTTCTCTGCCAATTTTATGCATTTCATCTCTGGGTAATCAACATTGGCTGAGCTAAATGATTAAATCTAAACTGTCTGGCTCTGAGTTTCAGTGCAGAGCATTGACTATTACATGACCATTACAAATCTGTGTGTTTTGTTTATCCATACCCCTTAGAATACTAAATACCTAAAAAGATAGTTGTACTCATTTTTCATATACATTCCCATCTCACCGCAGCCTTAATTTGATTTGCTCGCTCAAAGTAATAATTACTTGTCCTTTTGAGTGTCTCAAACAATCCTCCAAATTATATTTTGTTACCTTAAAGATGCTGGGAACTTGAAGCTTTGGTGATGGTATTCCCAGGGCGCAATCAATAAGAACCATGGACAAGATAGTCAGGAAAACAGCAAAGTCACTTATCGTTGACCGTACCTGCCAGTAAGTAGAGTTAGTGAACGAAAGTGTCACTGGCCATCACAGGTAATAAATGGGAGAATTTTTTCCAAAATTCTTAAGTTTGCCAACAATTATGTCTAGCTTCATGTAATAAATAGTATACAGAATTGAAATGGGAAAAAATAACAGCAGCCTCGCAAAAAAATTGCATCCAAAAAGGAATACATTATAAATAATGGGTCTATACTTCTTCAGTAAAACTCCCTTTCCAGTGAAGGCCTATACCAAACCAAAGTATATATTGTATCCCATCAGAAGCCTGGAACAATTTCCTTACAAGTGTCCTTGCATCCATAGAGCTACCTTGACTACTTGTTTTTTTTTTAAAAAAAGCAAAACAATCTTCTCTGGCAAAATAGAGCCTACAAAATTCTAGAAAAATACTTTGTTTTAAAGAACACAAGATAAACAAATTGTACATACCTTAGTTGGGAAATAGTGACTTGTTTTAAACTGTTTGAGGAACCCTGATAGGGCAAATGTTGAAAAGAATAGTATAACAGACCAGAAGAGGACATCTGGGGTGTATGGTCCATGGGGTCCACATGAAGGGCCAACAAATTCACCATGAAATGCCCTACAGTCCTAAATGATGAAAAGCAACAGACAGCTCAAGTTACACATGACACACTGGTCTAGCTTTTGGAGCTCTATCATATTTGTTTCTTCACTGTTTAGAATGTTCCACACACCACTGAAGTGATCTTCAGTCAATGGGAGCAAGGATCAGATTATGTCCACAGTATTAGATGTTTATCACATGATATCACTGTCAGTCTTCGATGTAATCCTTACCTATCCCACGCATAACAGGATTGACCAGCAATTTGTTTCCATCACCATGATTTGAATCATTCACCACTTCATGTGCTCCATATTTACATATCCTTTTTTACTTGCTCTATTCTGAGAACAGTTCATATTTTATGTGCAAGACCATTTAAAAACTGTACAACCATGTGTTTCATAACTGCCTTTGAATAACTTCAAAGCAACTTCAGGCCGATCGGCATGTTATTCAGATATGCACAGAAAACAGTCAAAAGTGGTTTGGGGGGGGGGGGTGGGGGGAGGGAAGGGGCGCTTAGGGGGCGACAAATGATCTTCCACTTGTCCCAGCCTTGAGTCTGAAAGGCAAAAGCAGTGTCAGGTACTCTCTATTGTATATTTGCCATGACTTTCTCTTGGATCTCACACCACAGGGAATAAACATGTTGATACTACCTAAATTGCAAGTGATATGGTAACCCAAAGTTTGGAGAGCACCTACAGAGTACAGTCATCAATTTATACACTAGGTTACAAAATTGAAGTAATGCACAAAGCATTTGAAATTCAAGTAATCAAGTAAAAACTGCCTCAAATCCTGATGCAGCATGTCAGAACAGCAAGTCAAATACAGCTGATCCATGTGGGGCTTGCTGTTTACCAACTATAAACCAAAATCAACATTAAATAATGGTAATTGAACAGTTGATAAATCAATGTATGACTAATGGGCACAAGTTCCAAATAACTTGCACAAAATGAAACACTACCAGATAGAAACCTGAAATAAGAGAATAGCAAGTTGGTGAAGCAGTGGGGAAAATTGGTTACAAATGAAGTTAATGTTAAAAAGTATTAGGAAGTAAATCCCAAAATAAAAATAGAAAGTGCCCAAAACACTCAGGTCAGATAGCATCTATAGAAAGAAATAATTAATGTTTCAGGTTGTAGACCCTTTGTCAAAACTAGGAAAGAAAGAGAGGGCGAGGGTGGAATGGATAGGACAAAATATATGATAGGACGAGACTAGGATTGCTTTGGGGATAAGCTATAGATGAAGCCATTGAGTTGATAGATTAATTAGGGTAGTCAGAGAGCGAGAGAACACAAAGAAATGCGAAAGTTGTGAAATGCAGAGCAATAGGAAACACAAGAGACAGCAGATGCTAGAGTCTGGAGCAACAAACTGCTAGAGGAACTCAGTGGGTCAACCAGCATCTATTGGGAGGGAAAGAACCATCAATGTTTCAGGTCAAAACCCTACACAACCAGGACTGGTCTGGAATCAAGAGCAAGACAAAAACAGACCCTTGAGCCCATGAAGTCAGCACCATCAACCACCCATTTACACTAATCCTATATTAATAGCATTTTGTTCTCCCTACATTCTCAACCTCCCCCACCAAATTCTCTGTCAAGTGTTTTTGACCCCACAAACATCAGAATATGCAACACAAATGTAATTATGGAGCTATTAAATGACGATGGTTGACATTCTCTTAAATTTGAAGTCCCGAAAATCTTTAGAACAATGGAATATTCACTTTGTAATTAGCAGTCCACTAAAATTACAGCAAAACAGCTATGAAAAATTCTGAGAATGTAACTTGTGTTTCCTATCCATTACTTTCTTCACAATATCAACAGGGCTAATCAATAAACTGTTCACAGTCCACCTTAATCAATCTACATTCACTTTTTGTAACTTACACTGACAGTCAGATTTGCCCAAGGGATTGTCGAGCTTGTAATATTTTGCTTCTCCCAGTACTCTAGAGTTCTGTTGTTAGGATTAGGAGGCTCTGTGCATATACAGCTAAAGTGAACACAAAACAGGAAAAATAAAAGTCACACTTGAGATACTTCAATGTAATTTATTGTAACCAAATTAGTGTATAGCAGAAAAGATACATACTTCAATTGATGCATACTTCAGTGAAAATAGTTTAACTTAAAATAGTGTTTCACTAAAATCACTAGTCACAAAAATTGAGTTTGGGAGTGCCCACTGGCTGTGCACTATGACTGCACTTTCATGCTTAAAATGGGGTCCACAGCACATGCACATACCTCTTCTGAGAATCACAGCATATGCTAACTTGAAAGTGAAAGTGTGCACATGGCCAACGCCCCCCCTGAAGTATATGAAGCAGCCAGAACATGGCATTAATCACCATCCAACGGAGCTTGGACTCAAGTGCTCCATGTTGCAACCTACGTCTTTGCTGAGTACACCTTATGGCATGAACCCCTAACCACTATTAAAAGGGGTCATCAGCTAGTTGCAGGTCAGTTGCTGATTGATTTCTTCCAGCTGGTACTTCAGTTCCATAAGCATTTGGTATTTTCCACAGTTCATTTTTTTTTAAACACTTGCAGAGTGAATCAGGTGGTAATGCTTAAAGACTCCTGCACAAATCAGTTGCTTTCAGATATAGATGCATTAGTAAGTATTCTGTAGGGACATAGCATGACTGGAAGAGTTAGCAGAAGGGCAGTAGTGCAGGACAAACTGCTGGAAGAGGGAGGGAGAATGAGGGGTAGAAGGGTTCTCAATAGGGAGCAGAATCTGCCTGTGTTCAGAAAGCAATTTGCCTAACAACCTCAACAAAATCACGTGCAAGAAATTTGTACAAGACAGGACACTCTCAATGAAATTTACCAACTGCTTTACCAATCACAACTGCAGCCTTAGCAGGGCAAGGCCTGCATTGCCAGTGGCTGCAAGTGTGGCAGCGATGACTTATGCATTTGACTCCTTCCAGGTTAGAACTGAGGGTATTTTCAATATATCATAAATTTGCTATCCATTGTTACAGAGATTGCTGATGCTCTATCTGAAGACAGCCAACTAATTTTACTCTTGCCAGAGACAAGCAAATAAGCATTTGCTGAGATTGCAGACTTCGCCATGGCATAGGCCACTAGCTATCAAAGAGAAGCCAAAGAGTAGGAGCACATGGGGAAGCAGGGAAAAGAGAAAGACAGGCTGGGCAGGGGGGGTGGAAAGAGAGGGGAAGCTAGGCAGCCCCTTCCTGCCCAAGTTGCAGGTAAAGAGTTAATCTGACTGAGATAGCAGTAATTGCAATTTCAATTCCCAATTCAGCAAATGTTCCCTCAATCACTAACCATCAGTGTCATTCTTGACCACACAAATGACAAACTGAAAGCCATCACAACAAACATCATTGTTTGCAAGCTATTAGCCATTTCAAACTAAATCACTTCTGCACTTCCTAATGTCTTGGTTTCCATGCACCTTTGCAGTATTCCTGTGCAGAGCTGTCCAAACAGTTGGTATACAGCTATTATTTTCAGGAGGAGATTGCAAAAGGCCAACCTTGAGTAGCCGAGAGCCCCCAGCAGCAGCAGCTTGGTATGGATGGAAGGAATGCAAGCTAGCTGGCTGAAAATACATGGGGAGCACTGGCAGAGACAGGGGTGCAGCAGAAATGTTGCTGTCTTCAGAGGAAACAGCAGACTTACTCCATGAAGCCACTAATAACTCTCCTGGAGCACCGCCTTGGCAATCCTAACAGGGCATTGGAGAACAAATTGCTGGCTGGCTGTGACATGCTGGAGCCTCCTCAAACACTGGTGTCCACATCAATGATTGTGGAAGTCAGAAATTGCAGTGCATGTAATGGAAACTGCATGTGCAGCAATGGAACCAGAGATATCAGCCAGACTGCTTGGGTTCATAATGAGCTCCACACTGAAAAGGATGTGCCACAAGCTCTGTGCAAAATCCCTGCAGCAAATTGGTGCTGGACAGAATCATGCTAATCAGTAGGTTGCATAAAAGTAGCACCCCTCCTGTATTTAAATTGATGGGCAAGAATTCATTGCACACGGCGATCCCTGTATCCAATTTAGTCTATGTCATCATTTGTCTTGTTTACAATCACTCCAGCCTGGCTTCTGCCCTCGTTTGGAGAAATTGCTCAAGTATAAAAGGCAGTAAGCAAGAAAACCCTTTACTTAACGAAGGGTCCAGTTCTTCTGCTCCAAAATCCAGATTATACCTGCCAAAAATTGATGCATTTCAGCTAACACATTGCCATCTGACTATGGTGATAATTATTCTGTGAAACCTGAGCCCTTAACTAGAGCCATGTGAAGCGAGCATGTCTAAGATTATATAACCAGGTTGGTCCTTAATTCTGATGCTTATGGGCTGATTTTTTTTTAAGAGACAATTTCCTCATTGACAGCTGTGCCAGGTCTGTGATTAATCAATTCATAATTCGTATTTTATATTCACATTTATAACCCATGATAATAATGACCCTTTTAGCAGGGATCAGGTTTAGGGCTTCACTGATGGATCAGCCAGTAAAGTTGTGTGCAATGGAGCCATAGAGATTAAAAGATCCTGGAGTGTAGTTCCTAGTCTGTTTGAAGTTAGCTAATCTTTGGTAGATGACAGTCTTAGTATTGGCAAGGAAAGTAAAGTAAAATGGGATTCTAGCCCTTTGTCGAAATTCAATGACTTCCTGCTGGGAAATGAAACAGGATTAAAATTGTTATGCCATATGGTGAAACATCCTTCCAATACTCAGACTTGGCTCACACTTCAAAAATAATCATTTAACTAAAGTACAGTAACTGGCTCCCATGGAATGCTAATACTGCAAGAACAGAACATTTGACAAGGAAGAGAAAGTATAATGCTTACAAGTATTGAGTAAGCTGGTCCAGATCTGAATGCATATTGAAAGAGTAAATTTCTCCCAAATGGATCAGCTTTTCCAGGGCTTCATAGATGAAAATTATACATATGAGAGAGGCAAATGCCTCCTCAGTAAAACGAGTTATGTAACAGACAAGAGAACTTGCATCTGTGGCAACAAGCAAGATACACATGAATGATGTCCAGAGTCCAATATTCGCTCTCAAGGAAAGGTAGGACAAGTCATAATCCCTATAAAAAGGAGACAAAAATCCAATTAAAAAAGCAAAATTATGTCTACTACTGAAAATCAGGATTCTAGGCATTATCTAATTCAGGAAGTGCTTCAGAATTGCATTCAAAGCAAAGATGGAGGAGTTCTGCAATAGAGGAGTGAAAGATGGGGAATTAAAATTATAGATCTTTGCACCATCTGGATCTGCAGTTTCAAGAGTTTTAGATGCATCAAATATGTATTGATTCAGGAGTAGGACTCAGCTGAACTCAACCTTCTATTTTTCCAAATAGCAGATGAAGATTGTTGGAAGGGGGACAGAATTGGACAATGTGAAAAAAACCAATAATACAAGTGAAATGAGAAAAACCTTCATACCCACAGATTATGCTGTTCCCTTACCAAGCAATTTCCCCTCGTATCATACTCACTAATAGAAATAGAATCTTACATGGCCCAACACAAAAAAATGAAGCACTCAATTTATTCAGTATTAATTGATGGGGGAAAAGAATTTACTGATGGAGAAAACTTGTTAGCCAAAGCTTTTCAAACTGGAGTCCACAGATTCCAGAATTTCAGGGAATTTGCAAGACCATTAGATTTCCCATCTATTCCACAGTCATCAACTTGATGTATTTTTGTTATTGTATAGAATTGAAATGGCAGGCAATGTACAGTGTCTGAAGTTTTATTAATCCCTCCAATAGTTACTTACTTGCAGAATTTGAACAAAATCTTTTCAAACACTAGCACAGGACCAGTACTGCCCAATATAGTGAGAGGTTGCCCAGCAAAGAGAGAATAAGCAATTCCAGTCATGGAAGCCCCAAATAGGGACTCTATTGCACTCTGAAAAAGAAATCCAAAATTTAAGTAATACTGACAGAAAAAACTTGCAAAAAATAAATGCAGTAATTCCATTAGTGTGTTAAAATAATAGTCCTTATAAATAGCTGTATTTACTAAACAGCACACAAGTCGCAGCACATCATGGAAACCAGCTTCCCCACATGGACTGTCAATACTTCACGCTGCCTCAGTAAAGCTGCCAGCATAATCAAAGACCCCACCCACCCCAGACATTCTCTTCTCCCCTCTCCCATCAGGCAGAAGATACAAAAGCCTGAAAGCACGTACCACCAGGCTCAAGGACAGCTTCTATCCTGCTGTTATAAGACCACTGAATGGTCCCCTAGTACAAGAAGATGGACCCGACCTCTCAATCTACCTCATCGTGGCCCTTGCACATGACTGCCTGCACTCTAACACATTCTGCATTGTTATTGTTTTCTCTTGTACTACCTCAATGCACTGTTGTAATAAAATGATCTGTATGGATGGCATGCAAAACAGTTTTTCCACTGTACCTCAGTACATGTGACAATAATAAACTAATTAATACTAAACTTTTAGAAAATCACTGGCCAAGCCTCAGCTAGAGCATTTTGTTTAATGCTGGGCACCCCACTTCAGGAACAAAATCAAGAGTGGTTGCAAAGGAGAGCCACTAGTGAAGTGCCAGGGATGTGGGACTTGGGTTATATGGAAAGACTAGAAAAGGCAGTAACATTCTCCTTAGCACAGGCTAAGTGATGATTTGATGGAGGCCTTCAAAATCATTAAGAGTTTCAAAAAAGTAAGACAGGAGAAATGGTTTCCACCAGTTGGAAAGTCATTAGTCAGAGAACAGTCTTCAGTAATTGGAGGGAAGGCAGATTCCACCATCATCCACTTCTCCTCCCACCCACCATGCTATGATAATCTAGAATTAATTTCCCAAATGCTGGTGGAAGCAGACTCAACAACAACTTTCAAAAAGGCAAGTAAATATACACTTGGAAGAAATACACAGGGCTGCAGCGGAAGAGCAGAGTGGCTCTTTACCTTACTTCCTTATTACAACACAGGAGACAGCTATTCAGCCCATCTCACTCAAGCCAGCTCCCTGTACAGCAATCCCTTCAGTCCATTTCCCTGTGATCTATTCTCTTACATGCCCATCTACTCTTCTTTTGTCACTTACATGGAGGGTAATTTACAGTAGCTAATTAACCTACCAGCAAGGCTTTGGGATGTTGGAAGAAACTAAGGGAAACTCACATGGGTCACAGGGAGAATGTGCAAACTCCACACAGACGACTATGTCAGGATTGAAGCTGGGTTGCTGGAGTTGAGGCATCTGCACTAACTGCTGCACCACTGTGCCACCCCAATTAGGTAGTTTTTTTTAAAACAACTTATATAGGCACATGCCAAATAGCTGCTACTTATGCCATTATGATTGGTTTCATACAGATGATGACCAAAGTGCAATTCAGCAGCTAACATAACATTGTATATGGCAGGCAATTGGCCATTACATAAGACACTGTAGCTATTCTTACTGCAGATACACCAGTGTTCTGTTTCTTCTGCTTTGTGTACAACTCCACAGCTTCTTTTAGTTCAGTTACAAAACAAACCAGTTATATTGTTATCCAGTAAGGTAAAGAACACTGACTTATTCAATTGTTTACTGTCAGGCATAGCTCAGTAGGTGGCACTCTCACTTCTGAGTCAGGATTTTCAGTTCAAGTCTCACCCAGGAGACAAGCACAAGAAATGTAAATCAACTCTTCAATGCAATAATGAGGGATTGCTGCACTGTTAGCTGTGCAAGCTTTCAGAGGTCCTTTGTCAGCTTCCAGGTAGATACAAGATCCCCAATTTCAAAGAGGGGTGTTGTCCTCATTATTGTAGCCGATACTTCTCCCTCGATTAACATCACAAAATAGATTATCTCATGCTGTGCTTAACTAGAGCCCACCTTTTCTGCAACATACATTTACTCCAAAACATCAGGATATCATGAAGGGGATGTGAAAGGTGCCAAAATAAACACATCTTTTCAGCCCCCTGAAAGTATGGTTTGAGGCTGTTTACCACAAATGATATCAGATTCTATTGTTACTGCAGTAACTATCCAGATCCTTAAATCAGGATTTTTTTTTGAAAACATACAGTATTCTATCATTCCATCTATTTATATGCGAAAGCCATTAATCTTCACCTTTATCTTTAACATTTTCTGTAAAACTGCACACAGACCTTTGGAATTTGACATATGGAATTTGCTGCATCTCACTGGTTTAATAATGTTGCTAGTACAAACCACTAGTCTAAACTAATGCAAGTCTCAGAGTCAATGGTACACACTGGATATTAGCATGCATCCACAAGTGCAGCATAGAACTTAGAACAGAAATAGTGCAGAACATTGATCCAGTTACACTGACAGGTGTTTATCTTTATTTTGGTTGAATGGATTGCATATCCTTAACATATCAATTTTTCTACCATCTTAAAAGAAATGGAAAGAATCTGCAAGGTTCCATTACTGGCATTCAATCCTCCCTGCCAAATTTTCCTCAGCTCCAGACAGCAAACTATTCTAAAGGTAAAGATAAAAAAGTTTACCTATCAATAATTTTAATTAATATTATTACAGGAAGTTATATCTACCTCTATGTGACAATACTGAAAAAAGTCATTCATATAATCAAGATTTCCATTTCGTTTTCTTCCAATTGCACCCATGACAATTGTACTTGGCTTCTTCCACCCACACACCCCCCACCCCCACCCCCCATCACCGACAGTTGCAGTGACCCACATTAAATCCCAACCTGTGGAATTTGCACGTTCTGAGAGAGTGTGCCGGTTTCATCAAGGTGTCAGGTTTCCTCCGACATCTCAAAGACATGTGGGTTAGTCCATTAATTGAGCGCTGGGGTGTATGCAAGGAGTAGAATCTAGGAGAGTTGATAGGAATATGGGGAAAATCAGAATGGGATTAGCATTGGATTGGTGCAGGTGGGCTGATGGTCAGTGTGGACTTCGTGGGCTGAAGGGCCTGCTTCCATGCTTTGTGACCAACTCTTGCAAAGTAATTACTGCTGTTTTGACAAGCTCAATTACTAACACCTCAAATTTCCCCAAAGTTGATGTTTCTATCTCACAACGCTACTTCATTTAATGATTAATCCTGTTTGTGTTGTTATGTGAATTATACTTATGCCCAATTAGCAATTTAAATGCACCAATATCCTTGACTTTCTTACAATGCATCCATCTGTTGCTTCTCCCAAGAGGCCACCAAACGTGATTACAGGAGACATGCAGGCGCAGTACAGGAACAGGAAGGACGCCACACACTGCAAGCTAAGGGCATCCCTGAAGTCACTCCAGAAAAAAGGCATCTTCCGTTTAATATCAAGGATCAAACCCCCAAATGGCCTGGAAGAATTGAAATGAGTCACATGAAACAAAATTTTCCAACATGCTGATTACTCCAGGACAAAAAGAAAATACATTCTTAAAATACCATTGACCAGTTCATTGAATAGGACAGAATAAGTATGATAAAGCTTCATTTTCTTGAATACACTTTTTTAAAAATTTAATATTTCCCTTAGTTTTATAATAATCAACAATTCAAATTTAACAAAATTAAGCTGTGTCCCAAGTTTACAAATTACAAAAGGAAACCAAAAGCCCAGAAGGGTTGGCCATTTGCTGAAATTTAGAAATGCTAAAGTTCACAATAAAGATAGAAATACTGGTGGAAATCCAAAAATGCTGGATATCCAGAGTTGTAACAGCACCAACCAAAATATGAAAACATCAATCTCTTCATTAAAACTACCTGTGGAAAACTGGAACAAATCCCAAGGACTAAACAATAACTTCCAAGTACATAGTACCTTTAACGTAAAAGAACACAGCAAAACACCTCAGAGGTGCATGCTGAATTAAAGAGCAACCAAGGAGTTAGTCAGAGAAGTGCATTTTTTTTTAAAGTTTTAAATCTGAGAGAAGAGGCAAAGGAAGAGAATTCCTAACTGAAAGATCTACTGTACACTGATGAAGATACTTGTTAATGGGCTAAAAGAGCATCAGGACTCGGTGAGCTGTAAGCCCGTTTCTATGTTGTGCAACTGTCTATGCTGACCATTATACCCATCTATACTAATCCCATTTACTATACCTGCGTTAATTCCATGTCCCTCCAAGTCCTACTCATTCAAGGAATCAGCTGGAGGGATGGGGAGGAAATCAGGTGTGTGGCTAGTTGCAGGGCTTTAGGAGGGTTGTGAGACAGGGAAGATGGCAGTCTCAAGAGAATTAAATACACAATGAGAATATTAACTTAGATGTGTGCGCAAGTTCAGGGACGATGAACAAAGGATTTAATACAGGATAAGCAGGCCTTAAATGTCAGGCTAAGCCAGTAGAAAATGAAATGTACCTAAAGACATTGGAAAGATGTTCTTTTGCTTCCACTAATAAAAGTGCACTGGGAATAAGTATCAACCATACAGAATTTACATTTTTCATTCATTTTTGAATAAAATTCTACAAAATGCTTTGTTTTTGATTAGTTGCACTTTGTAAAAGAATAAAAAGTTGATGCATCTAGAGTAAACTTGCTAAAACATCTTAATACTAATAAAATAGAAAACACCCCTGAACCAAACCAAAATTTAAAACTGAAAAATTCAAGCTTTAAGATAAAAGGCACATGTGCTAGGTAGTATACAGTACTGAAGGAAACCAGCTCTTGCATTTAATTTTGAAGTGCTCATAATTGGTAGGTAACATTCAAGAAATGCTGTAATTAAAATCTGAAATGGATTGAACATTCCAATGAGCAAGAGGCAATGGAATGTGTAAAGTACATGGGAATCTTCAAGTTAACATTGTTTTGATTTAAAAAAATAAGTATATTGCACTAGACCTGGAACCATCTATAAATAATTGAGCATCATTTTCAAGATTATAACCCAGTTTGTGTAGAATTAGAGGATCCGATACAATGTTGTGACTGAAACTGCAGGTATTGCAAGCTGGATAGAGATTTCCAGTCACAGCTGAGGTCAAAGTGCTGGCGTGGCATTTAATACAACAAAAAGGAACACAGCTCAAAATTGGACAAAGCCATTTTGGTGCACCAAGTGGGTGCTGCATATAGCACTAATGCCAAATCTGGAATCACAAAAAACAACAGAAAACACTACCTGGATGAGGAAGTGGAGGGGTGGGTTAGTAAGTTTGCGGATGACACGAAGGTTGGGGGTGGATAGTTTGAAGGGCTGTCAGAGGTTACAGAGGGACATAAATAGGATGCAAAGTTGGGCTGAGAAGTGGCAGATGCAGTTCAACCCAGATAAGTGTGAAGTGGTTCATTTTGGTAGGTCAAATATGTTGGCGGAATATAGTCTTAATGATAGGACTCTTGGCAGTGTGGAGGATCAGCCGGGATCTTGGGGTCAGAGTCCATAGGACGCTCAAAGCGGCCACGGAAGTTGACTCTGTGGTTAAGGCGGCATATGGTGTATTGTCCTTCATCAATCGGGGAATTGAATTTAGGAGCCGTGAGGTATTGTTACAGCTATATAGGTCCCTGATCAGACCCCACTTGGAGTATTGTGCTCAGTTCTGGTCGCCTCACTACAGGAAAGATGTGGAAGCCATAGAGAGGATGCAGAGGAGATTTACAAGGATGCTGCCCAGAATGCAGAGCATGCCTTATGAAAGCAGGTTGAGGGAACTCAGCTTTTTCTCCTTGGAGAGACAGAGGATGAGGGGGGGACCTGATAGAGGTGTATAAGATGAGAGGTATTGATAGGGTAGATAGTCAGAAGCTTTTCCCCAGGGCTGAATTGGTGGCCACAAGAGGACATAGGTTTAAGGTGCTGGGGAGTAGGTACAGAGGAGATGTCAGGGGTAAGTTTTTTTTTTACTCAGAGTGGTGAGTGCATGGAATGGGCTGCCAGAAACGGTGGAGGAGGCGGATACGATAGGGTCTTTCAAGAGATTGTTAGATAGGTACATGGAGCTGAGTAAAATAGAGGGCTATGGGTAAGCCTAGTAATTTCTAGGGTAGGGACATGTTCAGCACAGCTTTGTGGGCCAAAGGGCCTGAATTGTGCTGTAGTTTTTTAGGTTTCTAACACAAATTGGGATATCCTTGCTTTAACATAGTGTTCAAGACTTGTAATGTTTCCAGATGGCCAAAAGTTTCTAGACAGGCACCTGCTGTGTCATTTGCGTGCCAACCCACATGAAATTGATCAGCCCTTTGAGATCCCTCCATGGCAACCACAGACCAATTGCACTCAGCTGCTCTGGGTGGCCCCCAGCCCCATGATTGCAGCAGCATTGGGTCCACAGATCAAGGTGCCTGTGAAGTGCAATTAGCTGTCCAGAGACCTCTCAGGCTTTACAGAGGGCTGTGGCACTGATTTTGTTTTTAAAATAAGCATCCCACAGTGTCCCTTGGTCACTTTAATTCATAAATAGTTCACTACTTTTAGGGCAATTTTATTATGAGTTATTTACAGTCAGGTAAATAACACCTTTTTAAACAAGTGGAGACTGCAGAAGCTAAAATGGGAAGCAAATAACTGCTGGAGAAACTCAGGTCAACCAGCATCTGTGGAGGCAAATGGATGGTCAGCATTTTGGATCATGACCCTGCATCAGGACTGAAAGTGCAGAGGGAAGATGGCCAGTATGTAGAAGGCAGTGGGACGGGGCCTGGTAGGTGATAGGTGGAATCAGATGAGGTGAGGAATCCAAGTGTAAGGGGAGGAGGGGAAGTTCAGAAACAGAGGCTGATGGGTGTCAAGTAGAAACAGACAAGGGAAAATAAAATTAGGCATATGGGGCCAGATAGGAAGAGGGGAGGGAGAAGGTAGAGACAGAAGCTGTTGATAAGGAACCAGATAGGGAAGGGGATGGCAACGGTTGGCCAAGGGAGAAGAAACCCAGGTGTGTGGATGGAGTCAAATTTTGGGGGGGGGGGGGGGGTGAAGGAGGAGAAAAAAAGTCAAATCTAGGTAATGGGAAGAATGGAAAAGATGAACAAAGGGAGAGAGAGAAAACTTAAAGCAGACCAGAAGTGGGAAAGGCTTTTGTTTCTGAATATCAGAACTGTCCCAGGAGTAATTGGTCTGGTACTCCTATGAATTGCATTTGCTATCATACACACGTGATGATGCATCATGGCAGCTGTATCAAATGGGATTTGAGATCTGATTGAAGTGGGCAATTACAAAGCAAAGCATCAGAAGAATACAGGTACTAATTACATAAACTTAAATTCCATAGACAATTGCTGATGGGGTCAATAATGTAAACATTTCTTCCTTAAAACTTTAATATGCAGAGGGGTATATTGTTTTGACTGAATCAAGAAGGTTTACATAATCAGTTTCTGTGAACAGTTTACTTTTAAAGAAATGTTTTGAACTGCTCTCTGGTGGAGTAACCTTAATGTGCCACGAGGCAAAAGGCAATCTAGATCCATCTCTCAGTCACAACACTAAACATCTGCACAGGTTTCAGCCAAGGTCACAGCAACAGCACACACTGTAGCTGTGGTTCATTTAGCCGAAGTTCACAATTCACAAAAAAAATAGATAAAGAGTGGGTAAGTGTTGAGAATGAGTGTGACAGGGATTAAATTAATTAAAAATGTCGTACAAGTTACAACAAACCTTCCTGTGCGCTGCAGTTCAGGACCAGTGTGGCCCACTTGTGGTTCAGGCTCAATGTGGCAAGCATTACCATTTGGGATCCCTGGCTGCTTCCGTTTCTCCTGTTGTACAAATGGAGGTATGAATGAGACCTGGCACAATGAAACATCATTTCTACATGGTCTCTGAAGATTCTGCATTCTGTAGCTAGCCCATGTATTAATGTCACACATCTTCAAAGTGATTATGCAATTATTCCCAATTAGTACCTTAAGATTTTTAAAAAATATTTAAGGGTAAATATCTTCTGGTCCCTTTTGATAGCTCTGCACTTCTATATTCCAGCAATTATTATATTATGACTAACAGTTCAATTTAACAGTTCCACATGTTAGCAACAAAACCAAAGTAGTGCTCAAGTACCCTCTTCAAAGATTTCATTGATTACAATGGAAAGGTCATACCTGAGATGGAACATTTTTTGGTGGTTCAATTCGAATGGAGGGGTCCCATTCACCAGGGGGCAGAACAGTCACCTGATCAAGAAATTCATCAATCCCAGCAAGAAGATCGCTGCGATCCTTGGCTTTGTAGGCTACATCATGGAAAATCTGAAATGCCGGCAAAACAATGATTTTTCAAATTACTTTAAAGTGTATGATGCATATTATTTTTGAATGCCATTTGTTAAGATTAGTAAACAGCTAAGATTGTAGGATTCTTGCTTGTGGTTCCATCAAAAGTCTGATTTAGTTAATCAAGGTATAATGTTACAGTTTTGTTGACTACAATCTGTTCTCAGCTTTATCCTTTGATCACGTTTCATGAAGCATCTTTGCAATTTACTGTTTGGCAGGATTCCTCCACTCCAGCTGAGCAGAGTTTAAATTGGGGAGACTGTTCACCCACTTTCACACTTCAATATTAACTCACACTGTTCTTGATATTGAAGATCTTTGACTTGAATTCTTTGATCAGAGGTACACCAAGAGGAAACATGATAGCTTCAATCAAACAGTTCAGGGAGCATCATTAATTCTCTATACCTTGTTGTGGTACCTTTCTCCTTGATTAAAAACAAGTAGCAACTTTTTTTTTCCTGATGAAGCATCTTAACCTGCAATGTTAACCAGTTCTCTTTCTGCAGATGCTGCCTGGTGTTTCTGGAATTCTCTTTATCCTTGAAAATAGCAATGTGCATTTGTAAATTTACACCCTATCATTTTGTGATGCACAAAATGGCAATCAATACTCCCGTCAGTAGCATTGTGTTAACGTGAAAAGGTAAGCGCAGATTGTACCATCAGGCTTCCTCGTGGAGTCTCTTCCACTAGCTTCACTATCCCTCAATATTTAATGGTCTGTTCTTGTTCTTCCTTCCCACTTCTCTCCTATTAACTTGCATCAGCAAGCATCAACTGAATACAAAAACGTAGCTCAGCTTTTCTGCACTCACTGATCCAATATCCACATTCAGTTATTAATGCCAATGTTCACCACAAACATAAAAGAAACCTCTCTAATATGGTGCTGGGCCAGATTATGTGCCTACAAGTCCACATATGCTTATTCAAATAATCACACATTAAAAACAATTCTGACACTTTTCAAGCAATGTGAACCATAAAGAATAACAAGTATACTTGTGGGTGGGTGGGGGAGTGGGAGAAGTGAAGGGTTTAGGAATTCTTTTTCCATCACTTCATAACAACCATGTCAAGAGTGCCTGAAAACTGCAATTTTATGGGTCATTGGTTTTTTTTTAAAATTGAGTGAAGTGCCTTCCATTTGATCCTTCCACATTGCATGATCTAATCAGTAACAAACCCAAGTTTTGTAAAGGGTGTACCTTTTGAATCATTTTAGAATCTTATACAATATCCATGCATCATTCAGATTTGGGAGAAAATGCCAATTTTTAAAAACAAATTGCAGCAATTGTAAATGAAAATTGCTGAATGCAATACATAATTTGCTGGTTTAATCGAGGTATTAGCTCATTATAAATAATGGTAGGAAACAATTTTTACTGTAAATACACTTGGTGGTATAAACATAAGTATTCTAGTATTTTGGTCGAACTGCAATCATTAATATAGGCACTAGAGGGAGTCATGTTCCTTGCCCACATTTAGCAGATATCAACAGAATTTCAGCCTCCCTTTTAAAAGAAAGCAAAAATCAAAAAGATGGCATTGCAAGCCATTTCTGGAATATTATTTCCTATACTTTACTGAGGCTGGCACCAACTCAAAGCATTGTTGTGGTGATATCTGCTATTCAAAATAAAGTAGAAAACAGTGAAACCCGTGAAAGTGCAAATGATGATCTGAATAGGTACAGATTCCTGAACAACATTAGAATTGTGTCATGATTACATTCCTATGTATTACTAAGCCAAAGCTTTCTTCAATGTAGGGATAACCCTATTCATCAACAAAACCATTGTTTCAAATCTACTGATTAGATCATTTCCAAGTTTGGTTTTCTTGCTGCCCAAATCCTCCTAAAATAGGAAAGGTAAATTCCTCTTCCCCTAATTCAGAGGGTGAGCACAGATGCAATGCTCTTGACCCCAACCCGTCCTCTTTTGTTTTATCACTAGCTCAGGAATCCTACCTTAAATCTGTGATGCAAACAGAATACATCATAGCCAGCAGAGGCAGATTGTAGTTGCTGTCAGACACAAAGCTGACAGTAATCTAATTGATGCTACACCCAGCTCGCTGCTGGCTCTGACATATTTTGAAGGATTCAGAAATAGAAATTAAAAATAGCTTCATCTCAAGTATAGTTCAGTTTTCCAGCAACAAATGAACCAGTCTTGCACTACCCAATTCTTTTAAAATTATTGCTCTCTCAAATTAAACAGTTCAATCAAATCTCACTGTGGGAGATTTCAAATGGTAGATGCCGCTGTTGCTATGCCAATGGGATGTGTGGGGGCAGGGAAGATTTGTGCCTGGGGGTGGTGACATTTGCTTATCTAGTGGACCAGTGACTGGCTTTACATTTCAAAATCCATGCAAGATGCATGGAAATGAGAATGCAAAAGCAGACTTGGGACACCATAAAAACAGTATTTGTGTCACCCACTTAAACTTTGCTAATGTCTCAATCTATTTGATACTTTAAGACTGCATACAAGAACTGATGTGTAGGCAAACAAGGCAGAAAAGGTCTGGTACACATGGACTGGAGATGCAACCCAGATTTCAATTATTGAGAACTGCAAACCCTCAAGTAAATTGAGATCAGGGGGCAGACAGCGAGTATCTATAAACCAGAAATCCTACCAAAAATGTTACCATTTTATTCAGAGAGGTGCCATTGGTCAACTTTCTCACCCCAGGAACTGCAGGCAAATATCATTGAAGTTCGAGAACGTATATGGACAACCCCAAAACCCCTTCTAGTTTAACAGCAATTGTTCCCCACATCCATTTCAGTTCTACAAAGCTATTTAGCATTTAAGCCTCAACTGCTTGCTATTTAAAATAAATCATTCTTGAAGGAAAAATTGCTGCAGAAGTAATAGGAAACTCCCTGAACAAGGCATTTCCACACAAACATTTAACACCCAATGAGGGTTTCAAATGGAGATACTAGTGTGTTTTATTTAGTACCTCTGATTCCACGAACTCCACTCACTTTTGGAGTGAGAACTGCTGTGGCCACATATTTTACTCAGTTTCCTAGTCACCGTATTTGTTTATGATTTTATAATATCAAAAATGGCAAAATTCATACCAAAACACATTCTCCAAACATTGAGTACTTTTCCTTTTTGCAGGAAGTATTTTGCTACCACAACCCCCCACCTCACCTATTACCACTCTTAGCATCATGCTCCAGTAGAGCTAATGGACAAAAATCACTTTTGAGCACTGCCAATAGCACACAGAACATGAAGGCACAACTATCATTCATATAGCCCTTATATCACTAAAGCATCCCAAAGTGATTTACAGGAACACGATCAAAATTTGACACCAAGCCACAGAAATATTAGGCAAAAGTTTGGTTTCATAGGTAGGTTTCAAGGCCACTCAGAGGCGTGGAAGAACTTAGGGTTGAAATTCCACAGTCCAGTCTAGAAAGAATCTCAACCCAAGTTTTGTTTGCAAGGCCACAAATCTGTTTATTGCATTGCACAATGACAATCCAACAGAGACAGATAGACCAACAGACAAAAATCAACCAGAAAACCATCACTGCAGGGAAAAAAAAATGAAGTCTGTTTGCTGATCCTTTCATCTACTTTACCAAGTGGCGGATCTTAATAGAAAGCACAGGGAAAGAAGAAAAAGGGTACAAGCAGGTTACTAAAATGCCAGAGTGGAGCAGCAATCAACCAAAGTGTTGAGTTACATTGGCAAAAAGTATTAGAAGAGTACAATGAAGATACTGAAGTGAAAAAATTGCAGAGGTCCAAAACAAAAACAGAAAATGCTGGAAATACTCAACAGGTCAGGCGGCATGTGAGAAGAAGAACAGTTAGCTTTTCAAAAAGGCAAAAGGAGAAAAAAAGCTTGTTAAGCTGCCTGCTTTTTGGGGGAGGGGGAGTGGAAGGAGGGGATGGGACATCTCTTAAAAAAAAGACAAAACTGGGGTGACCATGGGAATAAACTGTAAATCAAGATCATCTGGTCAGTGAGCGAATAGGAGCAGTTAGAGGGCGAGAACATGGACAAAAGAATGCAGGAATTGCAAAATGCAGCGCCAAAAGGACAGAACCACACTTCTGTTAGCACCAACCACCCCCTTTCTTACGGTACTTTCCCTTGCAACCACAGGCAATGCAACACTCATCCCTTCATCTCGCTGGACAACACAGTCAGCATGGATGAGTTGGGCCAAAGGGCCTGTTTCTATGCAGCATGACTACGATCTCTTCCCTTCCAACCATCTACAGACCTCAAGTCTTGTCAGGTGAAGCAGCAATTCACTTGCACTTCTTCCAAACTCATGCACAGCATTCAGTGTTCACCATGTGGTCTCCTATATATGGAAGAAACCAAGTGCAGATTGGGTGATGGCCTTGCTGAACATCTGCGGTCAGTCCACAGGGACAACCCCAAGCTTCCCACTGCCTGCCACTTGAATTCCCCATTCCACACCCACTCTGAACTGTCAGTCTGTGGCCTCCTGTAATCATCAGTGATGCCTAACACAAACTTGAGGAACACCACCTCACCTTCTACCTGGGCACGTTATAGCCTTCTGGACTCAATACTGAATTCTACAACTTCAGGTAACTTGATTTCTTGGTCTGTATTAGTCATCCATCTGTAATATTAGCTCAGCTGGGTTCCCTTCCCTCCCCACCACCCCCCTCCTTCCTTTCTCCCCTCTCTGGGAGTGGAGGACTTGCCCAACCTGACCTGCCAGGCACATTCTCCCAGTCTGCATTTCACAACTCATGTTCTTTCATTCACTGACTAGATAACCTTGTTTACAGCTTATTCCCATGGGCAACCTACTTTTACCTTCAAGATACTGTCCTCCCCCAACCCCCCTACACCTTTACAAGCTTCTTCCGTCTCCTTTTCAGTTCTGAAGGGATTCCCACAGCAGCTCTTTTCCCACAAATGCAGCCCAGCCTGCTATTTTCAGCATTTTCTGTTTTTGCTGAAGCTATTCAACCCTTGAAAGGTGATGCAGTCACAGTTGATGGATTGTGTCAAAGGGACTGAATAATTAGGAAAACTTGTTCTTTATCCCTGATAGGTACACAGGGAGAACTCAGAAACGCTGGACATTTACAAAGCAGTAGTCTTATTTAGGTCATAGCCTTGTCCAAAACAGCACCAACCCCAAACTCAATGACAATAGATACCATTGTCTCAAATACAGACTTACCTCATCAGTCATTATAGTGGCCATAGACCTACCAATCTCATGGTATTGCTGTGCCTTTCCAACTGGTCCAAGCAAAATGAAAAGGAATCTGGAAAAAGGACAGAATTCAATAAGACTAGCATTATTGAACATTTGAGTAACCCACTGCTCTTCAAATAAGTGAATAAACAAAATAGACTCATAACTACATCAGTCACAGGGTTAGGCTCTATGTTACCTTGTGATTGCAACACAAAAGGTAATTTAAAAATAAATGCAGCACTTGATTTTCATAAAATAAATCTGCATCCAGGACTATGCCCTCTCTAATCTGTCATTCTCTAATGCATTAGTATGACAGTGACAATGAGGAAACTACAGGGATTGTTGCTAAAAATGTATGGCTCCCTGATGTTCTAGCCTATGTGACTCAGACACACCAAATATGGTCGACTGTTCATTACTTTCTCAGTTCAGGGCAACTTGGGATGGACAATGAAATCCAGCATTGCCAGCAACATCCATGTCCCACAAAAAATGTCCTTTATACTTAGGGACAAGGAACGATTTTTAAAAATAACATGCTGCTTGTGTCCCCTACAAACAGAACTACTTTACTTTGACAATTATGGGCAGAAAAGATTTGGCTTGGATCTTGCTGCAAGCATAATGGAGACAGCATAGGTGCCCATTGTTATGGAATAAATTAGATAGCAACTTTTAGTGTCTGTGCAATCATAGGTAAATACTGAAACAAAGTTGTGGTCTGAGTTACCTTGCTCTTCTACACGTTGATTTAAACACATCATACTAAAACCCTTGGTAAACATTTAAAAAACTACAAATTTGTAGTATCTACCTACTGGATACCTATTAAGCATAACTGAAAAACAAGGCTAATTTATTCAAGTTGCAAGTGGCAAATAAGAACAGCTGTTTTTCCTGACTAGGGAGGTCGAAAATCTCACTGAAGAATTTTGGATGTTGCAGTACAGTAGTCAGCATTTGCAATACTTGTATTGGTGGAAAAAGTGCTAGTGAAAGTCCCATTGTAAAATGAGACAAGTTTCCCAACAGGTGACAAGACACCCAAAGATCTGCATAAGATTGCTCTATTCCTGGTTAACTGAATTTTCCAACAGCATGTCACTTTTTTTAAAAATTCAGGTAAAAATTTTCAAACATTGTCTCCAACAGTGCAGAACCAAGTACTGCAGTGAGATACATGCAGTCAAATCCTGGGTACCAGCCAGAATCTTCCAGTGGCCAGCCACTTCAATTCCACTTCCCATACTGACATGTTTATCCACGGCCTCCACTGCCACATTGAAGCCAGACGCAGGTTGGAGAAGCAACACCGCTTCATATTCCACCTTGGTAGTCTCCAACCTGACAGCCTCAACATCAAATTCTAATTTGCAGTAACCTCTCTCCTCTGTCCCTTCTTCCCCTTTTATCCTCCTGATCCCAACCAGCCCCCATCATCCTCTTTCCCCCACCATCTCCAATGCCCATCACCCACATGCTCCTCCCACCAGTTCCCCTCCTCACTGCCTTCTGTTTATTCCAAGGTCCACTGTCCCTATCAGATTCCACCTTCAACCCTTTGTCACTTCCATCCACCACCTCCCAGCTTCTTGCATCATTCCCACTCATCCCCTCTATCACCCCCTCACCTGGATCCACTCATCACCTACCAGCTCTTGCTCCACCCCTTCCCACCACCTTTTTATACTGGTCATCTCCTCTTTCATTCCAGTCCAGATGACTCGTGTCAATTGTCCATTTCCCTCCATAGATACTGCCCAGCTCAGAGTTACTCTAGCATTTTCTGTGCTGCTCCAGATTCCAGCATCTACAATCTCTTGTGTCTCCATAAAATCACTATATTTAATTCAAAGCCACAAGTAAAATCGGGCACTAATCATAGCTGTACTCTTGCCTTGAAGTCAACAATTGTGGGTTCATGGCCATTGCAAGGTTTGAATGCAATTGAAAACATTTGGGTGCTATATCAAGTGTATGCTCCATTGATGGAGGTACCACCTTTCAGATAAAAGTCTGAATTTAGCATCTCCAGTTTTGATTGAGGTGGATTTAAAAGCTCCCATGCTCAGGAAAGGTGACATTTTTCTGGTGCCCTGGACAACATTCCTCCCTTAAACACCAAAAGCATAGCCATTTATCTCTGTTGCTGTATGCAAATTGAAACTTATTCTGACAAAGCATCAGTAACCGTCCTTGGGTGGGGGTGGGGGTGGGGGTGTGTGGTGGCAGAATAATTGCCCATTTCAAAGCTTTGAGGCTACACAAAACCAAGTTAACTATTAACATTGGTATAGCAAATCTACAACCATCAAAAGGCACAAGCTATCCCAAAGACAAATGTTGACCTGCATTGGTCACTACAACCAAGTTGGCATTTGATGCCCGTTTAAAAACTTGGCCAACACCAATTCCAAATGCATAATTTTAATCTGCATAATTTATACTTCTATCAGCAGGAGATCAATCCCCTCGTCTGGCAATGCCAATAATATGTGGAAAAGGAGGGACTAAATGGAGACTTTTTTTTTAAAAAATGGTCAGCTTGGAGAATCATTGCATATACTAGCACAATTTCAAATGGAGACCTGTGCCTATTTGCCATGATTGACATGCTTAATTACTGTTGAATTCAAAGGCATCTTTCTTCTCCAGACTTCTAATCTTTTAACAGCTGCCATGGACAGGTTTTCATTCATCTTAACTCCATAACAAGCAAAAAGTAAATCTTGTGTGCTATTTTGCTTGATCAGATGAGTGGGATGGGCTACCTTAAAGTCATCTCCACAATCAATGACATGGTGTTCATTCATAACTTTCTGCATACATTTTCCCCTTGCATGGCAAATTGATTAAGTTAACCTTACAGGCATCAAAAGAATCAAACTTAGTTTTTTCGGCAAACATTCTTCATCTGAACTGCAACCACAAGGTTGGTTGGGTGAAGGAGGAATTGAGAGAGGAGGGAGGAAATCTTAACTAATTAGTTGAATGGGATTTTGGAAGAAGGCCACACTTGAACCGAAATATTTAAAAAAAATAAATAGCTCAACTTGCCAGAGTGAACTCAAACTTTAAGAAATTCTCTCACCACATGCACACAAATCTTTTAATTTAAATATCCATCCATTTTGCCCTTTGCTATTCAGCACGTTTAATTCCTCATCTCTTCCTTCCCTTGTCATTTCCAATTTCAAGGACCATATTTCTTCCAGACCATCAGCCCATGCATAATGCCCCCCTTTATTTCTTTTAAAAAAAAATAGTAAAGCTTCCTGGTTTACAGATTTAAAATGCTCTACCCTGCACTCCCACACAGCCACATGTAAACCCCTGAATCACACAGTTTGTTTAGTCCTAGCTTTTGGCAAAGAGAATAAATCGCTTGCATAAATTTCAATGTAATTCAAATCAAGATAGTTAAGGATATTTGAAACTATGAAGCATGAAATTTAAGCAATTTATGATCAGAACAACAAAATTGAATTTCTGCTTTTAAAACCACTACCAATTAACTGGGAAATAGTTTTTTTTAAACCATCTAAAGAGATAAACAAAATTGAAGACAATCTAGGATGTGAAGGCAATTGTATAATTTAACTTAGAATTAAGAATATATATCTCTATCTCAATAGGATGGCGAGCAGAGAAGTGTGATTAATGCCAATTCTATTTGTCAAAGTAAAATGAGGGCAAAAGGACATGGGAATACATGCATGATAAAAGGAAGTATACACTGACATGTAGAAAAACGGAAGGATGCTGGAAATGCACGTTCACAGATCCTTGAAGGTAGCAGAAAAGGTAAGATAATGAGTATGAGTGGAAGCAACACTAAATTAAGGGGTCATTACTGTCAGTACTGCTGTGCTGTGAACCTGGAGCAAACTACTGCCCTCCCCAGTGCTGTAGGCTGCTGTTCCAGGAAGCTAATTGAGAGCACTATTCTGGCACTCCCAAAACAATGAAAGAGTTAAAGTGATTTAATCAGTGCAAAGTTGAAAGTAGAACAAGCCACCAAGGCAATGTGTAATGGCTGCCAGCGAGGGCTGGTGTTGAGCAGAACACCAGTTGGATGTGATGGAAGCTGCACACTCTTCCTCTCTGCTTGGTTGCACAACTCTCCCTAGCAGAGCTCAATGGTAGTCAGTCACATCCAATAGGAGGTAATGAGGGAGACTAAGATCCAGGCGGTCTGTCAACACCCAGAGCAGGTGCTGCCGGTCGCCAGCATTGGCTGCACTCACCATGCTGACCAGGGCACAGTCCTGAGCAACCAGAGTTTGTCACAGCCAATGTAATACCAGTCCTCACAGGCAGCCACTGCACATTGCCCAACCATTTGGTGTGGAGTGAACCTGTGAGGCAATCAGATCACTGCTTCATTTCTGCAGGAGCAGCAGAGGAAGGAAGGGAGGGGTTCATACCAGGTTCCCAGCACAGGAAGTACATGCCAATGAATAATCAATCTCCAGGGCTAACAGCACCTTAAAACACTCTGCCAAGTACCAATATAATTCCATTTTTGCCAGCATGAATGGAATATTAATTTCTAGGATTTTATTACAATCTGAAGCTTGGTCTTTACAACAGAACTCAATACAAACACTGGAATTTGCCTCCTTAAAAAAAAAAGCCCTATAGAACAGGTATTTTGCTGATGCCAGACATCATGGATTGGTAGGCTGTGGGCTCGACCCTGGACCTTAGATTCGCAGTCTTACACAAGTTGCTATGAGAAAAATTTAGGTGAAGCCAAGGCTATTCTCAATAAGAGGTCAATTTGTGCTGCATCCTGGAACAAACCCCTCCAGAAAATAATCACAGGCAGGACAATGTGGAACAGGAAAGAAAGCAGTATTCATCCTCTTGCTCACAGTAGTAGTCCAGATGAAGGGTCTTGACCAGAAATATCAACTGCCCATTTTCCTCCATAGATGCTGCCTGACCCACTGGGCTCCTCCAGCAGTTTGTTGCTCAAGATAGCAATAGGATTGGTTAGCAACATCTTTGCCAATATTACATTCTGCACATGGAATAGTGCTGTGAACCACGTTGAAAGTGCTGTAAAATGCGTACAATTTTTCTCCAATCACCATAGAAATGTATAAAATCTTCCACTTAGCATTATACAAAAACAAGTGTACAGCCACAATTAGGTTTCCAGAGTTAGAAACAACTGAGTGCACTAGAATTTGTATATCCCCATCAATTTGTAGAAATTTAGTTATAATACTATTCCCCTCAATGCTAAACATTGTGTTTTTAATGTGCTATGTGAACTTCCAAACAGTTAATCCTGCCTCTTGACCAAATTCTTAACCAATATATTTAATGCAGAAGGGTTTCTTTTAACCTTACTAGTATAAGAACAAAAACGAAGTATCTGAGGTGTGCTCAGGTCACAAAGCCTTAAAAACAAATCAAATAATGCAACTAGATTTTGAATCCCAAGTTCCAGGGAGGGAGTCCCCCAAGAGGGGAGACCCACAAAGGCAGAACCTGGTTTTTGACAGAGGATAGTTGTTTTTCCCCTTGTGGTAATATAATAAAAATTTCAGTATTGTATGGTGGTGTGGGTGGGGAAATTAACATTACTAAAAGTTATTTTTTTGCAGGGACATGCATTTTTCTTGTATTGTAATTTTGAGACATGGTAACATAAATTAGCTGGGTGGAAAAAATATTTAAGTGCATGCAAAATATTAGCCAATCAGCATACTGTGTGCAAGAACAGGTTACCAAAATCTTCTAATTGAAAAGCATAATAGAAGATGCCAGTGATAGCAGGGGAGACAGCATGTGGAGAGAACAAACATAGCTTACACAAGTTATTTAAAGGAATTTCAAAAGTTACTTTATTTCCAGGGTGCATATTAGCAAATGAAAATACAACATTCCACTTGGGAAGAGGGTAGGGGAGCTTCATTGTTTTTTTTAATCCATTGACCTGCTGTGTTATCTAGTTACTTTGCAAGTGGATACACATCTGATCGAACTTAAATATCCTTGCATATACATATATGTGCACACAGACAAAAACACAAGACGACAAAACAGACTGCAGATACTGAAGTCTAAAGAAAAAAAATATTGGAAGAACTCAGCGGGCCAAACAGCATCTGTGGGGGCAAAAGGCGCAAGTCAACATTTTGGGTTGAGACTGCATCACCAACCCATAATGCTGGTTTACACTTTTTGCCTCCACAGATGACCCAGAGCTTTTCCAGCATAATGTACAGAGAAAACTCACACTGATCTGACCACTTAATTTAGGGTGTTACTCCTGTGCTGCTTTGTAGGAGTGCTGTATTATCAGTGGTTCCATCTTTCAGCTGAAATACTGTATCTGTCTGCCCTTACCAGTGTTAGAGGTGGATGTTGAAGATCAAACCACTTGGAGGTTTTGTCTAAAAATCCTGCTTAACTAATACCACATAAAATTAGAATAAATTGTGATTCAACATATGGCTGCTCCATGGTACGTTACTGGCCTGGGTGATTTCTGCATCTGGCCATTATTCATTTGAAAACAGGTGACTCATGTACATAACTAGGTGCAATATAGAAGTATCTACAACTTTTATTGTAAGTCATCCCTTACTGCAAGGTGTGAAAAGCAGAAAAACATTAGCTACCTGGTAGGTATTGGAACTTCAGTAAGTCCTGTGAGAAGGATAGCTGGAGAGAGACGTACAAATGCCACAATTGGCCGGTTGAGAAAATCTAGCTCACCAACCAGGACATTGGAGGCTTCAGCACCGATAGGGATCTTCTTCATGAAATGGAGATCAACCTGCAAAGCAAAAATACATGGATTCCAGGAAGAAAAAGGATGCAGTCCTAAGTGAAATAAATATTTTGTTTTAAAATTAGGATATTGTGATGGTGGTGCAGGGGTGGGGAGAGACCATAGTTTAATTGCTCTTTAACAAGCTTTTCAGAGAAAAGCTTAGCCTCAACCAGCACGTGCACACTGGGTTAGTAATCTCACATCAAGGCTGCAGCAGCAAGAACACTAATTCATCTCAGCGTTCAACTAGAGGGGAGATAAATAAAAGTCAGTCAACATTCCTGCTGTTATCCAAGGACTAGCCATAGAGATTACAGATGGAATCAGGTTATTCATTCAGTACTCAAATCCAGGATTTCTCACAGCAGCAAGATAAACTCATTGTCTGATTTCGCAAACAAGGTCTCATCATTTTGTTTCATTAAACATCTTCAGTTTGTTAACACATTATCTTTCCAGTACACTTCAAAACTCAAGGATGGATGCAAAAAAATGAGCAATGTCTCATTCAACTCCTCAGGCAGTCCCCAGGATTGAGGAGGACTTACTTCCTTACTCTGGTTCTGTGCGTTCCAAGGTGCCTGATGAGGCCAATATTGAAACAGCACTCTTCCACAGATGGGGCAGGTGGCAGCTGATAGGGTGGGTAGCTTGTGCGATGGTTCACACCTTCTGCTATTCTTTGTGTTCCCAATGCATGGATTTGAGGTTCCCAATACCACTCTTCACTTTGACCAGTTGAGTGCCAGGGATTCCAAGAGGCAGTGCAGGCTTTGCACCCCACCCCACACAAAATTTGGCCATGGGCGTGACCTGCTCAATAGCTGATAGTGTGTAAAAAAAAAGGTCTCAGTGCTGGGGCTGTTGGACTGAGAGGGGACACTGATGTTGGTTCACTTGTCCTTCCAGTGAATTGGGAGGATTTTGTGGAGGTGACATTGGTGGTATCTTTTAAGTACCTTGAGATGCCAGCTGTAAGTAGTCCATGTCATAAAAGCATAGAGGGAGAGGAGTCACTGCTGCCCAGTTTAGTACCAGGTTGAGGTCTTGATCCTCGAGCACCTTTTCCTCAATTGAGTAAAGGCTTAGCTGGTGAATTAAAGGCAATGGTGAATTTCACCAAGAGGTGGCCCCCAAGAGGAAAAAGGGTCCTGTTTTCCAGGTTCTCGTGGACTTATTGTCAGAGGTTAGTGTGGTGCAGCAGGAGCAGGATGGTAAAGGACCTTTGCCTTGCAGATGTTGTGTGCAAACCCATCCTCTTGTATGCTTCATTGAACAAGCCATTGACCAAGGGTTCAGTCTCCAAGCTGGAGCAGTCACCATAGCTCTGAAGGTTGACTCCACTCCCATAGAATATTTATTGGAGGTGAGGTGCAACATTAAGACAGAAAAGATAAAGGCGTCAGAGCAACATCACAGCCTTGATGGATATTGGTCTTCACCGAGATCCACTCTTTCATAGATCTGTTGGTTATGGTCACAGTTTGCATGCAGTCATGAAGGAAATACAAAATGCTTCAAATTTGAAATTGAATTTTGTCACTGTTCTACAGTCCCTCCTGCTTGAAGTCAAATGCTTTAGTGAGATCACAAAAGGCCATGTATAGTGGTTGGTAATGCTCCCTGCATTGCTTTTCAAGTTGGACATAATGTTGGAATTGGACAGGATCACTTCCACTGTGCCTTCAGATGGATGAAATCCACAGTGCTGTGGGAAACTAGGAGGGGGCAGTTGAGGACCCTGGTAATGATTGCCCTGTGGCAGTTAGCAGGGAGTCCCCTCTGAAGTTACCACAATTGCACTCATCTCCTTCCTTGAAGATAATCACAACTCCGACATCTTTGAGGTACCTTCGTATACCTTGCTCTTCCATGATGTGGACAATGAGATTGCAGATTCAGGACTGAAGTTCTTTAGAGTTTTAGAACTTCCTCAGGGGTACCATCTACTCCAGAGACCTTGTTATTTCTTCATTGTGATATGGCTTTGACATCTTGTTGGTCAGGATTGGTAGCAAGGCTGGACTGAACTGGTTCCAGTTCCAGTAAACTGGCGTTAAGGGCTCTCGTTTCAAGGCAGCCTTCAAAGTGTTCCTTTCAGCAGGCACTGACCACCTCTCTATCCCTGATGAGTTCACCTGCTCTGCTTCTTTGTAGAGGTGTCAATTCTGGTGGACTTCAGGGCTCTCATGTGCTGTGAACACTTTGCTGCTCCTGTAGGCTGGGAGTTGATAACTTGGTCTGTGAGGTGCTGTTCAAGAGCTGCCTTTGTGGTGTCCTTGAGAGTTCTGACATTCATCTTCTTGTGGCAAAGTTTCTGTTGACACTGATGTTTTGAGGCCAGGTTAATGGAAATAACAGAGCAGATTAGGTGGTGGTCAGTCCAGTAGTTATCACGCAGGTGATGCAGATATCTTGGCAGTCTTTAGCTTGAATGATGATATAGGCTTAAGAGGTGCTAATGCTTGTACTAGAGGTGTTGCCATGAGGCCTTGTGCTTATCCCTTTGATAAAGCAGGGTATTGGTTGTGACAGGACTATGCTCTCAGCATTTTGCCAAGAGGACCCCACTGGAGTTAGACTTGCTGATTACATTTTGGGTTGTACCTCTTCCACTTTGATGTTGAAGGTGCCCAGGAGGATCAATTTGTCTCCCTTTGGGATAAAGACCAAGCGTTTTTAAGGTTGGAAATCCCCTTTGGCTTCACCTGAAGCTTCCAAGATTGGGCCATTTGCACCAATGACTATAGCATGTTGGTTCCATGTTAATGAGCCAAAGAGTAATAAAGCATTTACTAATTCCACAGGGGAAGTCACAGACCCCAATGCCACACAAGCTCATTCTCGATGAAGCTCACTCAGTGAAATACATTCCTCTTCCAGTTTTCCTTTCCAGAAAGTGTACCCACTTCCTTGTTCTTTGAATTAGTCATTTCCGGCCCATCTTGTCTCATCAGGGTGAGTTCCACACCTCACCTACCATTAGGTCACTTGCAGTTACGCCAATCATTCCTTCTCCAGGAATATGACTAATACTGCTGTAAATATTCTCCATAATAGAAGAGAAGGATTAAAAATTCGAAAGTTTTCTGCAAACATTTTTGAACAATTTTCTGAAAAGATTTCAATTAACACTGAAAAATCTTTCAAACTTCAGGCTCTATAAACAAATTCCAACTAAATGATCTATGAAAAGTGTACAAAAGATAAACAGAACAGATGTCATTCCCTGCTTTGTTTTCTGACCTTGAGATAACCTGGACATTTCCCAAAAGGAAAGATAACTGTCAATCTAGAAAACCCCCCAAAAGCAATGGCAATTGAACCCCAATTGATCTCAGAATATGCCTTGTTAAATCATTTCTCCAGAGTAATGACAGACCAGGTTAGCATACAACTGGCACAACAGTGCCCCATGCCTGAAGCTCCAGACAACACATTGGCTAGTACATAACTCAATACTGGCTTGGATTTTCTATCATTTGATAGGATTTAAAAACATGTTTGGTCTCGCTATCCATTTATCAAAGAGCCAAGAAAGCTTGTGTAGTGCTTTGCAAGAACAATGGATGCAAATTTGTAGTTCTCCACAAAAGAGAATGATCCCAGCTAGAACCTAGTTGTGGGTGTGTAGGAGAAAAATGGACATATCCCACCCACAAACATCATAACCAGACAAGCCAAAAGTGACAACCTTACCTTGCTTGACTCAACATTTGCATTGTCATTGTTGACTCCATTTTTAACTTCAAGATGAGTTGGAATGGACTGTGGGGATAACATTTGACCTGAAGGGAAATAAAATTATGAAACTTGAAAAGTAGTTAATATTTGGAATGGGACACTGCTGGTATTAGAAAGGCTTTGTTCTTTTAAATTAACTGAAAATTAATTTTTAAATTACATGCACTAAAGCTAACAGGCTATACTCCCAGACTATGCCAAAGCTTCTCCAGCTTGACAAGCAATAAAACAAAATGAATGGCACTGATGTAAAGGCCATTGACCTGAAATGTTAACTTTTCTTCTCCACAGATGCTGCCTGACCAGCTGAGAATTTCCAGTGTTTGCTTTTATTTCATTTTTCCATCATGTGTAGCCTTTTGCTTTTCATCCCTTCCCAAGAAAGTCTACCAAATCATCTCAGTTACTTAACTGCAGAGATAATAGCTCTTCAGACCTACCAAGAGAAATGCTTGAGGGTTGTCTCCCTGTTGGAGCACCAGCACCCAGGTGGGATAATAACAGAGGAAAAAAAAAACTCACATGGGTGCATGCAGTGGCTCCCTGCTACAAATGTAAATATTGTGGCCAGGCCACCCCAGTCTCAGATGGGTTGGCTCAGACTTCAACTTAAACTACCAAGGGCAACTTTAATTCAAAGATTTCCTGCTCCCAGAGTTAGTATGGATCCTCCACTGACTGGTGTCAGTGTTGAGGACTTGGATTGCAATGAGGATTTAAGATGAGTGATGCTGGTGGAGCATTATGTTTTTAATAAACAATTTTAATGCCCTTGCCTTTTTGGCAGGAAAACCATTGGATAGTTTTAGTGTTTGATTGTGATTTTAAGGTTTTATATAGTTCCGTTTTAGAGTTGAAATCTATTTGTGTTTCAGGATTCAGATTCGAGGGACAACAAATCAAATTCAAATTCAGTTGACGGTTTGAATTTGGGTGGGCCAGCAGCACAGCCCAGTTCTATTAATTGTGCCAATTCAGAGCCAATTAGTGAACTAATCAAGTTAATGAGCTTGATAGTATCAGCAACTCCTCATGCTTGGAGTGCAAGTCCCTACCTGGAGGAACAAATTTACATGCTGCCACTCATTTGGAAAACACCATGGTTCTATTAAATGAGCTGCACCACAGGGCATGCAACAGCTAAAACAAAAAGGATTTATTTAATTTCACCAGCACTTCTTGTAATATTTCCTCTTCATTTCCAGTTCTGGGTATTGGAGTTTCAATAAGCAAGACATCTTAAAGTTACTGAATAACCAATGCCAAGGACAGTGACACTGAACAATGTCAATCTTTAAACATCAACACCATATTGAAATTCAATTACTTTTTATCTAGTATTCTAGTTGGTCTTCATTTGTCTACCTATTTTGTCTTTAAGTACACATTATCCACGGAAGTATTTAGCAGTTAGAATGAGCAATGACAAATGATTTCAACGAGTTACTCCATTTATCTTGATAATACTATTAAATTTAATCCAAATTAGCCTTGGAATACATTGTTCACAATAAGCAATCTTGTCTTGATAACTATTCTGACTTGGCTCCAATGCGAAAATGACAAAAAAATTTGTAGGCAAAAAAAAAATCATTTCCAGTGAGACACCTTCCCTGTTGCCAGCACATTTAGATACATTCGCGATCAATCATGGCAACTTATCCATTTATAACAGGAAGGACCTAATTACCTGCAAATTTCAATACTTCTAATTACTCATTTGGCCAGAATTGTACTGATGACAAATATGGAAAAAGCAATGTAATAAACCGTTGCAAAAGAGCTTAGTCTATCAATGTGTTTGTACATCTATAGATCACTCTCAACAAGTAAACCAGAGGAAATGCACATATAGATCCATTACCAACAGGTACTTATTACCCAACAAATTAAGCTGACCTGTTAAGCAAATCAAACATCACCCAATGCCATTTGTGGAAGTTGCATAAAAGATAAAGACCTTCAATTACAGGGTTCACAGAACAGGACAGTTTGGTTTCCTTGAGTAACACTGCACTGAGATTTACCTTGTCAGTTTTGGCAGGTGCAATTTAGCAGCTGCAATTTCTACAGTTAGCTCTTAAATGGACATTCTCCTGGATGTAGGGGACTGTTGCTACTGAACAAATGGATGCTGTAATGACTGGTGGGGCAGGTAGTGGATGAGCAACAAGGGAAGCTGTCTTTCTTCTGCCCCAATCACCCTGTAGCGATCCCTGCAATGTATTGCAGGTAAATGCCCATGCCCACTTTGCCTGTTCCTATGGGATTAAGAAAAAGATGAAATCTCCTAAAGTTTGGCCAACTTCCCTAACACAGAAGTGAGCAACAAAATGACATGTGGCAGGGAACAGCAGCAACAGCCTGGAATAATCCTGAAGTTCACAAGCTGGGAGTCACTCGTGATCCTGGCCTCCACAGACAGAATAGCCAAGGCTATGCCCTTGTTTTAGATTGCAGGTGGTCACAGGCCTGAGGAAAAAGAATGCAGTTTGGATGGTGGCTCTTTAAATAGCAGTTTTAGAAGGTACAGGATTAGTAAAACCTGGCAGCTCCAAGTGAACAAGAACTGACATTTGTCACCACAAGGTTAAAAATCTCAAGTGCAGTGAATTTTGTGTATTGCAATCGTGTTGATGTTAATTTGGGTTCTATGCTGGAGAAATGCTACTAGAGCAAACAAAAATCCTGTTGGAAATTCAGTTGCGAATTTCCAAAGATACCAAGATAATCAGAACTGGCCCTACTCTTAAGACAACTTTCAACTGCACAGCACTTGAGGAATTGTGCAAATGGTTTTCAGCCAGGTCGATATAATCTTGTCTTGCACCCCTTTATATCTAAGCACCAAGTCATTCTCATGCCTGCTATATTGAAATACTAAAGATCTCAAAAAAGTTCTCATTTAGATTTCAGCCTTTGTCCTTACCAGCTTTGTCCATGGAATGAGGTTCAGATTGCTTTTTCCCAACTTCAGCAAAAGACCTAACAATTGGAATGAGATTATTTCTTTTCTTCTCAATTTGATGGTGATGTTTTTTCAGAAGAGCTTCACGCACTTTCATACGAATGCTTTCATCCAGTTCCATGGATGCTTCCTGATGATCAAGGATCATATCTAAAAGAAAAATATCAGACATTATCACAGGAGTAAAAAGGTTATTGCAGTTAAAATAGAGTCAATTTAACCCCCAAAACACTTTCCATTTCATAAAATGAAATTTCATTCAATTGCTAAGTGTATAAAACACCTGACTGTATTACACATTTAAATATATTTGGAAAATTCAGGTGGAAGAACATTCACACCTTGAAACCATGTATTATTTTTGTAATTTATAGTAATTTTATGTCTTGCACTGTACCGCAAAACAACAAATTTCACATCATATGACAGTGATAATAAGACTGATTCTGATAAATTGAACTTCATAAAACTTATTGGAAGTTGTGGAACTTCCTCAAACATAGGCACAGTGCCACCTGGAATTCTATTAATTTCAAGGACGTAACCACAGAGAAGCATTCTCTACTCTAGCTGGCACCAAAAGAGTAAATGAAAAACAAGTAGTTCAAGAACAAGACTTGATGAGTCTTAACACCTGCAATTTCTCACTTCAGAAATTCCCATTAGGCTCTCAGAAGCATTTTAACCCAATTCAGTCCAATGTTATAAATCCCAGATCACTGATTTCCATCAAGTTAAATTCACGATAAAAGGTAATCATTAGCACACATTCTATAGGAGCAAAGAATATTTCTCCCCCCCCCCCCCCCCACCACTCCAGTCCACCTTGCAATTTAAAAATGAAATTAGAGGCCTGCTTTACTGAGACAACAGTTGAAATACAATATTAAACTAGTGATTTTTAGTTAACTGTATGATAACAATATGCTAGATTATGCACAAGGCTCGGGACCATTTAGATCATCATGCTTAGTAGCCAAATGGAAAAATAAAGATGGCTGCTCTGTGGCTGGCAGATGGTTTTTGACCTCATAATGACAACTTTTTATATGAGTATATGTCATTCCTACTCAATACTATTACAATACTACTAGAATGGATACGCTGCAGATCAAGGTTTCTTGTGAGCATTCTTCCCTAGTAACATTACTACATTTTTGTCAGAGGAAAAGCCACCAGTTTAGAGAGAAATGGGAAATATAGGAAATCAAATCCCGCAATGTTACACAGGTAGACCAAAGGACTTTCATCATTCCCTAGACAGATTTCACCATCTCATCTGAGCTTACACTCTCCCAAACAGTACAAGTCATTTTAAACACCCTTTCCTTCAGTTCCATTCATCTATTTCCAGAAGAGGCAGGATTATAGAAAAGTATTTGAAAACTAACTTGTAGTACTAAACTACATGTCAAATGTTAATAACATTAATGTTTGTGATAGACTACTAGAGCTAATAACTGGGAATACTTTAACAAAAAGCTATTGGAACTGCAGGACAGCACAGGCAGAGACACTGCATATAGATACCAACTGAACAAGACTATCTTGCATCAAAATACTGTACAATTATTACCTCCATTAAAATCCATAGTAGTTTTCAGAGGCAGAGATTTTTTAAACTGAAGTATTGACTGGAATGGGGGAGGTGGGGGGAAGAAAGAAGAGAAAAGAAAAAAGAAAAAAGGTGGTTTCCTTGATAAACAACACCTAAAACCTTCATTCTTATTCTTCCATTCTGGTCTTGTGCAAATATTGAAATGGTTTCAATATGAACACCTATGCATCAGGAACATTACACTTCTAATAAAAAATGTTTGACTCATGAGAAGCCCTCGTCCCACATTAGAATAACCAGAGAGTTCAAATGGTAGCAAGAACATTTTCACTGAATAGCCGAGTCAAAAGTCCAAGGTTCATTTACTTGGACATCTCAAAGGCTGGAAAGAGACAAAAACTTTAAAATTTGCAGCATATACAAAGAGATGGAACTTAATCCTCCCTGATCACCAAAGGAATGGGAAAGCATTTATAGTGTAGTGGCTGTACATCCACTTGAATCTTATTGATACTCCACTTTAATGCCACTGGTCCATGGGAAGTGCAAGGCTTCTCAGACTCAATAAATTTAAAACAGAACTTCCATGGTATACAGTTAACCTACTCTTTAACGGGGTATCCACACAGCTGAAAGTATTGTTTGGAAACTAGCAAGGTTATTACATTCAAGCTTTAAAAAACTTAGAGGCATACCAACCCATCACCCAAGCCACAAAACAGTTGGAGACCACTACCTCCTCCCAACTAACTTTGGTCTATTTTAAATTGATGATCAAAAGTGATTAATGCTGGGCCTGGGGAAATTTTCATACTGTGGTGCTACCCCTAAATATCCCCACCAGAATTCAAAACTGGCCCAATAATACATTTCAATTAGATCTATTCTTTGGTACGTGCAGTTTACTGGTCAAAAGGAAGGGTTGAAAGAGGAGATACTTGAGTGTAGTATTTTAAAATACAAGTTTGTGTTATTCAGAATCATGAAAGCTAGCTAACTCACCCTTAAAGAACCACTAGCTATAGTGCGCATCTTGCATATTCCAGAATTCCCCACCTGCATACAGCAGCCCACAAGTCTGGAAAATACTAGAGATAAAAAGCATGTAAATTTGACCTGTCCCTGGACTCGCCATCAAGTCCAGAGGCATTCCATAACAATCAGACTGCATCTGGCCTCTCAGCTTTATACCAGCTGTAATTGGTGCATCTAGCACAGTCCTATATGCACTTGAATGGGGCCACTGACATTCAAAAAAAAGTGATGTATTTTTAATATTTTTTCAATGAAATGTTTTAATTTAGTTAATTGTTTTGAAGTGAATTTTAGTTTATTAGTCCTGTCAGAAGGCCATCAGGACTGTCCACAGTTACCACTTTAGTTTAAGCTGCCTGAGACATGATTGCTGCTTGCATCTCACTCCACTTCATGGAGAAACTGTTGTTGAGGTCTAGAGGTCATTGAAAATTGCAGAAGTGCAGCCAGAGATAGCATGGGAAAAGGAGGGGACAACAGCAGGGCTTAATATGACACACAACTTGGTTCTTGTTCACATCCATTTGATTGAAAGTGCCCATCCTCCTCCTCTTGAATTTCAAGGCTCGACTTACTATTTCAACCTACTCCTTTCTCCGGAACTCCCAAGTCTAGCTTTCCATCATCCACATCTTAAAAGCACCTCCAAGTTATCTATTCACTGCTTGTAGCTCTCATCACTTCTGTCCTTCACTGGGGGCAGCTCTTCACTTTAGGCTTTGAAGCTACTTTTTCCTCAAGCAGTTCTAATATGAAACTGGATGAAAACAAGTTTTATTGCATTTTCCTTTCATTACTCTTTCTAAATTAAATAAACATAGTTTAAGTCACCCCTACCTTTGTATTCCAATTCCACAGTGACTCATGTTGGAGAAATATTCATTGTTAAGGTTTCCATAGTAACAAGAGATGAAAAAGTTGCAGAGTGAGATGGCTCAAACCACAGCTTGTTCATAAGATTACTTTTCCCTAACTTACCATATTTCACTTAGAAAAATTGATATTTAACACCTTCAACCATTCACTGCTTCACTACAATCACAGTCAATCAAATCAACAGTTGGGAGGCAGAAGAAGAGGAAGTGAAAGAACTAATCCCTTGTACCCAGTCTCCAGTGACATGTTTAAAATAAAGTGGGAACTATACAATCCATATAAATCCCATTGCTCTTCAGATGAGGAAACAGAATGCAAAATAACCATGAGAAGCTGAGGTAAACAAATACATGGAATCAGGGGCTTCAGAATTATGCACAATACAAATTGAAAGGAGTTTTCACAAACAAGTGACAACATTTTTCCCCCTGAGGAGAAAGGGCAAGTTATATTAACATTATGAATGATATAGTTGACTTGATTGACATTTATAATTTGTACATCTACTAGGACTTAAACTTTTGATGAAAACATTGTCCTTGCAATAGACGTACTTGCAATCTCTTGGATGCTATTTGCTTGCATGTCCAGCAAGACAGTTCCATTAATGATGCAGCTCCGCAACTCGAACAGGCTGTGTAATGACAATGTGGCAACATACGGTTTACTCCAACGGTCTCCACCATCCTCAACATCTTCCTCAAACTTCAACCACCTGTCAAACCACAAAATTTGTTTGAATTGAATGCTAAGTTTTTGCAGAAACATTCTCAGAGCCAGAAAGTTGCTGCTAGAAACAGGACTGTCGCAAGGACCATTGATTACAAGGGTGAAGGAAAAGTGAACACTAGTCAACTGAATGCAAACATTATTGCTTCACTCCTGTATTTAATAATATTCTGAGGACGTACAATAAAAGGTTGGCTTATTTTCCCTGTGCACATTCTTGATGTAACAGATGTGAACAGCCAAAACCTCTCATTTGCATGGATGATTTATTGGCTTCATGTGATCAGATTTGTGGGATAATAAACTGCAGTTTATTCTGAGAAAATTTATAACAGACTAAAAATCGCATCACCATAATTTGAGAAAGCTTTGTGACAGCAGATATGCAAAATTTAAAGGAAGTTTCTTTTAGGCAAGCCTGTTGCTGATCATGCCTGGAACTGGACCCCACAAAACCTTTATCACCTGCAACATTTTCTCAGAATGCAAACATTACAGACAGTTCACACACCTGGCAGTCTCCTTCCACTCGGCATCTTCACCCCCTCGCATGCATATTTCATCAAGCTCTGTGAAGAGTTCATGTGGAACATGATCTTCATCATCTTCAGTTCCCAGAATGAACTGAACTCGCTGGGAAGGAGTGTCTAAAAAGCAGATGCAGTTTAGTAGGTAGTTAGATTGCAATAGATTGCTTTTGACAATCAAGGATAAATGTAAATCACCATGAAGATCCTAGAAAGATTTTGAGATTATGTTAATTAGATCAAGGTTTTCATCCTCATCAGTTGCTGTGAAATGGCTCAGAGGCAGCAGTTGTGGTTACAACAGGAGATGTACCTCAAATGACTGTTCCCCTTTCTGTAGTATGAAGTTAGTTTGAGGGCATTCAAAACACCGGACACTTGTTTTACTCTTCATGATATTTTTCTCCATTGACCAAGAGAAACTATTCCATGCCTAGTTTCTCAGCAGTAGCCAGGATGTGTTTATCCTACCAGTGCTCTGTACTGCCTTTATTCTAGCAAGATTATAGGCTGGCTATAGAGCACCAAGATCCAGTTCAGTATTTGTGTTCAGACTCTGGGGATACTGGACTCAGTTGTGCCACTACCAGAAACCTTACAGTGCAGAGTGTTTGACCTTCCACTGTATGTATCATTAAGGAAGAGCTTTAATGTACAAAATACAATCAAATTAATGATTACTCAAGCAACCTCACTGCCAACCTGCACTCGTTTACCTGTTCTTGTATTCCTACAAAATGAATCCATGACTGCTTATAGTTTAGGATGCAAAAGCCTTCCAAGTTTCCACTGAGGATTCATCTGCCTGAAATTTGGACCAATTTTTCCCTTTTATGCACACATATTACAGAAGCCATCTTACACAAATTTTAATATAACAATCACTTCCTATGGATTTAGCACACATAGGGAAATTGGACCAAGCACAATTCACCCAAGCATGCCTTATGTTTTTTGCAGCAACATTATTCATGCATACAAGGACTTGCTCAGGAGCCTGACACTCTCCTCTGCCTCATCAACAGAAGTTGGAGAAGTAACGTGCAACTCCATGGCTTTCATTCATAACCCCCAGTAAAATGACAGGCAAATTCTACAGCAAGTCAGTGAGATGTGAATTAAAGGGTTCAGGCCAGGGCATTGATGTGTTGCTGCTCGCATCTGCCTGTATGAGTTTCCAATGCTGTGTTATGGTATTACATACCGCAAACTTTCAAAATCATGTAGAGCACAGATATGCTACAATCTCTGTTTAAATGAAGACCATGCCTAGAAATTGCCTGGGGACACTCAACATTGGACTCCATGCACTAGAATGATTGCTAGGAAGGGGCTGTGGGGTTTACTAACACTGATGTTTACCCCTCCACCCACAACCTCCCTAATGGTTTTCCCCTCAACTCGAGCTTTTTTTTTTAAAAAAAGTATACTGCCATACTATGGCTGCCTGCCTTGGTGAGAGTTCCAAGACTGGAACCTGCTTCCCAAAAGGCAAAGATACAGCAATCAATGTCTACAGGCTGATGCATGGGAAACAGTGCATGTTGCACTTTAACTGGGGAGAAACCACTGAAAAAGAAAGGCAAAATTTCCCCAATTTTGCAACTTAAAAGTAGCAACCACTTAACACACCAACTAAGCTGAAATTCAATTTCTAGGCTGTGGTGCATGATCACAAGTAGCTCTAGGCTGTGAGCTCAACTGAGTGCATGGCACTAACAGGAACACTGACGGCATACTATCATCCCCAGAAACAGATGGCTTCCCATGGATCTCTATAATCAAGGTTGGACCTCAGCTCAACTTGCAAGCAGTATGCAGCTGTAATGTGGCACAATAAAAGCCAAGGTGACAGCTACCCAACCTCCTCAGAGTAATGAGATACTGTGGAAGCCAAGAGGTTCCAACATGGTGTGTATCAATATTGGTTTCATGCTCAACTTTGAAACAGAATTTGTGTAGAGCATGTGACCACTGTCCAAAGCTTCATGCTTTGAGCCACAATGCACAAATTCACTGGCTGCCTGCCTAGTATGTCTAGCTTTTCCTGGTGTCTGCCAATTTGCTTTCCTTGGTAGACTCTTCAAAGAGAATATGCAGGACCTCTGAAACAGAGCTAAAACACGATCTTGCCCACAGGCAAGCTGTGCCTATTGTTAGCATCCATCCTAACTCCTGCACTCATGCAAAATAATTCACCATGCATCTTCTGCCAGTCTTTTAGCTGGTGGGTCAGATCGAGTGACAATGCATCTTTAGGAAAACTGAACTCCTGTTCCTCAAGTTGCACATGGGGCAACATATCTTCAGCATCTGTAATGAAAGAGAAGGCCATGGTTAGCTTTTTGAACTAAGAATGGAGAGTGAAGGGGCTATTGGTAGCAGCTGCCAGTCTGGTAATGCAGTGTGCAAGGCAAGATAGAGGAAAGACCGCAAGAAGATAAGAGCACGTATAAATCCTATATAATGTCTCTTCCAGCACTGCCACTCACCATGGCCATGAATCTCTGCCTCTATGTTGGTCTCTCTTTCATGAGGGGGATGGTGCATTAGCAGGCTTGGCCTCCTCTGGATGTGTCCTCCTGTCAAAAATTGTGGTGCATTAGTGGCATCCTTAGAGAGATTAGAAGTGGTACCCATTTCTCTCAAACAGTCTGCATGTGCAGTACAAGATGAGAATGGGGGGTGGGGGGCAGGGGGAAGAAGCTCAAAAAACTGCAGGTACTGGAAATCTGGGGGAAAAAAAAATCAGAATATTCTTCTTGCTATGCCTGGATCATCTTTAATCATCTCAGCCTATAATTGATTTCTGATCCTCATTTTGTAAGGTGTTAAACTGGTGATGTCAACTGATTATGAACAATGCTGGAATTGAGATGCAGAACACTACAGTTACTGGAAATTGAGAAAAGAATGATGGAAATACTCAGATCATGCAGCATCTGTGGAGAAAGAAAAACTGAGTTAACGTTAGAAGTAGATGCTGGTCACTCCCAGCATCTGTGGGGAAAAAACAATTCACGTTACAGATCCAGGACACTTCAGAAATGGCCAGTTATTACACAAATAGGAAAGGCTGCAGTTATCTAAAATTAAATTCAAGAGTCCCAAGGGCTTCAGCATGCCAAGGCAGAAAATTAACTTTCATCTCTACTGTCCTCATTCACCTCCCTCCATTTACACTCTTCCATACAGATCAGCTGTGATCAACACATTCAACACCCTCTTACACAGGGCTGACAACGTGTGTCACCTGGACAACCTTGGTCCATTCTCTCCACTCTCCCCATCTCTGCAACTTAAAATACATTTGTTTTTAAAGATCAATTCTCAAGGCTAATGAACGGTCACTGGCCTGAAATATCAACACACTCTCCACAGATGTTGCCCAATTTTTTAAAGCATTTTCTGCTTTGATACAAGAATGCAGAGAATTGAAGGATGTGTCAGTGATGTGAGTGGGTAGTGAACTAAGCTAGAGGACAAGGAGATAACATTAAGTTGGTGGCAGTGACTGGAAGAGTGAAGGGGCTGCACACTGGCATGGCTATTAGAGCTCCAGTGACCCAGGTTCAATCCTGACCTCAGGTGCTGTCCGTGTGGAGTTTGCATGTTCTCCCTATGACCATGTGGTTTACCCCAGGTGCCCTTGTTTCCTCCCACATTCCAATTATGAGGAATGAGGGGGGAAAAAGAGGAATGTGATCTCCCTCCCCCCACCCCCAACCAGGCTCTCAAATGCTGCCTCAAAACCAGTGCTCTCGCCACACCTTATGCCACCATTTCTTTTTACAAACTGCTCTCTGCAATCAAGAGTAAATTTTCATTTTAAAAGGAAAATGCTGCTTCAGGAAAGCCAAATTTCCCAGTTCTCCAAAATGAATAGCTTTGGTTCTGCTGGGTGCAGACCTGGTTCATGAGCAGCTGACAGCTTGAACTTGGAGCAAACACACCCCTTAAGCATTCATCATTGTGGACTGAATTTTTTTTTGACTAATTCTCTGGATCAGGACCAGAGCAGAGGGAATGTCCTCTCTCAGACATTCCTCAGGGATGTGGTAACAATTTGGTTGCTTGACATGTGATTGAGACAAATCAGTATCAACTCAAACTTTGAGCAAAGGCCAGATAATTAAATGAAACAGAGGCAAAACACAAGGATCAGGAATAGATTTAGACTGAGGTGATTAAAGATTATTCAGGTATAACAAGATGTAGAGCAAACTTACTGTATTTAATTTGTTGGGGGCAAGAAATAGGTTTAATATTACCTCTCAAATTCTTGGATTAGGTTAGACAGAATGGTGCCAGGTTTATAGTACATGGCAAATCAAAAACATGGACAAAATTGGTTAAAAAGCCTTTTCTCATTGCCTAGCTTCTTACAGAAGGCAAGTTTACTTTCCACTGTCACTAGAGCCCAAAATGACTATTCTTGCTTATTCCATGCATTTCAGTTAAATTGAAGCAGAGACGTATTGTTCAGTTTAGGTATGGCTTCTGTTCTGTCTCACTATATTTGTTCCCAAAATATCTATGGACAAGATGCAACTTATAGAACAAGCTTCACTATTTAGTTTAAAGTGTATTTTTAATTGGCAAAAATGTCCTCTGGTGCCATATCAACAAGATGCACAAGTGTTAGTTGTCTAAACACACAGTAATTTAGTAGGAAGCAGAGGTTTTAGGAGATTACAGCTGCATTTTTGACATTTTCCTCAATGTGCATTCTAGTTTTAAACTCCATTTCCTGAGGTGTACTATTCCCATCAAGTATTGTGCAACAAAAAAAAAATCATTCAAGGGTTCTCTCATGCCTCAGTCCATTTGTGGCATACTTAAATCTCAGCTTGTCTACTTTGCTCTTGATCAGTTTGATACTTCAAATCCAAAAAGCAAGTTATTTGTGCTGTGACCTTGAGAGCAGCTTTGCCAACCCATGACCAGCACAATAACATTCACCAGTTAGGCAATAGCTACTCATCCTCACATTAATCAGAGTCTAGAGACAAGGAATCAGAACTTCTTTTAAAAAGAAACAGGGTTGCCACTACCTAGCAATTCTTGCAGATATTGTGCAAAGACAAGACTCAACTGTGATGCTCTCCACAGATTTAAAACCTACAACACCCACGACCACAAGAAAAATAGGCACTTGGGTAAGATATCAAATAGCCTACCCAGGTGTTAATCAATGCTTTTCAGAAAGTAGAAAAAAAATTAGAGGCAGATTAGAATGGGATGACGACCAGGCACCTTCAGAAACCTAAAAATACATGCATGAGGTTTAAAAGACAGTCAGATGTTTCCACAAGGAATTAAGCATTTTTTTAAAATTACTTTTAAAACCACAGAAGCAGCAATTATGAGAAAACAATTTTCAGCACAAGTTACAACCCTCTTCTGAATAGTCTTAATCCCCAGATTCCATACTCGTTTCCTTTTCCACCATCGACACAACCTAACCTTGAATAAATGACAGCTTCCATTTCAATTAAGATGCATACCACTCAAATGTTTCTCCTGTTAGATGTCTGACGAAAGATCTTCAACCTGTCACATTAACCATTTCTCTTCCCACAAATGCAGACTGACCTGCTTAGTATTTACAGCATTTTCTGCTTTTATTTTAGATTTTTAGCATCTACATTTTTTATTTTCAATGTCTTAAATTGTCCTGCAATTAATCTTGCAAAAGTGTCCATTTATTGTGAACATCACAAGTTGCGGAAATAGTGAGCTGTGGCAGTTTCTTCAGGGGCACAGGGAAATGACTTCATTTGCATGATGTACATAACCACATTATACAACTACAGTCAACCTACCTGCATGATTTCTCACCATGGCAGAGTCAGTTGTACAGCAGAGAAATGGGCCCTTCCACTCAACTCATCCAAGCCTATCTAGGCTAATCCCATTTGCCCACATTAGGCCCATATCCCTCTACATCTTTCCTATCGATGTACCTGTCCAAACACCTCAAATATTAATTGTATCCACCTCTACCACTTCCTCTGGCAGCTCATTCTGTATAACCACCACCCTCTGGAAAAACTTGCCCCTCAGATCTCCTTTAAACTTCTCACCTTAAACCTATGTGCTCCAGTTCTAGACTCCACCACCCTGGGAAAAAGGACCATTCATCTTATCTACTCCTCCTCAATTTACTAACCTTTATAAAAGGTCACACCCCTCAGCCTCTTACAGAGAGAACAGTCCCCAGCCTATCCAAATCTCTCCTTATAACTAAAGCCCTCCATTCCAGACAACATCCTGGTGAATTTCTTCTGTATTCTCTCCATTGTTATTACAAGCTTCCTACAGTGTGGCAACTACACATGTATATAACACTTCAAATGTGGCCTGACAGCTGTAACATTACAACTCAACTATCATACTCAAACAGGAACTTCAAGTAGCTGTTCTCAAAAAGATACTTCTGCATCAGTTAGTGAGCCTCAGATTATCAATGGAAGTAGTGAGACAGCCACAGGAGTGGACACCCCACTTCTGACAGATGATTGGAAATTGTGGTGTTAACCATTTATTCAGGAGGGAGCATAGAGGCAGTCAGGAGTCCCTTTTCTTCACCACAAAGCAAGTAAGCTTACCTGGAACATCTGATCCAGAGAAGACTCCATGGCAAATCTTCACATGAACACAAACAGCAGCTCAAGCACTGCACCTTCAACTTGCCCTTAGACCATAGTTTTTGGTTTATAATGAAGGGAAAAAACCTCAAAAGACCCACTTAAATAAAAAAGTTTTTTGAACCCAAAGAACTCTATTGACATTTCCACAATGTCAAAGCATTTTGCTTTTAGAATGTGGCTTTCAGAATGCAATTACTCTGCAGAGACTACTGACCAATCACATTTGTGGGTGGATGTACCAGAATCTGTTAAGTCAGTACTTATGACCAGAAAACTTAAAGGGTTTAAAAGCCTAGAGACTGAATAATATTGCAGTGGATTGAAGTGCATTGAACTGAGCCTGTAGAGTTAACTTGCATATTACATTATAAAAACAACAAAACAGAAGTACATTTCTATCCTACCAAAAAAAGGTCAGACTCTGTCTCTGCAACAGAATACAAGATAAGACAGACCAGAAGGCTCCCATGAGGAATATGTTAACTAGATATAATGGTCCTCATCCATGAGCTATCACTGTGGTAAACAAGGCCTTAACCCCCAACCCAAACCAGAGGTCTTTTAGCACAAGGTAATCACAAAGGAGGCAATGTCAGAACCAAATGATGACACCTGCCCTGGGTCTCCTCATCTCCAAATGTGTACAAAAAATGCTATGTTTATGGGCATCCCTCCCCCCACTCAAGGAGAAAAATTAATCAAGTCCATTATTAAGGATGAGGTTTCAGGGTACTTGGAAGCACATGATAAAATGGGCCAAAGTCAACATGGTTTCCTTAAGGGAAATCTTGCCTGACAAATCCGTTGGAATTCCTTGAGGAAGTAACAGGCAGGATAGACAAAGGAGAGTCAGTGGGTGTTGTTTACTTGGATTTTCAGAAGGCATATGCTATGATTGTTATCCTGATCTCTTTGTATTACATGTATAAATATTGATTTGAAAACTAATAAAATGATTGAAAAAGAAAGGATTTTCAGAAGGCCTTTGACAAGGTGCCACATGAGGCTGCTGAACAAGATAGGGGCCCATGGTATTACAGGAAAGGTACTAGCATGGATAGAAGATCAGCTGACTGGCAGAAGGCAAAGAGTGGGAATAAAGGGGGCCTTTTCTGGTTGGCTGCCGGTGGACTAGTGGTGTTCTGTAGGGGTCAGTGTTGGGTCCACTACTTCTCATATTGTACGTTAATGATCTGGAATGACAGAATTGATGGCTTTGTGGTCAAGTTTGCAGATGATACAAAGATAGGTGGAGGGGCAGGTGGTGTTGAGGAAGCAGGGGGTCTGCAGAAGGACTTGGACAGGTTGGGAGAATGGGCAAAGCAGTGGCAGATGGAATACAGCATAGGGAAGTGTCCGGTCATGGACTCTGGTAGAAGCAATAAAGGCGTAGACTATTTTCTACGTGGAGAGAGAGTTCAGAAATGCAGAGGGACTTGGGAGTCCTAGTGCAGGATTCCCTAAAGGTTAACTTGCAGGTTGAGTCAGCAGTAAGGAAGGCAAATGCAATGTTAGCATTCATTGAGGGGACTAGAATATAAAAGAAAGGATGTAATGCTGAGGCTTTATAAAGGTGTTGGTCAGGTCACATTTGGAGTATTGTGAGCAGTTTTGGGCCCATATCTAAGGAAGGGTGTGCTGGCATTGGAGAGGGTCCAGGAGGAGGTTTACAAGAATGATCCCAGGAATGAAAGGGTTAATGTATGAGGAGCGTTTGATAACTGGGTCTGTACTCGCTGGAGTTCAGAAGGAATTGGGGGGGGGGGGGGGGGGGAAATCTCATTGAAAGGCCTGGATCGAGTGGACGTAGAGAGGATGGGTTTCCAGTAGTGGGAGAGTCTAGGACCAGAGGGCACAGACAGAATAGAAGGACGTCCCTTTAGAACAGAGATGAGGAGGAATTTCTTTAGCCAGGAGGGTGGTGAATCTGTGGAATTCATTGCCACAGACGGCTGTGGAGGCCAAGTCATTGGGTATATTTAAAGCAGAGGTTGATAGGTTCTTGATTAGCAAATATGTCAAAGGTTATGGGGAGAAGGTAGGAGAATGGGATTGAGAGGGAGGCATGATCAAATGGTGGAGCTGACTCGATGGGCTGAATGGCCTAATTCTGCTCCTTGTCTTATGGTCTTAAGTCAGTCTGTCTCTGCTTGACTGAAGAACAGGTTGCATGTATGATTCTTAGAAATGTAATCATCACTTCAATATTAAAAATCAAAAGTCAATGCATTTAACTGAAGATTTAAAATAATCCAAAATTTGATTTCACCAAAGCAAAAGTAATGCCCCCTATTGCACTGAACCAAATATGAAAAGTGAAAAATTCAGTTTTATTTCCACCCAGGAAGCCCTTTACCTTCCTTTTACAGTCTGCTTTTCTAGCTGAGGTCCACTTTATTCAGTGTGAATAAACTCAAATTCTGCAGCAGAAACAAGCCATCCTGTGCAGCCAAGGACAGCACTACTACTGATTAGTCTGTTCACTGATGCATCATACACACAGAAACCAGCAACTGATGTTCACATTGGTTACAGCACCAATGTTGGCTCTATGCAAGAGCAATCCAGCTTGTCCCATCTCCCACCCTATTCCTATAGCCTATTTGGGTAGATATGTGGATAGGCTTGAGAAACAGGGGTTCTCCTTGGAACAGAGGAGGCTGAGTGGCTCTGATGTATTCTTGGAGATTCTAGAGATCCACGATAACTACTGGAGATTTATCATGTTAGGTAACTCATTCTGATGAAAGGTTAATTGACCCAAATCATAATTGTTTCTTTCTGCAGATGTTGCTTGACCAGTTGCACATCTCCAGAATGTTCTCTTTATTCTAAATCATTAATACAAATTAAGGGAAGCAGTGATCCTTGAACCAACCCGAAGGAGTTCCACTGTACACTTACTTTGGAGTCAAAGAATTTCACTACAACTGTTTTCTTTTACTTAGCTGAATTTCTATCCATGCTGCTACCCCTTTCACTCCAAAGTCTTTCATTTTGATAATAACCATTACATGGCACCTTGTCAAACACTTTCTGGAAGTTCATAAATATCATACCAATTGCATTTCCTTCATTGACCCTGTTAATTCATCAAAAAAAGCTCCAAATGAGATCACATGATCTGTTTTTAAACAAATCTACACTGATTTTCTCAAAATCAATCCAAACTAGTGGCTACTGACTTGCATCTTTGACAATGATCGGTAGTGAATGAGTTCTACAAGCAAAATTAAACTGGTCTGTAGTTATTGGGTGTGTTGCTATATGCCTTTTTGAATTAGGGTGCAAAATTTGCAGAGTTCCAGTCCTCTCAAATCAATAGATATCAACGCCTCTACCATTTCCTCCCTTACCTCCCTCAGCAACCTAGGGATACATCTCACCTGGGCCATGTGATATATCCACAGAGGTTTACTGTACAGTTAACCTTTCCGGTCCCTCCTGTCAATGTTTATTCCATACAAAATCCCGATTACATTTTCTTTTGCTAATATTCATTTCAGTGCTATGCAATTGAAAACATTTCTTGGAAAGAAAGGTGATAAAGAAATCCAGGTGATTTTGTATTATTCCCCAAATACAATGGCACTCTCCAGTGCGAGTCATATTTGTGTCTGTTATGCTTGCCTATGACTGCTTTCCTTTTGGAGCAGTGCCAGAGAAATTAGTTCACTTTGTCATTAGATACTCCCAGGACAAACACATTCTCATTGCATAATGGCCAACTGGAGTCCCACCTCAGCCAAGTCCCACTACTTAACTTCTATCCTTCAGGCCTCCAAGTCCCCAAACCTAATGAATCTACCTCAATCAATAACTCCTGCAATCCCCCTCATGTACACTCCCCTATTCTCCACAGGTTACAAATCTCTGGGCAGCTGAACAATGGTACCAAACAGCCCCTGACCCCCACACCTCAACTGATAGAACTTTCCACTCAATTTAAGTGGTAGTAGGCCATTGGCCCCTCACACCTAATCTGCCATTTAATAAGATCACGGCTGATCTTTCCTTCAGTAACTGCATGTCCCTCGATAAGTATTACTCCACCCCAGCCCTGACTGGTGAAAGAATCAAGGAGATGTTAGGGTGCATGTGAGTGAACAAGTTACAGGAAAACAAGTAGGGGAATGGGATTATTGGAATTACTTCAAGTGCTGTGAGCTGAATGGCCTTCTAGATAATATGGAATATGGACCACCCACCCCTAACCAGGCCCTGACTGGACTTCCAACCACCAGGCCCCTTCCCCTAACCTCACTTCTATCAGAATGCACATGCTCCATTGCACACTGGAGCACATGAAGGCAAACGTGGAATGGCAGTTTGGTAGCCTTTGGTCCGACCAAAGTTTGCAGTGATAGGCCCAGAATTGAAACTACAAATATAGTCATCATTGTGGAATTCAAATTGACATCTCTGGATCAATAGTCCAGCACATCCAGCAAAATCCATGAAACTACTGTACACTACATACCTTCAGCTTAGTCACTATGAAACAAGGGTGATAGTCAAACAATGGAAACAGTGTAATGAGCCACAAGTGTGAACTTGCTGTCATGCAGCCAAAACTGCACATTTCAGTTAAGGCATTGAATATGACCTACTGTTATCCTGAGCAGAAAGATTATTGCACTGTATTGTTAGCTAATGCTTTGCTCCAACAACTTCACCTTGCTTCACCACAGGTTAGGAGTTCAGCCTATTCTGTGAAAGGACGGACTTGGAGGTCGGCAACTGCATCTCAAACAAGCATAATTGAAACTAGAGTCCACATACACAAGCTGAGATACAGACATCAGACAGCCTACAGCCCTGATAAGAGCTAACCAGGTCAAGACATGAAATTGTTAATTTAATCATTTTGACTTGTGCAAAATAGATGGAAACATGTTGGATTCTAGTGAGACTTCCATAAATCCAATCTTCACACAAAATACTCCTTCCCCATGTAGAATGAACAGCCTTCTCCCAACTTAACATATTTTGTGTGCAATATACATTTGCTACATTGGAATTTTGAGTTGTGAAGTGGGTGTCCCATGCAAAAATTACTGTAATAGAGAACAACTGAATATGCCTCACCATAAGGGAGAATGTCCTTTTCTTCCTCCTGGATGGCACCTTTCACTCTCTCTCGCTTCTTGTGCTTTGATCCATGGGTCCTGTGGTGTCGGTGACTCTGTCTACCCAAAGGCATACGCACTCCAACATACAAGGTCCTATGCCCTATAACACAAGTATATACACATTTATACAGTACTCTAAACATTATCGAACTTCACAGCTGAAACAAAAGAGAAGTGTGCTGGCTTGATCACAAAAGTAATATTCAATTTGGTGGCAGTGACATAAGTGACATTTGAACATTAGAATGTGTGGAGAATAGTCACAAGCCTTATTCCTAGTATTAGGGGTCTGAGCTTTGAAGAACAGAAAGAACTGTTTGGAACTGTATAAAAATGTTAAATATAGATGAAATGTTAACATACAGACTTATTTTAATTCAAAGTATGGCAATAGAACTTGAGGACAAGTGCTCAACATGCCAAAAGAATTTTAGGGCCAGTATATCACTTACATATAGTGATGATGTAAAGGCAAAAGCCTGGGATCATTTAAAAATTGGATACTTCAATGGGGGAAATGGGATAATATGACTGAGCTATAAAAGGAAAGGTTGGACAAACTTGGGTTGTTCTCCCTAGAGTGGCAGAGGGGGAGGTCAATGGAGGTTTTTTTTTTAAAAATTATAAGAGGCATAGGTAGGGTAGACAGGCAGAATCTTTACCTCTGGCATTTTGACACTTCTACCAAGGACATGCTTTTAAGGTTGGTGGGAGAAAAAGGATAAAGGCAATGTGAGGGGAAAGTTTATTATTATTAAAAATGCAGAGTGTGGTTGGTGCTTGGAATGGGTTACCAGGGGCAGTAGCGGTAAAAGGGAGTTTGGAGGAGTTTAGGCAGCTTTTAGATAGACACACGAATATGAAGGGAATGGAGGGAATATGGACGATACACAGGAGGACGACGACGACATTTGGTAATAAACTGGCATCAGGATCAGCACAACATAGTGGGCTGAATGGCCTGTCCAGCACTGCTCAATGCATGGGTTTACTTAATGGGCCCAGTGCTTTCCCCTCATCCATAATTATCCAAGAAAGAAGGGAATCTGCCAACTTCTGATGCATGTGATAAATCAAGAGTTAACTGCACTCTTACATTGTATTGTGAAACTAATTATTGGAAACTTATGAATTTGACACATTTTCTTGTATTTGTGGTAGTGAATGACACCTTAAATACATGCAAAGGTAAATATTCTCTACAGATTTTAAGCACGACAGAGCTGCAGTAATCTTCCCTTACTTGGGAATAAATCACGATAATTAATATATATTCCCATTCAGCTTAATTTGCCTACTCAACATACATACCCTGTAATTTGCTCTAAAGTCAAAGATTCTCTGCTATTTTTATGCTGATGGGCTTTGAAGCCTCTTATATACATTACAGAAGGCAGGACTTCCCATCAAATCTGCCACAGTGCTGAATACAGACTACAAGACATATAATTAAGACAAGGCTATAACAGGTTTTCACACTGTTTTTAAAAAGTCCCTGTAATAGAGTACAATCAGTATAATTGTGGGAAATGACACAGCTATTGGTGATAAATACTCCATATATAGCAAAACTGATTCTACACAAAAATAATGGAGCTTATTGGTGTTCTGATACAGGTGTCCCTGGAGTGCTAAAATGGGGATTTACACACTCCCAATTAACTAAATGCCAATAAAACAGTTAAAATACTATCTTTGTATTAATATGCATCTTCCTGACTGCAACCAAATGTACAAATTTTTCTACTAGTAATTATAAACCAAAATGTTGAGTTTGTTTTTTTAAAAAATATATACACCTGCATCAGATTTAGATATTTGAACTTTGTCTCCATTCATCCAGTCTCTTCTGAAGTCTTGGTTTTACCTTCCAAAATGTAAGAGCTCATGATTCTCCATATGAAATCTGTTTGGCCATTTATGTTCCCCTGAACCAAAGTCTTTTGCAGACCTCCTGCTGTTTGCCAGAATTACTACTTCATTATTGGCAGAAAGTTTTGTGGTTCCCTATATGCAAGTTGAAATTATCAAAGTACACACAAATGGATCCAGTACAGACTCCTAGGGTATACTACTTCTCCAAGCTGAGCAACCACCAACTACCTTTCTTATATCTATCAATCTTGCCATCCATACAATATTTCCTCTAACCATATTCTCTAAAAAAAAAATTCCTTAGAAAGCACATCAACTTTATTTTCACTCTGCATCCAAACTGTCAGTGGTATTGACAGAGCTGACAGTTTAGCTCACTCAGCAGTCCAACACTGGTCAGGCTGAAGTTAGGAGCCATCTTCTACAGCAAGGTTTCTATTACTTGACCTCCAGAGCTGTGATACAACTGAAATTCAATGGTAAGTTTGAAAATTTCAGCAGAAACAAAGTTAACTTTCATCTTGATGAAAGCATAAAGAATCTGCTGTCTTGAGATTTGACTGACTTGTGAAATTTCCCCATGTGGAGATAGTGAACTAATACCAAGCTCAGTGATGTTTGTCTAAGTGACATGGAAGCTGGTAGTTTAACACTGGACATCACACAAAATAACATTAAAATATTCTTTAGTAAGAACATGAAGAATTGCAGTATTAACAAGTTGCTATACAATAAAAATGACAAAGTGACCAGGGATTAATAAAACTTTACACCTGGGCTACTTCAGACAGCATTCTCAAGCACCTACACTTCATCCCAAATTTGAAAAATTTATTAATCTGGTGATTTGAACCACGGTACTATGCTCCTTCAGACACATTGTGCATGAATAATTCAGATGATTTTAATCTTCTGAAATGAAAAGGTTGTCTAATCTGATGAGCAAAACAATGCCATTCCAAAATATCTGCTTGCCCACACCTACACTGTACTGATGGATGGTTTTCAACCTGAGCAGCACAATTAGCCTCTAGAAAAATAAGGTTATGCTAGATTCATCATAATACATTGAGCTATCAGTTTCTTCTGAAAATGCAAACAGCTTAGGAGGTAGTCCAAAATAGCTCTCTAGCAGCTTGTGCAAGTTATAGTAGCTTTATAAAACAAATGCCATATCTCTTGCATTCCATGTCATTATTACCCATTCCTAAGCCACTTTTATTGTAGTATCCGAGAGATCTGCCTCTACAATTTGAAAAATTAATTAGAATTTCAGCACCAGAAAAGTTGGTACAATTTCAATGCTAAATATAGAGCCATGGGAGTCAGTTGTACAGCACAGAAACAAGCTTTTAGAGCCAACTCATCCATGCTAACCAAGATGCTTACTTGAGTTAGTCCTATTTGCCTGTTTGGCCATATTCCTCTAAACTTTTCCTATCCATGTGCCTGTTCAAATGTCTTTTAAACTTTATAATTGTACCTGCCTCTACCACTTCCTCTGGCAGCTTGTTCATGTACCCATCACCCTCTGTGGAAAAACATGCCCATCAGGTCCTCTTTAAATCTTTCATGGATGACATGCAAAACAGTTTTTCACTGTACCTTGGTAGATGTGACAATAATAAATCAATTTAACAACCACCTTAAACACACCCTCTAGTTTTAGACTCCCCTACCCTGGGCAAAAGACTGACTACCCATCTATACCTCCCGTGATTTTAAACCTTTGAGGTCACCCCTCATCCTCTACTCCAGGGAAAACCGTCCCAGCCTAACCAATCTTTAACTCAAGCCCTCCAGTCCCAGTAACATCCTTGTGAATCTTTTCTGCACCCTCAAGCTTAATCACTTCCTTCTTTTATAGTATGGTGACCAGAACTGCATGCAATACACAGAGTGAGGTCTCAATGTCTTGTACAGTTGTAACATGATATCCCAACTCTTGTACTTGATGCCCCATCTGATGAAAGCAAGCATGCCATATGCCTTCTTCACCACCCTGTCTACCTAGGTCACCATTTTCAGGGAATATGTACTTGTACCTTTAGGTCTGTTTGACAACAATCCCCAGAACAGTCATTCATTATGTATTTTCTGCCCTGGTTTAACTTCACAAAATGCATCACTTTGCACTTGTTCAAGTTAAATTTCATCTGCCATTCCTTTACCCACTTTCCCAGTTGATCTAGATCCTGTTGCAACCTTGGACATCCTTCTTCACTGTCCACTATACCAATTTTGGCATCATCTGCAAACTTACTAATCATGCCATACATATTCTCATCCAAATATTTATATAATATGAAACGGGGGGCCCAGCACCGATCAGTGCAGCACACCACTGGTCACAAGCTTCCAATCTGAACAACCTTCCACTCCTACCTTCCAACTCCTTCCATCAAGCTATATCTTGGAACTGAGCACATAACAAAGTTATCAATGTTTTGCAAATTGACTTACTGACAACTGCTTTGATGTTTATTTGGTTAACTTCCAACTGAATCCAAGTAATTTGTCAAGATATCCAATAATAAAAGCAATAACTTTGTAGACTTGGTCACCAGCCAAGTTTTGGTACCATACAATTGGGTGAATAGGACATTGCTTAACATGGTGTCAGCTTTGTTTTCAATATTACTTGCTTTGCTAATTCTGATTGATCATGCCAAGTACCTTTAAGGACTTGGTCAAATTACCCTTTGCAGTTTCTCCCCTTTTACACAAGTTCTGTTATGAAACTTTGATTATTTTTGCAGTGAGGCTGATTAGAATTAAAATTTACAAATCATAATCTTAGAGTCTAATATCAAGGCACTCATTATAGCTTCAAGTTAGGGGTGAATGCAAAGCTCTAGCAAATGACCAAGTTTACTCCAAGGCCCTCGTAAGTTTTCATAAATTACTGGAGCTTCTGTTCCTCCTCGTAAGTTTTCATAAATTACTGGAGCTTCTGTTCCTGAATATGGTGGTATGGTCAGAAAGGCTGATAACTTAAGTTCATGAACTAACAATGGCCACACTTTGCACCATCCTTGTCATCATATACCTTAAAGATCATTTAATCTCCCCTTTCCCACGTTAACCCCCATTTTTGTCCACCCTAACTTTTCCCAATTTTCACCTGAAATTGTTAAATGTTTCTCTTCACAAATGCTATCTGACCCAAGTATATTCTATATTTTGTTTTTGATTTCACAATTCTAGTACTTTTACTTCAGCTTTGTGCTATAATGGTACCATCTTAAAGTCAGTTTTGATTACTCCATTGATTCCTTGAAAGTGAACTGTTCCTTTAAAGAAACATTCAGATTTTATATTGCAAAAAAGTACCCTTTTAAACCTCAAGTAATTTCAAAGCACTTAATATCTCAAAAATAAAAAACAAAAACCACAATTCAGCAATATTTACAGAACTCTTAAAAGGAATGGTCATATTAAATGAACTGGTAAATAGCTGCCACTACAGCACTTCAAAGTTATTCAAAAAAACTCAATTTCCTTGAAAGAGACTTGTTAGCAAACTGTACTATTTAAATGCAAATTCATCATTCCCTGCACCCATAATAATGTAACCCAATAACACTGCACAATAATCAGAATTTCTGGTCAGCAGCAAAGAAATGATGCTCATTGCTGACCACACAAACTTCCCCACAAAGATCTCACATGGACATCTTTGACAATGCCCAGTGCTGTTTGGTTTGAGTTCAAATGAATCCTTGGCACCAATCAGCCATTGTCATCCAATTAGCTGAGCAGACAATTGCATTATAGAATTCTCATGGATGGCATAAGTAATTTTGATTTTCTTTTGAGCATGTGATTAAAGTGAAAGTCGAAATGTCATGAATGAAACTACTTGATATTTCAATGCATGTAATGGAATAATATACAAAATTAGTCTTTGACTCCTACATAGCTTGCTTAATAGTAATTATTAGATAGTACACCCATTAACATCACTTCAACCTCATGTTGAGGTTTTCAGAGTGCTTTATAACAGGGTTGGTTCACAATCACTTACATTCACAAATTCTATTGATTTCTCTTGATTGTTGTGGGGATGGCAGCAAACAGTGCAGCCTGTTCAAACACACTGGATCATTGGCAGCACCTTGGGCATTTCCATATCAAACTAGACAAAAAATCTTGGTTACTGTCTTGTTGCGGAGTAGCAATGGGAAATGTTAACATTTGTCACATTACAACTTCAAAATCCAGAAGTTTATTGTGTTGGGACACATTTCATCTGGCTATACCCTCATGTAATCAAAAGATCCCTCCTACCCCAGACATTTTCTCCAACCCCCTTCCACTGGGGAGAAGATAGTTGAAAACACACCACCAGGCTCAAGGGCAGCTTCTAAACTGCTGTTACCAGACTCTTGAACGAGCCTCTTAAACAAAGATGAACTTGACCTCAATCTACCTCGTCATAGTCCTTGCACCTTATTGTCCACCTACACTACTTTTTTTTTTTAAAAACTGTCACACTTTATTCTGCATTTTGTTATTACTCTTCCCTTTGCACTACCTTCATGTGCTTGTTTTGAAGTGATCTGTATGGATGACACGCAAAACCAAGTTTTTCCACTATCTCAGTGCATGCGACAATAGTAAACTAGTTACCAAATCAGACCAATAATAGGTACACCATTTAAAGGCTGTGCTCATTCTGTCCATTCAGAAGTATTGTCATTTGAAGGTGTTCTGGACAACAGAAACACCTTAATATCTGACAATGATCTGCAAGTATCATTACAAAACAGGTTTTTAAAAAAGTTCAGGAGGAACCAAACAGCAGCCATTAGCAAAGGGTCTAGTCAGAAGCAAACAAGATCCAGCAGACAGGTAGATGCTCATTTATAGTGAAAGCCCCAGGTTTGGGGCAATAAAAAAATCATAGTAGACCCTACGAGCTTGCTCTGTCATTTTACAAGGTTGATCCTCAGCCTCAATTCTACTTTCAGATGTCTTCCTATAATCACTCAGGATCCTCTTATTGTCCAAAAATCTATTTCTCTCAACTTTGAATACAATCGGATGACTTAACATCCACAGTACCAAGATATAGCATTCTAAAGACTTGCAACACTCTGCATAAATTTCTCCTCCACTCACTCTTAAATAGTCTACACGTTATACTGATCCTATGCCACTGGTTCCGGACTCTAAAGGAAATAGCCTATTGGCACTTAACCTGTCAATTCTTCTTAGAATCTTTGTTTCAATGAGATCATCTCTCATTCTTCCAGGAGTGTATATACAGGGCAAACCCCTCATTGAAGGAATTAATCTCATTAACCCATGTCAGACTGACTCAGATGCAAATGTGCGCTTTAGGTACAGAGATCAACACTGCAAACAGTATTGCAGAGTCTCACTGAAGCCTTCAGTAAGACTTGCTTGCTCGAGTACAGCAACCCATTTACAATAAAAAAAAGGCCAACATACCAAGACAGAAAACAAAACTCAATGCCTCAACCAGTTCTTTATTTTACCATACAACTTTGCCTGCCATTATCTTCACAGGGCCATTTTGCTCCTCTTTTCCTTTATTCTTAATTTAGGAAGCTCTTAATTTTACAAATGTTTACCAAATTACTCTTTAAAAAAAAATTGAGGGACAATATGGAGTCAATTGTTGCTGTTTCCCAAAACTGTCTCAATCCTTAGGACTACCACCTCTTCTCAACAAGGTTCTTTTTAAAAATCTAATGCCATCGTTAACCTAGTCAGTCTGCAAATGAAGTCTTAATTTCTCAATGGAGTTTTCACATCATGTCACATCATTGTTTGCCTTAACCAATTCATCATGCGTACCTGGCTTTAAATTGAAGGCTAACTTTGGATTAATCTGTTTCTCTTAACTGTATGCAAAAAAAACTATGATCACTTTTTCCTGAGCAAATCCCTCACTGAATATTATTACGTCTAATTATACAAAATGAAGCCCATTGCAGCTCGTTTCCTGTGGTTTCTATATTTTGCAGAAAACTGTTCCAAATGAAATCATCTCTGAACTATGTTTGGCAATTCAATTTGCCTCATTTATGTTGAGACTAAACTCTCCATGATTATTACATGTACAACAGGGTTTTATATCCTGAGTAATCCTCTCTCCTGAAGTATTGCTGCTCTTCAGGGGCCTGTAAACCACTAACTAATGCTTCATGCTCAACCAGTCAATAGTTTTATGAAAAAAAGAGCCAAGGAGCAAGTAGAAAAGAATTCCTAGTTTTCATTCACATGCAGACACTAACACATGGGCAGTCACAGAAAGAGACTTCAAATTAGTTATCACTTGGTTATGATACCTCAATTCGCTTGTGATCCCTTTGCTCCAGAACAGAACCAAAATACTGAGATTCTATTGGGGCAACTTTTAAAAGCTTACTCAGGTGCTTAAAGGGTCACCAAAATAGGGCTGATTTCAAACTACGATTTAGCCAGCATTTAGCCCAAAATGGTATTTTGGTCAAAACTTTTAAACCTTGAGGACTGGGAACATGGGAGGAACACTAAAGGAGTGAATGGCATTTAAAAATAGTCTGCCAGCTCTCAAAGCAATTTTTTTTTAAAACAGCACCACTTGACCCAATGTCTTCTAATAGAAGAGCTAACAGTGAATGGATTACTGAGGGCTTTCAGCTCTACTAAAACATCTATTACCTTTTACTTGCTGTTGAATGTTTGAAAACAGCCATGGGACATTTCTCAACAGTTCAAACAACATTTAAAATTATCCAAGGACAGCACTTAAAACAATGCTACACTGCTCTCCTTTATTGTACTCTTAAAATCAGCAAGGACTTCATGCTGCCGTTCCTTGATCTGCAGGAATAATAAGAGGATGACATTAGGTGAAACAGAGCAGTACCAGATGTTATGGGGATAAAGAAGAGGGAAAGGGCAAAGTAAACTTTCTCCTTACTTGCTGATACTGGGGATCCCTCCTCCACTGGATCTCTTCCACTGGAGCCCAGAACACCTTAATCAAGCATGCGTGAAGCCACTCAGTCCAAGTTATCCCAAAAACTGCTCTGTCAGCCAGCACACTCCACTACTTTAAAGTGGGTGCATGGAGCCCACATTTACTGCACCAAAATTGCATCTAATCAACACTTGACTATCAAGCTTGAAAATGCCTATTTTAGCTCTTCCAGGCAATTTCACCAAATTGGATCACGTGCATGCTAAAAACCAGACTGTCAAAGAGGCTTGTCTTATTGGCACAGTACCCATTTAGTTCTCATTACCATAACCTCACCACGCACCACCCCGCAGCCCCCACCCCAACCAATTACACTGTATAGCTGTGGGAGAAAAACAGTGTTTGTTGAGGTGCTGAGGATTAGGTCCATCCTCAGTAGAATTTGATCCATCCTCAGGATTTTTGTTCTTAAAGAAAACCATACAATTTCAGATTGAAACGATGAGAAAAAAAAAATCACAAAATAGTACTCTGAAAGGCATCTGAATTATGATAATAAAATGAACCAACAATACAAGCAGGCACTGACTCATGATTGGCATTTAATCCAACAAAAAAGCTTTACCTGCCCTTCAGCATTGGCTCTATCAATGAACTATTCAAGTCAGCTCTGGCCTCTCAAAGAAATTAGCTGCCCTTCAGTGTTGGCTCTATGAACCATTCAAGTCAGCTCTGGCCACGCAAAGAAATGCATTGATGCTTTGTCAGAACACTTTTCCAGCAAGATGAAGCTTGTATGTGCAGGCATAGTCAGACACTTGATGCACCATGTTGTATTTCAGTCTGCATTTCATGTACTTGCTCTCTGGCTTTATATTCTGAATCTTCCTATTTGTCCATTTTCACGTTCCTTTCTCTTTACTACGTTTCCCATTGTGTAAATGGACAATTTCAAATACAGCACTCAACAAGCTTGCTTTGACATTTCACTGCAGACTTCCAAGAATACAAATATTTCTCAACAAGTTTCATTCTCCATCCTAGCCCTCATTTTATTTATTCCTTCTTGGAGACAGTATCCGGTCCTGATGAAGGTATTAAAGGCAGTATATTTGGGGTACCCTAGTGGCAGCACAGCCAATTGCTAGTGATCTAGAGACCCAAGATCAGATCCTAGTTGTGGAATTAAAATCCAAATTGGAACAAATTAGTAATGGGGATGGTCATTAAAAACCCAGCCGTCCTTCAGGCAGGAGGTCTGCCATCCTGACCCGGTCTGGCTTTTGTGCCATTCCAGACCTACACTCACCTCACCAACTCTGACTCAAGTGGCTAAGCAGCTGTAGATTACCACCACATTCAAACAGAAGGAATACCAGACTGACCTCTTGAAATCAACCCAAGCACCAACTCAGACAAATGCAGAGTCATTCCCAGCCCAGGAGACTCTGCAAAGTTCTCTCAAAAACATCTGGAAACTATTTACATTGGGAGAAAAGAGTCAAGTATCTTAAAGACACTGTCAAGCTTATGATTCCATAAACACAATCACAGTGCCAAACTCCTCCATCACAATCCCTGGGTATGTCTGTCCCACCAGCAGAACAGATGAACCAGTGGTACACAGCAAGAGGCAACAGACCTTTGAGCTCTCAATGCCAACTCAAGACCCCATGAAGTCTCATTGCATCAGTTCAAATATGGGCAGGGAAAACTCCAGATCTCCACCTACCATTCTCTCAGCTGATGGATCAGTGCTGCTCTAGTGTCAAACATTTGGAAGCATTGAGCATAGCAAGGGCACAGAAATACACTCGTGGTGGGGGACTACAATGCCCATCACCAAAAGTGGTGGCACCAGCAATAACCAAGCTGAGAGCGCTGAAGGACAGAGCTGCCAAATTGGACCTGCAACAGATACTGGGTGAACCAATGTCAGGGGTAAACCCTCAATCTACCTGCAGCAGATGCATCTATAACAGCATTGGTGGAAGTTACCACTGCACAGTCTCCTTTTCACACCAAGGTTTCCCTCCACGTGGGACTATAATTGTGTTAAATGGAATAAGAATCAGAACACATCTGACACTCAAAGCTGGGCAACCATGAGACACTATGGACCATCAGAAGCAGAAATATACACCACCACAATGTGGAACCTAATGGCCCAGCATTCTCACTCTACGATTAGTATCAAGCCAGAGGATCACATCCGGTTCAATGAGATATGCAAAAGGGCTTGTCAGGAACAGTACCTGCTCATGTAAAAAGAGGTGACAGCATAGTAAAGCTGCAACAGGACAACATTCTTACTAAACAGCAAAAAACAAAATCATGCAAATAGTCAGAGCTAAGCAATCCTGAAAACAAAAAAAGAGATTCAAGTCCTGTAGTCTTTACACATCTAGCCATGAATGGTGGTGGACAATTAGATAACAGGAGGATTAATCTCTAAGGTGATGCATTTTGGCATTCTCCCAAGATCCCATTCAAGAAGCCAGACTTCAGCCAAATCAATTCATTCCATGCGATAACAAAAACAGCTGAGTACTGGATACAAAAAAAGACTATAGGCCAGACAAGATGCCAGCTGTAGTGCTGTACTCCAGAACTGGCTGCTCCTTTATGTTCACTGTTCCAGAACAGTTCCAACATTGGCATCTACCAAACAATATGGAGAATTGAGATAGGTTCCACTTCCAAAAAACCAGGACAAATCCAATGCAGCTAACTACCACTCAAGTCTACTCTCAAACATTAGCAAAGTGTTGGAAGCTTAGTTAACAGTGCACTCAGGCAGTACTCATGGATACCCAGTTTGAGTTTCACCAGGAACACACCGCACAGGCACCAGTCTTGGTGCAAACATGGACCAAAGAGCTGAATTCCAGAGGCAATTCAAGAGTGACTGCCCTTGACATCAAGGTAGTATTTTACTAAGTGTGGCTCAGAGCTCTGGTAAAATTGAAGTCAATGAAATTGAATGGGAAAATACTCAAGTGACAAGTCATACATTGCACAAAAGTCAAAGTCAAGCTTGTCGTATGCACAAGCATGTTTGTACAGGTGCAATGAAAAATATTTGCAGCCGCACAGGCACTAAGCAGCATTCACAAGAAAAAAAGTGAATATAACAAATTATAGACTTTAAACAAGAAAGAACACAATTAGAAAAAAAAAGTCCATTTTAGTGCAAGGTGGTTAGTGTTGCTAAACTGTAGTGATTAAGGTTTTGCTGGTTGGTTTAAGAACCATAGTTCAAGGGAAATAACTGTTTTTGAACCTGGTGTGGGACTTTAAGGTGTGGTTGCTGGAGGTCAAACACCCTAGCCCCAGGACATCATTGCAGAAGTTTCTCAGGGCAGCATCCTAGGCCCAACCATCTTCAGCTACTTCCATGACTTTCCTTCCATCAAAGTCAGAAGTGGGGGATGTTCACTGATGATTATACAACATTCAATTCCAAATCACAACTCCTCAGCAAATGAACTCATCCATGCCCACATACATCAAGAGCTAGACAACATTTAGGGATGGGCTGATAGGTGGTAGATAACATTCACACCAAAGTGCCAGGCAATGACCATCTCCAACGAGTTTAACTACCTACCCTTGACATTCAATGGCATCACCATCAAAAAAAAGACACCACGACCTGAGTCATATCACCATAAATTCAGCTAGATGAGCCACACAAATACTGTGGCTATAGAGCAAGTCAGAGGCTGGGTATCCTGTGGCAACTGACTCACCTCCCAACACCCCAAAGCCTTTCCACCACCTACAAACTGCATGTCTAGAGCATACTTTTCCTTTCCGGTACCATGTGCATTTCTACCGTTTCCTGCCCCTACTTCACAGATCCAGCATTTGCTTTTTATTTTACCACAATCATTTTGGCTAGGAAGGCTTGAGGGATGTGACTTCAGCAGACTTTCCATCCAATACACCATTATAGCTAACCCTTTCCCTTTGAGAACTGTACATTTGCCTTCTGTAGCTAGATTTCCCACCTTGCCACTTATTCTTTGCTATATCACAATACACTTTCTACCATGCAGCTTTACCCAAGACACGGGACTAAAGACAGGTAAAAAATTTATTTGCATGCAGCTTTGAAAACTGACAAATAACAAGGATGACAAATGATCAGAATACAAGTAACAAAGGATTCATTTTGAAGCAGTGGCTCAAAAGGAAGGTCAAAATTTCAGTCAAAAAAAGTGATCATTGTTTGAAAAGCAATTGTGTCCCACTATTATCCCCTGCCCCAGTTAGGAGAGAAGCTAACTCTCTTCTGGTTGTTCAAAATTAACTGCAATCACTTCTTGGTTTACTATCTGCATGAAGGAGATTTACTCAAATTAAGGCCAGTTCAGGAGGTTTGAGAAAGGGATAAGGGCTCCTTGGCATTTTAAGGAATAATTAACTTATGACTGGTCATAAGCAGACCATTCCCAATACATTTTTGGGAACAATGAACCTATGTACACAATGGATTATTAGAGCTCCTCAGTATGTATGAAAAGGGTGATTTTAGCAGTGGCAGTCACAAATCCACTTTGTTAATCTACATGCAGTTTAGGGTTTAAAGCATAAAAACATTTAATTGAACAGGTGACAAATTTTAAGTGTGGGCATCAACTGCTCTCAAAAGATCTGTTATACTTTGCCCATTAATTAGAATCAGAGCAAAACATGCAGTGCACTTTGCAACCTCATACATATTTCAGTCTACCCATCACATCCCCTCTTTCTCTTGCATGTTGAAAGGTTGCATGACAAATGCACACCAGCTGTAATGTTGAGGACAACAGGTGAGTAACCCATCCTATAAGGATGGAGCAGGAATACCCACAATTACAAAAATCACAAGTTTCTGCATTGCTTTTCTTCAAATTACAAAACATTATTGTATTGGCTCAGCCTATTCATAACTCACTGAAACAAAGAAGTGGTATTTACTTCAAAACATTATTATAACATCATTTCCCCTTCCATGTTCATCAACACTGGCAACATTTTCCTATCAATAACACCATTGGGGAAAACTGATTCTTTGAGAGAATGACAAAGTACCACTGCATCCCATTTCCTCCACAAGTTCCTTAAACATGACATCACATCCCATTCACATTCCAGTCCTTCCTGCAACTCCAATTCTATCTTTCCTAATCTTAATCTCACCTCCTTCAGCACAAAAATAGCTTCGTCTCAAATTTCATTTCTTGTGACTAATTACCTGCCGAGTATTTCCAGCTTTTCTGACAGTCTTCAACCCGAACCATTTTCTCTCACTACAGATGCTTCCTGACCTGCTGAGCATTTCCAGTCTTGTTTTTGTAATGGAAGTTAAGACTTATTTTGGATTTCCATCATCCACAGGATTTTGCATGTGCAATAATATTGTCAAAGAGCAAAAATTTGTTTTCCATTAGATTGCTGAAACAGAGTCAAAACTCAACTCTGCAGCTAGCATAATTATTACAATATACAATTTGTACCACAACTCTGAATGCTGCCAACTAAAACCTATAACTCGGCGCTCAAATCTGTTCTGTGTTATCTTTAACCAGACAGCATTAAGATCTGTAAATCTTAAAGCTATCCACCCTAAAAATCTAAATCTAAAAGCTGTCCATTTCTGGAATCACATCTTCCTGAAAAACTATTGTAGCATAATGTACATGCATTGTAGCATCTGTAATAGGAAAGGGCATGGTGTAGCTGTAGCTTGAGGAAAAACAGTTTCACAGGTTGCCAAGTGTCTTCAGTAATTGTTCTACTTTCCCCTTGGTGCTGGGGTTTGGTTCCCTTGGAATATATTTCCCTAGTAGCCATGCCTCATGTGCAAGTAATTGGCTATTTAAATTATTGGCTAATTCCCCATCCAACTATATCCACACTTAGGCATGTGCAAGGAGGAAGTGAATGGCACAAAAAAAAAAGGGAAGAAGGGTCAATGATGAGAAAACTTGAAATTGGAGGAAAATGGCAATTGTAATATGCTTTGCCTACACTTATACCAATGACTTCTTGCTGCCATTTAGATACAGAAATTCCAAACAGCCAGGATGAGTTTAAACACTGCTGAATCACCTTATACAACATTGCTCCAAGCAGCCATGCTAAAGCCATTCAGTGCTCGACATCATTAGAATACATGATGGTATCCACAGTTTGAGTACACTTCACTGAAAAGCAACAGATGCACCTCTCAAACTAGCATTTACAAATACTGATCTCAACGTGACCACACTTAGTGTAATAATGACTTGCTCTGGTCCTTCATTGCAAATCTAGATCACATTGTGAGAACCAGAAAGCAGTTTATCTGAGGGGGACAGGAATAGGAAGCTGTTGTGGAAGCTAAAAATAGCTCAGGTGCAGTGCATTAGTCATACATCTGGCACAAAAAGATCAATTAAACTTAATGAGCTGTAGTGTCTTGTTTTCACAGAAGAGATGGAACAGCTTCCTGATTTCATAAGGGTCTGCCACTCACTCTCCAGAACATAGATTGCTTTCTGGACACATTAGCATTTCTGTTCATGCATTAGCTCTAAGCACATTAAAACAAAACAGCTAAAGTTCAAATCAAAAACTGTAGATACTGGAAATCTGAAATAAAAACAAATGCTGGAAACTCAGTTCAGACAGCATCTGTTGAACGAGAGAGTTAAAGCTTCAGGTCGAAGACCTTTGTCAGAGCTAAGAAAACAAGTTGGTTTTGGGTCAGAGAGGGTGGACAGAACAAAGAACATCACTGACAAGGCAAGGCCAAGGTTACCATGGAGATGTGCTGTACATTAGATCAAGTCAATGGTTAATGTGGGTAGTTCAGTCTGCAGCAGCAATCCTGAGTTCCCCATCACACTCCTACCCACATGTCTACAACTTCCTACATAGTTATAACAAGGCCCAACAGAAGCTTAAGAAACAGCACCTCATCTGCCATCTGGTCACATTACAACCTTCTAGACTAATTTGAATTCTACAATCGATTGCCCAAAGCAGTCTTTGTCTGCACCAATCAATCTGTAACAGCTAAGAGTGACCTGCTGGGCATGTCCTACAGCTCTGCATTTTGCAACTTTTACATTGTGTTCTCACTTACTGCTCTCATCTTATAGCTTTAATTTTCCTTTGTTCAGATTTTCACACTAACTGCCCCCATTAACCCATTGGCAAGATGATCTTTACAGCTTATTCCCCCCCCCCCCCAGAGATAGTCCTTTTGTCCTATCTATCCTCCCACCCCATTTTCTCTACGACTTAAGACTTACTTTCCTCTTTCCCAGTTTGGAAAAAAGATCTTTGACCAGAAACCTTAACTGTTTCTCTTTCCACAGATACAGCTTGACCAGCTGAATGTTTCGTATTTTCTGTTTTAAATTCTAGTGGTTCAAGATTTTTTTTTAAAAAAAAAGCATTGGTTGATTAATCTTCAGGACATGCTTCAGTTAGCATTTTAAATCTTCAGACTGCTGCCCAATCAGCAAGATAATTTTAAATTCCTGGAGCCTCATTTAACATGGTGATTGAAATACAAAATTCTTAAAACATAACTTGTGTCATTCTGACTGGCCAATAGAAGTAGAATATCATCCATGTCCATGGCAACAGAAAATAAGCATTCAACCTTCAAAGCCCCTCACCTGGCAAAAAGTACTCAAAATTGAGTAAATTACCATAAACAAAAACTGCAATTGAAAACTCAGACTGTTGATGGCTAGGGGTTGAAATTTCAATGCAGCATTCATGGAAGCAGATCCAACAAGCTTGCATAGCCAGAGATAGGCTTCATCCAGCACAATGATTCAAGAAGTATCAACTGTAAAAAGAGGAAAGCGATTTGTTCAACTGCACAAAAAAGGTACAATTTAGTGTTTTCCCTGCATCTCACCTGACCAGGTATTGTTTGATTGCCACAGTACAACTGAAGTAGAAAACCAAAATATCCTAATATCTTCATCCAATCAAAGAAAGCAAACCCAAAATCCCTGGGCACTTCCACCCAATTACCAAAGCCACACTTTTGAATGGAAACTGCACATGAACTTGACACTAATTTCACTCTTCATTGGAAGCATTGTAGCCTTACCATTGATCTCATTTGTCTTGCTCAAATTACATAAAGCAGGTCTGATTCCAGATTTATGGAAATATTCCCATTGAAAGTCAGAAGACTTTTTGACTACAGTAACAATGGCCTGGAATTTGCAGTTGTAATTACAGAGAAACTACAAGCTTAACTATCAGCATTCACAGTCACTGACATCAACTTCTGCCATCTGCACCTATACAGTTCAAAAACAGAAATCCAGAAGTTGCAGTCACAGCACCGTTACTCTGCATCTTTGTGGGTGCAGATGCAGAATCAGTGATTTGACATGGATTTCAACTTTTATGCATTATTCTACATGCAAAAACTATCAAAAATGGAAAATAGCATGCTAAGTGAGATGCAGCTGTTTTAACATTCTACAAACAATTGCTGAACGATCTCTCAAACTTTGATGCAACAAACTGTGTGGATTGTCATTCCCTTAAAATGATATAAATTCCATGATCTTAAAAAACTCAAAGTTTGAGATTTCAGGTTCTACTTTAACCAGATGTGCATTTCCTAATCTTTCTATAGAATGTTGAAAAGGATTAAAATTAGTGTCTTTTGCCTCCTGATCCGAGGTCTGAAAATTCAGTCTGCTCAGACAGCTTGATGAAGTCACCATTTCAGGACACCATAGATCCTCTACAGATGGCATCCCATTGTAAATCACATTAGTAAAGAAGTCCATACTATTTATTCTTTGTGGGCAATCTTTTATAAAACCAGCAGTAAGCACTGTCCTTTTGCCATTGACTTTTGAAATTCTGGACATCTTTTAAGCCTAACGTTAAGAGCAACAGGACAGAGGTTTAGTAAGTTGCACTACTGTTGGCACTGCCATTAAAAACATTCAGCAATGGGAGCCACTTTTCTGGTGCCATTTACCTTTATATTGTGGACATAGCCGAGACATGTTAGTTCCTTCATAACCCAAAATTACTTAGCCAATGAAGCATAGAAGTAAACAGCAAAAGGTATCATCAGAACATGTCTGTGTAGCAGCTCATATTGAATCTCTTCCAATCCAGTTATTATATTACTTGTTGACAGGTTCAATGTGCAATTAGGAAACATTTCCAAAACACATTTCTCAGTGATTTGTGAAATATTATGCATGCACAAATATACCTTCTAGCTCTTCTTTTTCATAGTGAATGTTGAGAATTGAACTAGTTCCACCTTGGTCCACCACAGCCTCTTCATCATGTCTCTGCTGGAAACAGAAATCAAAGCATTAAGTCTCAATATTACTGATACATTCAAGGAGATGTGTACTACTGAATGCAACAGCTACCCTCAACACCTTCCAGCACAACCCACCAGTCTGAGTCACTCAAAGCACCCACAACTCTTTCTAGAGAAATGCAGATGGAGGGGTGGATACAATTGATTTAAATTTTGTCCAGAAAATAGGTTAGATATCAGTAAAGCAGGTCACATGCTATGCTACAATCAATGGGCCTTCCCTGGTTGGTAGCACTTGAAAATTGATAAATGCGGTAATGTTTCTCATGGTTAATTGGCATACAACTTCTCGAAATCAGCTTTGAAACACCATTCTATGCAATTCTAGCAATTGTTTTCATTTTGCATTTTTAAATGCGCCAATTCCCTGCCTATGCAAGCTTTTGGATACAGATTTTTATCAAGCTAAGACCACCAAAGTCCTGCAGTGATTAATAGTTGCTTTTTTACCCAAGAACCAGATTCCAGTCCAATCTCCTTATTGGCTCCAAGGACCATAGATGAAACGAATACAGGTAGTTCTGCTCGAACGCACGTTTCTATAAAGGCGAATTGAATACAACGCGATGAATTATGAGCATAATTCCAGTTACCTAAGAAATTGACAAGGAGAAAATAAAGCTGGTCTTGGTAACTGGGGGGGGGGGGGGGGGGGGGGGGGGGGAGACGGAGAAACAAAAAGAAACTATTTACATGCAACCTCTTCGCAGCAGCATTGTCTCTTAAGTCCGGAGGCTGCCAATTTCACCTTGGGAGGCCACTTCCATTGATACTCGTGCAAGGAGGATACTTTATTAAACAAAATGCAACTGACAGCCTTCAGTATTTTTAGCTTGCAGGAACAAAAAAAAACTTGTAGCTATTAAAAACACCTTTAGTTTTGAAAATTCTGCGGGAAAAAAACTTGTTATTGCGTGTGTTAAACTGTCGAGCCCCTAACCACCGCCCCCCCCTCCCCCTTAACACAACGGTTTCTAGAACTCATGTTTTGTAACACGAAGTTTTAGGAACGCAACTATCACATTATAGCAGAACTGCGTGTACAATCCTTGCTGGGTTCAAGTGAGTTTGGAAAAAAACACCGATTGCGGACGCACACGAAACTGAAAGTATCAAAGACAAATGCTGTTTCAGAGGAAGTAGGAAAAATTTACACTTGCGTTGTAGTAATTTTGAGAGGTTGAAGTTTGGGAAGATCAGGACGAGATTGAAGTTCTTTTCTAAACTGAACATTAGGAAGTGGAGCAGCTTTCCATTCTTTAGCACAGAAATGCCTCATCCTGAGAGGCATAAAGAATGGAAATTTAAAAAAGTGTTTCACCCTCTGTTGCTTACAAGTTAGGACCATCATTTCCACAAGAATGGATGAAAATTGCACCTTTGGCTATTAATTCTACCATGCATTTAAATCTACATACCACAGCAAACAGAAGTCATGACAATACCAGTATCATTCGCTTTTCAGGAGATTGTCAAATATTTAGCGTTGCAAATTGCAATGTTTTTCAACCAATTGCTTGTTGGAATGAATTGAAAAGATTCTTTTCAGTATCCCTAATATTTTTCAACACTTGTTCTAAGTAATAATTTAGACTTGAGCAGATCTTCTGCCCTGACGCTTGCATGTACAGGGATTTCCCCATGTTTCTCCACAGAAGTCCTGAAGTCTTGTGCTAGCTTAGTCTTCAACAGGTGTCAATATGTGCACGTGTGCAGAGTGTACGCGAGTGTGCAGACCATTTCCTTTAACTCCATTATTAAATTCTAATAAGTCTTCGTGATTTTTTTAAAAAACGTTTACAAGTGTCAAAAATTTAAGCATTCAAGGGCAGCAACAACTGACAGCTGATGAACCTAGTACAGGCTCTCAAAAGATTGTTCTGAGACAGTCTCAACACGATATTAAGTCGCACCTATGTGCTGGCAGGCATCTGGCAATCCTATGGCAGGGAAAAAATCTGCTCCCCTCATTCAGAACTAGTAAATATCGACTCAAACTAAACCCAACTTGCTTGAACAGAAATTGCCCACAAGAAACTAAACAGGGATAAAGATGTCAGTTAAATTGCACCTTTTGAATAAGCATCCAAATCTAAAGAGGTAAAAACCAAAACATCTTGGTTCTGAAGTAGCAGATAACAGTCAAAGGCACAGCACTTTTCTTCTTGTATCTTGATATTCTTTCCTTGAAGAATCATGTTTCCGTGGCAAAGCTTTTGAAGAATTTGTCAGCTGATTAACAATCTGACAAACTTCAATCTCTTTACTGGCTGTATCTTGCAATGCATCATTGTAAACAGAATGCTGCAGTGTTTGATCTGATTTGGCTAATGTCTCCCAAGGCAGTGATAGATGGTTCCAAGATGGAAAGGGGACACATTGGTACTGTAGCTTTCAAAAGTCAAATCATTGAGATAACCCTTGCAAGAGGCAACCATCTCAAGACTTGAGAATTGTTTTTCTGAAAGCTAGGCAACCTGTCAATTTACCATTTTCCCCTCATTAATCGTTAGTTCACTCCTTTCATTAGCTTACTAATTTGTTTACTTTCTGACCTTGTCCTGCATTTTGCACTCTAGGCCATTGGAAGATACAAATTGTTTATCATTGAGTACTTGCTGGCTTAACAAACAAGCCCCCTTAAAAACATGTTCCAAATTTCAAAGCAAGTATTCCATGCCCGAGACTTGTCACTTTCCGGAGATTTCTCCCCCCCCCCCCCCAAACATTAAAATTTCTCACAAGCACTCAGAATTAACATTGGAATTATGCACATCAGTACTTCCACAAATAGCAATTAGTATTGTGCACCCTTAACTGCAATCCTTGCATTTGTAAACTTTAGTGATTTTGAAAGATGATTTTAAGAGCAAAATAATAGTGCACACATTCACATGCTCTATTCACTCATTTTTGAACAATTTTTTCTTGGCCTGTTGTAATGTGGGTCAATTCTGCAAATCTTCCTATTACATTCATTGCAAACAGTAGCACCTATTTTCTTGGGTTGCACACAAAATTGAAAAGCAACTTCTTCCAAATTTGACATTTGCTTGTTTTGATTCAACATCTTACAGAATTAGTTGTGTATCATTTGCCAGAATATGTATGGTCTTTGGATTCATATTGCACTCTACAGACTGTTTGGAGGAGGATCCAAATTCAAGTGCAATTGCAAGCCTAGGGCTCCATAGTATGGCAGCAGTTAGTGCTGCTGCCGTAGAGCTCCAGAAACCCAGGTTCAATCCAGACTCAAGGTGCTGTCTGTGTCAAGTTTGTACATCCTCCTTGTGACCCTGTGGTTTCCTCCAGGTGCTCCCATTTCCTTCCACATCTCAAAAGTGAAACCAATTGATCAGTTAATTGGCTACTCTTGCTTCTATTGTAAGTGGGTGTCAAGAGAATCAGGTATTGAAGGGCATGAGAGAATAGGTTACATGGAACTAAGTGGGGGAAATGGGACTGACGGGCATGCTCTGAGAATTAGCATAGGCTCATTGAGTATGTTTCAAGATAAAATGAGAAAAACAAAAACATGAATTAGTTCCTTTCAAAGTTAAATTCCTAAATATTTTAGATTTCAGCCCAAGGTACAAGCATATACTTCTTTCCCCCTTTTCATTCATCCTCTCCAAAAAATTTAAACCATTGTGCAGTCTAGAGAAGCCTTCAACTTTGGTTGAAGTATTGTAGCTACCGTCCCCTAGTACCCCCATTTCCATATGCACTCAAGGAATTTTTCAGATATGCAAGTCATTAGAATGGCCAAAATAAACACTAATGATGCATTGGTGACATGAACAAATATTCAGAAGGTGAAAACAAATCTTCAAAGTTATAGATTGCTGCACAGACCAGCAAAAAAAAACAATTCCAGCCCTAAAAACACTGCAATCTGTAGACCAGGCAATTAATCTTAATTGTGAGGCAAAGTAAGCAGGCATTAGTTAAGAATTTAATTAGATTCAGTTAGTTAGTTGGCACAGTGCACTTTCAAGCAACATTGCAACAAGCAACTTACTTCCTCACACCCAAAACAAGTCTTTCCACCATCTACAAAGGTACAAGCAAGCAGTGCAATGAAACATACTTCCATGGATGAATGTAGCTCCAACAACACTAAAACAGCTCAACACCATCCAGGACAAAGCAACCCATTTACAACCCTAAATTCATTCCTACCACTACGAGAGCAAAGTGGCTGCAGTGTGCATTGTCTACAAAATGCACTAGTTACTCACCTAGGCAACTCCAACAGCACCTCAAACCTGTAGTCTCTACCATGGAGGACAAGGATAGCAGACATATGGGACCACCACGTGCGGGTCCCTCCCCAAGTCGCATACTATCCTGACTGGAAAATACATCACGAGTCCATCAGTGAGTCCAACTCCTGGAACACCCTGTCCTACACCATTGTGTGAGTACCAGAAGGACTGCAGCAGTTCAAAGCAATAGCTTACCAAGGACAATTAGGGATGAGCACCAACTGCTGCCTCTGCCAGAAATGCCCACGGAGAAATTTAAAAAAGTAAGAGGTTTACATTACATGAGAATTGTTTGGACCTCTAGGGAGGTTGGAGATGCAAAATAGAATATTGGAGAGATTATGGAAATCTACACTTCCAAGAATTAAGATTTGGCGAGAGCTTCACAGACCATTCAATCTCATCACAAGAAGTCCAGGTGATGAGTGAAGACAGTTTAACCAAGTTCCCAAACTGAATTGTACAATGGAAGAGTTGATGCAGAATATAATCAAGTCAAGAAGTGTACTTTCAGAGATGGATGCTACAACACCTATTGCGTCTCCGATTAACATAAGTAACACAAACCCATTTAAAGGTTGAACAGCCTTCAAAAGATCAGGGAATTTGGAGATGTTAATTAGTTTCACTCTTCTTTGAATGTGGGAAACATTGCAGGATTGTTATCATGTGCCATTGTGACTTCCGTCATGTGATTCATGCACAATCTAAGAACCACTTTGAATAAACCACACGTTTCAGAGCCACATTTCCCATGCATTATTCTTCACATCTTCCAAGCTGCCACACTAAGAACTCAAAGTTTACATCCAAGGCATTTATGAACCACTAATCACAAAAAAGCCTTGCCCTCATGTGCACGACTTGAGTGCAAGGTCCTGTTACTACAATGAACGAGAAAAAATATTAGCCCAATAGCGAGGCACCATTCAGAAACAAACATAATTGGTGTACTAAGCAATCAGCAGCAGAGCCCACTTGCTCTCCAATCTCCATAAGACTGAAACTATGCAAAGCCACCTCTGCTGGTAAATCAATCCATCTTTGCTAAGCAAACAGTATGCTATACCTATGCACATCAAAGCTTCTTTCATAAAGAATGCTGATCAAGACTAGTAAAGCAGAATAAAAGTTTAAAACATCTGCAGCCATTCAAAAATTTTGTTTACAATATTTAAATATTTACCATTTCTCCAATTTTCCAACTATGGGCTCAACCTAGGCAGGTTATCTCCTTCCATTCCTCCACAGTTCAAAGCACCAAGCACAATGCCCAAGGTGACCAACCACTTCCCCTATCATACCATGATCACCAACTTAGAATGATTGTTCGAGCATAGGTGGTGACTATTTGGTCCATTGAATGTATAGCAACTCCTTCTACAGCACTTATTTCCTCAACTAATTCCCTTTTGAAAGCTCCAATTGGTTGTTCCCACCATTCCTGCAGATATGTTGAAAATCATAACCATTTTCCTCATAGCTCCTCACATTTTCTTTCTTCTTCCCCCACCCCAATTATGTCTCGTCTGTCCTTTGGTTCTTCCTAGAATCTCTCATGGCAACAGCTTTTGTTTACCCTGTCTAAACTTGTCCACATCAATCCAATTTCTGCTCAACCTTACTTGCTTCAAGAACAGCATCAGCTTAAAAACTCAAATAGCAGGAATAGGCCATTCAGCCTCTCATGCCCATTCTGCCATTCAATAAAATCATGGCTGATCTTTTACTTCACTTTCCTGCACTAACCTCATCCATGCTGCCCTTAATATCCAAATCTTAGTCTCTGCTTCAAATATACTCAGTGACTGAGCCTCCACAGCCCTCTGGGGCAGAGAATTCCAAAGATTCACCACCCTCTGGGTAAAGAGATTGCTCCTCTAAATGGAGAATCCCTTACCTTGAGACACTGAACCCCAATTCTAGTCATCCCAGCTAAAGGAAAACACCATTCATCTACTCTGCCAAACTCACAAGACTTCTGTACTGTTGAAGGTGATCACCACTTATTCTTCTAGAAATCATAGGCCCAGTCTGCTTAACATCTCTTTATACAACAAGCCCACCATCCCAGGAAGTCAAGTCTGTGAACCTTCCCTCTATCACAAGTAAATCCTTCAAGTACTTTCCTCCTTTTGTGGGTGGCAAAATGGTGCAGTTAGCAGAACTGCTGCCTCACATCAACCCAGGTTCAATCCTGACCTACAGTGCTGTGTGGAATTTGCCACTTTGTCACATTTCAACCACATACATGATGGCTTTAAGATGACTCATTTGTGCAATTAATTCACTTCTTTACAAGAGTGCATTCAGAAAGAGCCTTCAATGTTGTCTTTTACCATTTTCCCCACTGTCAATTTGAAGGCATACCCTTTTGTTTACCCCCAGGAGACGGCCATTCAGCCCATCAGATCCATGCCAGCTCCAAGTACAGAATTCTGTCAGTCCCATTCTCCTGTAGGTTTGAGAGGTTATCAACTCCCCCGGTAACCAGCATGTCTTTGGGATGTGGATGGAAACAGAAGCACTCAGTGGTAACCTGTGGTCACGGAGAACATGTAAACTTCATACCAAGACCACCCAAGGTCAGACACAGATAGTGCTGTACAGGGACCCCTAACTGCTGCACCATCATGCCCCTTCTTTGCACCGACTTACTGACAGATTCTGATTATTTTGCACTCTTCTCTTAACTTTAATTTTTTCCTCATTAGAACTAAACCACCACCTGCTTTCCCAACTAATTTAAACTCTTATCTGCAGCCCCAGTTATTCAATTTGCTCACTGGTCCAAGCCTAATTTAAGTGCAGCTCATCTGAACAGAACAGTGCATGGTCTAGTACTTTTCCCAGTACTCCAAGAACCGAAACTCATTTCTCTTGCACCCATCTTCAAGCCATATATGCTATTATCTGATCTTATTAACCCTGTTCCAATTTGCACATGGTTTGGGTAATAATCCAGAGATAACTTTTGTGGGTCTGCTTTTTAATTTTGGACCAGAGCAGAACCTTGATCTATTGGTCTCTAACTGGTTGAAATCCCTCACCCATGGAGCCATTCTTCTAAATCTCTTGTACCTCCTCTAAAAGCCTTAATACATCAAGTCTGTTAACCAGAGCTGGACATAGTATTCCAGCTGTTGGCCTAACAAGTTGTTTTTACAAAGGTTCAATGCAACTTCCTTGCTTTTGTACTCTACCTCTTCATGAAGCCCACTGATCACACTCTCAACATCTCCTGCCACTTCAAAGATTTAGACAAGATCTTCCTGCTCCTGCACACCCTTCAGATGAATGTAATTCCTTTGGATTTATACAAAGAAACACAGGGGTAATAATTCCACTCTACTGTACTACCATTCACAAGGACAAGTTGGACTGCAGATAGTTGCTATGTTGAAACATTGGTTTTCCTTTCATTACATTCAAAATGGCAGAGTACTACTCTGTATTGTGGCAGATTGGTGGAGTAAGAATCACAATTGAGATGTACTACACTTTGATGTTGCAAGAATAGCTTCCACTTAACTGCATCACCTAATTACAAAATAGTTAACATTCATTCTTATTATTTTCCATTTAACATCTGACTTGTTACAGATGAATTTCTATTGTGCACTCAAATGGATTTTCAGCAGATCAGAAGGTTAATTGAATACATCATGTCGTATGAGCAGCTAATTCTGGAATACTTTTTGGCCTCTGATTCCCACATGTTGATACATTTCAAAAGGAGATGTTTGCTACCCCAAATCACTAGTCAATAGCCAGCATACCCTGTATGGGCTCAGTCTTTATCAGCATGTCCAATGGCAAAATGTTCTGATCCTCAAAAAAAAGGGGCATACATTTCTCAAATCTGAAGTTACTGGAAGGAATTGTAAAGGCAGCTTCCAACATGCACTGAGAGCAGGTTAAAAAGACTTCAAAATGGACTGAAAGAAATGGATTCCAGACAGAAAATACAAAATGTAAAGCTCAGCTGAAATGACAAAACGTGGGGAAAGATCTGAAGTACAAGTTTAAGTAGAATCATGAGAGTTGAGAGAAGGGAAAGCATAATTAGACTAGGGTGGTCCAACAGTAGAAAACAACAAGAGTTGCTGATGCTGATATTACTCCACTATTTCCCTTGACACCAGGTCAATAAAATGGTGTATTAAAATATCAGCAGTTGATCCATTTTACTCAAGGTAGTACTATACATCTGCACTTATGATTCAAGTGCTAGATGGGACATGCAATTTTAAACAAAAGTGGACATCCTGGTTGCCTTCCTCAAAAAGAAAACTGATCACAATGGCACCCATTTTTACTGCTGGGCAATTCAGCTGCTTGATGCTGACAAATCTTTCATGAAAGAGTGCATCATGTTGCAACAGTGGTGGTGGGTTCATCTCTACAGATTCGGTAAATTGTTATCCTAGCAGTGGCAGAAGGAAATTTTCATTACAAACAGATTGAATGCTTCACAATTACATTTGGAATTCAGGCTTAAAAAAAGCAATATTTGGAAAAACTTGTAAACCCCACATGGACGATACAGATATTTTAAAAAATGATCAAATATATTTTAACTACAGGGAACTTTGATAGCTGAAATTTCTGCAACCCCTGGGTGCAGGAAGCAGAAAGAAATTTTTCATAGTTCAACTCCTTTATATTTCAGAATAACTTTTCATTCAAAAGGCTTAACAGTCAAGTTACATTTTACTTTAAGTACCATTACCTTTGAATACAACTCATCCAGATGAGTAAAGAGGTATCGATGGCTCAGACAAAAATTGAAACTGGCTGCAACTTCCAGGATCCAGACAATTGAGTCATTATTTAAGATTGTTTTGCATCTATAACAAATGTGACATTTAGAATGTGCCAGAAACAAGACATGTTATAGGTGTACATCAATTACCAGCAACCACAATCTTACATGTGACAGTCCTGACTCACATGGCCAATTGTACATCTGAGAGCAAGTGACATGTTAAAAAATGCTTCCCTACATTAAAATTTGCCATGCAAATTCAAATTATTGTTCTGCTATTATTAGTTGGCAAAGAAATCCAGTGGCCTCACCCAAGATTAAGAAGCCTCACCTTCCACAGCACATTCTCCATGCTGAAGTTGTTTCTTAGCCAAGCTCTGGTTATATGTACACAACCAACCTCTTCCACTGAAGATCCAATCCTTTAATATCAATTTCTTACAACCCTGCATCCGACCATTCTTAACCTGAGTTATTCAGAGCTTCTCAACTCAGAGCTGAATTTTGAATTGCTATGGGAAAGAGCTGGAGGCTTTCTGACCCCTGACAAATGTATCCTTAAAGTTAACCAACATTTTACAACCACCTAATGTAACCACTTATCCTCATTAATAGGAAATAAATTAGGTGCCACCAGCACTGGAATTATGGATTTGTGATACATTTTGCACTGACTGGAAATAAAGTCTGCATTTGACTACCTTGGCTCAATTTATAGCATTCCTGCTACAGAGTCAGAAGGTTTCAGGTTCAAACCCCTTTCAACATTCTGAACAGTTAAAATAATACTTCAGTGGAACACTAAGAAAATTGTGCATCACTGGGATCTTGGCTTGCATTCAGTATCCAAGATCACTCACGTAAGCAACTCCTCCTTGACCAAATTGGTATAACCTTCTACCTCACCAAAACATTAGGTAGTTTGTGGCACATCCAATGGTTAAACAGGAAAAAACTTCAACTGCATTTAGTTTATGATTATGTACTCTCAATCTTGGATTTGTGGTGGGGGAAAAATAAAACTTCACATTAAGCTGTGGTTTGGGCTACAATATCTCAACATGGGTTAGTTAGTAATTGAACAAGTGAACAAAGATTAATATGCATTGCATTTCTTCAGTTACAGTCTAAACTAACACCCCCTCAAGACAGGGAACTCAATAGCCTATCACTGCCTACTGTGCAAAATTTAAAGTTAACTGGACAAGTTGCCATCTCAATTGTTCTTGTACTTCTCTGAACTTCCAGAGAACTTCCTTCAATACAGAAGGAAGGATCTGTCCATTAGAACAAATTTAGATGTACTTTTAAAAAGTTGTCCAGAACATGGAATTTAGAGTTGCCAATCTAAACACATTGAAATAAAACCCATGGGATGTTTATTATTGAATTACTTGACCATTCTTTGGATATCTGCCACAGACAATCTAATCTTTAGCTATTGTTACTAGCTTGCTGTGAGTGAATCTCGACTTTAACCAGTATGTATGATAATTAAAAGGAGGAAACTAATATCCTGATAAATCATGACAAAAATTATTCATCTTTGTTCATGTTAATTTTTGGATGTGCTATTTTCAAACATTGCCAAAGGATTATAAAGATTATCATTTCATTTGCAATTTGTAGGATATTGCTGTGAGCAAACCAACTGCTGTACTTGCCTACAACAGCAAATGCACTTCAACAGTAATCTATTGGACATCAAGTACTTTGGAGTGTCAAGGTTGTAACGAAGGACTATACAAATGCATTCATTCCTTTCGAAGTTTAACATTAATTTACACTTTCACATATTATGGTAATTATTATATAGGCAAACACCACCAGAAATGCCCACAAGACAGCTGAGAGGAGAATGCTGATCCCAATATCAGAAGGATTTCTTGCTGGTCTTTAAATGGTCTCAGGGATCTACATGAAATCACCAGAACAGATAAGCAGGGCCTCTGTTTAATATCTCATCAGAAGGGGTGCTGCAGACAAAGTAGGTGGGATTGTCAGAATTTTACAGTACAGAAACAGGTCCTTTAGGTCCATGCTGAACAGAGTACCATCTATACTAATCCCATTTACCAGCACTTGGTCTACAAGCCTTCCTTACCTTGGTGATTCAAGTTCTCACCCAAGTACTTAAACATTGGAGGCAGAATCACTCTCACCACCCCTTCAGCCATGTGTTCCAGACAATTTCCAATCACCTCTGGATTAAACAAAAAAATTCTTCTGCCAATCGCTTTTACACCTTCTAACCCCTGCCTTAAACCTACACCCTCTGGTTTTACCACACCTCTGCTATGGGGGTGTGAGAAAGTGGGCAGGGCAGCAACTTTATCCACTGGTGCACAGAGAGCGAGAGCGAGAGCGATTCATTGAGACATACTAATACAATTACATAGGACTTTGGTGAGATGACACCTGGAGTATTGTGAAGTTGGTCTCCTTACCTAGAAAAAAAGGTAATATCCTTACGATAAAAAGGGATTGCAAAAATTTCCTAGTCTGGCTGGTTTGCCATACAAGGAGATCAAGTAGACTCAGACTATATTCTGTAGTTAGAGGTCTCATTGAAACTTACAATTATTTCAGGGCTTTATAGACTGACAGCATTTTTTTGCTTGACTGAGGAATCTACAACCAAGAGTCACAGTATCAGAATACAAGGTCATTTAGGATTGAAACAAATAATTTCACTCCAGTGGATGGTGAATCTTTGGAATTCTTTATCCCACAGGGTTTCATTGGCCAAGTTGGACTTAACAAATATTGATCTGTTTTGAATTAAGATATTAAGGGAATCAAAGGACATGGGGATAGTGCAGGAAAATGGGACCGAGTTAGAGTATGAGGCATGATCATGATAAATGCCAGAGCAGCTTCAAAGTGCCAAATGGCCTACTCCTGTTTTAACACTCAGACAATGCAAGGTCTCAAACAGCTAAAGGATAATGTGTAACCTTTCATTCTATTAAGATGGAAATATCAACTGTCCATTCTGTATTCCTCCCTTCAGGGTTATATCATGAAGTGGTTCGTGGATAACTTGATGTTAATTCAAAAGACTGGAATTTTTCTTCTACAAGCCCTCTAAAGCTGCAAGGCAATGAAAAAGAATTTAGATACAGTTTTTTCATATTTAGCATCATTGCTGAGGGTGGTAGACTCAGCCAACTCCATTATGGGTACAACCCCTCCCACCAGAGGAAATCTTCAAGAGGCAGTGCCTCAAGGAGGCAGCATCCATCACTAAGGACCCTCACCATCTGGGACATGTCCTCTTCTTGTTACTTACATCAGGGAGGTGGTACAGGAGCCTGAAGACCCACACTCAACAACAATTCAGGAACAGCTTCTTCCCCTCCACCATCAGATTTCTGAATGGTCCATGAACACTACATTCTGTTTTTTGGCACAACTTATTTTTGTAATTACTAATATTTTTGTATTTGTAATTTATAGCAATTTTATGTCTTTGCACTGTACTGCTGCAAAAACAACAAATTTCACATCATATAAGTCAGTGATAATAAACCTGATTCTGGTGGTAAATTGAGAATGGAAGTGTGTGTGTTGGGGAGGGGGGGGGCAGGCAGTAAGTGGGTCACAGTACCAGAGGATGGCATTGAGGAGAAAAGATTGTCCAAAATTAATAAACCCCTTGAAATAAATGAATATTCATTTTGGTCTCAGATTTTAAAAAGCACATTTTGGGTATTTTTGGAGTAAAAAAAACATTAAGAATAAAGTAGGTCTCAGAGGTGGTAACATGTATTAGGAGTTGCAGAGAAAAGGTACGCAGCAGGAACAGGGATAAATGCACAGCTTAAGGATCGAGTTTCTCAAGGACAACAATCCAAAAGATTTCACACAGAGCCTGTTTTAATGCATTACCAAAACGAAGAACTGCAATAAATTTTCCTAGAAATATATAGCTTTACCTTTGAGAATAACTAGATCCAGGGAGAAACTATCTGCCTTGATAAGTTCCTTCTAAACCCACACTGTCACCCCACCTACATACAATATAGTTTTGCTTCATACTGACCCTACAAAAGAGCACAAATATCTACCATGAACCAGTGCAATTTGATAGCATTGCAGTGTATTTAACTTTAAATTTTTGTTTTATAAAGTAATGGGTGGCTTGATGGCACTGCAGGTAGAGTCACTACATCACAGCTCCAGTGACCTGGGTTCAATTCTGACCTCTGGTGGTGCCTGCACAGAATCTGCATTCTCACTGACTGTGTGAGTTGCCTCCCACATCCCAGATTTGCTGGTTATTAGCCACTAAATTATCCCCAGTGTAGGTGGACAGGAAGAGAATCAGGGGCCTTAATGGGCATGAGAGAATGAGTTACAAGGAAATAAGTGAGGGATCAGAATTGGTCCAGGAGCTGGCATAAGCTTAAGGGCCAAATAGCCTCCTAAATCACAAGATAAATACAAAAATAAAAAATGATTAAGGGGTGGGGTAACTAGGTGCAAGTTAACAGTATTTTTAATAAATACCCAGTATCTATGATTAATCAGATTTTAAATAAATGAAAACAAAAGCATTTGTATCTAATATTGGCTAATTGAAGTAAATTTTTAAAAATGCACTTGAAGTCTTTAGATCCATGGCTTTAAGTGTCCTTGCACACGTTCTTTTTCTTTCAAAGAGGCTACTTGAAAACCTGAAAATAAGTGATTAGTAAAAACTTATGGCGGTGATGAATATTATCTGGGAAAATGGCCAGTTTTATGGATGTTGTTAAGTTCTGGCACTTTTTAAGAACATAGTACAAAAGATCATGGAAACTAAATTTGCATGGAGAATTTGATAGTCTGTCCTGCTGTTCGATGAATTACAACAAATAAATCAGTGCAATCAACTGGAAACTTAAGGTCACAGCACTTATTCAGTTCTATGGTTCTCTCGAAAACCTTCAATTATACAAATATTTACTCCCGATGCAAATCCACATGTCATATGGTCACAGCTGTTTTCAAGATGATCTTAGGTCACTAAACTGCAATGCACACCTCAGGATAGAAATTAAGTTGACCAAACATTTGCTTAAAGACAAGCTTCATGGTTCCAACAAGAGTTAAAAATTATAAACAAGTGTTGTGTGTTCAAATCCAATGATCCACCAAGCAGACATTATTATGTTAAGAGGCAAAGAAACTTCAATGAACTGATGGGTTGAGACCCACAGGGGAAATTTGAACATCAATACCTATGCAATGCAGTACTTACTGCAGGGAATTTGCAACCTGCAGTTCTAAAAACATTAGCTAGCTTGTCATTTGGACCAGCTTTTGTCCAATCACATGGTCAGAGCTACAGTTGAAAAAATTAAATGTTAAAATAAAATTACCTTCCATCAGGAATGCACTACAAACAACAATCATAGGCCATGCATTTTTCAATGCAGGCTCAGCAGTACTAGCCTTTCGGTTACATGTGGGTGGCAAGCAGTCCTTTTGTACATCCTCCTCCATCCGACAGCCTGCAGTATTTTCATCCAAAAATAAAATCATCATTTAGGTTATTCTGAAGAGGCGTCAATCATGCCTTTCATCCTATGAAAAGCTGTTCCTTCCTCTGGTTGCACAAATTACTTTCTTCACCAAATGCAGAGTAAGCTGTCTACTTAAATCATATCTTAGAAAAAAGTTAAGGATTAATCTCAGGAAAGTAAACTATGTAATTACTATTTTTATCTTCATGGATTTCAACTATGTCATGTCAGACAGGTGACTACCACTCTGAAACTTGAGTGATTTAAACATGGCACTGGCATAATTATATTAGCTGGGATGTCCAAATGAAATGGTCTTCATAATGCAAAATACATTTGTAACAGTACTGGGATACTGCAGCCTACTAAACAATCATAGTTAAGTGTTATGGAGGCAACTTGGTAACAATTTAAAGTAGGCTGCAACAAAGCCCAGCAAAGATTCAAAAATAGTATGTTAGTGACTGCCAATGCAATGGGATAAGAACAAGTTACAGCAAACACTGGGAAATGTGATAGGTACTACATGTTATGCATCTAATTATTTCTTAAATTATTCAAGCATTTTCACCTTCACCACTCTGCCCAAGTGATAATGACACAACAGGAACTGGAGGTCAGTCTTAAAAACCTTTTACTAGCTTGATGAAAAACATGCTGCTGCTGGAGGAACTCAACAGGCCAGGCAGCATCTGTGGAGAAAAGCAGGCGGTCAATGTTTCGGGTTAGGACCCTTCTTCAGGACTGAAGATAGGAAGATAGGTCCTGACCCGAAACATTGACCACCTGCTTTTATCCACAGATGCTGCCTGGCCTGCTCAGTTCCTCCAGCATCATGTTTTTCATCTAGATTCCAGCATCTGCAGTCCTTTGTTTCTCTAGTTTTACTATCTTGAACCTGTGCAGTGTATTTACATTAGTTTAACAGACCATATCCGTTCCCTTAATCTTATCTGACCAGGTAGTAGATGTGACCCAGTGGTGACACGCACAGAGTTAAGTCAGTTTCTAGAGACCCAAAGACAATCTAAACTGACTAGTTCTGTAGAGGGAGTACTGTCCTGCCAGGAGGTAAATCTTCAGATGAGACCCAAGAAAATAGAGCAGCAAGCATTTTAGTTGGCCCTTTGAGCCAGCCTCACTGTTCAAATAGTTTCTAAATGACTTTCAACCTCAACTCCACTTACCTCAGGAGAGAATTCCCAAGATCAATCACTCCAAGTCTCATCTCAATGACGACTCCTTTATTGAGATTGTGACCCTAGTTTTAGCCTCCAAACCAGGAAAACATCTTCTCCAAATGTCAAGCCCCTTTAAAAATTTTGTTTTTCCATTAAAATCATTGCTAAATCCTCAAATTTGGGGGAACACAAATCCCATCTACTCAACTTTTATCCCAGAAAAATCAGTCAACTGAAACTTGTTGCAATTGAGACAAAACCGCCTATTACTCCACGGGTGGTGTGACATATCCTTGTGATAGGATTAACCTGTAAGAGTAAAGATTACTGTTCTAATTGCTTTCCTAATTGCTTGTTGTGTATGCACATTAGAATTCTTGTATACTCAAAGTTAATGTTTCCAAGTCTATCATTCAAAATCCAAGGATGTGCTGAGACAATTGTTTTGGTCACTGCCTACCACATCAAAATTCAGTTGTGACTCAACCCTGAGGCTTTGAGAATAAGTTACTGGTAATGACCTCATTTCACACTTGAAAATGTTCTCATGGGTCTCATTTGGATTCTGTTGCAAGCATGGTGGTGGTTTTGTGCTGTGCATGTTTGTTGTTGGGTTGAGGGGTGGTATGGTGGTGGTGGTGGTGGTGGAGGAGAGATAGATAGATGGTGGGAGAGAACACAGATCAGGATACAGGCCTTGTATTTAATAGGTCAGCAAGATCAGGGAGACACTAAAGAAGAGATTTGACCAAACACCTCCCAGTGTATTATCAAGTGTAAGATAGTTGTCCCAGGTGTGCCTGAAATTGGGTCACCCAGGGCAACATGCTCCAAAATGAGTGATGCAGAAATTACATGGAGTTTGCAAAGATGATTTGTAACTGAGAATGCCTGGTTCAATTTCCTAATTTGCATTATTTGAACCCAGAAGCAGTCATAAACATTTACTCCAGGTTGAAGCTCATTTTCAACCACATAGGGCCAAGCAGCACCATGCAATCCTATTTTTAGGCAGAGTTTGGCTTCCATACATTTGCCACATGTATTCGATCTGCCACCTTCTTGCAAACAACTTAATGTGCCTCTAACTCTGGGCAGACTATTCACATCTTTCTCAAAAACTTTCCCCTCTAACTTTGCATCGTCAGCAAATCTGAATACATTATAATCAAGTCCCAATCACTGATCCATTTGGTACCCAAATTAGTCTACCAACCTGAAAGTGGCCCATTTATCTGTGTTCTCATGAATCTGCAATCTAGTCTAATCTTGCCCCCAATCTTCTGAACCCATTTGTGTGAACCTTTTGTGAAGCACTTTATCATATGCTTTTCAAAAAGCCTCATGAAATTCCATTTACTGTTCTTTGCTAGTTAAAATTTAATCATCATTTCCCTTTCACATTTTCTGAATGCTTTATCACATTCCTAGAATGCTATCATTTTTCCTACTTAAAGCTAATTGTTGAACAATGGTTTCTTCTCTCCTTTTCTTAAATAACAGGGTTACATTTATTACTTTCCATTGCAGATACATCAAATCTGATGAGTTCTGCAAGATTAAAACTAAGATGCAAAGGCACCATCTGTCCTCAGGTGAACATTATAGATCCCAATGCACTACTTGATCAGAATCTTTTTCCTGATATCCTGGCCAATATTTAACCATCATATCAAATGTAATCAAACCGAGTATCTGGTCATTTCATGCCATTTTGAGAGATAGCTTGCTGTGTAAACTGGCTACTTTGTTTCCTACTTTACAAGTGACTACCGTGCAGAGGTACTTCATTGGCTGCAAAGTAATTTTGGATTGAGATTGCAACAGACTTAAATACGCACCTCAGACATGATCAAAAAAGTGTCAAGCAATTTCCATGCCAACATCTACAGCCAATGTAGAACCACAATAAAGGCAAGATGTTGAAAACCTAGTTTAGTTTAGACAGGCAAATAGAGTACAGACTGATCAAAACATCTAGCTGCTATTTCTGATCATTTGAGAAACAGGACACTGGTACTGGAGGCAGAGCAAAAGAGCTATATAGCATTTGCCTAGTGATGGAGGTTAAAATAAGATGGGAAAATCTTTTGGTCTGGAAGGCAGGCATCTTAATTTCATAGCAGCTAGTGCTAGGTCTACCTACCTTTTACAGCTTCAAATGTAACAACATTATCAACTTAAATGCAAATACATGCTAGGAATACACTTGTATCTATAAAACATCTCTCACCATAGCATCAAATGTCTCAAGTCAATTCATAGAAGTTAAAAACAAAATAATGCAGGTCAACTTCCTTGGCCTGAGAAGCAAACGTGGTTCTGTTCTGCAGATGCTGGAAAACTAAAGAAAAACAAAATACTGTAAATGAGCTCAAAACATTAACTACGTCTCTCTCTACAGATGCAGCTCAATCTACTGAGCATTTTCTGTTCAAGAGAAAAATTAATCCATTGCATCAGTCAGGGGTAAATATGATAGCCATTGTCCCAGCAACATCCCATAAGCAGCAATGAGTAATTACTTTTGCTCATTTTAGTTAAAAGAATACTGGTTAGGATATTTGAGAACTCTTGATTCTTCAAATGAGCTCTTTAGTGCCTGCCTGACCAGTTTAACAATCATAGAACAGTACACAGGAAAAAGGCCCTTCAGCCCACCATGTCTGTCAACCACCACACCAATCTGAACTAATTCCATCTGCCTGCACATGGTCCATACTCCTTTATGCCCTGATTAAGTGTGTGTCTAAATGCCTCTTAAATATTGCTATCATACTTGCCTCCACACTGCCCAGGCAGGGCATTCCAGGCACTTTTCCCCCCCTCACCTTAAATTTATGCTATCTAGTACTTGGAACTACCACCCTGCAAAGACGACTGACCATCTACCCTGCCTCTCTCAATTTTATAAACTTCTCAGGTCACCCCTCAACCTCCAACACACGAGAGAAATCAAACCAAGTTCACCCCACTTCTCCTTATAGCTAATACTCTCCCATTAAAGCAACGCTGATGAATCTCTTCAGCACCTTCTCCATATCCTTCCAATGTGGCAACCAGAAGGGCACACAATACTCCAAATGTGGCCTAACCAAATTGTTACACAGCTGCAACATGACTTGCCAGCTTTTATACTCAATACCCCAACTGATGAAGTTAAGCATGCTACAAGCCTTCTTTACCACCCTATCCACTTGTGTTGCCACTTTCAGGAGTTATGACTTGCAACCCAAGATCCCTCTGTACATCAATGCTCCTAAGGATCCTGTCGTGTACTGTGTAGGCAACATACATTACCCTACCTTCAATCATCTTTGTCACTTTAAAAACTCAAATGAGACAGGAACTCCATTACACAAAGCTATGCTGACTATCCCCACTAAGTCCATGCTTTTCCAAATGCAAGCAAATCCTGTCCTGAAGAACCTTTTCCAATAATTTCCCCACCGCTGATGCAAGGCTCACTAGCCTACAATTGCCTGGATTATCCCTGCTGACCTTCTGAAATACAGGAACACTGGCCATTCTCCAGTCTTCTGGTTCCTTGCCTGCGACTAAACAGGATGCAAAGATCTGTCAAGGCCCGAGCAATCTCTTCCCTCGATTCCTTCAGTATCCTGGGATAGATCCCATCAGGCCCTGGGGACTTAACCACCTCCTTAATATCAACATACCCCTCCCTAAATCTCACCATCATTTGTGTCCTTCTCTTTGGCAAATACCAATGCAAAGCACTCATTCAGGACCTCACATCATTTATGTCTCATGCATAAATTCCCTACTTTGTTCTTGAGTGGACTTACCCTTTCCCTAGCTGCCCTCTTGTGCCTAATACACATGCAAAATGCCTTGGGATTCTCCTTAATCTTACTTGCAAAGGATATTTCATGGCCTCTTTCAGCCCTCCTAATTTCTTAAGTTCTTTCCTGCTTCCTTTACATTTCCCAAGGGCTTGCTAGATTTCAGCTTCCTAAACTTAACACGTGTTTCTTTCTTTTTGAAAAAAAATTTAGTATTCCATCATCCAAGGCTCCCAAATCTTGCCATCGTCATCCTTCATCTTCACAGGAATATGGTGATCCTGAATTCTAACCAGCTGGCCCAAAACAAAACTTCCACATCAGTATGAATTTACCTTCAAATAACTGCTCCCAACTTCCCCAGTTCCTGCCCAATACTTCTGTAATTAGCCTTTACCCAATTTAGCACTTTCACCCAAAGACCAGTCTTAACTCTTGAGTTTTAAAATCCTTATGGATAAGGATATGATCACTGTTCATAACTTAGTGCTTTGAGAGGCACAATTATTTCAGTACTGTAATGTGAGAACCTTCAGACCATCAAGTTTAGGAAACCGATCTAAAGAAAGGCTTGCATTTATATATGTTTGACAGGACCTCCAGCAGTCCCAAAGTGCTTTACAGTCAATTAAATACCTTTCAAGAGCCAAGCAGAGGTCAAGGAATGAAGACAGGTGGGGGTTGGGGAGAAAAATTGGAAAGATCATCCCAGCTGTACACTCATCTCATGGCAGTCTTCACCATCCTTTCCTGACTAAATCCTCTCGCCCACAACATAGGCAGGAGGTGCAAAAGTCTCACTTTCAGCTGAAGACTATCCAGTTTATGATTCTGATACCATGGGTTTAGGCAATCTACATTTTAGTTGTAAGATACAAGTCACATCAAGAGTCAATTATACCAAATATGCAGTTAGCAGAGAAAGTACCACTTAATGACCAAAACCTTAAGTCTTCCTCCATTCATTTACACATCCAGTGCAAGAAAACAAATTCCTTCAATCTGCTGTCACATCACTCATTACACCTTCTGACACTTTCTCCCCAAACATATCCTTCTCTGAACAAGGAGAATTTGTTTGATGAACTTTTTATATGAAATTCAAGCCCCTTTGAATCCATGTTGCCTGTACTTCCAAGGTCTGTTCCCTCTGAAGTACAGGCAACATGGATTCAATCAGCAGTTTCTCCATAGAAAGATGAAACTGATTTGTCCTCTGTTCTGTAATTAAATTTAAATTTTTCTTTTGTACTATCAATTCATTCCACCCAAGTACATAAAAGCAATTACTAAGCAATTTTTTAAAAAATACCCGAAACACTTGGCCATCAAAAAGGTCCTAATGTCTTCCCAAAGGTTGTGATTTTCAGTCCGTTCTTCCAAGCAGGCAAGACTGACGCCCACCGGAAGCTGAAAGGGTCCATCTTTGAAATGCACAGATTGGACTCTAAATGACCCAACTGCAGCCCTGCCGCCATTTTAAATGAAAGCTCATGCTAGGTCAACTGAACCATTTTTTGATAGCTTGAGTAGGAGACCAATTAAAAAAATCATCCATGCCTCATGTAGATACAGTCAGGGTGGTCTTTCATACTCCTTTTCAAATCAATCTCAACACACCATCTCTTAAATTCCACCAGCCACATGACCCTCCACAATTTCTCCACTCCTCTAATCCTGGGCTCCAAATTATCCTCAAATTTCATCCCACCATTTGTAGCAATACCTTCAGCAACTGAAAATGCAAGCTCCAATTTCCTTCTCCAAATCCTGCATTTCTCTACTTCACTTTCCTCTGACTCTGCTTCAAACCTCTTTTCATCCAAGTTTCCAATCATCTGCTTTACAAGATCCTCATCAAAAGTTGCAGTCAAATCGATCACTGCTATGAAAATTTAGCAGAGACCAACGTGGAAACATCAAGATTGAGCTTTCAGAACAGCAGGTCAAGCAAAACAATACGATAGCACCAGCAAGGTCAAAATGCAAAAAGGATTAATGCACTTTTACTCCATTCTATATTGCAACATTGTGGTTAAACTGACAGTTGACCACAACCAGCACACCAACAATACGCATAAGAAATTCAGATAGTTACAGACACAGGAGGCACACCAAGTTGAGTTGGTCACTTGAGTCCTTTTCTTTTGCACTATTTTTGTAACTTACAGTAATTTATGTCTTGCACTATACTGCTGCCACAAACCAAATTTCACGACATGTCAGTGATAATAAATCTGATGGACAGTGTTGCTTTATTATTCTATTGAGATTTCTAGAATTTATGCCAAATAATTATTAGGTGTGGTGGGGAAAAACAGCTGTGTGAAGGAAGGGGGTTAGAGTCCAAATGCAATAACACTGCATAAGCAGTTCTGCCCTATAGCGTGAAAGGTCATGGCTGTCATGTGACTGTGACAACACTGACCCCTCTGGCTGGGATGACACCATTGAGCACATGGCCAAAAGCGACACCACTGTCAATCAAGGTCTGGCTCCACCCCACCTATTAGGTAAACACCTTTGTCCTTGCTGGACCACCTGGATTGGTCTGTGCAAGCACCTTTGTTCCTGGCCACACCCAACCACCGGCCCATTTAAACACCTTTGTCCTTGCTGGACCACCCAGCCCCCCCCCCCCCCCCAGCAGTATAAAGTGCTGCATTTTTGGTTCTGAGGATGTTGAGGTAAGCTGTGCACTACTTCAGGGCAGTTAGTTAAGGACTCGGGGGGGCACGATTCCCTTCATGTTCACGATATCTTGCTTGAGAGTGTGCATCTGTTCCCATCCATTCTGTCCCCACATGTCTTTGTACTTAAAAAGGAGAATTTTATTAAGACTTGTGTCTGAAGCCCTCTGCTTTTAAGACCTGAAAGAACCTTTTCTCACAACATGCCCCATACTTCTTCCCAACATACAGTCAAAGACACTTCAAGATAGCAAAAAATGCTACATTATTAATTCTAGTTACCAAGGTTTGTAATTTTTTTTTAAATCTATGCCAAAAACAAAATAGATGGGAAATTAAGTTGTGAACACTGAAGCAGCTACAAAAGGAATATGGACAGGTTAAGCAAGTGGGAAAGATCTGGCAAACTGAATATAATGTGGGAAAAATGCAAAATTGACCATTTTGGCAGGAAAAAAAGGTGTCTAAATGAGAGAATGCAGAAGCTGAGATGGAGAGGTATCTGGGTGTTATAGCAAATAATTCACAAAAAGGCCAGTATGCAGGTTCAGCAAGTTATGAAAACAAAATGCTATAATTTTTTTTTACTTTAAGAGGAATTGAATACACGTTGAGGTTATTCTTCAGTTACACAGGGCATTAGAGAGACCAAATCTGGAATACTGTGTACAGTATTGGTCTCTAAGGATGTTAAGGTATTGAAAGCAGTTCAAAGAATATTTGCTTGGCTCATGGGAGAATCCAGAATGCAGGGTCACTTTCTTGGAGCACAGTGTCTTCAGAATTCTTCCTCAAAGGGTGTCAGAAACAAATTTGTTTGAATATATTTAAGGCAGGGGCAGATACATTCTTGAGTAAATGACCAAAATGTTACCACAGGTAGAGTGGAATGCAGAGGCAAGGTTACAATCAGATCAGACAGGATCTTAAGTGGCAGAGCAGGATCAAGTGGATGTAGTGGCCTATTCCTAGTTTGTATGTGTACATCTAGGCACATCACATTTCAGGCCATTGCTCAGGTGGTTGTTGAAATTTTCCCATTGCATGTGGACAAAGTAAGTGAAAAACCATCTGCATGGAAAGGTTAAACAAAATGTCAGCGTCTCAAATTTCCAAGTGATTGGCACAGCCTTGGATGTCAGAACAAAATTTGGTGAACAAGCAACCTCTAAATAGGGATAACAGCCCAAAATCTTTGAAGCAGCAGCAGCAAAAAAAAAATACCACCATGATAAATCTCAGCCATTGGAAATTCTCGTTTTTTTTCCACTCTTATAAAGTTACCTTTACTGATGTACATAATATTTGTACAAGTTCCCCATTTATGTAATCCGCATTTTCTTCAGCCCAAACTAACCCAAGGAGGAAGAAATTGTTCATCTGTAACCTTTGCACTTGTGAACTTCCATTCCTCAATTTAATAACTTTACAATTCATGAAGAGACCTCCTATCGCTTTCTCTTTCATTCTACTTTAGTCTCAATTTTCCTCATGCTACTGCAATGACCTTCTCCTGCTAGTTTGGTCCAAACATTATCAGCAAACCCCAATTTTTTTTTGTAAGACACCAATTCTTTGCAAGCTGCCTTAAAACAGACCTCCCTGATCCTGTTACCATTCCCCAGCACTTTTCTTACCTCCATTTTGCATTGGACTGTATCAGTAATACTGAGAGTCAGAGTAATACAGCATGGAAACAGGCCCTTCAGCCCAACTCATCCATGCTGACCAAGGTGCCCACCTAAACTAGTCCCATTTGACTGCATTCCTCAGAACCCTTCCTAGCCATGTACGTATCCAAGTGTCTTTTTAAATGTTCCACAATAGCATTGTAGAATCAGAACTTGTAATGAGCCACTTCCAGTCGTGATAAGATTCATTCCTAGGATGGCAGTTTTGCTAGCAAGGGCAGAACTTATTTTGCCCATCCCTGTATTCCTCAGAATGGCAGCAAGATGCTGCCTTGAACTGCTGCAGTCCTTCTAAAGGCACTTGCAGTGCCATGAGGTGGAGTGTTCCAGGATTTAGACCAGCAACAACGAATAAATGGCAATACATTTCCAATTTGGAATGACAATACACAACTTGGGAGGCCAGAATTTCCAAATTACACACTGGATTACCTATTATTGGCAGATCAGACTTTCAAACAATCACAGGCTAAATTCAAGTCCACATCACTCAATTCCTCCTCTTCAGCATTTAAAATCATAGCTCAATTTTCTGTTTGGACTCAAGTTCCTTCATAGTCAAGATAATTCTTTTTTAAAAAGTGTACATATTTAGAATCTTTCATATCCACCAGGTGTCCCAAAGCACTATAGCCAATTAAAGTATTTGGAGTAATCATGGCTGCAAAGTAGGAAAACATAACACCCAATTTGGACAGAGCAGGATCTAATAAACAGCTTTCTTAAAGTGTTTGATGGTTGAGGAATGAGTATCAATCAGAATACTGCTATTAATATAGTGGCCTTGGAAATGGCTGTAAATTACACAAAATTAAGATAAACTGGATGTTGGGAAGTTCTCATTTTCCTCAAGCAGTGAACTTCCAGAATACATCAGCAGCAAGTGCTGTGTCCAAGCTTTCAAAAGAACTGGCCACTTCTGAACTGGAAGAGTGATTGCATCAGAAAAATAGTAAATTCAACAGATAATAAGTGGTTCATGTAATCCATTTTCATTACCTGGAAGGGCAAGTGATACAGAGGGTTTAATCCCTTCATTGGTCTTGGTGCACTTTTGCGTAGGAAGAGGTAGATATTGTTGTATAGTCACAATGCTCCAGGCATTAGTGAAAGGGCAAGTTTGACTGATCAACATGCTGGTTTTTTTTGCCCATCATCTTTGTATGTCAGTTAATTGAATTATTGCCTTGGAAGTTCCTGTGGATTGAATTCCCAACAGCACAAAAAGCATTTTTTTTGGAAAGAGGCCCCGGTAAAGAATTACTTAAAAGCCCAATTTAAATAATGCAGGATTATGCACAAACAGTGCATTCCTCACCTTAGTGAGCACTAAAATTAAATCAAATCAATTATTTTAGGTAATACCTTCTGTATTTCATCTATAGTGTGAAGGCCACATTAAAAAATATGGTTTTAATCTTTTGGATTAGTCATTAACAATACAACACTGGGATTTTTGTTTATGCTGAGGCCGACACCTTTGCCTTGAATAAAAGCTAATGTTAAATACAGGACCAATTGAGGCAATTCAATCAAGCATGGAAGCACTCAAGATAGTAAGCACTTTCAAATCTCAACTGAAACACAAGCAAAATTTCAAAGCAACTTCAACAGGCAAGGCAATTAACAGCAAAGACAAGGACGCCCAAACTCATGAGCCTGGACCAAACACTAGAAATGTTGACATTTTAATGTAGATTATCTGGGCTGATGAGCAAAGATGGGAGGACTTCATAACTAATAGCTATAAAAACTCAACCAAATTAATGGATATGTATTCTACTAGCAGTAGAAAGTGTAGTCCAACTTTAAGTAAATAATTTTAGTCTGAGGTTTATAATCAAATGCTATAATAAGGCTTCACAATGTGTATTAACTATAAATGTTAAATATCACCAGATCTCTATAAAAGTGTTTTGCCATAGGACAACCAGAAATAGATTGTTGGGGAGGTTAGATTGTAGACCAATCAACTGGGCTGGTTTGCTCTGGTTGGTGTCAAGCTTCAAGTTCTTGAGCTGCACTTATCCAGGCAGTGGAAAGTATTCCATTATGCTCCCAACTTGTGCCTTGTAGATGACAGAAAGTCTTTGGGATGTCAGATGGTGGGTCACTTGCTGCATGTGTGGCTGGTCCAGTTGAGTTTTTGATTAATGGTTCTGGAGAGAGGGTCTTCAATACTACAACTAGTCCTGTAGCCTTTACTGTATACAGTGCTCTCAGCTATTGGCTGCATGAATGTACTCTGCAGTGGATGTGTTATCAATCTATAGCTAAGAACATTACTAGTCAAAACATTCTAGTGATATTTGAATTGTGCATTAAGACTTGGTTTCTCAAGTGCTTTTCAGTGCATACTGACCTCAGCTTTCCTAGTTAAGACTGGAGGAAAGGGAAATACAAAGCTATTACAAAAAAATTAAAACACTGCAAATGCTGGAAATCTGAAATAAAAACAAAATGCTGGAAACACTCAGGTCAGATAAAAGGTCTGTGACCCAAAATATAGATATTTCACTTACTACAGATGCTGCCTGACTTGCTGAGCATTTCTAGCATTTGTTTTTATTTAGGAATCAAGCATACCTTTACATATCCAATGCCCAAAACAGGAGGTTCTTCCATTGTTGTGGATTAAACTAAATAGTGGACAAGGGATCAAAGTTGTGAAGAGGCAGAAAACCAAAGTAGAGAAGAGGCAAGAGGAAAAAAGGTATAATGGAAACTGATTGACTGACAGGAATACAAACTCCATCTACAAGTTTGCAGATGATACCACCGTTGTAGGCCGTATCTCAAACAGCAATGAGTCAGAATACAGGAAGGAGATGGAGAGCTTAGTGGAATGCTGTCATGACAACAACTTTTCCCTCAATGTCAACAAAACAGAAGAGCTGGTCATTGACTTCAGGAAAGGGGGCGGTATACATTCACCCGTCTACATCAATGGTGCCGAGGTCGAGAAGGTTGACAGCTTCAAGTTCCTGGGTGTGAACATCAACAACCTGTCCTGGACAAACCACATGGATGCCACAGCCAAGAAAGCTCACCAGTGCCTCTACTTCCTCAGGAGGCTAAAAAAATTTGGTTTGTCCCCTTTGACTATCACCAACTTTTACCAACGCACCATAGAAAGCATCCTATCAGGATGTATCACAGGTTGGTATGGCAACTGCTCTGCCCAAGACCTCAAGAAGCTGCAGAGAGTTGTGGACACAGCCCAGCACATCACGGACACCAGCCTCCCCTCCTTGGACTCTGTCTTTACCTCTTGTCGTCTTGGTGTAGCAGCCAGCATAATCAAAGGCCCCACCCACCCAGGACATTCTCTCTTCTCTCCTCTTCCATCGGGTAGGAGATACAGGAGCCTGAGGGCACGTACCACCAGACTTAAGGACAGCTTCTACCCCACTGTGATAAGACTATTGAATGGTTCTCTTATACGATGAGATGGACTATGACCTCTATCTATCTTGTTGTGACCTTGCAACTTATTGCACTGCACCTTCTCTGTAGCTGTGACACTTTACTGTACTGTTATTGTTTTTACCTGTACTACATCAATGCCCTCTGTACTAATTTAATGTAACTGCACTGTAATGAATTGACCTGTAAGATCGGTTTGTAAGACAAGCTTTTCACTGGACCTCGGTACAAGTGACAATAATAAACCAATACCAATTTAAGAACAACTCAGTAGACAAGGCTAGAGGCTACAAAAATAATAAAAAACAAGACTTAAGGGTTTGAGATTCTACATAGCATTCAAACAAAACAGATGAACTGAGAGAACAAGTAGGATCTGATAGCTATTACAGAGACAAGGCTGCAGAATGAAGGATTGGAACCAGAATATTGAAGGGTATGTATCATTTAGGAAGGACAGGAAGCTAGGAGAAAGGTGGAGGTGTGGCTCTGTTAATTAATAATTGTCAGTGTAATAGAAAAGCAAACTAGGATGTAGAAGCAGCTTGAGAGAGAATAGGTCCAAGACTAGCATGTTAAATTTTTAACTAAGGGGAATTAAGAGGGCATGAAAGCAGAACTAGCTATGAATTAGCAAATTAGGTTAAAAGGATCAGTTGGGGTGCAGTGGCAGACATTTATAGGAATCTTTCACAATACAGAATTTTTTTGCTCATTGTAAAATATTTATTCTAAGGGGAGGATCTACCATCTGTGGTTAATGTGGAATTGGGGATAGTATTGTCAGGGGAATAGACAATTCTGTCACAAGGATCGAGAGTCCCAAAGGCTGTGTTGCCTGCCTGGTGCCCAGGTTTGGGACATCTCATCTGACCTGCAGAGGAATTTGGAATGGGAGGGGAAGATTCAGTTGTCATGGTCCATGTGGGTACCAACAATGTAAGTAGAAGGAAAGTTGTTCTGCTGAGGGAGTTTGAGCAGCTAAGGACTAAATTAAAAAGCAGAACAAAAGGTGGTAATAATCTCTGGATTGCTACCCAAGCCACATGCAAATTGGCACAGGGTCAATCAGATCGGAGAGTTAGATGTATGGCTCAAAGATTGGTGTGGGAGAAGTGGGTTTGAATTTGAGAGACATTGGCACCAGTATTGGGGAAGGAGGGAGCTGTTCTGATGGGATGGGGTCCACCTGAACTGTGCTGGGACCTGGAAAATTGCACAACTAGGGCTGTGGATAGAGCTTTAAACTAGGGGGTGGGTTCAACAGATTGGTAAAGTATGGATAAAGTGAAAGGGAAGGAGAGCACAGGAGAGGTTACTGAAATCTCCACAATAATAAAAACAAGACAGTTTAGAAAGGGATAAGAATTTAACATCAAGCAACATGGAGACAAATTTGAGAAGAGGGGTAGTGAATACAGGACTAAAAGGAGTTATATTTGAATGCACACAGTATACAAAACAAGGTAGATGAGCTTATAGCACAGTTGGAAATTGGCAGATACAATGTTGTGGGCATCACAGGGTGTTGGCTGAAAAGATCACAGCTGGGAGCTAAACATCCAAGGACACACATCCTATCAAAAAGACAGGGAGGTGGGCAGAGGGGGTGGGGGTGACTGTTGGTATATAAAAAAAACTGACAATAGGATTAGAAGATGTAGAATCCTTGTGGGCAGAGTTAAGAAACTGCAAGGGTAAAAAGACCCTAATGGGAATTGTATGCAGGCCTCCAAATAGTAGCCAGGATGTGGGGTACAAATTACAAATGGGAGATAGAAAAGGGCATGCAAGAAAGGCAAATGTTATGGTCATGGGAGACTTCAATATGCAGGTAGACTAGGAAAGATCAGGTTGGCACTGATTCCCAAGAGAAGGCATCTGTACAATGCCTACAGAGATGTTTTTTTTTGAAAAAAGAGCAGCTTGTGGTCCAGCCCACAAGGGAAAAGGCAATTCTGGATTTGGTGTTATGCAATGAACCAGATTTGATTAGGGAGCTTAAGGTAAAGGAAACCTTCAGAGGCAGTGATCATAATATGATGAATTCACCCTGCAGTTTGAGAAAAAGCAGCGGAAGTCAGATGTATTGGTATTATAGTTGAGTAAAGGTAACTGAAAAAGCATGAGAGGAACTGGCCAAGGTTGATTGGAAGGGGACCCTAAGCAGGGATGACAGTAGAGCAGCAATGGCAGGAGTTTCTGGTAGTAATTCAAAAGACAGGATCATTTCATCCCAAAAGAAAAAGTTCCAAGAGGGAGGATGAGGCAACTGTGGCTGACAAGTCAAAGACAGCACAAGAGCAAGAGGGCATATAATATTGCAAAAATTAGTCAGAAGCTAGAGGATCAGGAAGCTTTTAAAAACCAACAGAAGGCAACTAAAAAAAACAAGGAGAAAAGATGAAATACGAATGCAAGCTAGCCAATAATAAAAAATGGTATACCAGAAGTTTTTTCCCCCCAGATATACAAGAGTAAGAGAGACAAGAGTGGACATTGAACCACTGGAAAATTACACTGGAGAAGTAGCAATGGGGAAGAAAGAAAAGGCAGACAAACTGAACAAGTATTTTGCATCAGTCTTTGCTGTGGAAGACACCAGCAACATGCTGGAAATTTGAGAGTCAGGGGGCAGAAGTGAGTGTAGTTGCTATAACTAAGGAGAGGTGCTTGGGAAGCTGAAAGGTCTGAAGGTGGATAAGTCACCTGGACCAGAGGGACTACACTCCAGGGTTCTGAAAGAGGTAGCTGAAGAGATTGTGGAGGCATTAGTAGTGATCTTCCAAGAAATCACAATTGGGAATGTTTCCAGAGGACCGGAAATCACAAGTGTCACTCCACTCTAAAGGGAGGGAGGCAAAAGACAGGAAGTTATAGGCCAGTTAGCCTGACTTCAGTGGTTGGTAAGATTTCAGAGTCCATTATTAAGGATGAGGTTACAGGGTACTTGGAAGCACATGATAAAATAGGCCAAAGTCAGCATTGTTTCCTCAAAGTGAGATCTTGCCTGACAAATCTGTTGGAATTCTTTGTCTATGCTGCCTGTTACTTCCTCAAAGTCAGTGGATGTTGTTTACTTGGATTTTCAGAAGGCCTTTGACAAGGTGCTGCACATGAGGCTGCTAAACAAGCTGGGAGCCCATGGTATCACAGGAAAGGTACTAGCATGGATAGAAGATTGGCTGACTGGCAGAAGGCAAAGAGTGGGAATAAAGGAGGCCTTTTCTGGTTGGTGGCTGGTGACTAGTAGTGTTCCGCAGGGGTCAGTGTTGGGTCTGCTACTTTCATGTCATATGTTAATGATCTGGATGACAGAATTGATGCTTTGTGGCCAAGTTTGTGGATGATACAAAGATGGGTGGAAGGGCAGGTAATATGGAGGAAGCAGGGAATCTGCAGAGGGACTTGGGCAGGTCAGGAGAATGGGCAAAGTAGTGGCAGATGGAATACAGTGTACGGAAGTGTCTGGTCATGCACCTTGGTAGAAGGAATAAGGCGCAAACTATTTTCTAAATGGGGAGAGAATTCTGAAATGGAGGTGCAAAGGGACTTGGGAGTTCTAGTGCAGGACTCCCTAAAGGCTAACTTGCAGGTTGAGTCAGCAGCAAGGAAGGCAAATGCCATGTTAGCATTCATTTTGAGAGGACTAGAATATAAAAGCAGGGATGTAATGCTGAGACTTTATAAGGTGTTGGTCAGACCACATCTGGAGTATTGCAAGCAGGTTTAGGCTGCATATCTAAAGGAGGATGTGCTGGTATTGGGTCCAGAGGAGGTTTATGAGAATGATCCCAGGGTTAATGTATGAGGAATGTTTGATGGCTCTGGGCCTGTACTTGGAGTTAAGGATTTGGGGGGGGGGGGGGGAATCCCATTGAAACTTACTGAATATTGAAAGGCCTGGATAGAGTGGACGTGGAGAGGATGGTTTCCAGTAGTGGGAGAGTCAAGGACCAGAAGGCACAGACTCAGAATAGAAGGATGTTCCTTTAGAACAGAGATGGAGGAACTTCAGTCAGGGAGAGGTGAATCTGTGGAATTCATTGCCACAGACAGCTGTGGAGGCCAAGGTCATTGGGTGTATTTAAAGTGGTTCTTGATTAGCAAGGGTGTCAAAGGTTACAGTGAGAAGGCAGGAGAATGGGATTGAGGGGGAAAAAATAAAATCAGCCATGATCAAATGGTGGAGCAGACTCGATGGGCTGAATGGCCTAATTCTGTTCCTATGTCTTATGGTCTTAAGGTAAGAAAAGTTCAGACATAGGATGAAACTCAAACAAAAAGCATTGCACAGGCAGGTGGCAGGTCAGAAAGTTGGACAGAATAAATGGTAAAGAATGACTGAAAGGTTAAGAAAAGCCTTAAATACAAAAACAGGTAGTAAGAATTTCTAGTTATTTGAAAAGGTATTAACGAAGTGAGCATAGATCCTACAGAAAGCAAGCCAGAAGACAATAGAAAATAAGGAGGTGGCAGATTAAACAGGTATTTTGTATCCTGTGTGAAGATTGATGCAAGTAACATCCCAGAAATAGCTCTCAATTCCTCCCCAATTTTTTTCCTCCCCATTCCTTTTTCCCTTTTCCTTGGAGCAGACTCAATGGGCCAAATGGCCTGCTTCTGCTCCCTTGTCTTGTGATCTTGAAGGGAGTAATTCAAGAAAATCAGGGTAGTGTTACTGAGCAAATTGTTGGAGCTGCTTACCAACAAGTCTCCTTGTCCTGATAGATTTCATCCGGGAGTCTTAAGTGGCTCGTGAGATAGTTGATCCGTTAGTTTTGGTTTCCAAAGTTCCCTCAATTTGGAGGAAGGTTCTATTAGAATGAAGAGTAGTAAATTCATGCAAAAAGGGAGACTGAAAACAAGAAATTACAGGCCAGTTAGATTAATATCTGTCATAGGAAAAGCACTAGAAGCAAAATGCAATGTCACAGGGCACTTAGAAAATTACAGGTAGTCAATGGTTTTATGAAAGGGAAATCATGTTTGACCAATTTATTAGAGTTCTTTGAGGAAATAACAGTGTTGTGGATAAAGGGGAACCATTGGATGTACTTATCTTGTGTTTCCAAGAGGGCATTTGATAAGGTGCTATAAAGGTTATAGCAGAAAATAAAAGCTTAATTGGGTAGGAGGTAACATTGCATGGATAGAAAATGGCCAGCTAACAGGAAACACAGTAGGCCTATGGTTCTTTTTCTGGTTGGCAAGATGTCATGAGTGGTAATGCTATGGTGAGTGACCAATGCTGGGTCCAAAAGTGTCTTTGTGTAAAATTCATACAAATGATTTGGATGAAGGCACTGAAGCTCTGGCTGCTAAATTTGTTGATGGTATAAGGTAAGAAGTCATGAAGAGGATACAAGGATGCTACAAAAGGGATATTGATAGGTTAAAGGAGTAGGCAAAGATTTGGTCAATAGAGTATAATGTCAAATGGTCCAGTTTGGCAAGAAGAATAAAAGCACAATATCTAGAAAGGTGAGTGATTACAAAGCTGAGATGCAGAAGGATCTGAGTTTCCCCATACATAATTTGCAAGACTGATGAGACCACCCCCTCAATTCTTCTAAACGCAAGGATACAAGCCTAGACAGTACAATCTGTCCTTAAGATAATCCATCCATGCCAGGTTTTATTTCAATAAATCTATTTGAACTTTTCCAAAATTATACAGTCCTCAAGTGGTCTCAATACCGTATATAATAAAAGTAAGACCTCCCTGCTTTAATACTCAATTCCTATGATAAACAGCAACATTGTCAGCTTTCCAAATAATCTACTGTATTTGTGTAGAAGTCTTGCAAATTATGTATGGGGAAAAGAAACTTGATTGAAATATACAAGACCTGGATGGGCCTCGATAGGGTGGTTCTTTAGAAAACTGGCATTTTAAGGCAGAGGTAGACAGATACTTAAAGGGGCCAAGGTTACTCTGGGAGAGAATGAAGTTGAGGTTACAAATCAGATCAGCCATCCTACTGAATGCTGAAGCCTGCTTAAAAGAACCAAACGGCCCATTCCTGATCTTAATTCATATATTCATACAACTTAAGGGATGGAAGCATTTGAGAGTCCCTCTTTACATTAAGATGCTTTCTATTGTACATAGTATTGGAATACATTTTGGGCATTGTTTATAAAAAGTAACAGGCACCATTCTTTGAAAAAGCCTGCTAGTAAGTTGTAGGCCAGATTCTATAACCAAATCTGGGCCAAACTGAACTGTACAGTCTGTCCAGTGAAATACAATAGAAAATTTGCTCTGGGTTGATTTTAAACTTTCTATTAGTCACAACCTGTTGCACAAGATCACCAACATGATTATATTTTGGACTGAACTGCAAAGAGGGAAGAGATCTGATACTTAGCTTGTGTTAAACTGAATAGAAAATCATGAAGGAATTCAAGTCTCTCTGGGTTACACAAGGAGCACAGAATAGTTGTTAATCAGCAATAGGATACCAGAAGAATCATTACACCAAAGTTATTGACAAGATTGTTTTTGTAGCTTCCCAAAACCATGCAACAAATCAGTTGATGAAAATTGATAGGAGGAATTTATTAACCCTGATCTTATGGCATTTTATTGTATTGAGGTGGATGATGATTCACAGCAACTGAAAGCAAGGCTGACATTGGAAAAAAATCCCAATCCTCTAACCACAAAACATAGTATCTATTTGACCATTACATTGCAGAGAGACTTGATTCTTTGTTCTAGAAATGTGGTTCTATTCCAGGTATCAATTTCAACGAGAAAGCTCAGAATACACAAGATCCAACTTTATCAGGTATCAATCTACATGCTCAAATAACACTGGCTTTCAATATCATTAGCTTCTGCTATTTTCAGGTTAGTCACACTGGTCTCTTACCAGTATGCGCACGCAGTGTGTCTGCACACATGTGCGGTGTTAATTCTCTTCAAGATAAAGTAAGTGACCTTTGGCTGCTTTCAGCAATTCCTCCCAACCCCATTTTGCTGAAATACTGCAGTTTCAAAAAAAAAGCCAATTTTAAATTCATAGTTTTATTTCAACTATCCATGATTGTAAAATGAATGCCTTGTGAAGAGTCACTAGATATAGAACCCATTACCATTGAATTTGGAATTGAGGGGTAACCATCTCTAACAAGCATGAGGTAAATATCCTGAAGGATTATCTCAAGATCATTTATAAACCACTTACTTTACCCAAACCAGTTTTACTTCTTTTTTTAAAAAAAAGCTCAACTCATGCAAACACTTGTGAAACCTAACTGCTACTTTTTGATATGGTAATAACATTCACCCTGTGAGCCATTCAATGATTTTACTAAACAGTTGAGTAAAGATGAAGCTACTGAGAAGTCAAAATAAAATCACATTAATCCTATTAGAGGAAAAGTTAGACTAGTGTCCATGATAAACAGCTGACTGCCATAGGATTTCCATATGGGTTAGAAGTTGAGCATTTTAAAATTCAAGAGATCAAAAAAATGACTGAACTTTGTCAAATTGGGTAATATACACGTTCAGGAATTCCACTAGATTCTGTACATTTTGCTGAAGGATTTTTTTGACTCAGTGGAAGACGGCTCCTTGCAAGAGCAAAGCACTGCCAGAAATCTTCTGTACGACCCAAACAGAATGGTACTCAAAAGACTGGCAAGAGGAGAACTTGCATTTACACAGCACTGTTCAAAACCTCAGGATGTCCTAAAGTACTTAAGAGTCATTGAAATACTTTCAATGTGCATCTAGAAGTTAGTTTATATCATTTTTCTCAGCTTTAAAAACTTCAGCTACATAACACTTAAATTGTAAAATTCATTCATGCCAGTTCCAGAAATGAGGAATACAGAGTTCAGGTGAGAATGATACTATACTTCACTCAGGATTTAGTCCAAGTAATTCATAAATAACAAAATGCGGTTTGTATGTTAAGGTGACCTGTTTCCTTTGAGCAACAGAAGCATCAAATTCAAGTGAGCAAAATTGATCAAGTCCCTTTTAGCCCTAGAAGTGTCCTGCAAGATGCATCTTCTGGACATTAAAATTTGACCTGGCAATGGATTTACTTGAACAATGTTTAAAAACAATGGTCTGTTGCCTCCCCTACTACCAATACACGAGAGTTCATATAACTGGATGCACTGAGAAGCAGGGGCAATGACCCAGGTGAAATTAAAATAAGGAAAATATGCACAAGCAATAGTAAGCAGGTTTCAAACCAGCAATTAAGTAAATTCTTCAAATTTCATGTAATCAAAGTGGGGATCTTACAAATCTTGCATTTTCTGGTGTTAGGCAATCACAGCTCAAAGTAGGAAGAACTTAAATTGCACATCTAATACAAGTCTCTGACTTTGATAAAAAGCTGCAATAAAAAGTGAAACTATCCCACCTAGTACACATATCCATAGCCTTGATCAGTTAACCAAATGTATAACCACTATTCAATAAGTCACATTTTAAGGCTTATTGCACTGAATAATTGTTGTGAACATCTAAAGTTGAGAGACACCAAGTAACAATTTGTTTTTTGGTGGATTGCATCTTTAAATCAATCTTTAAAACCAATAAACATTGGCTTATTCTCACCCATTTGTAAGACAAAGCTTATGAAAGCAATATTACAATTCAGTTGTATTGCTCATGACAACTTTATACAGGTTGCATAAATAGAACACATTGCTCTGTTACAATTGATTTTAGTCTACATAATTCACAAAGTCAGGAGTGAATTATGGTGTCATTCTCACTTGTAAAACTCCATCTTCCTCGATTGTTTCACACAAATGTTTTCATTTCAAAAGTTGATAATTATCTATTACATCAGGATTTCCAGAATCTGCAAAGTGCTAGAGATACCCAACAGGTCAGGCAGCATCTGTGGAAAGAGAAACAGAATTAACATTTCAGATCAAAGACCCTTCATCAAGACCACAGGGTCTTTGAACTGAAACGCCAACTCTGTTTCCCTTTTGTCAGATGCTGTCTGACCTACTGAGAATCACCTACATTTTGTTTCAGTTATCAACTTTTATCACTAGGCCAGAGGTGGCAAGGCATTTATCCAGTGCAGAGGACAGCATAGCATCTGCTGTAAAATTGGACTGTAGTGTAGGAATTACAATATGCTTCTCATTAATTGTTACTACTTTCTAAATAGGTCCAGGTCAATAACATTTCAGGGAAAGTATACATTACCTCCACTGTGCATACTCCCACAACACAATCCCCCACTTGCTCTCCATGTCATGTATATGTACAAGTATCATGGACAGATCAGTAAGGCAGCAGCCACGTGTGGCACAACTAACCTGTACCAGTGTTAACTCCACATACAAGCATTTCCCTGCCTTTTCCAAACAAATTCTTCCCAATAGCTCAGGATTTAAATGTTGAAGCATTTCATTTCTCAATGCATTTCAAAGTCAATGATATTTAAAATAAATATTAATTTGCAAGCAGCATAGTCCCTCAAATGAACTGGATACACCAATTTTGTTGGTGTTGATAGATGCTTAAATATTGCCCAAGGGACTGAGAGAACTAACTTGCCCTTTTTCCAATGGGACCCTTTGCAAAGCACCTGAACATTTTGGGGGTTTTGTTTGATATCCTATCCAAAGGTTAATTCAAGTTAACAACTCGGGTACCATTCCTTCAACACTGCACTGAGGGGCAACATGGATAAGTGCTCAAGTCTTTGAAGTCAGGCTTTAGCTCTCAACCACCGGCTTAAAAGGCAAGAATGCCATCTTTTCAAGAACTATATTGCATTCCATTTTTTTTTTTATACAAGTCCTGTATTAAAAGAATGATACACCTCCAGATGGTTCTTTGGCTATTTCTGACCTCTTAGTGCCAGTGGAATCATACCCACCACTCATTGGCACCTATAAGATTATAAACACCAAAAATGAAAAATTTACAATTATTGTACAATGCCAGTTTTGTAACAGGTGAAGTGTGCATTCTGTATCAAAATATACAAAATAATTTCCCCAAAAATGATTCCAAGAATACTGTGGGTTACAAAGAATTGTGGTTACTCTCATTTAATTCCACTTCACAATTACTGGCATTAGGGAATTTTGAGATTGCCAAAGAAAAATCAATGTTCCTGACATACTGCAGCATGCCAAAGAAATTGTGTCATCTATTGAAAATACAAAGGACACTCAGCATTCAGAAGAATCAACTGACACTAAAAAGCCTGGATTTAAAATGTCACCACCAACAAATGCACATGTAGAAAACATCCCACACTGCATGCATTCAAATTACAGAAAGCACATGTACAGAGTTGTAAAGATTGAGGTTATGCAAGCAAGCTCAAGTGAGAGAGGAGCAGTTAGTGACATGTGACTTCCAAGCTCAAATGGGACTAAGTAATTTATTTTTCTTTATTCCCCCCACCCCCACAAGCTGAAAGAGGGGAATATGCAATTTAGGTGGCAGCAGTATTGAGGACTACGTAGTATCTTCAAAGTATCAAAATGTCCCAAGATAGTATCTAGCACAATTTGACACCACAAAGAGATAGAGCCTGACAAAATGAAGGTGGCATGGATGAAGGCTTCAGCAGCAGTAAAATCAGGGGCAGAATTGGTTAATACTATGGGAGGTAGAAATAGGAAGGCCTAGCTGTAATGCAGATATACAAATTAAAAATCCAGATCATACAATGCCAAAATTGCAAACCTTTTGATTTGACTTCAGCCATTTGCCAGAGAATAAAGTTAATGGCCAGGGAACAGAATTTGTCACAGCAGTTGGAGTTAATGGCATTAGTCTTCCCAATATTTTGTTGGAAGGAAGCTCTTGCTCATCCAGCACAAGATATTATTCAAGCAGTCTGACCATTTACAGATGGAGGGGTTAAGAGAGGTAGTCATGCAAAGATGGATGTCATTAGTACACACATGTAAACCAGTACCATGTTTTTTTGAATGATGTTGCCAAGAGACTGCATTTAGGTGAGAGGTGACAAAGTATAGATCTCAAGCTGAGGTATAGGATGCATTCCCCTTGGAGGGGAATTCTCCAGTATGCAGTACCCATTATCCAGATCAGGGTTCAAAATACACAGAATGACTCCTTTTCAAATGGAGCACAAAACTGCATTCAAAAAAGTGCTTTAAGTATTACTTACAGATATCATTGGAAGATTGCTACATCTACTTCTCACATTAGAGACTCTAAACCACCACCTGTACTTGCTGGCTTACATTCAAACCCAATTAATCATTTAGAATTCTCATCTGTTCTGCCTGCCCCACCCCCCACCTAATGCCTCCATGGTTTTTCCTTCCATTCAACTACTGTTCCTCACCATTTCTGATCTTCCCTAACCCAATTACCACAAGATAACACTCCTCTAATTCTAGCTGCTTGATCACTTAGGATTTTGGCATGGCTGCTAATGGTGGAGCAATCAAAATCCTAAGCTTTGAAATTGCACCCCTTCTCAAACCTACCTTCAAGACTCTCTGGCTCTGAAAACCTTTGACCATCTGCTTTGTTAGAGATGCAGTAGAAGTTCCAAATTTTCCTCTGACAACTGAGCACAGTATCATGGGATGTTTTGCTACATTAAAGACACCTACCTAAATGCAAATTGTTATCACATTATGTATTGCAATTTCAGAAACCCCTGGAGAGGTTTTTTTTAAAAAAAATTACAAGGGATCCGTAGATCAGAGTACGAGAATCATTGGTCTACACTGCAGAAAAGTACTCAGAATCTGGGGCAATGAAAGGCCACATTCTTGTCATCCATGGAGGCAGAGGGGGCCCAGCCCAGCTCTGAGCATATATGCTCTGTACTAAAGGAAACCAGATGCCAGTTAGCTCAGTGACATTTGCTCTGCAAGTTAGTTCAGCAGGTTTGTTATTTTACGATATGGGAAGCATTAGAAATTTGATTGAATCTCATTGTGAAAGCCATGTTCTGGTAGAGGATACTATTTTTGATTACATGAAAGTTTACAAATCACTCATTACTTGACAGCTTTTCACTGTACCTTCAGAGAAGCCAGAATGTGATGGCATGCAGAAATTCAATGCATTTGGTACACATTATTATAGCCAATGCACTTGGTATATATGGTCAACTGGATATTGAGCAGGTCATGGGCACTTATTGGAGAAAGCCAAAATACAGAGTGCACCAGGGACACATTTTCTACCACTGATGTGAGATTGATATCAGGATATACAACTGGATAGCGAGATATTCCAAAAGTGAAAAGTGACTTTTTATAGGGCTCAAAAGGTCTGGTAGCTTTGAAGAGCAAAGGGTGAACATCTGAACTTAAGGCTGATGAAGTCTGTTCTTTCTATTTAAGAGGGATACTATTGATGAATAACAAAGTTGGATATCAAATGCAAGTTGGACATGTCAAGCTGGAGGAAATGGTGGTTTCCCCACAACCTTCCAAAGCTGTGGAGGCTAATGACCAAGGTCAGGGTCAGCAAAGAGAACCTTACTGGGTAGAGGCAAATATTCCCCAAATATTGGGGTACTATCTTTTAGTCATCATATGGCATCTTGTTCTTTTCCCCAGAAATCTGTTACAACCTTGTATCAGTCATGTCAATTGTCTCATGTCATTAACGGATTATGCAGCAGAATGAACTCTAACATCCTTATCCAAAGATATCTACCATACCTTCACCACAGCTTGACCAATTGATTGCAAATTGCAGATCAGGACACACCAATAATCAATTAATACAATGCTCCTGTAGAAGGCAACCATATATTAGTGCAAAGGAAAAAATCAATGGGGATGGAAGCACTAAGTCACGTAAAGGGAGGCACTAATCACAAGAATCAAGTCACCAGGAATTTCAAATTATGAACCAACTTGAGGCACAATGACATGCAACTACTTAATGTTTTAATATGTACTTTTAAATCTCCCCACAAGCTTCAACCTCTTTCTAATGTATCAAAGTTTTTTCCAATGCAAAATACAAATCATGCAGACACATTCAAAGCTACATGGGTTCACAAAACCTCCAGGAGGTTGTAGCAGAAGGAAACTGTTACTGATAAACAAGACTGCAAGTGGTGGAATCAGATACAATAGCAATGTTTAAGCATGTAGATAAACACATGAACAGGCAGGCAATAGGTGATATGGACCTTGTGCAGGCAGATGGGATTAGTTTAAATTGGCATCATGGCCAGCATAGACATTGTGGGCCTGTTTCTGTGCTGTTCTATGCTTTACGTTCTATCTTTTCTCTAGTACTCAGACTTGGTCCCGTTGCTCTCGATTTGCTCCTCGTCTACTGCATTCGATGCTCCCAATGTGATCTCCTCTACATCAGCAGGACCAAGCACAGACTGGGCAACCACTTTACAGAGCACTGCAGTCCACAATGGTCACCCCAAGCTCCTGGTTGCATGCCATTTCAACGCCCCTTCCCATACTGACCTGTCCACCTTCAGCCTTATCCACCACCAGGGTGAGGCCCAACACAAACTAGAGGAACATCATATTCCACCTAGGTGGTCTGCACCCCAATGGATGAACATCAAATTTTCCAGTTTTAGGTAACCCTCCCCTCTGGTGGCTTCCCCCCCCCCCACTCCGGTGGCTTCCCCCCCCCCTCCGGTGGCTTCCCCCCCCCCCCCTCCCTTTCTAATCCTACTCCAGTCCTCCCCATTTTTGGGCTCTTTCCCACAACCCCACTCTCCCCAATCACTTATCTTCATCCCTCTCATCTCTCCCCTCATGGTTCCCATTATCACCTCCTTTACTAAGTGTCCACTGTTCGCTCTGTGTTCCTGCTTACCTCCCTCCAGCAGCCATCTCCAATATTCACAATCCCTTCCTCCCACTGTGCTCCACCTGCCTCTGTCTGCCCCCATCATTCATCTGCCACTGTATCCCAACTCCATCCCTCTCTCCTGCCTGGCACAACCTGCTTGTCCTCTTACATCCTTCCTCAGTCCACCAATCACCTGACTCCTGTCTCACCACTCCCCTTCTTCTTTATACTGGCTAGCTCCCCCCTCAGTCCTGATGCAGGGTTTCGACCCAAAACATTGACAATTCCTCCTCCACCCCTGCTGTGCCCCCCACCCCCCCCCCCCAGATACAACCTGCGGAGTTCCTCCAGCAGATTGTTTGTTGCTCCACGTTCCAGTATCTTGTGTCTCCATTGCTCCCATTGTCTCTCTTTGTAGCATGGTGACAAATGCCAGATATCAGGTGGGAAGCTCAATGTTAGCCATTCACCATGCCATTATGTCCTTCCTGGAATTGTGCACATTACTCCATGACCTTACACCCTGCTACAGGCTTGGTAACAAAATCTTGTGATCCCTCTTCTACCTCAAACATGCAATTCAAGATCATGTTTGTGTTTTATTTGCTATTGCTGCACACTGATGACAATGATAACATCCTGTCAACCAATTCAAACCTCTCCCCTCATCACCACCAGACCTTGTTCCGGAGCTTTACCTTGCGGACCATTTAGGGTTCAGTGCCAGTAATTGTTCTCCTTCTCTCAAGTTGTCAACATTAAATTCATTATTTCTCAGCTTGACCCCCAATCTATCTGCACCCAATCAGCCTGGTTTTTGTGATTTCAGATTTCTTTCCCACCTCAGTAACTTAAATTTTTAGAAATGTCTACAACCACACTGCCAGAACTGTCTTTGGCCACTCAATTAAGCACCTTTTGCCATTTAAGCATATCCATCTATAACACCATCTGCCTCCCAGTTTATTACAGGGTGGTGGGAAAAAGAGTGGAGTTTGCATGGTGTTGATTGGAGACTACCCAAAGCAAAAACTGACAGCCCAAGGCAAATAGTAGTTGTGCAATAAGACTGGAGCAGGTGGAGAGTGTAGGGGTTAGTATTACCCATAGTCCCCTTATAATTTGTTGCAAAGATATGGATATATCAATGTTATGTACCTCCATAGCCCAAGTTCAACTGTTGAGATTTATTTTAGAATGCAGGCTAAGAGTTGACAGAAATCAGAATAACTATGTTAACTACAGAGAAAAAAAAGTGACAAATCATTGCCTCAAGAATCTTGCTTCAGGAGGAGAAGCATGGAGTTGTAGAGAATGTACAAACTTCAAGAGAATCTTATTCAGAAAATTGGAAGAACCAGTTAGGTGATATCTTGCACTATACTCAAGACCAGGGTTGCCTGGTTACACACATTCAAGGTTACAAAGCAATTTGGTCAAAGCTATCACTTTTCTTTGAAGTTGGAGCACTCTCACTACTTTTTGAAGAGTTTATTGTAATAAATAGAACATTGAAGAATTTATCCATTCTGCAGTTAGTCTCAAAATTACTGCAGCGGAGAATAGCAAAAATATATTCCAGGATAGTTCTCAACACAAATTCTTAAATTAAACATTCCCTGAACCAGGCAGGCTGTAATATTACAGAGCACTGCAACTGACCAGCCAATCTGTCCCAGTCCCACCAGGAAATAGCAAGCAACTCAATGCCCACTGCTAAACAAGGGAATTGCGGTGCATACTTGGACAAAATTTAGAGTAGAGTATTCACTTCATCTCGAACACATTAACTCTGCTAGAGCAAGTCTTTCAATAGTTTAGATTGAAATCTCACCAACTAGGTAAATAGGCTTCCAGTGTCAATGCCCATCAGACAACAAGCATTATTGCAAGAAAGGAGCATCAGAAAGTCTCAAAGCACAGGCCAATTAACTCCAGTTCTTGATCAGAATGTAGCTCAGATGTTTAAAGACAAAGTATTGTAGCACATCAACATCCTGATGTGCACAGCAGCCAAGAAATAAATCAATTAACTTGCCAAATCAAACTTCTCACCAGGTACAACCACACTTTCTTATGCGCATCCCTTTCTTTTTGTCAACTACTGCCCCTCACCTTCAGGCAATGTCTCTCCCTCAATCACCTTCAAGACTAAAGATTCTACCCAGCACACATGATTCTCACTCAGATGTCTTACCTTTCTCTACTTGTATAGGATTAGAGCACAGAAAAAGAGGGAATGAGAGATAACCAGAAATTCAACTAACTGCACATGCCAACTGGTTTAGAAAGGTACAATTTTGAAAACAATATGCTCAGACTGCCCACACCTTCACAATGAAAAATCCAAAGTAACTTCCCAGAATACGCTCTACTCACATTTGATTTATATAATGCATCAAGCCCATGACTGTGCTCAATGGTAACCAACATACAAAGTGCTACAAACCATACCAAGGGGCTAAAGGAGAAACTGAGCCAGATGTCTGATGGCATTATATTATGAGAAAAGCTCCAGTGTAATGAACACCAAGGAAACTCTCCTCAATGAAAGCAAAGGTCTTCTCCTATTCTTTTGCTCACATCTGCTTAACATCAACATCTACTGTAATATTGTCAAAGATGTGTCTAATTATTTACTCCAAATTATGATCAGGTTTCAGTGATATTTACTGTACTTGCCTTGATCCTCCTATTCTCAAATAGTCATCACCTGGCACTATATTCCCAATTCCGCACTTTTTCTCCTCAGCTTTTACTTCATACTCCAGAGGCAGCCACACCCACTCATAGGGTAAAGATTAGGCAATTTAATACCCTTGTATCTTTCAATTTGATCAATTTACCATGAGGCAGTGGCACAGTGGTATCGTTATTGGATTAATAATCTAGATACCTAGGGCAAAAGTCCTGGGGACCTGGGTTCAAATCCCACCATAGAATTTGGTGGGAAATTGAATTCTGGAATTAAAGTCTAATGATGACCATGAACACCATAGTCAATGTGACACGTAGTTGATTGTTGCAAGGAACCATCTGGGTCACTACTGCCCTGTAGGGGGAGGAAATCTGCATTCCTGACCTGGTCTGGCCTATACACAACTCCAGACCCACAGCATTGCGGATGACTCTTAACTGCCCTCTGAAATGGCTGAGCAAATCACTAGAAAGCCACAAAGAAAACCAAACCACACCTGAATCAACTGAGGCACTGGAAATGACAACAGCAAAAACTGCCCTGTCAACCCTGGAGAGTCCTCCTTAGCACACCTGGAAGCCATCTCAGACTAGTCCAGCAACAGCCTGCCATTGACTGCAAGTATGTTCCCAGCATATGATAATGTCCCAGACACCACCTAGAAGTTGCCCTCCAAACCACACACCATACTAACTTGGAAATGTATTACCATTCTTTCATCACTGGGTCAAAATCCTGGCACTCCCTCCCTAACAACAGTGTAGGTATCCCCACACCTCAAGGGCTGCAGTGGTTCAAGGCAGCAGCTCACCACCACCTTCAGTGCTGGCTCAGTCTGTGAAGCCCACATCCCTCAAATAATAAAAAAACAATTCATCTGTTTTAATAGCCCTACCTGATAAAATCCAGTAATCTCCATCATCCAAACAGCATTTGAAACATTTCCAGCTTTGCACAGCACCCATGTGCAAAAGTAAAACTTAAACTTCACTCAAATGTCTAGTTCTAATTTTAAGATTGTTCTGTGTTCCAGATTCCTCCACAGAAGAATCTCTTTGCATTTCCTATACTGAAGTTTAAAAAAAACAGGTTAAACACCAATTAGATCACCACCTTCTAAACACAAATATAAGCAAAGTTTATGCAACCTGATAGAACTGAACTTTCAAAGACACACTTGCACTCTGAATCTGATCATTACAAGGTGTCAACTCTTGTTCACCCAAAAACTCATTGGCTCCAGGTCTTTCTATAATAATCTAGATTAAAGTATAGAAATGCCCAAGATCTATTGCTTCACAATGAAAATCACTTGCCCTAAACCAGAAAGATACGTTCCTTCCTGAAATAAAAACAAAGTGCTTTGTTTTAAATTTTAGCTTTCTAACACAGAGTTTTAGCTTTACAAATTCCTACATCTTACCAAGAGCTACAACTGTGTAGCTCTGCTCCTAGTCACATTGGGACATTCACTTCTGAGAGCAACCCATGCTCTTGGATTCAATATTCTTAAGTCAACCTCATTCTCCCCTTCTGATAACAAGACACTAACACCCAACATCAAACCTGATTGCAATATTTACCTGGGAAACAGATTGTACATTCAAATCTGAAAACTTCAATTCCAAGCAGGAGTATATTTATGATGTTAAGTATTTTGACCTTGCTACTGGGAGCAGCAATTAGTACACAGTTTGAATCAGATAACACAAAAATTGGTGGTATAGTGGATAGTGAAGGTTATCTATGGATTATTGATCCACTGGGAAAGTGGGCAAAGGAATGGCTGATGGAATTTAATTCAGACAGGTGCAAAGTGCTGCATTTTGGGAAGTTAAAGCAGACCAGGACATACAGTGAATGGCAGTGCCCCACGGAGCATTGCTAACCAGAGAGACCCAAGGATGCAGGTACATACATAGTTCCCTGAAAGTGGCGACACAGGTAGGCAGAGTAGTGAAGGTGGTGTTTGGCACACTGGTCTTCAGTCATGGCATTGAGTGCAGGAGTTAAGACATCATGTCACAGTCACACTAATCATTGGTGAGACTACACTTGGAATATCATGTGCAGTCTGGTCACCATGCTATAGGAAGGATGCAAGCAAGCTAGAGGGTGCAGAAAAGATTATAGGAATATTGCCTGGACTGGATGGCTTCAGTTAGGAGAGACTGGAACTAATTTCCCTGGAGTCAAGGTGGCTTAGGGGTGACCTTAGAGGTTTACAAAATTATGTGAGGCACAGATAGGGTGGATAGTCAGTCTCTCTCTATCCTCTTCCCCACCCCTCCACCCCAAGGTAGTGGAGTCAAAAACTAACTAAGCTCAAGGTGAGGGAGTTCAGAAGGGATCGGGGGGGGGGGGGGGCAAGTTTTTCCCACACAGAGGGCAGTGGAACAAGCTGCAAGAGGAGGTGATAGAGGCAGGTACAATTACAACATTTAAAAGACATTCGGACAGGTACGCAAATGGGAAAAGGTTTTGAGGGATATGGGTGAAACAGGCAAATGGGACTAGCGGCATGGACAAATTGAGCCAAAGGGCCTGTTTCTATGCTGTACAACTATGAATGCAAGAATTCAACCCCATGATTGAATGTCTAGTATACATTCAATATCCTCACTATGGATAGTGAAAAGTTGACTTATCAAATTTTCCAATTAATTCAACCACAATAGCTGCAGAGGAAATGGGGCTGATTTGCTATTGGCCAAGAGGAATTTGTACCCCAACAACTCAACTGCTTATGGTTTTCCTGCCCACAAAACTGCATCTGGGTTGCCTTGCCTCATTTTTATACCAAAGATTTGCAGCAAGAGATGGTAGGCAATTCAAAAGTGGCAGAGCTGTTCTCTGGTAACATCCATATGCATTGGGGTGCCTGGTAAGCAGGGGGAGTGGGGCTACAACTATCCTCCAATAAACTGGAGCCAAAGCTCCAGACTCCTGTTCAATGACACTTTGCCAAATAGTGTAACGCATGTAGAAAATGTACAAATTCCTCTTGGCCAATAGCAAATGGTGGAAGGGAAGTAGTTTAGATGAGACAGGAAAAAGGTGGTGAGGGAACAAAGGGGGAGAAGACCAAGAGGGAAAGCCAAGAGGTCACATTATAGAGAGCATGGCACAGATACAGCAGGAGAGAGCAATTTGCTGATGGGGTAGGGAAGATTTGAAAATACTAAATATTGTTTGGGGCAAGTCTGCCTTAGACTTCAATTCATAAATAAGTCAAAGGCCACTTGGTGCTTTTTCATTACCCAACATCCTTGCCACACAAATAGATGCATTCAACATTCTCAAAGCTCAGCAAAACTTAGAAATCAATAAAGCATTACTTATAGTTCACATAATTACTGCCCTTTAAATGCAAATCTATGTCACAATTTTCCAATATGCTGAGTAATCTTGCCACTGGCATTCAATTTCAACTCCTCAACACAACACAGTCAATACTTTTTCTGCTCTTTATTTTCTCCAATAAAAATAGCATACAAAATTCTCATGGAGATTATATTGTCTAAAGTATTAGAACTGCCCCAGTAGAGGGGCTGGGAACCTGCACTTCAGTCATAGCCTCCAAGGTGATTTTGACAATTCCCTTTGGGGCAGTCTCCATTTAAATTGACCGTGCTAAAGGTGGTAATCTTTCTCCCACTCAAGATACAAAAATGAAATACTACTGATCCTGGAAAATTCCATGAAGAGGTCACTGCCATAAAATGTTAACTTGGTTTCTCTTAACAGATGGTATATGACCATTTCTAGCAGGTTTTTATTACCACAGCTCATGTTAAGATGTTAGTTCAGAGAGGAATAGAAACACACCTCACACCTTCCTCCTGTTACCATCAAGTTACACATCCCAAAATGGAAACCAAAGATTTCATTAGAGAAAGGGATTTCCTCAGTAGCACATTATACTATTGAGCCCCAGGTGAGATCCTGGAGGACCTGAGAGTAGCCACTGTCTGAGGGCAATAGAGAAAATTGGAAATTATAGGCCAGTGAGCCTTGCACTAATGGTAGTGAAATTACTGAAGATTTACAGATAGGATCTACTCACATCTGGAAAAATATGACCTTATTAGGGATAGTCAGCATGGCTTTGAGGGGCAGGTCATGTCTTACAAACTTGATTGAATTATGATGTGGTGGTGAAGATGAGGGTAGGGCAGTGAACATTGAGTACATGGATTTTACCAAGGCATTTGATAAGGTCCCTCATGGTAGGCTGATCCAGAAGATTAAGGTACATGGGATCCATAGAATGGCCATAGAAGACAGGGCAGTGGTAGAGGGGTGTTATTCTGGCTGGAGGTGTGACCAGTGGTGTTCTGCGAGGATCAGTGCTGACTTGTACAAAAATGAAGGTGGGTTAGTTGGTTAGCAAGTTTGCAGAAGACAAAAAAAAAAATCAGTGAAGTTGTAGATAATGAAGGTGGTTATCAAAGGAAATGGATCAATTGCAGATATGGGTAGAGAAATGGCAGTTAGAGTTTAATCTGGCAAATGTTAGGTGTTGCATTTTGGAAGGTCAAACACAAGGGGACAGTACACAGTAAGTGACAGGACCCTTGATGTACAGAGGGATCTTGGGGTGCAAGTCCTTAGCTCCCTGAAAGTGGCAAATGCAAGTAGATAGTGTGGTAAAGGCAGCATATGGCATACTTGCCTTCATTAGTCAGGGTGCTGGGTATAAAAATTAGCAAGTCATGTTGCAGCTGCATTAACTTGGTTAGGCCTCATTTGGAGTATTGTATGCAGTTCTGGTTGCCACATTACACGATATGGAAGCTTTGGCAAGGGTGCAGAAGAGGTTCACCAGGATGTTGCCTGGATTAGAGTACTAGCTATAAGAGAGGTTGGACAGACTTGGGTTGTTTTCCCTGGAGCTTTGGAGGCAGAGGGGAGACCTGAGAAGTATACAAAATTATGAAAGGCAAAGATAGGGTAGATGGAGTAGTTTTCTCTTCTCCTCTCACTCTTCCTCCTCCCCCCCTTCCCAGATAGTAATGTCAAATACCAGAAGGCACAGCTTTAAGGTGAGAGGGGAAGAGTTTAAGGGGGATGTGCAGGGCAAGTTTTTCTTTAAGGTGGAAGCAGACACTGTAGTGGCATTTAAGAGGCATTTAGACAGGCACATTAACAGGTAGGGAATAAAGGGATATTTGTCATGTGCAAATACATGGGATTAGTTTCACTTTGCGTCATGGTCAGCACAGACAGTGGGCTGAAGGGCCTGTTCTTGTGCTGTACTGTTCTGTGTTGAAATCTGGAGCAAAACACAAAACAAAATGGTGGCAGACTCATGTCTGCATTTATCGCCTTCCAGCCTTCGGTTTGAATGGAGACCCACACTTTTAAATGCATATCAAATATAGGCAAGGTAGTTAAATAATACAATACACAACAAAATTTCCCAACATCAAACCTTCAAAATAAAGTTTTACATCCAGTGAAGTTCTGTTGCATGTTCATTTAGGTTTACAATTTGCACTTAAACTTTTGGTCCTGTTTCAGATATCTTGAGGGTAAATATGAAAAACTCCAAAAAAAACTGCTGGATAGCAAAATGAATCTACCATGCTAAAAAACCACATTGTCTACACATACATCAAAAAAAACTAATAGGAAAAATAAAAATAGACAGAATTTGTTGTTTCTTACACATTGTTTATCGATATAGTTTTTCTCCAACAAATTCCAATAAAAGTGAATTTTATTCTGCATCTCAGATCTTTGGGTAGTGATTTGAGAATTCCACATGGACAAATTTCTGCAACCCAAATAGCTGTGGGGGGGTTGTTTGTACAGGAGGACATTAAATAACTTGCAGAAATGTGATTCAACTCAGATAAATGAGGGTTAATACCTTTTGGTCAGAAGAGGTGGTCATTTATCATTTGCAAGATACAAGTCTAGGTGGGGTAGATTTACAATGAGATCACCAATGGCACCACCATGGGTTAGAAAAACCAAAAGAAACTCAAACCAAACACTGGGGTTTATCTCTGTACAGGTAAAATTGAAAACTTTACCCAACCCTGTTAAGATAACAGTATTGCAGAGAGTTTTGGTCACCATATTAGAATGAGGAAGGAAAATTGTAAAGAGTGCAGAAATGTTTAACACTGAATGATACCAGAAAAGTAAGGGTATAAGGATGAACAACTGGGTCTCTTCTCTTGAAGAGAGGCTGAAGGGCAATCTAACTAGAGTCTTTCAAGTGATGAAAAGTTTGGATGAAGTGGATAGTTCCCACTTGTACAGAAAAGCTGAACTGGGTAATTATCTTGCATGGAAGCCTCCAAAGAGCAAGGAGAATGTGCAACCCCTGAAAGTGTGGTTGAACCAAATATAGATCTATTTAAGGGGAAGCTGGACAAGCACAAGGGCAAAAAAAGATTTAAGGAAGGAGGTGGCTCAAATGGAGCATAAACAAGTTTGGGTTCAATGGCTTGTTTCTGTGCCACACAAAACTGGATGAACCACCCAATGTCAACCTAGGCACCAAATTTGGACATGGAAAAGTTGCTCCCAGGCCAGTCAACCCAGCAATCACCTCCTGACGAACATCTGGGGATGGTGTTCAAACTGGGACAGTTCATAGATTTAGATTTATTGTACAGGACAAACAGGCCCTTTGGCCCACCTCATCCATGTTGTCCACAACTCTAATCCCATTCGCCTGCATTAGGCCAGTACCCCACTACACCTTTCCAATCCAAGTACCTGCCCAAATGCCTTTTAACATTGTAATAAAGTTGTCCTGCAAACTAATCAAGCAGTGCTCTGACAGCATGCTCAGAATCATACTTTACAGATAATGTGTCAGACTCAATCACAATTCCTGGATACATCTTGTCACACTGGCAGGACAAACACCCTAAGTGGTAGCACACTGGTATACAAGTGGGACAGAGTAGCCCTTGGTGTCCTCAACATCAACTCCAGATCCCCTGTAGTTTCATGGTATCAGTCAAATATGGGCATGGAAACTTCTTCCTAATTACAACCTCCCATCCTCCCTCAGCTGATGAATCAGCGTTCTTCTATGTTGAGCAACATTTGGAAGTAGCATTGAAAGGAGCAAGGGCACAGAATGGGCTCTGGATAAGGGACTTCAAAGTCCATCACCAGGAGTGACTTGGTAACACCACCACAGAACAAACTGGCCAAGCATGTAGGACATCACTACCAGATTAGGTCACTCACTACTTGCTGCCGACCCAACATAAGGGATACACTTACTTGACCTCATCCTCACCAAATCTACTTGTGGCAAATGCATCTGTCCACATGGCAGGTGACCATCAACCACTGTATAATCCTTATGTAGACAAACTCCCAACTTCACACCAAGTATACACTCCAATATGCCAAGTAGGATAAACTTAGAACATATCTGTCAGCTAAAAACTGGGCCTCCATAAGATGCTGTGGACCAGCAGCAGCAACAACGATGTTCAGCACCACAATCTATAACCTCAGACCAGTACATCCCTCACTCCACCATTACCATCAAACCAGGAGATTAACTCTAGTTCAATGACGTGTGCAAAAGGGCATGCTGGTGTAGCACACAGCATAGCCAAAATGAGGAGGTGCCAGCCTAATGAAGTTGCAACATAGGACTACAAGCATGCTAAGCAATAAAAACAGCATGCAAAAGGTAGAGTTAAGCAATCTCACAAACCAACAGATCAGATCAAAGCTCTACAGTCCTACCACAGCTAGGCATGAGCAGTAGTGGACAATTAAACACTTAATGGGAGGCAGTGGCTCCAATATCCCCACCCTCAATGGCAGTTCTAAACAAAAGGTTGAATCATTTGCAACCACATTCAGTCTGAAGTGCCCAAAAGAGGATTCATCCCAGCTTCCTCCTGAGATCTCCACCGCACACCAGTCTCCAGGCAACTTGATTCACTCCATATGATATCAAGTGGCCAAGCACACTGGATACAGTAAAGGCTATGGTACCAGAGATCATCCCGACTGTAGTACTGAACACCTGCAATCCAGAAGCAGCTACACCTCAAGCCAAGTTGTTCCAGTACAGTTACAACACTGTCATCTGCCAGAAAATACCCCAGGTACATCCTGTTCGTAAAGGACAAACCCAATGCAGTTAATTACCACCTAGTCTACTCTCAACCATCAAGTCCTATTAAGCAACACTTACCCACCCATAACCTGCTCACTGATGCCCAGTTCAGTTTAGCCAGGATCACTCTACTCCAGACCTCACAGCCATAAACCAAACATGGATCAAAGAGCTGAATTCCAGAGGCAAGGCAACTTCCTTCAATTCCACACACTGTCAAGTGTCATCTTCATGTCAAGCAACCTTCAAAACTGAAGCCAATGGGCAAAGGGAAAACATCTCAAAGGAAGATGGCTACAGTTGCCAGAGGTCAATTCAACTCAGCCTCAGAACATCACAGAAGTTCCTCAGGCAGTGTCATATAAACAGGAAAAAAAACAGGAATAGGCCATCTGGCCCTCGTCTGCTATTCAATAATATCATGGCTGATCACTTATCGCAATATCATAGCCCTACTCTTTCCTCTTCTGAACCTACAAATAATATTTCTCCTTAAATATATTTATCTCCTTAAATATATTCAGCAACATGATCTCTATTCAAGTAAAGAAATTTCTCTTCCTTTCAACCCCAACTGTCTCCCTGCAGCCAGAGACTGAGACCTGTTTTAGACACCCCAGCCAGAGGAAACATCTTCCTGGTACCCAGGCAGTATAGACCTACCAGCATACCACATGCTTCAATGAGATTCCCTCCCAATCTTTTAAGCTAGCGAGTACAAATCTAATTGACCTACTCTCCTCATGCAGCAGTCCCATCACCCCAGGAATCATCTGATCAACTTCCACTACATTTCTCCATCCCAAGTGTATCCCTTCTTCGATAAGGAGACCAAAATGCCATACAATAATCCAGCTGCATCAATAATACATTAATCTCACCAAACCAGTTTAATTGTAGCAAGACATCCTTGCTCCTGTACTCAAATACTCTTACAATGAAGACAACATACCATGTGCTTTATTATCCACTTGCTGTAACTGCATGTTTGCTTTCAATGACTGAAGTACTAGAACACCCAGATCCCTATGTGCATCGACACTTCAAAATCCAACACCATTTAATAATAAGGCATCTTTGTTTTATCCCCCCACTAAAGCAGATAATTACATTTACCCACATTGTACTGCATCTGTCAAGCTTTTTGCCCACTAGCTCAATCTGTTGAAGTCTCTTTGCTTGCTTCTCACAGCTCACTACCCACCCAGTTTTGTCATTAGCAAACTTCAAAGTTTAACATTTTTCCCTCATCCAGATCACTGATATACATGACAAATAGCTGACATCCAAGCACTAGTCCCTGTGCCGCCCCACTAATTACTATCTGCCACTGTGAAAAGGACCCACTTATTCCTACCGGTTGTCTATCAAACAATTTTCAATCCATATTATTCCCCCCCCCCCCCAAAAATACTATGTACTTTAATTTTACTCACTATCCTTTTTATGCAGGACTTTAAAGGCTTTCTGGAAATCCCAGTACCCTGGCTTTTCCTCATCTATTTGGCCATTCTGAAAAGCAATTTGTCAAACACAATTTCCCTTCCAAAAATCTATGTTGATTTTGTCCAATCCCATTGATACTCTCCAAGTATCCTGCTGTCCTATCCTTCATAGGAGCCTGTACCTCCCTCTCCCACAGCCTCCCCCACCCCCCACTACTGTGGTCCAACCATCTCAGCTGCTTCATCACAACTTTCCTTCCATCACAAGGTCAAGTGGAGACACTTGCAGATAATTGCTCCATGTTCAATTCCACTCACCATTGCTCAGCAAGTGAACTAGCCCATGCCTGCATGCAGCAAGATCTTGACAACATTCAGATGTGGGCTGATAAGTGGCAAGTAACATGTCAAAGTGAGAGGCAATAACCATCTTAAACAAGAGATTAAGCTACCTACCTCAAGACTGAGGATATATATGTCATAAGGGGGACAGCTATGGTAAATAGTCAGATCTTTCTCCTCCCACCCTCCCCCATGATGAGGGTGTCCAAGACAAGAGAGCAATAGGTAGCAAGGTAGGAGATTGAGAGAAGATCCAAGTGAGAAATCCCCCCCCCCCCCCCCCCACAGAATGGCTAGAATCTGGAACACACTACTTGAGGGAGTGGTAGAGGCAGAGACCCATAATATTTAAAAAGCATCTAGATAAACATTTGAGTCACCAAGGCATAGACAGCTACGAACCTAATACAAGCAAATGGAGTAGTATGGATGGGTGCAATGGTTGGTATGGACATGGTAGGCCAAAGGGCCTGTTCCTGCACTGTATTACTCCAGCTTTCTGAAGGGCAACAAATGCTTGTCTCATCAGTACACCCAGATCCTAAAATTGAATTTAGAAACAATCCAGACTAACACTTGAATTTCTGCATTTCCATTTGCTTCAGCCTCAATCTCCAAGCAGAACCACATGCTTCATCCTAGCTTTGCTGTTGGTTCCAACAAAGGCCATAACAACTGGACACCCCCAGTCCACTATCCTTAAACATAGTACCAACCATCAACAGTATTTGAGAGCACTGCCCACTAGCCCTTCACTCCCATGTGTCATGGTGCAGTGATCAGATCACCCATTCTTACCAGTTTGATTCTTTGGATGTTGGGTTCCTCATACATGGAGAGATTTAAAAAACTGGGCTTATGTTCTCTGGAGTTTATGTGAAAGGAGATCTCATTGAAGTGTACAAAATCCTTAGAGGTCAACTGGGTAGATGTTTCCCCAAGCTGAGGTGTCAAGAACCAATTGTCACAGTCTCAAAGCAAGGGGTCAGACATTCAGGACAGAAGACGAGAAATTTCTTCACCCAAAGAGTGGTGAATCTTCTACCCAAGAGGGCTGTAGGAGCTCAGTCACTATTTAACATACAAAAATAATCAATATAATCAAAATGGATGAAAATGCAGAGACCAAAATCCTGGAATAATTTAAGAACCAATTGGAAGCTGCATTGAGAGCATTTCTTCATATCTTGCAAAATCAGTTGCAAGTGCTTTGAGCTCACAAATGGTTAATTAGATAAACTACTCAATGGTCAAGGAACTGTAACCTCAAGTTTAATTTCAGGCTTCTTGCAAGCAGAGGAGGATGCACAGTAAAAATACAACTCCAATCCAATTTGGGGAGGGGACTACAAACACTTAACCAATAGTCTAGGAGTGAAAAATTCATTTTTGCCACTGATGAATACAACAATGGGGAACAAAACAAAAAAGGTCAGAATGGAACACAAGTGCAAAGCTGAAAACAAAGTCATTGTGTGATGCATTGCCTTCTGCAGGAAGACATAGGATAAAAGCATTTTACTTCAAAAGGTAGGTGAAAGTAAGATGCAATAAAATTCATTCAGCTTCAGCCTTTTGTCACTTCCACCTGTCACCTCCCAGCTTTTGACATAATTCCCACCCTCATCCACTTATCACTCTCCTCACCAAGACCCACCACCTTTTTATACCAGCTATCTCCCCTTTCTTTACAGTTCAGATGAAGGGTCTCAACACAAAACTATTCATTTCCCTCCATAGATGCTGCCTGACCCACTGAGTTCCTGCAGCAGGTTTTGTGTTGCTACAGGTAAAAGTAAGAAGCTTCTTACAGAAGCAGTCAGCATGAACCACCTTTATCTGGTGGGCCAAATGAAGAGTAGAAGACCAATAACAAAATGGACAGGGAAGGCGAATCATCTTTTGTAGAACTGACACATTATGGTATGGGATATGTTTTCACTTCTTATAACTCACCACAAATCTTTCATGGAAAATGTAAAGAGTTTCCATCAAAACCATAGGCTCCCCTTGAAGCTGTGATGCCACGGAACACAATCGCTGGAATATACAAAAGTTCCCATTCTGACATCCAATTTGGGTAAACTTACCTGTCACATCACAGTCTGTTCTGGAGTACACACCAAGGACTCTGAAGAAACGGTGAGAAAGTGTCTTTATAATCTCACAAATCTAGCCACCAGGAGGAAAGAAAAAGACAACCTTGAAAATCTTGAGAATATTCAGAACCAGCATGGCGAACACCCAAAAGACTATAGAAAAGTACCTGAACTGTCTTAATATTGGAATGCGGTAAATTGTATGTCACCAACTGCATCTCGACTTATTAACAGTACCAAGGCACAACTAGCGCTTCTGTTGTAATGTTCCAATGTAAATAGAGTTTGGCATCAAGTCAGGGAAAAATAGTTCACAAATCAATTACCCTTCAGAACACCACCATCACACTCTTCCAACAGTTCAGTGTTTGTATTTGCAGCATTCTGCAGTGTGGCCAAATCCTAAAGCTTCTAATGATGCAGTGCCTTTAAGAGAATACCTACCATTATACACAGCCCACAGAACTCTTGGTGCACAATATATTACTCACTTTACAGTGACCTACACACTCAAAACATTAGAATATAGCTAGAAATAGACAAACATGACACACATACAATCAATAGCAAAATGCAGCATACTCCCACAATCCAAGCAGATAGGAAGAGCTCTCACAATAACAAATGAAATGCATTTCAAGACTAAAACAAAATAGAGGGGAAAAAAAAATCAGGATTATGATACTGAACGGCACTGATAAAACTTTATTAAAATATTCATGTTGCAGCAAAACAGATCAATCATGAAACTAACAGTCATAAAATTTAGCAGGCTGACATCTTTGACAGATTCTTGGCCCGGAATTCATTCTCAGCGCCCTCAAGGTTAATCTGTAATGTACAGGCATCAGTGATCCGACTCCTTCCCCTCCCCCTCATCATCCCCCACCCCCTCTCAGCATCCCTTACGATTTACCGTTCTGAGCTCTTTTATACGAAGCACATTCACCAGCAGCAGCCCCGACACTCAGGAAGGCAGAACATGCACGCAGCACACATGACAGAAATATTCAATGTCACTGCCGCATTGACTAGGACAATATTACCTTCACAGTGAGGAGTTTAAGACAATGGATCAAACATTAAGCAACGCTCATCACACCTTGCTTGAAGTGAGTCAGGAACCGCCCATCCTATCCCATTTAAAGGCGAACACTGGGTGTTAGAGCAAGAGATTCCGGGGTCCTATTTTTATATATATATATATATATATATATATATATACACACACACGACGTACTTCAGAGGTCACAGTACCTGATAACTCAGAGTACATTCAGATTCCTGGCTCCCAGCCGGCATGGTTGAATCTGACGGAAAGGCTCTTTCTTTTACCTTCGCTGTTAGGCGAAGCCGAAAGGTGTCCGATGGCCGCAGCGGTTGGGGGGGGGGGGGGCGGGCGGGAAGAGGAACGGACAGCGCGTGCTCAGTCTGGCCCAAGACACCGCGAGCTCGGTCCTCGCACCAGCAGCAACACGAGCAGCAGCGGCATCAGCACCATCCTTATATCTTCCTTTCTGAGTGGGTAGACCGCCTCGGAGCCGACCAATCAGGATCCTTGGTCCTTTAAAATATGCATAGGGGAGGACTGCTGGAGAAGAGCATTTGAGGGATTAAAACAAGATCGATATGGAGATATACTTTTAGAAGACACAGTTACTGCCATTTCTTTTTATAAACTACAGATAATTTATAAACTACAGATAAAAGCTGTTCATACTGTCCTGCATATTATTTCGATAACTTAATTATTTGAAACTTTTTATTCATTTTTCAGGATCTTTGCGTCACTGGCCAGGCCAGCATTTATTGCCCATCCCTAATTGCTCCTGAGAAGGTGGGGGCAAGTCACCTCATTGAACCCTTGCAGTCCGTGCGGTGAAGGTACGCCCACAGGGCTGTTTGGTGATTCCAGAATTCAGACCCAGCAGAAATGAAGGAACGGTGATGTATTTCCAAGTCAGGATGGTGCAAGTTGGAGAGGAACCTACAGGTGGTGGTGTTGCTCTGCACCTGCCGCCCTTGGTGGTAGAGATCACAGGCTTAGGAGGTACTGTCGGAAAATAACTGCGAAGCATTTTGTTGGTGGTATACATTGCAGGCACTGTGCACTGGCAGTGGCCAGAATGAATATTTAGTGTGATGGATGGGAGAGGGATGGCAATCGAGCAGGCTAGTTTGTCCTCCTTTTTGAGAGTTTTTGGAGCTGTTCTCACCCAGGCAAGTGGAGAGTGTTCCATCACGCTCCTGATCCATATCCTGTAGATGGTGGAAAGACTTTGGGGTATCAGGAGGTGAGTCAATCACAGTCGGATACCCAGTGTGTTCACTACTCTTGTAGCTACAGTATTTATGTGGACAGTCCATTTAAGTTTCTGACCATTAGCAATCCCCAAAACATTGAAGGATGGAAATTTAATAACAATGTCAAGAAGTAGGGGTTAGGGTCTCTCTTGTCGAGATACATGTCTCATGAGGAACTGAGTTGGGCCACAACTATTCCCAATAGTCTATACAGTGGTATCGAAAGCCACATACCCAAGTCTGCTCATGAGACAAAGATTGGTGACGTTGTAAGCAATGCAGATGGAAGTACTAAACTACAAAGAGATATTAATAGATTGAGAAAATGGGCAAAAATGTGGCAATACACTTCCATGTTGAATAATGGGAGGTTATTCATTACAGACCTTGAAGGGGGGAAAAAAAGGTAGGGTTGTGAAGAAGGCATCGGTATGCTTGTCTTCATTGGCCGAGGCATTGAATATAGGAGTTGACCTCCTGTTGCAGTTGTACAAAACATTGGTCAGGCCACACTTGTGTACCATTATGGTTGGCACACTAGAGGAAAGATGTGTTGGTAATAGAGTGCAGAAGAGATTCACCAGGATGTTGCCTGGAATGAAGGGCTGTAGTTATAAGGAGAGACTGGATAGGCTGGGTTTATTCTCAATTGAGTATAGGAGGCTGAGGAGACCTTATAGAGGTTTATACAATTATAAGGGCTACAGATAGAATAGATAGAGTCATTTTCCCAGAGCAGAGGAGACTAGAACTAGAGGGCAGAGGTTTAAGATGAGAGGGGAGAAATTTAAAAGAGATCTGAAGGATAAGTTTTTCACATAGAGGGTGCTGGTTGCCTGGATTGAGCTGCCAGAGGAAGCGGTAGAGGCAGATGTAATTACAATGTTTGAAAAGTATTTGGACAGGTACTTGGATAGGAAAGGTGTAGAGGGATTCAAGCCTAATGCAGACAAATGGGATTAGTGTAGATAGGCATCACGGTCAGCATGGACAAGGTGGGCCGAAAGGGCCTGCTTCTATGTTGTATGTCTCTATCATCCTATGAGTACTTTCAAAATGGAAGCAGTGGAATTCCAAAGAGACTTGGAGATCCATGTACATTGGTTATTAAATTGTTATGGACATGCAATACAGGAAATAATCAAAAGACCCATGGAATGCTGACCTTCATATTTAGAGAATGGAAGCACTGAGGTGTTATGCCTTTACTTAAAGTTATGCTTTTACAAAGCTTTGGTTAGACCATACCTGAGGTATAAGCACCAAAACATCAGAAATATATATTAGAGAGATAGCAGTGTAGATTTACCAGAAAGGTACATAGGGGTTGGATCATAAAGAAAACTAGTTAAGTGACGAGAATAGAAATTGAGAAACTACTTTCATTGATTTGGGAGTCAAGGGCAAGGTGGCAGAGTGTAGGAATTAGAGCCAGACCTTTCGGTGTGACGTTTGGGAACCTTTCTACATACAGAGGGCGAGAGAAATTTGTAATTCCATCACACAGATAGCAATCAGTGCCAGGTGAATTGTTAATTTTAAATTTGAGATTGATGGCATAAACAAAAGTGTTAAGGGATGTGAGGAAAGGTAGGTATGTGGAATTAGATAACGGATCAGCTAAAATCTCTTTGGAAGGTGGAAAAGGCTTGAAGAGCTACTTTAGTTCCTGTTAATGTGCTGCTCGATAGTCAAAGACTGGTGCTTCTTTGGTGTAATTGTTACTTGCCATTTATTAGCCCTTGCCTGAATGTTGTTTAGGTCTTGCTGTGTGCGGGCATGGGCTACTTCATTAGCTAAGAACCTATGAATGAAATGTTATACTTTGCAATCATCAGTGAACATTCCCTCTTCATGTTTTATGATGGGAGAAAGGTCATTGATGAAGCAGCTGAAGACGCTTGAGCCCAGGATACTGCCCAGGGGAGAGTTTTCCCCTTGATATCCACTAACCAGGGTCAACTGAGCCAGGTGTATCTTTCTTTTTTGAATCTGATGGCTGGGTCAACATAATAAACCATATGCTTTTTAATATCTCCTCCCACATGTTTAGTTTTCAAATCATATGGATAAATAAATGCAATTCTGTACTGTGTTGCAAGTAACCTGCGGATTGAGGAAGGTCCACACGCTGCGATACATGGCATTGTAGAGAAAGCATATAACACACAGGAACTTGTGCACAGGGTAATGAGCAATGTTCAGGATATGTGAAAAATCCAAATTAAATGCTAAAGTGCTTCCAATGAAAAGTGTCTGACAACCCATTCCTTTTTTTTACAAATAGACAGAACATCCTTTCTTGAAGATGGTCATGATTACAATGTCTCTGCTATTCCCTGGCATGTCCTCCTCTTCCCAGATGTGGGAGATGGAACACGGCTAGAAAACACATTCCCATGTGAATTACAGGTTGTGCTGCTCAGTCATTATAAATGCTTTAACATTTGTGAAGTACACTTGTTAACCCAACATTTTTTATAACTATTCTTTATTATTCTAAACTTCTCATAAGGCAAATATTGGCCACTTCAGGGCTTTTATTCTTTCCACCCTGTATTACTAGTTTCTCAAATTTGCTACACAGTCTTTACATTCTTTAAATATATCAAGTGAACATCAGACACTACAGCAACCTATTGCCTCTCAATGTATTCCCCAAGCTGATGTAACTGTGAATGGGACTTTCCTCTTTTGCAATGAGCAGGGAGATGCAACAGTGGAAGCCCTGAAGGGAGCCAGTAACCCTCAAGAAGACAAAATAAAATTCCATATTCCAAAGCAGAACTTTAGATTTTCAAGTTTCAAAGTAGGAAAGCACCAAGACCCTGGTACACAATGTTGTCAGGCCTGAAAATAGTTGGAGAAGGCGGGTAAATCAGGAACTAATTCGCACCAGATTGCACATTAAAAGCCTCCACATTGTAGAAAGAAGAATGGGGAAACTGGAAAGTGTTAGGAGCTCCCCAACCTGGATTTGTTAGTTTTAATTTGAATGTGAAATTCTGCCGTAGATTTTGTCTGAAGTGATTTATGAAGTGACAACAAGGTCCTGGCCAATTGGTTCCAAAATCTAATTTAATTTTCACACTTTAAAAGTAAGGTAGTCTGGTATATTAGCATATAAACATTTAACATAATTTATCTTACTTCCATAATATCTGGCTTTCTTATTTGAACAAAGACTTTGGCCAATTTAAAACTAAATGGATTAAGGCCCCCTGTAAAATAACAAATGAACTTCTTCATAAAAATAACGTCGATCAGAATTTCAGACAAATGCATTAGGTGCTCATACCTAAATATTAGAAAGTACCATATTCCTGAATTGGCATTGTTGACAACGGAATCATGGATTTTGGGATCCTGCCAATTAAAAATGAGTGGGCTGTTAAAAACTGCATTACATAGACTCCAAGTCACTGACTGCTAAACACGTAGGAGTTCTAAACCTTTCAATTATGGATATTTTTATGCAAACAGCACTCCAGCTCCCTCACCATCAGACATCAGATGTGCTCGCAGGCTGGAAAAGAGAATCCATACTAGAGTAAAGCTCCTCAGGGTACAGAGTAAATAGTGATTGGTCAGTGCAAGGAACTAAGTGTTTGAAGGGCAAACCACAATCTAGGATCTTGCTGCTATTGGACACTAAGGGGCTAGGCCCTGTATAACAGCCTCTCAAACTTATGGAATATTTAAGGTTGGAGCATTAGTGATGTTGACATACTGTAAGTGAATGTATTGAATTGCCTGGTGCATTGAATGAAGATAACACAAGAACACAAAAAAGTAGTAGGAGGAGGAGACCACAGGCCCCTTAATCCGCCCGCCGCATCATTCAGTAGGATTGTGGCTGATCTGGCCCATGCCTCAACTCCCCTTCTGTGCCATAAGCCCTCAATTCCTTGATGTTTCATAAATTCATAGACTCCTTTAGCACAGAGAATGAGGATGGTTAAATATTATGAGGAAGAAGCAAGAGACTGGAATTAAATGGTGGCTGGTGTGGAGAAAAATGTGGAACTGAATTCGACAGGCTGAATGGCCTGTAGCATCCAATGCTCCTAAAGTAATAATATTATTGTATGGAACTTACCTGAAAATAATAGTTTCACTGTTATGGGCTATATTCTACCAGTTTTACAGAGCTGATTCTGCATATGACAGCAGATCACTTCAGATGTCTGAAGCTCCAACAAACATTTCTATGCTCTCCATTGGCCATCAAAAAATCCTACAGGAAATGATTTCCTCACAATCACATTACCACCAATGAAGAGGACACTTAAAATAACCATCTAAAACAAAACCTCTCAGTCTCAGCCAGGATCATGCCAATTTGTTCAGACTATTTTGAAAAAGCCGTCATAATGTTGACACATTCATACAACCACATACAAAAGCAAGAAGTTCTGGTGTCTTTGTCAGTATAGCTCACTCAGATAGCACCATCAAATGCTAAACTGGCCATTCATCTAAATGTGCTTTGGCAATGATGCTGGTGCAAGAATGGATCATGTGTTGCTAAAATTAACAGTCACTCCCAAAGAAGAAAACTCATTCTTTGGGTAAAACACTTGGAGAGATTTCAGAGTGATAAGACGTTATATAAAAGCAGGTCATAAAAGTTTCACCTCTGCTAACGCACTGCACTCTCCACCAGCACCTCACTCTTTCCACAGCCACCTTCAACTTATCACCCACACTTCCCATTCGTGACTTGCAACAAACTGGGAGCGGACCTCCTCCGTTTGCTACAGTTAATGAAAGTGTGCACAGAGGAAAAGAGCCTGACTTTTTAAATCATCCCACTTTCTTTGTTGGTCAAATTAAGAACTGAGGAAAAGACTCCTCTGAGTTACTTTTAAAAAAATTATGATTGCAACAATTTAAGAACGTGCAAAATACCAATTGCAGTAAATGTTAAATACGTTTGGATAGAAAACGGCAGGAAGATGAGTAATGTGCCGATTACCTTTGGGAAGATAACATTCTTGAGTTTTAATAAACCTCTTCTGCAGAAGATAGACAGGCACAGTTGCAGAAACTTAGTGCTTGCAATCTAAATCCAGGAGGCTTTCCCAACCTCAGGCGAAAGGGGCAAGGTGCAGAGGGTGGCTACATTTCTTCTTGGCCACTAAACCAGGTTAAGATTAAGCATTATCCTCACTGCAGGACAAATGGAAATGGATAGAAACTGGTAAAAGGAAAACTTCTGTCTGCTCTTATGAAGATCTCCTTTTAATCAATGCCTGGGACAGTTTTCTGGTCAGTTAGTGGGGACACAAACTACACAGCAGGAACAGTTAGCTACTTTTCCATTTCCACCAACCATTGCCCTCCTCACAGCACCTTCCATGCAACTGAGGGGATGCAACACCTCTCCTTTCACTTCTTCCCTTCCATCATCTAGGGACCCAAATAGTCCTTCCAGATGAAGCAGTGATTCACTTGTAATTCCATCAATCTAATGTGTATTGCATTCAGTGCTCATGATGCGGTCTCCTCTACATTTTAGTTGACAGAAACCTGGTTGAAAATTCTGTCTAGTACCTCAGGGTCCAGAAAACTGGCTTCCACTGAGTTTTGTTGGTTCTGAGGTGCATGGGATCTGCACACTCTGCCATAAGTGGGGCTGGGGGTACCTGATGGAACGGCTGGGTAGGTGGTTTTGGAGGTGCTGTACTACTGCCATTTTCGCTGGGCTTCTCATTTCCTTTTATGACAGAGAAGGAGGCCATTTGGCCCACTGATTCTATGCTGGTTCTCAGAGCAGTCCCATCAGTCCCATTCCCCCCCATTGCCCTGTAAACTATTCTCTCTCACATGTCTATCAAATGCCCCTTAATTTTCCAGCCACACAACTACAATGAGGGCAATTTACAGCAGCCAATGAACCCATTGACCCACATGTCTTTGGGATGTAGGAAGAAACCAGAGCACCCAGGGGAAAGCCATGCGGTCACAGGGAGAATGTGCAAACTCCACACAGACAGCACCTGAGGTCAGGATTGAACCTGGTGCACTACTGTGTCACCCAATTGACATTTCGTGTTTCCAACAGAACTGGCGTTCTCAGTACCATCCCAGATATCCCCCCCCCGCCATTTTGAGGGATCATGGGCCAATAATCCCCACAAATAATTCTCACAAACAACTATCATGGGAGATGGAAAACAACAGAAAAAAATTGGCTCATGTTTCCATATATAACTGAAAGACCTCAACCCTGAAACTTGATCACTTATTGATTGCTTCTGTATCTTTACCAGAAATGTACTTAGGAAGGGGAACGCAAAAGGATTGGGCAAGGATTAACTGTACTCCATCAAGTCAATTAAAAACTATGTTATCTCCTGAATAGATTTGGTTGCATCAGTATCTCCTGCTTCGATCAATCCTCCAGCTGTTGTTTTTTACCTTTACCTCTATCCAAAGCCATTTCTATCTGCTAATATGTCAACACTGTCCGGGAGATAGCAAAATAAATACATCTGCAAATTGCAAAACCTTGACCTATTAAAGGGCGAGGCAGGAGCAAAGAGTGCACAGGTTCATAGATTCTTTTGAAGAGTGTTTTTCATCTATATGCAGTTTGCATCTTGCATGTGTTGACAGAAGATATTAGAGGACCTCGGTGCAGTTGGGTCTAGTGTGTTTTAAGTAGGAACATTGGTTTTGTATATCTCAGCCAAACCTAAGGGGCGGTGGGGGGGGGGGGGTGGTATGATGTGTCCCCATGTGTAAAATAAGAAAATTAGAAGAGCTGAGGTCCATCCTCCCTGGTCAATCTTCTCAGGCTCCCCACCTGTCTGAAGGAGAATCCTAAATTATTCTCTAAACTACATCAGGAGCAAGAAGGTAACTAGGGAAAGAGTGGTTCCCTTTCAGGATCAAAGGGATAAGCTATGTGGGTGATACCCTAAATGAATATTTCTCATCTGTATTCACTAACGAGAAGGGTAGTTGTTCAGTATTAATGTCAGACCATGTCGGTATTAATAAGGTGTAGGTGTTAAATGTCTTGGAACACATGTGGGAGGATAAGTCCCCAGGACTGGATGAGATCTATCCAAAAAGAATGGAAATCAAGGGAGGAGATAGCTGGGGCTGAGACTTTTTGCATCTTCATTTGCCACAAGTGAGGTACCAGAAACCTGGAGGATAGCTAATGTTGTTCCTTTATTTAAGAAGGGCAGCAGGGATAAGCCAGGTAACTACAGGCCAGTGACCCTTACGTCAGTGGTAGGGAAATTATTGGAGAAAATTCTAAGGGTCAGAATGTATACATTTGGAAAGGCAGGGACTGATTAGGGATAGTCAGCATGGCTTTGTGTGGGGGAAATCTTATGTCATTAATTGAATTTTTTGAGGAGGTAACAAAGGAGATTGATGAAGGCAGTGCGGGAGATGTTGTCCATATGGACTTTATTAAGGCATTTGACAAGATTCTGCATGGTAGGCTGGTCCAGACAATTAAGGGACATGGGATCCAAAGTGAGTTGGCGAATTGGATCCAAAATTGGCTTGGTGAGAGGAAGCAGAGGGTAGTGGTGGAAGGATCTTTTTCTGATTGTTAGTCTGTGACTAGTGGTGTGCCCCAGGGATCGGTCCTGGGACCTTTGCTGTTTGTGATATATGTTATCAACTTGGATGTGAATCCAGGAAGTATAGAATCATAGAAACACACAGCATAGAAGGAGGCCCTTTCAGCCCACCTCATCCATGCCGACCGTGATACCGATCTATGTTAATCCCATTTGTCCACATTAGGCTCGTATCCCTCGATGCTTTTCCTATCCAAGTACCTGTCCAAACACCCTTTAAACGTTGTAATTGTTTCTGCCTCCACTCCCTTCTCTGGCAGCTCGTTCCAGATATTCACCACCTTTCAGATATTCACGACATGATTTGTAAATTTGTGGATTACATGAAAGTTGGCGGTCGTGGATAGTGAGGAAGATTGTCCAAGGCAACAGCAGGATACAGATCAGTTGGAAAGTTGGGTGGAGCATGGGCAGATAGAATTTAATCCCAACAAGTGCAAGGTGATGCATTTTGGGAAGTCAAATAGGGTTCAGACATGTACAGTAAATGGTAGGGCACTAAGGAATATTGTTAAACAGAGATACCTAGTGATCCAAGTCCATAGTTCCCTGAATGTGGCAACACAGGTCGATAGACTTGTGAAGAACGCCTGCCTTCATAGGTCAGGGCATAGGATATAAGAATTGGGACATTTTGTTGCAACTTTACAAAACACTGGTTAGGCTGTATTGTGTGCAGTTCCAGTCACCACACTATAGGAAAGATGTCAGTGCACTGGAGAGAGTGCAGAGGATATTTATTAATGTGTTGCCTGGATTGGAATTTAGTTATGGGGGGAGATTAGATAGGCTGGGCTTGTTTTCCCTGGAGTGAAGGAAGCTGAGAGGTGATCTGAGAGAAGTATATAAGATTATCAGAGCCATAGATATTCAGAATCTTTCTCCCATGGTAGGGGTATCAAAAACAAGAGGGCATAGGTTTAAGGTGAGACAAATGAGTTTTAGAGGGGTTCTGAGGGGTAAGTTTTTTTACACAGAGAGTGGGTGATATCTGGAACGATCTCCAGAGGAGGTGGTGGAATCAGATACAATCACCATGCTTAAGAGGCATTTGGAAAGACACAGATAGGCAAGGCGTAGAAGGACATGGTCATAATGTGGGCAAATGGCATCAGTGTAGATGGGTATCAAGGTTGGTATGGATATGGTGGGTGAAAGGGCCCATTCTGTGCTGTACAACTCTATGATTCTATGAAAGTCAACCGTGGTCTCCAGAATTAGAAATTAATAGGGTATTAAAAATGTGTTTCATTTTCACTTTCTGTGCACACTTTTATTTATTATTTATTAAAATGTCAAAGCCCAGAAACAGGAAACACAATATCCCGTTCATGAGTTGGTTGTACAACACCTAGGATCTCTCAACGGGTCATATTCTGTGTCTGTGGGACAGCGCATAGTCTCCATTCCACCCCCACTTTAGCACACTTCCCTCGAGTTTAGGAACTGAGTAGTGAGATCTGTGAGCGTGAGCTTTTATTCTATTTCTCAACAGCAAGAGCACATTGGGGAACAATGCGTCAACTGTTTTCACTATTGAATCAGAAAGACTAGCTGGACAAGCAAATTTGGTAAATTAACAGACATCCGATATATTTCAAAGCAAGTCCAGAGGTAAGATCATTACTTTGAATGTCTAGCCAGATTAGATTAAATTAAATTAACATCTGTTTTTCAGTACCTAATGCAGGTTTACAGATTTCACTTGATAATACAAATGACGTCAAGATTTAATCAATAAAATAATCACTTTTGTTTATCAATGGATCCTGGAGAAACCCAATTTTCATTAAAATGTGCTTGTAGATCAAACATTGGCACTGGTCAGATCAAATCACATCACATTCCATAACTTGCGTGCAACGTAATTGCTGCAAAAATGATGTGTGGCTTTCTCTGGCTCTTTTTTCCCCTCACCTCACCCCCACCCCCAACCATCTTCCTTTCCCTAAAAATAAAGGTTTGCCAAACAATTTTCATGAAACCAATGACTTTCCAAAGAAAAGAGATGTTAAGATTACAAAATTTTTGAGGCCTTAATATCATACAGTAGCAAAATGTTTATTACGCCTCTGTTAAAAAGTGGAGGAGAGGTGGGAGGTGGAGGGCAACATTTAGCTCAACCTCAAGATATTATAGTTCAAGTAAAATTAAATCATCCATAGTATCACTTATGGAATACAGCATTAAGGTTTAAATCTCAACTTAAAATAGAGATATACAAAAATATAAAGATTTTAAGATTTAGCATATTTATTTAAGAAAACATGTTAATATTTAACAGACTTAGCTACAAAATTAAAAGTATTGCACTTAATCACACTTTCTTTTCTCCCCTTGCTCCCTGTGCCCAAATATTGTCGCACTTTGTGACAGGCAATTTTGTACGTTTTGCACTTCCCCTTCAGTCCTCCAAGCACTAGGTAGTACTGTTACCATTCCAAACTTGTCTCCCAGCTCTCCATCTGCTCAGTAGAAGCTATAACATTTTAAAAGTTTAGACATCTTCAAAGATGAAGCTATTGAGCAAGTTTTCTTTTAAAATTGCTCCTTGTTGGATTCCGAATGCTTCTTTCTCAGTGACCTCTCACTCTCACGGACTGATCACACTGTCCACTCCGTTGTTTCTGCTGATCTACCCAATAAATCTGCCCTTACGTATCAGTGACTGGATGTGTGACCTTTTACCCTCATAAATTAATCTTCGTAGTAAGATAAGATCTTTATTAATCACATGTACATCGAAACATACAGTGAAATGCATCTTTTGCGTAGAGTGTTCTGGGGGCAGCCCGCAAGTGTTGCCACACTTCCTAGTCACTCAACAATGATCACCCTCCTCACTCCTGCTTCTCATTGTATTTCATCTTCACCACCAGTGCAAAGTAGGCCTTTTTGAAGCACAGGATCGCTCTTAGGTCGATAGTGTTGGTTATCCTGAATAGTAAAGGTAAGGCACCAAAAGAAAAACAAGAGTATGGCGATAGGGAGCAGAGCCACAGTATTACAATGAAAATCAGACGGGGTAATAAAAACAGAGAAAGGTCAGTTGTAATAGAAGTATTTGGGGTAATCTTGGAAGTCTCAGGCATTGGCACATGTCTGAAAAGTGAGAGCGGTACAGAAATGATGAGTGACGCAATGGTATACGTTATGGCACTACACCATACTAGAATGGACGGTGCCAGGCATAGGTAATAGCACTACATCACACCATAATGGATGGCATTATGGCGCAAGTAATGATGCAGTTGACAATTGATAGCGCAATGCCGGAATGGATGGCACTATACCACACTACGAAATGTATTGGAATCACATTGTACATCGCAAGTAACTAACAAATGGAAAGATGTACAGGTAATTAAATCAGTGAAAACCAGGTACAGAGCAATATTATTTAGCACATCAAAACAGTTTCATACCCATCTGGGATCTCACAATAAATCCCTAACTGATACCAGAAGTAAAAATAATAAGAGGAAGCTTCCTTCTCTGTACAGTTTGTAACAGAGTCAGAAATTTAGAGAAATTAATTCAGCCCAATCTGTTGATGACAGTGTATTCTCGACTTGCAAACAATTAGTTCTAATTACATTTACCTGTGCTGTTCCCATAGCCCTTCATTCACTGTTCCTTTAACTATCAATTGAATCTAATCTTGAATAATGTCTGTCTTAATCACTGTGAACTCCACAACTCTCACTGTGAAGAATCTGCTCCTGTCCTCTGATGGAAGTCTTACATTTAATTCTGTATCCAAGACCCCTTGTCCTTGACCTCTCAACTACTGGATACAATATGTCTCTGTCTGCTCTAAGCCAACACTTCAGGATTTTAAATACTTCTATTACATCCACCCAATGATCAGTCTTGTTCTAGCAAAAAAAGTAAAATGTTGTCTTTCCTCATATTTTTTATTTCTGGTAAAATCTTTCTGAATCTGTGTTAAACTCTCTCGAAAGCCTGCCAATTCTTCCGACAGTGTGCACCCTCCAAAAGCACACAGTATTCCAACTGAGGTTTTTGTTACGGGGTCTGGTATTTGGCTTCTGAATTGTACGTACATTAGCTCAGTTTATCCAGAGATTCTACTCTGCCCCACACAGTCTGGCATAACCTGCAGATCTATTCCATTTACATTGAGCTTCAGAAAATGAACTGTTATCAGAAACTGGATACAATCCAACAAAACAACTACAATCCAATAAAACATTCATGAATATAATGAATTTACATTATATGCCCTTTGATTGTAAAGTGCTTTGGGACTTTTCAGAGATGCAATAAGACATTTATGAAAATGTAAGATTTCCTTTTAAATAAGCTGGAAAGCTACACGTGATGAGATCACCAAAGGTAGACGTACACCTTTCAGAAATTTCTGATCTCACTCAAAGTACAGGCAGCGGTTTTATTCTTTCCTGTAGAGCAATTGCTACCAGTGACAGAGCTCGCAGCACAAGAGCAAGGACAAGTGAAGGGCGGCACTGAAATGATCTCTTCATTTCCATCCACCAGATGGGGCACAGCTCCATCTATTTACAGCTCTGGAAACACTGTGCTGTATCTCTCAAGTCTTTGAGCAAAACACAGCACGTGGGTTAATTAAACAGCTCCTTGGCCAGCTCCGCACACGACTTAAATGATAAAATGTTTGTTTCAAAAAAGAAATCACACACAGGATCTGGGTATTGCTGGCAAGGGCAACACTTATTGCCTATCCTTAATTGCCCTTGAGAAGATGGTGGTGAGTGCCTCCGTTAACTACTGCAGCCCTTCTGGTGCTGGTTGTGGGGGGAGTTCCAGGATTCAGACTCAGTGATGATGAAGGACCTGGTGATGTGTTTTGAACTCAGGATGATGTGAGGGGGGCGATTTTCCCATGTACCTATTGCCCTTGTCCTTCCAAATGGTAAGGGTCACAGATTTGGGGTATGATGGTACACAGTTCACTCTATGGTACAGCACAGAAACAGGCCCTTTGGCCCATCATGTCCATTCTGACCATCGAGTAGGCTTCTATACTAATCCTATTTCCCAGCACTGAGCCCATTGCCTTCTATTTCTTGGCAATCCAAGTGCTCATCCGGATACTTCTTAAATGTTGTGAGGACCTCTGCCTCCACCACTTCCTTGGGCAGTGCGTTCCAGACTCCAACCACGCTCCAGGTGGAAAAAATTCTTCCTCAGATCTCCTCAAAACCTCTTTTCGCTCATCCCATACCTACGCCCTCTGGTTTTTAGACACTTCTGCTATAGGGAAAAGTTTCTTACTATCTGCCCTATCCATGCACCTCAAAATTTTGTATCCCTCATGCAGGATCCCCTCAGCCTCCTCCGCTCCAAGGTAAACAAACCCAACTGATCCAGTCTCTCCTCATAACTGAATCGCTCCACCCAAGGCAATATTCTGGAGAATCTCCTCTGCTTCCTCTCCAGTACCATCACATCCTTCCTATAGTGTAGCAGTCAGAACTGTACACAGTACTCCAGCCATGGCCTAACCAATGTATTCTAAGGTTGTACCAAGACCTCCCTGTCCTCATATTCTATGCCCCAGCTAATGAAGTTAAAGGTTCAGATACCTTCTTCACCACCTTATGTACCTGTGCTGCCACCTTCGGAGATCCTTGGACTTGTACACCGAGGTCCCTCTGTACTCTCTACACTTTCTGTACTCCTGAAAGGACTTCTTCTCTACAAGCCATTTGCTTCCTTTTTAAAATTTTATCCATATCTCTTGACATCCAGGGCTCCTTGGACTTGTTGGCCTTACCTTTCACCTTTATGGGGGAACATGTCGGCCCTGTACTCTCACTATTTCACTTCTGAATGACTCCTGCTTGTCAGGTATGTATCCATCCACCTTCTTATTCTGGCTTCTGCCCTCTTCCTTTCCAGTCCTGATGAAGGGTTTCGGCCGAAATGTTGACTGTTTATTTCCCTCCATAGATGCTGCCTGACCTGCTGAGTTCCTCCAGCACTTTTTGTGTATTGCTCTAGATTCCAGCATCTGCAGAATTTCTTGTGTCTCTGACAAAGTTACTGCTCCCAGTCTACTTTTGCCAGGTCCTGTCTAATGATACCCTGCAACTGTCTGTGACGTCCTTGACTCTGGCACCAGGAAGGCAGCACACCATCCTGGACCCATGTCTCCAGTCGCAGAATCACCTGCTTATTCCCCTCACTGTCAAGTCTCCTACCAATATTTCCCTTGAACTCTTGCTCCTCTCCCTTGTACAGCTGAGTCACACACGGTGCCGTGATCCTGGCTCTGGCTGGACTCCCCAGAGATACATTCTCTCTCATCATTTTCCAACACACAGCCTGTTAAGTTTAACCTTGGTTTTTATAATCAAATCTCTGCAAAAGATCTCATGACTTTGTTGCTAGAGCGAGTCACTTGAACAGCTTATAAATTCATGGCATTTTAAAAAATATTTTAAGCACATATTAAGTTTTGGGTTTCATTGTCTTTCAGTTACACTCCCTCTGATAAAGCCAAGAGCTCATAAATGACAAATAGCCAATTCCACTAGGCTTTGTGTTGTAACAAAAAGCAATCCCTTTATTTCTATATAAGAACAGCATTTGAGATCCCTTTTACACCAGGTACTCCCAGTTTTCATGATATGCAAGGATTCTACATCTGTCACTGCCTGAGTCCCTTTGAAACTGAGAGTACTTGGTTTAAAAGGGTTGTTTTCTTTTGGTCTAAAAGGTACTGTTCTTAAAGCCTACTGGAGTTAGCTATTGGTCATTTCTGGGCACCTGACTGTATCAGCTCTGCATTGAAAAGAAGCAGTTTTACACGTGTAATGCACTCAAGAGGTGACTCAAGTCAGTGATCTGCACAGAATCTAAGAGGTGTGAAACCATTGGCAGAGTCTAATCGCAGCGCGGTATGAACCCGAGCAAGAACACTGAGCTTCCTCTGAACCATGCAAAGAGATACAATTTGAAATGAAATTGAAATGGGATTTGAAGGCAGGAGAGAGATTTTCCAGTTGCTGGAATAATGTGAAAGTTAAGCAGAGATCTCACCTTTTAGGTTAAAGGGGGGACGTTAGGAAAAATAACATAAAATAATTTAAAACCACTGTATTCCATTTTTAAAAAATGCTTGTTTTCTCACCAACTCCCTAATCCATCTGCAATTGGCCTCTAACCAAAAACATCCCCACAAACTGTGACACTGCAGGATTGCTGGAGTTTAACAGTACATGAACTCCAGTTGGCAGCCTGGTTCAATGAACGCAGCAGGCCAGGCAGCATCCATGGAGAAAAGCAGACGGTCAATGTTTCCGGTCAGGACCCTTCTTCAGGACTGAAGATAGGAAAAGGGGAAGCCCAATATATAGGAGGGAAAAGCAGAGCAGGGATAGGTGGACAAAAGAGGGGAGGCGGGGTGGACACAGGGTGGTGATAGGTAGATGCCGGTAAGAGACAGTGATGGGCAGGTGCGGGGGAGGAGGGGAGAGCAGATCCACCGGGGGATGGGTCAAAGGTAAGGAGAGAAGGGAAAAAAGAAGAGGTAGAAAATAAGAGATATGCTAGGAAAGGGAAGAAGAGAAGCATGGTTTGGGGGGGGGGTGTGGGGAAGGGGTGTGGGGATTACTTAAAGTGGGAGAATTCAATGTTCATGCAACATAAAATATTAAGCAATCCCCACACCCCTTCCCCACAGCCCCCCCTCCCCCCCAACCAGGCTTCTTCTCTTCTTCCCTTTCCTAGCCTCTCTCTCTTTTTTCTATCCTCCCTTTTATCCTTTAACCCATTTCCCGGTGGATCTGCTCTCCCCTCCTCCCCTGCATCTGCCCAACACTATCTCTTACCTGCATCTACCTATCACCACCCTGTGTCCACCCCGCCTCCCCTCTTTTGTCCACCTATCACTGCTCTGCTTTTCCCTCCTATATATTGGGCTTCCCCTTTTCCTATCTTCAGTCCTGAAGAAGGGTCCTGACCCGAAACACTGACCGCCTGCTTTCCTCCACGGATGCTGCCTGGCCTGCTGAGTCCTTCCAGCATCATCGTGTTTTTCATCTAGATTCCAGCATCTGCGGTCCTTTATTTCTCTAGTTCAATGAATAATTGCACCATTGGAAATAAAAATTGAAACTGCTGGAAACACTCAGCAGGTCAGGCAGGGTCTGTGGAGAGTTAACATTTCAAGTCCAGTACCCTTCACTAGAACTGAACTGACCTGACCTTCCAGAACAGAACTGACCCGCTGAGTGTTTCCAGCATTTTCTCTTTTTATTTCAGATTTCCAACATCTGCTGGTTTTTTTATTTTTAGCCTAAATTTTAAAACCTTGGCATAGCTGTCCTTCAGTGAATTGTATTGAAGGATGTATAGAACAATGCACTTCCAATGCCTCTGAGTTAATTGGACTAAAATAAAACTATTACTTTATGTAAAAGGAGTACCATTCATTTTTGATCTAAAATTCCAAATCTCTCAGAACTGGCATATATTCATAACCTCTAATAAAGAGCTCTGCTGCCCTCTTCTGTAATTAATAATAACTGCACCACACATGTTCCGCATAGTTTGAATATCACCAGTTTGGCTTCCTGATTATCTCAAAGCATTTTACAACTTTTGAAGCATTGTCACTGTTTTAATGGAGGAAACTTGGCAGTCAATTTGTGCCTCAACTTCAACTGTTCTATGGCAATAGCCAGATAATCTGATTTTGTTGTCACAAATCAAACAGAGTCAGAAGAGAGTTAGTAATAAAGTCACAATTGAAACATCAAACAGGATTTATGCATCTCGCACAAAATGCACATGTTAAACAATGCAGTGAGAACACTTCCTGTAGATGGGGCAGATGGCAAAATGTTCTGCGAATGTTAGATGGGAAGGAGAAGAAAGACACAAAGTCTTTCCAGAAAACTGCTGGGTATGCTTCACAAAATGCTATTTGAATATCTAAAAATAAGTTCAGTAATTTGAGGGATCACGTTTACAGTTAGTAAATAAATTTAATTTGAAGTAGTAAATCAGGGGGGAAAGAATAAGGATGAAAGGGGAGTTGAGAATATTTTTCTTTCACCCAAAGGGTGGTTGGGGTCTGGAACTCACTGCCTGAAAGACTGGAGGCGGCAGAAACTCCCATCACATTTGAGAAGTACCTGGACCAACATGTGCCATAACCTACTGGCTAACAGGTGAGAAGTGGATTCAATCTTCTTGCTGAAGGATGAACTTAAAAAAAATACGGCACAACACAGACAGAACTGCCAAAAAAGTAATATTTTTATTTATCAGGCAATAATTTGCAAAATTCACTCAGCATGTTCATTTCCAGAAGGAAAAACAACTTAACTTAGACAGATACCTGTTATAATGATGTTGCCTTGTGGCTCCTGTTGAGAACTGGCTGCTGTCCTTCCTCAGACATCATTCTTCAGCGAGGACTGGGGAGCAAGTACGCCGGCCATCAGCGTTAATGGCCCTGTCCGAAGGAATTTTGTGATGCAGGCCTAACATAAGGTCAAGACTTGTCAAAAGCCCTTTTCCTGCCAACATGGTTATGATGAGCCAATTGGACCGAGTCTATAATGGAAACTTTTGTGATCCAGTTCTGGGAAGGCAGAAGTGGTCCATACAAAAAGGAAAGTCTGCCATTGAGCAGCAGTGCCACTGACAGCAAAGCATCATTGAGGGAAGAGAAAGTTTGTTTACACTATTTTGTACAGGGCTGTTACTTTTTGTTATTCAGCTTCACTAATGTAGAAACACCTCAGTCCTAATAAGTCAGTGTGAAGAATTTAATATCAGTTCTGCTAAATGCTCATTACTTAAGTACCTCTTCTGCAACAACTTCAACCTTGTTAGAATATCGGTTATTTATCAAACTTACTCAAGGACCTCCATCACCAACTTGGAGTAATCCGTGCTGCAGCTGAGCAATACTGAGAGTCAGACAACAGATTTATTTCCAAGCGACTATCTTGGTTGATCATTAGTTGTGTCTTGCTTAATTGTGTCTTGCTTAAGACAACAAGTGTTCCAGTTGCAGCTGGTGGAGTATTTAGGTGAACCTCAAAGAAGGTGGAAGCAGCAGATGGAGAACAGTGGAGCTGGGGAGAGAACACAGGCAGAGCACCAAGTAGGTTTAAGAAAGCAAAAGTTTGTGGCATGTGGTTATTGAATTCAAACGCCTCAAGCAATGATCACTCTGTCCCACTGTGGGATGCCCAGGGCAGTGGTCACTCTGTCCCACTGTGGGATGTCCTGGGTGGTGGTCACTCTGTCCCAGAGTGGGATGCCCAGGGCGGTGGTCACTCTATCCCACAGTGGGATGTCCAGGGCGGTGGTCACTCTGTCCCTCAGTGGGATGTCCAGGGCAGTGGCCACTCTGTCCCACTGTGGGATGCCCAGGGCAGTGGTCACTCTGTCCCACTGTGGGATGTCCAGGGTGGTGGTCATTCTGTCCCACAGTGGGATGTCCAGGGTGGTGGTCATTCTGTCCCACAGTGGGATGTCCAGGGCAGTGGTCACTCTGTCCCACAGTGGGATGTCCAGGGCAGTGGTCACTCTGTCCCACTGTGGGATGTCTAGGGCAGCGGTTATTCTGTCCCACAGTGGGATGTCCAGGGCAGTGGTCACTCTGTCCCACAGTGGGATGTCCCAGAGTGGGAGGACCTGCAGCAATTTTTTGCTTACCAGAGGGAACCAGACGGAGAAGGTAATCCTCCTGCAGCTGGGATGTGGTGGGAAGGGAGCTCTCTGAAAGTTGATGTTCACTGCCAGGTAGACAGGACCACAGCTGGTGCTACTGACCAATAGCGCCCACATCTGTGTTCAGACCCGGCGCGACAGCCATTGGAAACAGTGGGCTCAGGTTAAACCTCAGGACTCATCTTCTTCTCATTCATGCAGGCAGGCCGAGGGAGCCAGTCAGCCCACCAACACTCCCATTGCAGGAAACTCAAATAATGAACACCCGCCTCCTGTTCTCATCCGACTGCTTCTGATGGAACTAGACCTCTGGACACAAGGGAACGGGAAGTGACGGACATGGAGAGGGCACCTCATCAGACTGCAATAGAAGCGCCAAATCCTTGTAGTGGTACTTTTTATAATTGTAGTTCTGTTATGGAGGCTGGTGTGGATGTTCAATGTTTAATGGGACAATTGGGAGAATGACAGGGAAGAGGAAGATCTGTCATAGATCAGTGTAGGGAAGGGAGGGGAAACTGACATGGGAAGGGACATGAATTATGACAAGGGACAGCTTAGATCGGGGACAGCTATGCCAGTTATAAGGAAGGTCTGAGGGGAATACCACAATCTCACACTCGAGAGTATCAGCACTCTATGTGAGAAGGGTGAGAATCGCAACATCAAATACAGGAAGTTTGTGGTGTTTGAAGGAAACCGGGGGTGGAAGTCCGGCAATTGGATTGGACTGGAGAGGAATAGCAACTTTATCCACCTCACGGGCCAAGCAGGCCAAGCCAAGAGAGAGGGGTCAGGATGTGACTTTATATTGCCCTGGATGGTGAAAGGAAATCGAGGGATACAGACTTGTGCGAGAGCAGACACACTCCTATGGCCAACCAGCTTTAATGAAACAGTCATGCAATCTATCAGAGCATGTCAAAAGCTAGTCACTCCAACCTGGATGGGAGTGATCACCCATGAGCTGGGCGCCTTCAGTTGCAACAGGACACGTTTTTATGTCTCAACAGATGATACGGCATCTGACTGCAGATTTGACTGGGACCCTCAGCCTGGGACTGCAGGATGGAAGTCAGCAAAGGACAGTGACTGGCAGAGCAGGTAACATACCGCGGACAATACTGTGTCACCACAATGACTTGGGAGCAATACAGTGGGCAGATGACATGCCATTTCCCTCAAAAGACATCATGCTGGGTCAATGAAGAGCAAACTTGGGAAGGAACAGATGGAAATCATGGCAGAAGATTCCTTCGGACCACTAACTCCACACATTACCAGTTTCGAATTGACATTCCCAAAATACCAGAACAGTGAATTGAACTCTAGCACACATAAATGAATCACAAAACAATTATAATACCCTCACAGAGGACGACAAGACCACTAAAGGTGAAATAGCCACCATCCGGGGTGACTCAGAATTGTGGGACACAGGAATGAACATTCAAATTCCCACATGGATTCAATTTCCCACATTATTTAGTCAGTAAGTTAGGAATAATCATATATCTCCTCTATATCAGCTACAGCATTAAACAGTTTGGGCACACCAGACAGATAGTGTAGATAGGAACAGGTTTTGTAGTCGCTTAGGGACTTGCACAGGATTTTTAGTGAGGACCAAATCAGTGCCCAGGTTTGACCTTTTCGGGATGGATTTCTGTTCATGGGGGCAACAGGAGGGTGTGTTAGGGAGCAGTGAGCCATAGTCAGAGGGTATAAAGTATAATAACCATTAATACAAGCAAGAACCAGCCTTCAAACCACTTCTAAATGTAATCGGTTTTGAAATGACACGGGTAGCTGCATAAACAAGCCGTGAACGGAGCAGACGACTGGGCTCGTAGTGGAAATAAAGAGGTCCTTCTCAGGTTGGTAGTAAGTGACTACCGGAGCTCAGGACCCCAGTTATTCACAATTTGCATCAATGATTTAGCCTAAAGATCCAAGTGTCATATTTCTGAGTTTGCTAATGATGTGAAACTAAGTAGAAATGTGAGGAGTGGTGAAGAAGCAAAGAGGCTTCAGGGGATATAGACAAGCTGAGTAAGTGGGCGACAACATGGCAGATGGAGTACAATGTGGAAGTCCAGGTTATCCACCTTGGAAGGGAAAAAACAGAGTGGGTATATCGTTAAATGGTGAGAGTTTGGGAAATGTTGCTGAATGGTGGAGCAGCCTCAAGGAACCAAATGTCCTGCTCAGGCTTTATATCTTATGTTCTTATTCCAAGCAGAATCAAATGACAATGGGGCTGTGTTAATTGGCCTACATCATCCAGGCATCAGCAGTATTCAGCTAAGTTGTTTTGCGCAGAGATCAAGAAAGGTTCCAGAGAAGACTCATTATTTTGGGGCTGTGTTAATTGGCCTACATCATCCAGGCATCAGCAGTATTCAGCTAAGTTGTTTTGCGCAGAGATCAAGAAAGGTTCCAGAGAAGACTCATTATTTTGTCACTTAGCTCATCAAACATGGTCATGTGCATATTTGTTCTATTAATCAATAATTGGGATATGGTGCACCCAAAGTCAGCCCTCACAACACTAATTTTGAATGCCAGGGGTTTCTGTCCTCAGCTTTTAGACCATTTAAGTTGACATGTGCTCTCTTGTAAAAGTGTATGTCGGTGGAACCGTTTCTCTACACCCAAAATATTGAAGTAAACTATGTCATTGTAACTACTGAAATTGTATTCAAGCACCTGCTATTATCTGTTAAATAATACTAAAAAAACTTGATGTACTTTGTTCAGTGAGATTCTCCAGAGATTCCACTGAGAGATTCTCCCAGGGGAGAGTCTTCCACCAGGTCTTCTCCTGAATGTCTGTTTGTGCTGAATAAAGACCTTTTACGTTGACAGCTCCAGTTTCCATGTGGCTCATTCACAGTCACAGCACCATGGTATTGCTGAATGGTGGAGCAGACACAAAGGACCAAATGTCCTGTGCCTGCTTCTATTTCTTATGTTCTTATTCCAAATAGAATCAAATGACAAGATTATACTTGAAGTTTTTGACCTTGTAATAAAAAAGAGAGTATGGTCCCCTTTAAAAGCCAGCAGTTATAGGCTCAGCTAATGTTAATTATTTTTTGCTGCAAGTTTCTCACAGGTTTGAAGGATATTAGAGCCATATTCGCAAGGCTTTGTCAGTTAAAGGCTGTGAAGTCTGAGAGAGAGTTTACGGCAGAAGTGAAAATGAAAAGCAAATTGAATCGCGCTTGTGAGGATTGCTTGCCTGTTAAGGAGTTTTGTAGTTCAAGCCTGAAAATTGCAAGCATTCACTCAATTCCAATATGATTGATTTACAATAGAGTAAAGAAAATACATTAGATTGATTTTATTAACATTGTCATTTTTGTTCAATTACTGTTAAAGGTCCAATATAGTTGTTGCTGCTTTTCCTTCAGCGCACTCAAATCAATAAATGTCCTATCTCTTACACGAATCAGACCCAGCTGAAGATTGAGCAGATTGGCCATTTCATTCAGTTTTATTTCAAGAATGTGTATTTTTTTTCTCTTACATAGTAGAATAGTGAACAGTTTTGCATGCAAAAAGCAAAACAAGCAAGGCCCTAAACGTATTCTGTGCCAAACAAGTAAATGGAGCAGACAAGAGGCTCCACACAAACCAACAGCTTACAGCTGGATAGGCAAGAGTTGTATTTCTCTAGCACTTTTCACAACCACAGATCATTCAGTACAGCTATTGAAGAACTGCTTAAGTGTTGTCACTGTTGTAATGTAAAAAGCACAGCAGCTAATTTGCGCATAGCAAGCTCCCACCTGTAGCAATGCAGTAACAACCAAATAATCGATTAAATGATATTGGTTGAGGGAATATTGTTAACCCCGAGACACCAAGGAGAATTCCCCATGCTTCTTTAGAGTAGTGCTGTGGGATCTGAGTATGCGTTAGGAACAGCAGCTGTGGTTATTGTGCTCAAGTCTCTCAAGCAGGACTTGAAGCAAGACCTTTTGACTCAGAGCAAGAATGTGACCTGACAAACCAAAGCTGTCACACAAGGGCAGCCAAAGAACTTGTAACAAGCTGGCATTGTGTAGGTGCCAGCTAAGAGCCAATCTGAAAAATCAGATGTGTGTAGTATGAGTGCTGCGAGATTGATTGCTGCTTTGGACACATGGCTCCCAATTATCCTAACAGATCATCTTCAATCTCACGAGGTACAAGGGCTGTTTTGGAAAGGTGGAACCTAGCAATGAGAAGCATGCCTCTCTGCTGGCCATTTGGAACTTCTGTTTCTTCATTGTTAGAGGAATATCAATCTACATTTACATCCCAGATTATGTAAAACATACATAGATTTATGTACTGGAGTTATCTTGGCTTTGCTGTCACATATCACGATCTAACACATCATACCACACCTTAAAATAAGAAGAGTCGTTTCAGTTGGTCTCTAATTAAAGGGCACCACGTGCCAGTCTGTAGGTCCTATGGCCAGCCAATACACAACCTGTTAGACTGATCATATCACCACAATGGAGGTCAGGTGGCACAGTATTGTCACATGGACATGTTCTCACACACATCATTGAAAGTGGCGGGACAAGTTGAGAAGGTGATTAAAATGGCAGGTGGGATACTTGGTTTTATCTCCGGGTTTATGGTAACATAGTGGTTAAATTATTGGATTTGAAATTAAGAGGCACAGACTGTTAATTTGGAGATATTGCAAATCCCACCATGGCTGCTGGGGAATTAAAATTCAAATAATTAAAAAATTCAGGAATTAAAAAGCTAAAAGCCATGAATGGTGACCATAAAATGACAGGATTGCCGTAAAAACTAAGTCCATCAGGGAAGGAACTCTATTGTCAATGGCTGGTCAACCAAATTTTGACTCCAGACCCATAGCAAAGTGATTCTTTCTTAACTGCCTCTGAAAAGGCCTGGAAAGCTGTTCATGGGCAGTAAATATCAATCTTCCTGACAATGCCCATGCCCTGTAAATAAATGGAAACGTAGTGTAGGTTCATTTATGCTGAACCCTAATAATATCTAATAGGATCCCTAATGATTAGGCCCTGGCCAGAGTACGGTGGCCATTTCTGTGCACCACACTTTAGAAGAAGGGATGCAAAGTGGAATTATGGTGTCAGAGATGAAAGACTTTAGTTAGGTGGAGAAGCTGGGACTGTCCCTCAGAAGGTAAGGGAGGCTTTTGTAGCATCATGTTACAACTGAGTGGCTTGTTTGGCCATTCCAGAGGGAAGTTGAGAGTATTATAGATCTGGAGTCGCACATGGCCTAGACCAGGTAAAGGTGGCAGATTTCCTTCCTTAAAGGGTACTAGAGAACTGGGTGGGTTTTACAACAATCTGGTGGCTTCATGATCACGATTACTCATTCCTTAATTAACTAAGTTTAAATTTATGATAGGGTTTGAGCTTAGATTTCCGAATTATTAGTCCACACCTCAGTGTTACTAGTCTAGCAACATAACCGCTAAACTTTCAGACCACAGCAACAGTTCATGACAGCAGCTCACCACCACCCTCTCAGGGGCAATTAGAGGTGGGCAATAAATGCTGGGCTTGCCAGTGACACCCAGATCCAAAAAGTACATTTTAAAAAGGTGATCAAAATCATGAAGGTTTTGGCTGCATTGCATAAGAAGACACTGTTTTCACTGACAAGAAGGTCAGTAATGGAAAGGAGACACTTTTTACATAGTAATTGGCAAAAGAACCAGCAGAAAGATAAGTAAAAAATAGATGGCAAGGATGGTAAAAGCAGATCCATTGATAACTTTCAAAATGAGAATCAGATAAATTCTTTAAGTGGGACAATGCGCAGAAATAAAGGAAAAGAACAGAAGAGACCTAAATAGATAGCCCTTTTAGAGAGCTGATGCAGACATCATGTGTTAAATGACCTTCATCTGTGCTCTCTCATTGTCTGATCTAAGATAATACAGTAGTCAACATCATAATATATAATATGCAGTGGAGGTCAAATCAAATATACTGTAATGTCACCGGGGTTCATTTTACATGTCTCCAGGTTATCTATCTGAAACAACAAAACTGCTCTCTTTGTTGACAGTGTAATGTGAACCCTTCCCTGATGAGTCACTGCCTGGTAACACACTCCTGTTGCGTGTTATTCTATGGAGCATGCACTTCCAGCCATCTGTTCTCTGCACTGCATAAGAGTATAAAGTGGTCTTGTGTGAAGTAAATTCTGTTCTTCTCACATAGTTTGATTATCTCTTCCCCCATCTCCAGCCCCATCTGCCCATGTCATGCTTTATGTTCAGTTTGAGCTTCCTTCATCCCTGCCATTGCGCACCTTCAGGGCGAGCACCTTCACCACACATAGCCAGCGTTCATTGAATCCAGTTCTGCACTGCTCATTGCCCTCACAGTGGTGAGTTAGCATGTATAAGGTGCCCCAAAATGTAGCCACAGGAGTTAATCGCATTCAATGTGTCCAGTGAGGTGCACCAAGTAATCACCTCGGGTTGCTGCGCCAGCTGGGAACACAGCCTGGCAGAATTCACAGACTTGGGAATTGAGGCTTGATTCAGAGTTCAGTGTGGTTTCATGTCCCGCACAGCAATCTTCAGGCAAATGATGAGGGCTCCACGGGCTCTGTAGCCAATCAGAAACACGGTTAACATCTTTCACGTTCATGGAACCAGTTTGTATTATTGGAAGGTTTTTACCCCCAGCAGATCTTTCATATCATGACACTGTTTTATAACAAGTTTTTTACTGCATAGAATGAAAAGTGTACTCTCTTGGTCACCGTCAGTCATTGAATAGCTGAAATGTTTATTTATTGCACCTCATTGTGAAGTACTTAATTGGTTTTTTGGGAGGTTCAAAATGATGAAATTTTCTGAAAAACTGCCTTGCTTATACTAGATCCATTAATGAGGTGTCTTTCTTTTGTATGCTTACCAGTATCCATCTGATTAATCCTTTTTAAGGCTGAGGGACCATACATGAGGTTTGCAAACCATACTGGGGTGGAAATATATTTCTGCTCTTTTGCAATACAGGGAAGGTGGTGGGGTTAGAAGGTCATGGGATGCTAGGACTCGACCATAGATGCACGAAGAACATGGAATGACAAAACACAAGAGGCTGCCTTTCAGCACTGAAAGGTGTTAGGTTGAGCAGTGCAGTGGGAATGTTACAATTTCAGAGTGCGGTGTGTATGCTGCAGTCCAGCAGCAGCTGGAATGGGAGGGGGGGTGGAGGGGGGAGAGTTGGATTCTGGGCTCCAGCAACACTGGGGGGGGGTAAGGAAAATCAAAATCACTGGGGTTGAGCAGAAGTGCCTTGGGTACACTGGAACTCAGTAGGAGTACCAGCCAACTGTCTTTGCAGTAATGGGGCTGGTCGGCTGTGCCAGTGCTATGCAGTCAGAGAGTTTGTGTGCACAATTCCAAAACTGACTGAGAGGTGCAGCCTCCCATCACGTCCAGAGAGAGCCGAAGCTCTGCGGATGTAGAAGCTGTGAGAACAGCTGTGCGACAGTGTGTGTGCGTGTAAGTGTGTGTGCATGTAAGTGTGAGAGAGAGAAAGAAAAACAGGAGAGTCAGTTGCCTGACCTCCTGTGGTTTTTGATTATTCGCAAAGCTAACATTCACAATGTTGTTATAAAATAAATGCTCCATATGTCTTAGCTTTATCCTGAAGCTTTTAGAAATACTGGCACACAGGAGTTGTTCAGGTAAACAATGACATGGGTTCAGCTTGGTTCAACAGCAGAAAGCAGGTGTTGGCAAGATTTTAAAGCTTTCACTTCCTCGCCTAAAACTTACTGCATTATGACCACTGAAATTGTATTGACTGCCTGTAATGTAATTGAGAAATGGTGATTTTGGAACATTAAAACATTGTATTCAATTGACACATATTACAGAGGGGAAGAAAGCAGAAGCACTGTATGCTCAGGCCAAGAGAGGAGGGGGAGTGCGGAAACAGTGGGAGATCAAGGCTTCTTTTGTTTGTGGCAGTGGGATTTTGCCTCAAAAGTAAGACTTTCCAGTCAGTTACTGCAGTCACCAAGGTCATTCACCAGCAGGTGTCAGCAGAGACATCCACTGCAGTCAGGAAGAGACAACAGCAGGTTGACCTCGATGACACAGGCTGCTGGCAGCAAAGAGAACTGGTAGTTCACAGGAAGTCGTTTCTCATGGGATTGTTGGTGGATCGACCACTGGAATGGTTGTAAACATATCACAGCCTTTAGCTTAGAGGGTCAGGAAGGGTATTCTACGGCCAGAATGCTGCGTAAAGATTGTTGTAATCTTTCAATCTCAAATAAAGACATTTCACTACAGAATGATGATTCTGGTTTGTTGTCATTTTAAAAATCCCCCAGTTAAGACTGTTGCATAGTGGGTGGCCCTGTTGTAAATGCAGAGAGTGAGGGGGCACCAGCCTGAGAGGTCCAGGATGCCCATGTCTAGTGGTGGAATGAGGAGCCGGAGGAGAACACAGCTGAGCTTTCTGTGATGTACGTTGAACAGTGGTTGCCTTTTTGGACGATAACATTGAAGAGTGGCTGACGTGCACCCGGCTGGCACAGCCAAAGAAAGCACAGATAACGTTAGATTGCTGCTGGGCCCCGGCAGCTCCACCCCACTGGCATCGACCTTCAGTGTAGGCACTTTCATTTCTTCTCAAACATGGTGATTACCCCAGCAACCCCGTCCCTCCACTGGTGGAGGAGAGGGACCTTTGGGTAATCACCATGTCTGAGAAGAAATAAAAGGACCAACGCTGATTTGACCCTTTATCTCATGACAGTCCAGATCTGCTTTAGAGTTGGAGGCCACATTCCTTTGGAACTTATAGATGTGATAAAGTTTCGTGGAGGTGACTTCTGTCCTGTTTTATACCCTGAATGACATTGTTGCTCAGCCCCAGTGGCTCCCCATCCTCCATGCACATTCCAATGTTTTAACTGTTCAACACTTAAATTTCACTTGTTAAATAGCAGTTAAACACATTATCCTGTGCAAGAGGATCTCTGGGCCTCTGTTCCTTGTTTTAAATAAGGTGTTAATACTTCTTGTTGAACTTTGAGTTCACTGACGTGAGTCAGTGATGGTAAATGGAATACCTTTACATTGAATGTCAGCCTCAATGACTCCCTGGTGTAGTATGACACAAGCTATGCACCGAATCCTTTGCCCATTAACACACTGAATCCCTACGTGCCTGTGCCAGAAATACGCAAATTGACTACTAATGAAATTGTGGCTAAATCAAGCAGCCGGAAGCCACCATCACTTGCGTTTAAAGTTGTCCAAAATCATTGCAAAATGGGAATTGATATTTAGCAGATTGGGGAGATTGTCAATCCAATAGTTGGTGGGATTTAAGCCCCTGAACCAGATGAAATAGGACAGTGTAACAAGCTCCTGTACTTCATACTCTGGAGCCTGCCTCTTCAGTCAGGGGACTTTCCTTTTGGTTCTTTGAAAAGTACTAAGTCCTATAATGTACAGATCGTTTGTAGATGTTTGAACAACATGACACCATCTCACAACATAACAGTTGCCTACCTGCTGTGGCCTACTCATCTCTGGAGAATTGAGAAGATCTGGTATAACAGATGCACACTCTGTGGAATGATAAATGACAGCTGAGTCCAAGCTCCCTGGAACAAGAACACTGAAAGTTTTGGAGTACTCCTTTTCCCCAAAGGGGTAGTCTGATCCTGAAAGCACCACTCGTCCACCCAGGAAGGGGTCAGGAGTATTTGCAGTTGGCTGTTCTGATGCACTCCTGATTGCACCAAAGCTAAAGGTGTTTCTGTAGTCATCGTATAAGTTACTGGCAGAGGCTTGAGCACTTTCTCCAGTTGGAGGTTCTGATAGATCAGCAGTTTTCAGGTGAGGTGATTTTTCTGTTTCATTAATCAAAAAGTCATAATTGTTGTTGGAAGGAGAAAACTTGATGTCAAGCTTGGGGCAGTACTCAAGCCCTTTGTCCTGGCTTATGTCCCCCATAAGATCTTGAGAATCAGCAAGTGCATTGCAGACAGCTTCCTGGAGGACCTTCTTCTGCTGAGGTCTGAGGAAGGGTCCTTCGGATTGGTCAGGCTTCCCAGCATCAGTGCACTGTATTGGCACGGTGAAGGGCATATCTGACAGAAAGCAGAAATAGAAGGTTTTGATTAACATGTTTTCTGTATTTTGAAACACGACATACCATGTTGAAACAACTGTTAAAGATCAGTGTCAAGAGAGAGAGAGCAAGTGACTGACTACTCGACCATCAATTCTTGTCATGATGCTGAATAGCCTCTGGTACCCTGCTGGAGTTCCATTATTTAAGTGCGAGCTTTGACAATGGATCCCCGGACAGTCATCAGTACAAGCTTGTCTCCATCTACATCTGACATACACTCTCCAGGGGAGGATTCTTGGGTAATGATCAGTGCTAATTTTCTCTCCAAAACTCAGGAGCACTGAACCAATTGTGACCTACTACAACCCTCAACACCACCCCACCTTCCCAATCCCCCACGACCTACACTCCACACACCATCGCCTCAGCTGGGAAAAGCACAAGGTTCTCCCAGTCTACATCCCCCAGCTAATAAACTAACCAAATCGTTTAAAAATTGCTTAGCAATTTGTCTTGTCAATTCCATGCAGTCACAATCCACAATAACGGGTTAAGCAGGAACACTCCAAAGGTTTAGGTGACAGCCACCATAATATTGTAGTTTGGGTAGCTCAGCACAGTGGCACAGCTGGTAGAGCTGCTTCCTCACAGCTCCAGTGACCCGGGGTTCAATCCTGACCTCAGGTGTTATCTGTTTTGAGTTTGTGTTCTCCCTGTGACAGTGTGGGTCCCAAAGACATGTAGGTTGGTCGGTTAATTGACCACTGTATATTACCCTAGTGTGTAGGTGTTGATGGGAACGTGGGGAGAATAAGTTACAGAGAAAATTAGTGGGTGAAGAGGATTGTTCTGTAAACTGGCATAGACTTGATGGACCGAAATTGCTTCCCTCTAAAATTAAACAAATTGAAATAAGCAATGTCATTGAATGTTGACATTGGCAATCGGATGTTTGATTTTACGAGACATCCACCTACATATAATCTGATGGAAATAGGGAAATCCTGACAGTTTGATCAAAGCACAGGATTAACACTGCACAGTAAGGAGATAAATGCAGTAGCTAGATAATACAGAAAAATCCCACCAGATCCAACCAGAAGAACAGCCAATTGATCTTTGCTTCTGTTGGTTGTTGGCAGGGGGCTGATCAGGACTCCAGGAGACCTCTCTAACTTGGGACTTTTTCTGAAAAGGTGCATGAAGCAAAGGTTAAAGCAGGAGGATGCAGAATAAGCTGGGGGGTGGGCAGTGAGATAATATTAACACAAGGGCTAGGCCAATTCAAACTGAATTTATAGAGCACATTTTCAAACTAAGAATAATGGAAATCAATAACTTTCTCCCTAAAAGGCTGGGACAATGGGTCAGTTAAAACTTTCAAGACTGAGGTTGGTAGATTTTTGTTCGGCAAGGATGTCACAGAAAGCAAACACAAGGTGGGCAGATAAGATTGAGGCATGAATAAGTATGGGGGAAGTAGGTCTACTCCTGCTTAGCCATTCAAACGGCAGTAAATCCTGGTCATCTGAGCGCACACTGTAAAACGTGGAAGTCCTGGACTTATTGACAGGTTTGGCCATCTCAATCTGTCAGCTCACTCTCTGCTGGACGCCCCATGGGAATCCAGCGGCAGAGCCCAGAATCACTGGGATTCACCCCATTACATCGGGGAAAATCACCTCGGACCTGGGCCAGATACCACTGGTTTCAGGGGGGATTGTAGCACAAAGATCTGGAAGTTAAAGGGAAAGTTGTCATTTTTCTTTTGCTTTACTTTAATGCTTTTAGTTAATTGTGCTTTTTTAGGTGTTTGTAATGTTATTTTTAAATATTTTTAAAAAAATTTTTACTTTAACTTTTAATAGTTTTAACAGATCTTTGAATGCCAGTGATAATTAAAATCACAACAGATTTTACAGCAGCAAAGTTTTTGCTGGAGTCAGGCCAGCAGGATCGGCCCTATGAATCTGAACCAGGGAAGTACAGACATAGTGGGAGAGTGGACGACGATTCCAGGGGGTGGATGGGAGTGGGCCAATGTAATGTTGCATCTCTACAATGGGACATGCAACAATGCTGGAGTACTTCACTGAGTTGTCAGCTTAGATTATGTGTTTTAATTCATGGAGCAGGGCTGAAACATGTCACCTTCTGACTCAGAGGCGAGACTGCTCCCATTGAGCCAAAGCTAACACCCCAGAGCAAATGTTCCTCCATGTGATTCCACCTGCAGTGAGACCGTGGCATGGAATCTTCTAAATACTTAACAATGCTTGTACAGCAGCTGTACCGACAGAAGTCATTTCAACCCACTGGCACTGGTGAACCCTGTAGTTACAGCATGGAAAGAGGCTATTTGGCCCATTGAGTTTCTGCCAGCTCAATGCATACTAGTCCAGCTTCCTTTTGAAAGCCATGATTGAACCTGCCTCCTCCACCTTTGTTCTACCTCCTCTGGTTCATGACCTTTCCACCAGTGGGAACGTTTCCTCCCAGGCAGAAATCAGATCGGATCTACAGGCAATTGCTTTGCGACACCTGACTGGCCTGAATTTGAGAGACTGAGGTGGCTGATGTTTGTTCAGTCAGGGCATCAAGAAATATGAAGAGCAAGTAAGGAAATGGGGACAAGGTACCAATCAGCAAAAAAAAACTAAACTAATTAGTGGAACACCTTTGAGGGGCTGAATGGCCTCTTCCTGTTCCTATATTCCTCAGTAAAAGCCAATTTTGTCAGGTAAAATAAGCTATTCTGGTCAAGCAGCACACCTGCTTTGTTGATCTTTTGTCAATTCCTTCATTTCAATCCAGAAAACACAGATATCCCAATCTGTAACATCCTCCACGTCCTGCATGCACTTTCCCTAAGTGTCACACTTATTTCCCCCTTGTCGTTTCTGTCACACTCTCCTGACAATGCCTCTTGTTATAAACAAAAATGAACACCTTTTGCGTCACCTCAGTCGACCTGATTGCCTACAATGAGAAGGTGGTTTTCTTTACTCACCAGCAGTTATTTCCCTCTTCTCAGTGAGCTCTTTAATGAGCTCTGCCTGCCTCACACACACCATTTTCAACCTTCTGAATTCCTGGAACAGCAGTCCAAATGCCTCTTCCATTTCCTTATCTCTGAGTGGAAAGAAGAAAGTGCTTAAAAATAGCGCCAGTTGATAACTTAAATCTAAACCTCCAGACTGCATGGTTTCCATACTTGGTTTGGAAATCGATGCTGAAGGAGCCAGGTTAATCTGGTCCACTATAAGGACTGTCACCGTAAATCACAGGGCTAGTCTACACACTGAGCCATTCAGCACAGGAAGATCCCAGGTGTAATCCCTGACTCATGCTGTGCTAGCTGACTATACCCAGGACAGCAGTGTGATAACACTGTCATTACGCCAGAGGAGGAGGGAAAAGCAATCAAGCCTTTTCATTTTTGATTGCAACACAACAATCCCTTTGGAGAAGTAAACCTATGCATTTGGATTAGAAGACAAATAAACATGGCTGTGGGAAAAACTTGCAAACCCTGAAATCATTTAAAAACCAATTGGATGATGGAACGGGAGAGTTTGAGAAATTATGGATGGAGGAAGTAAAATGGGGGGAAGGGTTTCCCTCAGTTCTATTGTGTAAAGTCACCAAAGAAAAATTTGTCTTTAATAACAGGAATATGATGAAGCTGTAACCATCTTTAAAAGAAGATGCAGACCATTAGTGAGATTCATTTTGGTCCACGTATTACTGTTAACCTGGCCCTAGATGTTACATTGTACAGTTGTCCCGCAATTATCCAGGGGAATGGAGGGGAATGTCTCCACAGCAAATGAAAAGGAGCTTAGTAACCACAAATAAATAGTGAGGTGGGCACCAACTCAGCGCCCAACACCACCTGCACCAAACAGGTCTTCAGCAGCCTGACCGTGCCACAGATCCACCTGCGAGATGTCCATGGGGGAACGCTGCCGACTGGCACATCCCAGGCTGCAGGAGTACGTGCTGAGGGACGCACTGAAGCTGGGCGCAGCCAACGCAAAGGCTCGGTGGGGAAGGACTACAGTTTAGGGTTCTTCTGCCACCGGAGAGGGAGGGGTGGGGTCAGGCGAGAAAGCCCCTAAATATTGTAAATACGGGACTGGTTAGCCCCCAGGGAGCCACACGTGTGGCATCGGTGCTGTTTTTTATATAAAAAGGTAACACTAATGAATTATCTGTACAAGAATGTAAAGGCTTGCCCTGTTTTATAATTGTATATAGTTTGTCTTTTATTATGAATAAAGTTTATTTTGGTTTAAAAAAAAGAAGACCCTTCACCTGGGCAAGTCCAAGAAGGTGTCCAGCTGCCAGATCAGCCTTGAGGCACTGCCCCACCTCTAGGGCCTGACCAGCTCCTGAGCCAAGCCTGTGAGCAGGTGCAGGAGCCGCTGGTTATCCCTGCCTTGTCCCAGAGCAACCTCTATTGGGAGGTGCCCAACAATTTCAACAGCCTTCAGAAGCACATCTGATGTTGCAATAGCTTTGGGGACAGAGGGAGGGAGGGAGGGCAGGAAGGAAGGGGCTGCAGCACCAAGGACCCTCGAAGAGTTGGTTGACATCCTGAACTGCAACAGGGACCTCCCATTCCATGGGAGGTTCAAGAAGGCAGGCTGCAGAGTCACATGCAGGCAGTTCATGCAGACATGGGCCCCGGCAGCAACAACCGCCTGAAACATTACCCACCCCAAGTGGCGTCCATGCCTAAAGTCAGCCCGCTGCAGCCAGAGGAGGTAAACAGTAAACTGTGGGTGCTGAGCTCAGCAGACTTTGTGAGACCCAAAGACATTGGCTTTTTACCCTCCTTGCACAGCTAACGTGCAAATTGGTAAGTCAAGAGTTGACTGTGTTCAGATAATATCTACAAGCTCATCCTGATTGATTACACTCGTAGTTGCAATGGAGTTTTGCCCAGAGCACAGGGTGCACAACTGCACCAATTAATGTACTTAGTGATTTCTCTTTGTCTCTTCCTATTTCTTTTCCAGATCCTGAACCTCTTTTTGCTTTGTCATATATCACAAAACTTTTCTCTGACAGGTTGTGGTGCTGGGTAAGGAGAGGGCAGTGGACAAGGAGTTTTCAGGCTGATCGCCATCCACCGATTGCAACTGATAAGTTTGATGTAGAGTAGACAGGTAGGCACAGGTAGAGAGGGTGGTGAAGAAGGCATTTGGCACGCTTGCCTTCATCAGTCAGAGCACTGAGTCATGTTGCAACTGTACAAGATGACAGTGAGACCACACTTGGAGTATTATGTGCAGTTCTGGTCACCCAGCTATAGGAAGGATGTTATTAAGCTGGAAAGGGTGCAGAAAAGATTCACGAGAATGTTACTGGGACTGGAGGGCTTGAGTTATAAGGAGGGGCTGGATAGGCTGGGACTATTTTCCCCCCCGATGCGTAGGAGGCTGAGGGGTGACCTTATCAGAGGTCTATAAAATCATGAGGGGCATAGATAAGATGGGTGATCACAGTCTCTTTCCCAGGGTAGGGGAGTCTATAAGTAGCGGACATAGATTTAAGGTGAGGGGGAAAGATTTAAAAGGGACTTCAGAGGAAACTATTCCACACAGAGGCTGGTGTGTATATGGAACGAGCTGCCAGAGGAAGCTGTAGAGGCAGGGACAATTACAATATTTAAAAGACATTTGGACAGGTTTGTGGATAGGAAAGGTTTAGAGGGATATGGGCCAAATGGGACTAGCTCAGGAAAGCATCTTGGTCAGCATGGACAAGTAGGGCTGAAGGGCCAGTTTCTGCTCTGTATAACTCCATGACTAGATGTCAGGTTGCGAATAGGAAAGGGATTTACTATCCCAAGGTCATGACCAATGATGTAACACCTAACCTGACCTTAACTCACTTGCATCTCACAAACCTGTGTATTGGTTGGATGCTTTACATTTCTGCTCTCAACATGATGTATTACAGCTACATTAGGGAGTCAGCAATGACAAGGAAAACTACCTGATCTGTGTCCATATCTTGGCGATCGGCTTGCTGGGTGGGATCACTTGATGAACACTAAGTTACACAATGTCACTTAACTTCATTTGGCGAGAATTTTCCGGTTGGTTCCTTTCTCTGGCAGGAGGGTGAGGGAAAGGGGTGGGAAATAGAGAAAATTATGTGTTTTAAAATAAGTGAAACCTCTCAAAAAAACTTCATAATAAAATGAAACAAGTATACCCACCAAAAAGCAGGAGAATCTACCCCAATAAATGAGGCCATCTCAAAACTACCGACTCCACCAAAACACAACTATATCCATCCTCAAATATGGCACCACCTTTATATAAAGGAATTTGCCTTAAGATACAACCAGCTATAAACAGACCCATCCATTCTCAAGGGCAACTGCATCCATCAGAAAACAAATTAATCCAAAGAAGTTAATCTACTAAAAACACAAGGGACTTAGTAATAACCTTGTTGTAATAATATAGAGAGGAAGACATGTGCTGTTCATCTGTATGCAGGTATCTTTATTTCTCCCTTCCTGCTCCTGGCTAATTGTTGGTAAGCCAGCACTACAGCAACCCAAGGCAGAGATACACAATAAAATGCACAACTTCGAACTTCACATTAAAATAAATAAATCTAAAAGTAAGCAAGCCATCCTAAAACGTAAAGGCATCTTTTCAAAAAAGGTGAAACCAAATTAAATAAATCCACCTTAAAATTGTGTAACAAAATACACTAAAAAACAAAGGCATCCACTCAAATGCAATTCAATCTACTTAAAAAGAAAACAATCTGCTGGAAGAACTCAGGCGATCGAGCAGCATCTGTGGGAGGAAAGGAATTGTCGACATTTCAGGTCAAAACCCTGCATCAGAACAAGGGGTGGGAAAGGAATTGTTGACTTGAAATGTCAACAATTCCTTTCCTTCCACAGATGCTGCTCGGCCTACTGAGTTCCTCCAGCAGATTGCATGTTGCTCCAGATTCCAGGATCTGCGGTCTCTTCTGTATCAATCTACTTAAAACCAGGTGAATTTAGCTCAATTGGCTTAAAATGATTTTAAATGAAAAACAAGTGATTCTGCCTTAAAAATAAAGGGCATCTACTTTAAAACTAAAGAACAAAAGGCATTCATAAACTAGGGAATCCACCTGAAAACAAGTACCAAGCAATGACCATTATGGATGGGCAATAAATGATTACTTTAACAATGACACCCAGATCCCAGTTAAAAAAATGAATAAATAAATGAAATGCATTACCTGAAAACAGGTGAATTCACTTTAAAATAAGCAACTTTATTTTAATTCAATCCTACTCAAAATGAGTATCCATAAAAAATGTGTCCACCTTAACATAACATTCCACCCACCTGAAAACAGCAGTATCTATCTTAAAACAAGGAAATCCACCTTAAAACAGCTAATGGATCCACTTGAAAAAATGAGAATTTACTGAAGCCCTAAAATGTAAAACCTTAAAATAGTGGACTACACTTGTAAAACAGGTATCTGCATCCTAAAAGATATATTACCTTAAATAACAATTTTAAATTGAGTCCTCCTGAAAAATAACTAAACACAATGAAAAATAGTGTGAACCCTCCTAGCGATAGGTAAATTCAGTTTCAAACAAGTAAATCTACCTGGAAACAGGCAAATTCACACTGAAATGTGAACCTACCAGAAAAAAGCCAAGTTGCCTTAAAACAATTAAAGCCATCTTAGAATAAATAAAAGCACCTTAACACAAGTAAATTCACTGGAAAGCAACTCTATTCACTAAAAACAGGAGAATCTAGTCTAAAAGCATAAAGCCATCTTAAAACAAGCCAAATCCATCTGAAATAAGTCAATCCATCATCAGACAATTAAATCAACTTTAAGTCAAATAGTTCAATCTTAAGATATATGAATCCCCCAAAAACAAACAAATCCAACTCAGCATGGACTAAATCCAACAGAAAACACAAGAAAAATACACATTCACCAAAACTCACCATATCCACTCAAGGCAATAATTCTGCCTTGGTAAAAACAAATGAAATCTTTAAACAAATGAATCCATCTGATAATTAAAACAAACTCCACCCAAAAGCTTTAAAACAAACAATCCAACTTAAAAACATGTAAATCCTAAATGAGAGATTCCACCTTTTGGATGGTCCTCAAAATAAACAACTATCTTCAAAGAAGTGACTCCACCAAAAAACAGGAGATTCCATCTGAAACAAAAAAGATGAGCTGTTGGAGGAACTCAGCAAGTCAGGCAGCATCTGTGGAGGGAAATGGACAGACAATGTTTTAGGTTGAGACCCTGTCCAGATGAAGAGAGCAAGTAGCTCCCCGCCTGTACAGATAAGTCCAGCTAAATACAAATGGAACTGAATATATGCCAGCGTCACCTGCAACAAAATAAATCTGAAAGAGGACGTGGTGTCTTGCAGCAAGTCTCGCTGTTGGTTGCCGGGGTGTATGTGTCAGGCTTATATTTCTCTCTGCTACAAGTGTTATTAGACCAGAGACCAGCCTCCAGAGTTAGTTATGAATCTAACTACAAATTAATGCTTCTCCTCACCTACAGCGGAACCTATCTGCTTGCAAGCAGCACTACACCAGCTGGTGCATGATCAGCAAATAAAAAACTGCAGATGCTGGAAATCCAAAATAAAAGCATTGGTGAGATTTGGCAGCATTTTTCAAGTTCTCAGCAGTTTCGGCAGCATCTGTGGAGTGGAAAGAGAAACACTGACCTTTCATCAAAACCAGCCAGAGCATGCTCTCTTCTGGGATGAAGTTCTTTTGGTGTAAGTGCAGAAGAATTGATGAGTGTGTTTCCCAAAAAGATAGTTGTTCATTTGAACTCCAGTGCATTGTAATGACACAGGAACTATTCGAACCTATTTCTGGAAGGAGTGAATTGTCAATATGGTCCCTCCAGAAATGCCAGAATATTCCCTTCATGTTGCATTTATCAAAAAGCAATCCCTGATTACCACAGTGAAATATCTTTCACTTTTGTCTTTCCCTGATCCTTACTCCCCTGATATTTTCATATTCTGACAATTCACAGGCTCCCTTGTTGTTTAAAGATCTTGCCAACTGTGAGCTGGTTCTCGACTTATTTTATCTTGTGTAACCTGGGCATGCAAAAAAGAAATTCTTCTGATATCTTGTAAGATACTAAAGAAATGTTGGGAAATAAGGCTGACTAGATTGTCCTTGCAGAGAACGGGAGTGGTTCAATGGGCTGAATGGCCTCCTTCCTTTGTGTATCTATATAAACGTGTCCACTGGTGGGGATCGACGTGTCCCTTTAACCCACAACTCCTGCTTCTGTTCTATGAAACGCAAGGGATGAAAATCGTTACCGTCCAGATCCTGCATCTCTGTTCCGCTCACTTTAACATGCCCCAGTTTTAAAATGACTATAGCCTGCTTAACTATTATTAATGGATCACCATCCCTCGTGGTTCCCAGGCGAATGCCAGTTTTCCTTATTTAACTTTTGATGCTGCACATAGGGCCCCTTTCTTACACATTACAGAGATTCCTGAAGATGTGGGAATGCTGGAAATTTCACTGGTGTTTCTAATGATTTCATCCCCATTCTGCAATAGTCCACTCAGGTCTTTTTTTATTCAATTTCTGAGATTTAGCCTGCATTTGTCACCCATCCTTCATTGCCCTTGTAAAAGTGGTGGTGAACCACCTTCTTGAACTGCTGCAGTCCTTCTGGTGAAGGTGCTCCCAAAGCACCGTTGGGGAGGGATTTAGACCCAGTGATAATGAAGGGACAGTGATATATTTCCAAGTCAGGATGGTGTGGGGTTTGGAGGGGAACCTGCAGGTGGTGGTGCTCCCATGCGGTTACTACTCTTATCCTTGTTGGTGATAGAGCTCATGGGTTAGAGAGGTGCTGCCAGAATAGCCTGGGTGAGTAACTGTAGAGCATCTTGGAGATGGTACACGTTGCTCCACTGTGTCCTGTTAATGGTGGGAACAACTTCTAGGGTGGTGGATGGGGAATTAATCAAGTGGGCTGCTTTATACTGGATGATGCTGATTTTCCTGAGGTGGAGAGTATTCTATTACTCTCCTGACATGTCTTGTAGATGGTGGAAAGGTCGTGGGGTGTCAGGAGGTGAGTTACCTACCACAGGATTACCAGCCCCTGACTTGCTCTTGTGGCCATGGTAGTTTTGTGCCTAGTCCATTTGAGTTTCTGCTGAATTGATGGTGGAGGAATTGGCAATGGCCATTGAATGTCAAGGTAAGGTGGTTAGACTCTCCCTTGTTGGAGATGATCATTGTCTGGCACTTTTTATGGTGCCAATATTATTTACCACTTTTCAGCCCATGCCTGAATGTTGCCAAGTCTTGCTGCATGCAGGCATGGACTGCTTCTAATCCCATTGATATTTTCCAAGTGACCTTCATCATATCCTTTACAATAACTCTAGCATTTTCCCCACCACTAACGTTAGGTTAACCGGTCTGCAGTTTCCTGTCTTCTTTGATAATTTTCATCCACAGCACTAAAGGACAGAGCCTGTTTTCTTTTTCCCTCCTTGTTAAAATAGTGGGGTTATATTTGCCACCCTCCAATCTGTGGGCACTATTCCATAATTAATAGGACTCTGTGAAAATGATAACCAAAGCATCCACCATTTCTACTGCTACATCCTTTAGTTGTCTAGGATGTCAACTATTTGGCCCTGGTGAGTTATCAGCTTTCAGAGCCATTCATTTCTCCAGCAATATTTTCTTCCTAATACTAATTTCCTTTTGTTCCTCACCTTCATTAGATTCTTTGTTCCCTAACATATCCGTCCTCGTGACCTGCCCATCTATTCCCCACCACCTTCCCTTTATTCCATGGTCCAATGCCCTCTCCTACCGGATTCCTTCTTCTTCAGCCCTTTGCCTCTTCTACCTATCACCTCTCAGCTTATTACATCTCCCACCTCCCCCACCCTCCTACCTTCCCCGTCTCACCTGGACTCACCCATCACCTGAACTCACCTATCCCCTGCCAGCTTGTGCTCCTCCCCCTCCCCCCGACCTCCTTATTCTGGCTTCTGCCCTCGTACTTTCCAGTCCTGATGAAGGGTCTCGGCCTGAAACGTTTATTTCCCTCCATTGATGCTGCCTGACCTGCTGAGTTCCTCCAGCATTTTGTGTGTGTTGTACCAGTGTCTGCTTCTGTGAAGACAAAACCAATTGTTTTACCATTTCCTGCTCACCATTATGAACTCTCCTGAGTGCAGGTGACCTACACTTGACCTACAAATTACAGTATAAATATACTTTTCTTTTTTTCATAATTACAGAAGCTTTTACTGTCCACTTTTATGTTCCATGCAAGTTTACCCACATACTCTGTTTTTGGTCTCTTAACTGATTTTCTTTGCTAAAATCTAAACTGCTCCCAATCCTCAGGCTTGCTATTTTGTCTGGCAGATTTATATGACTCCTCTTTGGACCTAATACTTTCCTTAACGTCTTTCGTTAGCCATGGTTGGGTCACTTTTCCTTTTATATTTTTATTCCAGGCAGGGATGTATAACAGCTGTAGTTCCTGCACTCATTCCTTAAATGTTCGCCATTGCCTATCCACTGTCATGCCTTTAATGAAACAGCCCAATCTGTCCTAGTCAAACTCCTCATACCTTCATTGTTTCCCTTGTTTAGATTTAGATCCCGAGTTTCTGGTTGAACAGAGAGACCTGGGGGTACAAGTACATAGTTCGCTGAAAGTGGCAACACAGGTAGACAGGGTGGTGAGGAAGGTGTACAGCATGCTTGTCTTCATTGGTCAAGGCATTGAGTACAGGAATTGAAATGTCATATTACAGCTGTACAAGATGTTGATTAGGCCGCACGGAGTATTGTGTGCAGTTCTGGTCACCACACTACAGGGAAGGTGTGATTAAGCTAGAGAGGCTGCAGCAAAGATTGCCTGGATTGGAGGGCTTGAGTTAAAGAGAGAGATTGGATAGGCTGGGGCTGTTTTCCCTGGAGCAAAGGAGGCTGAGAGGTGACACGATAAAGATATCGTGAGAGGCAGAGATAGGGTAGATAGCCAAGTCTATTTCCCATGGTAAGGGTGTCTAAAACTAGAGGGCTTAAGCTGAGAGGGATGTGGTTTAAAGGGGATCTGAGGGGTAAGTTTCCACACAAAGAGTAGTTGGTATCTGGAAACAGCTGCCAGAGGTGGTGGTGGAGGCAGGAACAGTAACAACATTAAGAGGCTTCTGGAGCAGGGCAGAGAGGGATATGGAATTAATGCAGGCGTGGGATTAGTATAGATAGGTATGATGGTCAGCATGGACAGGTGGGCCGAAGGGCCTGTTTCTATACTGTATAACTCTATGACTCCATGACTCCATACCTTCCAGCTTAATAAAGAATTCTATCATGTTATGGTCACTCTTCCCTAATGGACCCACACAACAGGAGTATTTCCTCTCTTCTTGTAGCACCACACCCAGTCTAGGATAGCCTGTTCCTCGGCTGTTCAACATACTGATCCAAAAAGCCTTCCTGTGCACACTCCAGGAATTCTCCCTTCACAGTACTATTGCTGATTTGGTTTGGTCAGTACATATAAAGATTAAAGTCACCCATGATTGCTGTAGTACCCTTGCTATGTGCATCTTTAATGTATTGTTTGATGCAGTCCCCGACATTACCACTAGTGATGGGGGCCCATAGACAACTCCCACCGATGTCTTCGGCTCCTTACTGCTTCCTAGCTGCAATTACACTGATACCATATCTTGATTTTCTGAAGTAACATCCTTTCTCACTATTGCATTGACTTCATTCTTTTCAACAATGCTGCCCCACCTCCTTTTCCTGTTAGCCTGTCCTTCCTAAATCTTGCATATCCTTGGATATTCAGCTCCTAACCTTGTTCACTTTGCAGTCATGTCTCGATAATGGCAATCGCATCACAGTTTGGCAGGTCCGATCACCTGGCTGTACTTCTACTCCCAGTGTATAGGCAGAGACTGAGGACCACAGCACCAGTGGTGAGGACCATACAAAGGTATGGTCAAGAGAGGCGGAGGAGCATTGACAGGATTCCTTTGAATCGGTGGACTGGACCATATTCAGGGATTCATCTTCAGATCTGAATGAATATGCCACGGCCATCACTGACTTCATCAAGACTTGCGTGGATGAGTATGTGCCGTCGAGAACATACCAAGTTTTCCCAAACCAGAAGCCCTGGATGAACCAGGAGATTCACAGTCTGCTGAGAGCTAGATCTGTAGTGTTCAAGACCGGTGATCCAGAACCCTACAAGAAATCCAGCTTCGACCTACGGAAGGCCATCGTGAGAGCGAAAAGGCAACTCTGTGTGAAGTTAGAGACACAATCGGACGCATGACAGCTGTGGCAGGGTTTACATGCCATTACTTCCTATAAGATGAAACCTAACAGTATAAATGGCAGTGATGCTTCACTCCCCAATGAGCTCAATGCCTTTTACCCATGCTTTGAAAGGGAGAATAACACTACACCTGTGCGGATCCCCACAGCATCTGGTGACCCTGTGATCTCTGTCTCAGAGGCTGACGTCAGAACATCCTCAAGAGGGTGAACCCTCGCAAGGCGTCAGGCCCCAACTGTGTACCTGGCAGGGTACTGGAAACCTGTGCCGACCAACTGGCTGGAGTGTTCAAGGACATCTTCAACCTCTTACTGCTGCAGTCGGAGGTTCCCACCTGCTTCAAAAGGGCATCAATCACACTGGTGCCCAAGAAGAGCAGGGTGAGCTGCCTCAACAACTATCAGCTGGCAGAAGTATTTGCAGACATATTCAACCTCTCCCTACTTCAATCTCAGGTTCCCTCCTGTTTTAAGAAGACCACTATCATCCTGGTACCAAAGAAAAGCAAGGTAATATGCCTCAATGACTACCGACCAGTGGCTCTGACATCCACCATCATGAAGTGCCTTGAGAGGCTGCTCATGGCACGCATCAACTCCAGCCTCCCAGACAACCTGGACCCATTGCAATTTGCCTATCGGCAAAACAGGTCTACAGCGAATGCCATCTCCCTGGCCCTACACTCAACTCTGGAGCATCTGGACAGTAAAGACACATACGTTAGACTATTTTTTCTTGACTACAGCTCTACCTTCAATACAATAATTCCAAGCAAGCTTGTCACCAAACTCCGAGACCTAGGACTCAACATCTCCCTCTGTAACTGGATCCTTGACTTCCTAACAAACAGACCACAATCAGTGAGGATAGGCAGCAATACCTCCGGCACGATTATTCTCGATACTGGTGCCCCACAAGGCTGCGTCCTCAGCCCTCTACTCTACTCCCTATACACTCACGACTGTGTGGCCAGATTCTGCTCTAACTCCATCTACAAGTTTGCAGATGATACCACCGTTGTAGGCCGTATCTCAAACAGTGATGAATCGGAGTACAGGAAGGAGATAGAGAGCTTAGTGGAATGGTGTCATGACAACAACCTTTCCCTCAATGTCAACAAAACAGAAGAGCTGGCCATTGACTTCAGGAAAGGGGGTGGTGTACATGCCCCTGTCTACGTCAACGGTGCTGAGGTCAAGAGGGTTGAGAGCTTCAAGTTCCTGGGAGTGAACATCACCAACAGACTGTCCTGGTCAAATCATGTAGATGCCACAGCCAAGAAAGCTCACCAGCACCTCTACTTCCTCAGGACGCTAAAGAAATTTGGTTTGTCCCCTTTGATTCTCACCAGCTTTTACCGACACACCATAGAAAGCATCCTATCTGGATGTATCACGGCTTGGTATGGCAACTGCTCTGCCCAGGACTGCAAGAAGCTGCAGAGAGTTGTGGACACAGCCCAGCGCATCCCGGACACCAGCCTCCCCTCCTTGGACTCTGTCTTTACCTCTCGTTGTCTTGGTGTAGCAGCCAGCATAATCAAAGACCCCACCCACCCGGGACATTCTCTCTTCTCTCCTCTTCCATCGGGTAGAAGATACAGGACCCTGAGGGCACGTACCACCAGACTTAAGGACGGCTTCTACCCCACTGTGATAAGACTATTGAACAATGATATACAATGAAATGGACTATGACCTCACGATTTATCTTGTTGTGACCTTGCAACTTATTGCACTGCACTTTCTCTGTAGCTGTGACACTTTACTCTGTATTGTTATTGTTTTTACCTGTACTACATCAATGCCCTCTGTACTAACTTAATGTAACTGCACTGTGTAATGAATTGACCTGTACGATCGGTTTGTAAGACATGCTTTTCACTGTACCTCGGTACAAGTGACAATAATAAACCAATACCAATACCAATACCAATCACCCGGTAGCACTCACATCTACTGTGATGAAGTGCTTTGAGAGGTTGGTCATGGTTAGAATTAACTCCTCCCTAACTATGGACCTGGACCCGCTGCAATTTGCCTCCCGACACAACAGGTCTACAGCGGATGCAATCTCACTGGCTCTTCGCCCTGCTTTGGAGCACCTAGACAACAGCAAAATGTACGTCAGGCTGCTGTTTATCGATTACAGCTCACCATTCAACACCATCATCCCCTCAGTACTAATCAACAAGCTTCAAAACCTGGGCCTCTATACCTCCCTCTGCAACTGGATCCTCAACTTCCTTATCGGGAGACCACAGTCAGAGTGGATCGGTGGTAACATCTCCTCCTTGCTGATAATCAACACAGGCGCACCTCAAGGATGCGTGCTCAGCCCACTGCTCTACTCTCTCTACACTCATGACTGTGTGGCTAGGCACAGCTCAAACACCATCTATAAATTCGCTGATGACACCACTGTTGTTGGCGGAACCTCAGATGGCAATGAGAAGGCGTGCAGGAGTGAGATAGATGGGTTGGTTGAGTGGTGTCGCAACAACAACCTCACACTCAACGTCAGCAAGACCAAAGAATTGATGGTGGACTTCAGGAAGGGGAGGTCGGGAGAACACACACCAGTCCTCGTTGAGGGGTCAGCGGTGGAAAGGGTGAGCAGCTTCAAGTTCCTGGGCATCAACATCTCAGAGGATCTACTTTGGGCCCAACACATTGATACAATCACGAAGAAGGCACACCAGCGGCTCTACTTCATTAGAAGTTTGAGAAGGTTTGGTATGTCACCAAAGACTCTTGCAAATTTCGACAGATGCATGGCGGAGAGCATTCTGACTGGTTGCATCACTGCCTGGTATGGAGGCTCCAATGTGCAGGATTGAAAGAGGCCGCAGAGGGTTGTAGGCTCAGCCAACTCCATCACGGACACAACCCTCCCTGCCATCGAGGACATCTTCAAGAGGCGGCACCTCAAGAAGGAGGCATCCATCACCAGGGACCCTCACCACCCGGAACATGCCCTCTTCTTGTTACTACCATCGGGGAGGAGGTACAGGAGCCTGAAAACCTACACTCAGCGTTTCAGGAACAGCTTCTTCCCCTCCGCCATCAGATTTCTGAACGGTCCATGAACCCTACCTCGTTATTCATTTTTTGCACTATTTATTTATTTTTGTAACATAGTAATTTTTATGTCTTTATGTCTTGCACTGTACTGCTGCCGCAAAACAACAAATTTCATAACATATGTCAGTGATAATAAAACTGATTCTGATTCTGCATCTGTCTGCACCTATGTTTGCCAGTTTATGATGAATGCTTTGTGCACTCAGATATAGTACTGTGAGATTTATCTTTTCAAACATTTTTTTTAGACATTTTAACTTTTTACTTTGTACTATTGACCCTAGATGTCTTGTGAGGACACTATTTGTAAATGCACTATTTTGTCTGTGTGCCCTTTCCCCTCTTGACACCATATAGTTATCCTTATCCCAATCACTTTCCTTGTTGATCCTCTCTGAAATTCTAGATTTCCTTCCGTTGGGAAATGAGTGGCCTGCTCCTGGTGATGGTTCTGTACCCATCTATTCACACCAGCAGGGAGCATGTCGGAGAGGCTTGGCTCACACTGGAAGGTGAGCTGTGCCTGTGGAAGCAAGTCCCAGCTGAATGAAGCCTTTGGGAAAAGAAAAGTCAAAATGGAAAGGAAATGAGAAATGACAGAGGAAGTTTGAACGAAAGTTTGCAAAAATGACCAGAGGTTCAGGGTCCAGCTATAACTGTCACTGTTTTCACAAAAGAGACTGCTCGATCTCTTCTTACACCTCAGAGAGTACAACGGAAAACGTGGTTTCTTTCTATTTCCACATGTATCTCTTCTCTACACCCCCTCCATCCATGCTCCACCACCCTGCCAAGGGCTCTGTGCTCTTGTGAAAATGCTGACAATTACAGATGATGCCTTAGTAAAGTCACCAAGCTACGGTGTGGAAATACTGCAGTTGCTCAAATTGGAACAGCCTTCACCCACAATCCTTCCAGTTTCTGGCAGCTGAGTGGAATTTTGTAAAACAGAACAAAATAAACTGGTATTTTTTAGTTGAATGCATAATCAGAATTTCCTGGAGTTTTGTAAGGAGAAAGGGTATTGATAAATTAGAGCAATCTGTGAAACTCCTAACACACACACACAGAAATAAAGGGATGCTTGCATCCCTGGTTTAAATAGTCTCCAGAGGCCTGGATCAATGATCGGGTTACATGGCAACTGGAGAATTTACATTCAAATTATATTTGGAGTCAAATAATTATATAAATTTGGAATGAAGATTGAGTATGAAGCCATTGCATTGGCTTTAAAAGCCCATCTGGGTCACTAATGTCTTTGAGGGAAGATAACCTGCTCTCCTTTCCCAGTCTGGCCTATATGTGACTCTTAACTGCCCTCTGAAATCACCCAGCAAATCACTCAGTTGAAGAAATAATTAGTGATGGACCATTCAGGATGGACACTAAACATTGGCCTTGTCAGTGATGTTCCACAGAAGAAAATCCATTGTCTATTCCAACCCTTTGGAAAATAACACAGAGGGGATTTTATCCCAATGCACCCCAATAGGAAACATCAACAGAAATAAAAACTAGCTAAGTTCTGCCAAGCATCCACTGTAATAAAAGTAATCATCATCAAAGAAAGCTTCTTAAATGTTTATCAAAGGTAAGCTGTAAACTGCACTTGCTCACATTAGGTGGAGAGAGAAGAAACTCACATGCAAACGTGTGTACGAATTAGGAGCAAGAGGACACCACTCAGTCCCTCTAGCCTGCTCTTGCATTTAATAAGATCATGACTAACCTGACTGTAACTCAACCCCCATCTACATGGTGACTTTTCACCCCTTTGTTTCTCAAACATCTACCTATCTCTGTATTAAAAATATTCAAAGATTCACCTTCCTTTGAGGGAAAGAGCTCCAAAGACTCACGGCCCTCTGAATTGGATTCCTTCCACATACCTGCAGCTTGTCGGTTTCAGAGCAACATAGGTGTAGATTTGTGACCAATTTGATATTATTGTTCATGAGCTCTTTATCCTTGTACTCTACAACATTTAATTACAAGAGAATGACAGCAGAGCATATCCTTGGATTTCTTGTTCCCAGATATTCCTTTGTTCAGAATCACCACATATCAAGCTCTAATAAACAAAAAGCACACTGCTGTAGTTAATTTCACAAACTTACTGGCTTTTCCTGGCATCTGCTCACTGGCAAAAAATCAGTTGGCGTGAAATTGTCCTCTCTCACAGCAGCTCTCTGCCCAACGTGTTAATTTCACTACGTTTGTTCAGAATCTATTAGAAACATATAGGCTGACTTCTGGTTTCAGCGGGACTTTCCCTGTGGTTGTATCAACCAACAATAACGTCAGTGGAACAGGAAAGGCCTGTTCTCTTTTCATTTTAGAGTTGTTCTTTTCTCTGGCTCTTCATCATTTTAAACAATCACCAGGAATCTGGCAGTTTCTTTACAGTGTGGCATCTCTTTTATACTTCACCCAATAATCACAAGGAGCTGCGTTTAAGCATCACATTCATAAACAAGCACCATCCCTTGATCTCTCACTATATCCTGCTTAATCTTTCAGGAACATTAAAAATAAAACGATTCAAAACTCAAATATTGGAGCAACTTAATAGCTAGAAGGCTTGATGCTTGCATTGACAGGGGCTCGATGTCTCACTGAAAGATAAAAGACACCTTTGACAATACAGCATTCCCTCTATACTACAGCAGAGGTGACAGCTAAGATATACGGCACATTCTAAAAGCCAGCATTCACCAATGAGGTCCCCAGGGCCTGACTGAAGACTGCATGGGGAAGGCAGGTCCATCCAGCATAAAGCAGAAACAAAGCCAATAATGGACCAAAAAGAGACAATTCTTATTTTTGGTAGCTCCAAATCTCAGGACAGATAGAGCAATGCAAGGTAAAAGTGTTCCATCTTCTCTGCCCCAAACAAACAGCTGCCCTCATAGCTTTTTTGAAAGCGATTGCAAATTCAGTGTCAACTTGTGGACAGTTTTATACTTGCAGACCTGTGACCAATGAGATCCCAATTAGAGCGACCACCCCAGCCCTTCAACTCAATTCACCAGGGAGGCCTCACAGGTATTATAAAGGGTCTATCATTCAGAATCAGAATCAGGTTTATTATCACTGACATGTGGTGAAATTTGGTGTTTTGCGGCAGCAGTACAGTGCAAGACATAAAAATTAATATAATTTACAAAAATAAAGAAATAGTGCATAAGAGGAAAAATGAGGCAGTCGGGCAGTTGGCTGGAGTCAAGGCTGGAACCAGCGGGGAAAGGATAATGTGCTAATTTACCCCTTGAATTATCAAGGGATTATATATGTCAAATACCTGAAACTTTGTATTTCCAAATTCTTAAATTCTAAACACGGATAACTTGGGTTAATAGTGTAAAATAGGCTTTATTTATTCAGCTGCTCATAAGATGTTTGTCCAAATTTTCACCAAACTGGGAGTGATGCACAGCACACAGCTGAATATCACCAACTTTACACGATTAACTAAAGTGAAAATTACCCCCAATATTGCTATAGGTTTGTTAAAATAATCAAAGAATCATCCTTAATATTCTTTGAAAAAAATATTTTTCTTTGTAAAGCGAGTGGAGAAATTGCCTTTGAGAATTAGGAATCTGCTTTCAATGTGAAATATAAAAATGCCTTCAAGAATTAGAAATTAAACAAAGTCAAATTAAAAATTGTTGACTCAGTGATCAATGTCCATCCTACCTCTACCATGTCAAACTCCTCAAAACCAATTTCCCCAAAGATTCACTGCCTAGAAAAAAAAACAAATAAATTGACAGAAATATTCAGATTTAAAAATTCTGATTGCAAAACGTCACCTTTAATTTTAGTGAGGACAAGAAAATTAAACATTGGATCTTAGGGTTCAGTAGATAATATCCATTCTTGATATTATGCAACAACAAATTATTAGCTGTTTTCTGCCCATGAGTTTGTATTCAGGAGCTAACTATAAGGAGTAGAGGACTGCTTTGGTGGATACTCAGCAGTCAGCCCAAATTTGCAGAAAGTGCATAATGTGGGCAGAAATCACCCAATCTGGTTTTAGATAAAATTCAGTTGCACAGCACACAAAGATAGAAAAACTAAAACTACACATGCAAGAAGTCTGGAATAAACATGGAAAATGCTCAGCAGGTCAGGCAGCATCAATGGAGAGAGATATTTTAGGTTAATGAACTGGAAAAAGTTAGGAATCAAACACGTTTTGAGTTGGGTTGCCCAAGTGGTGGTGCCAGCTGAGAGAGGGCGGTGAAGGTTTGTTAACTGCAGCTCATCTATCTGGAGGAGATGTAAATGAACGGAGATGAATGAGAATAGAGAGAAAGAAAGAGAGAAAAAAATATTTAAAAAGTTCCCATTCATTTCCTATTCACACCTCCTCCAGACAGACCAGCTGTGATCAGTAAGCATTCATCGCCTCTTAAGACAGCACCAACAGCATTTGTATCATGTGCGCAACCTTGATCTCCACCGTCACAGACATTCCCTCTTTTCTCTCCACCCACCCCCCTTCTCTGTAACTTAAAACAAGTTTGATTCTAGTTTTTCCTAGTTCTTATGAAAACTCATCAACCTGAACCATTAACTCTATTTCTCTCTCCACAGCTGCTATCTGACCTGCTGTTTCCAGCAATTTTTATTATAGAACAGTTAGAATTTTCTAACCCACCATATGACTGCAATTCCCTTCATTTATTTTTTTAATCTTTCTCCTTTCTCTTACAAACAGTAAGTGTGCAGCAAATCATAATACCGTAACATCTGACCCATTTCTGCTGTCACCAGTGACTCATGGTACACATATTTACATAAAACAGTGTAGAATTTTTCTGTAAAGGCAGAAAGAGAAAGTAAAATGCCAGCAAGCACATGGAGCAAAGCGATGTGTGAAGGCTTGCAGTTTGGATCTAAGCTGCCAGCTGCCTATGACAAACACATGGCACAATGTGTTTTATCCAGATGGTACATTACAGCCCTCAGGACTCAATATTGGATTCAACAATTTCAGTGAACCAACCTTTCCAGTTTGTGTCAGAAGTAGCCAGTTCTGATGTAAATTGGTAAATTGGTTTATTATTGTCACATGTACCAAGGTACAATGAAAAACTTGTCTTGCATACAGATCAATTCATTACAACAGTACATTGACATTGTACAAGGGAAAAGCAATAACAATACAGAGTAAAGTGTTACAGCTACAGAGGAAGTGCGGTGCAGGCAGGCAATAAGGTGCAAGGTCATAATGAGGTGGATTGTGAGGTCATCAACCCGCAACATTAACTCCATTTTTCTCCCTCTACTCGACCAGCTGATACTGAGGGAGGTGCTGCATTAGAGGTGATATGAATTGTCTGTTCCAGAGGATGTGGAAGAACCAATGGTGGTAGAGGAGGATGTGGAAGAACCAATGGTGGTAGAGGAGGATATGGAAGAACCAATGGTGGTAGAGGAGGATATGGAAGAACCAATGGTGGTAGAGGAAGATGTGGAAGAACCAATGGTGGTAGAGGAGGAGAAGCAGGGATCTCTCTTCATATCACAGCCATCATTTCACCCTCCAACTAATACCATCAAAAGCAGGTTAAGTGAGTGGGCAAAGAGCTGGCAAACGGAATATAATGTGGCAAAATGTAAAATTGTCCATTTGGCAGAAAAACATTTTAAAAAGCAAATTATCGAACTGGTGAGAGCTGTGAGATGCAGAAGGACCTGGGTATCCTAGTACATGAGCTGCAAAAAGAAAGTATGCAGTACAGCAAGTAATTAGAAAGCTAACGGAATGTTACTGTTTATCCAGGGGAATTGAATATAAAAGTAGGGAGGTAATGCTCGAGTTATATAGAGCATTGGAGAGACCCCCTCTGAGGTACTGTACACAGTATTGGTCTCCTTACCTAAGGAAGGTTGTTAATGCCTTGGAAGCAGTTCAAAGAAGGGTTACTATACCAATGGACATAAAAGTGCTGGAGAAATTCAGCAGGTCAGGCAGAATCTATGGAGGGAAATAAACAGTCAATGTTTCAGGTCAAGCCCCTTCATCAGGACTGGAAAGGAAGAAGGCAGAAGCCAGAATAAGAAGGTGGAGGGAGGGGGAGGAGCGCTCGCAGGCAGGTGATAGGTGAGTCCAGGTGATAGGTGAGTCCAGGTGAGAGGGGGAAAGTAGGAGGGTGGGGGAGGGGGGAGAAGTAAGAACCTGAGAGGTGATAGGTAGAAGAGGCAAAGGGCTGAAGAAGAAGGAATCTGGTAGGAGAGGGCAGTGGACCATGGAATAAAGGGAAGGAGGTGGGGAATAGATGGGCAGGTCACGAGGGCAGGGGAAGGGATGGGCAAGTCATGAGGGTAGGAGAAGGGGGAAGAGAAGGGGGCCACAGGAATGAAGGAAGACGAAGGAACAAATAAAAGGGGTGGGAGAAGAGGCCGTCAGGTTGGAGACTACCAAGGTGGAATATGAGGTGTTGTTCCTCCAACCTGCGCCTGGCCTCAATGTGGCCGTAGAAGAGGCCGTGGATGGACATGTCAGTGTGGGATTGGGATGTGGAATTGAAGTGGGTGGCCACCGGGAGATCCTTGCTTTTGAGGCGGACGGAACAAAGGTGCTCGACGAAGCGGTCACCCAATCTGCGTCGGGTCTCACCGATGTAGAGGAGGCCACACCGGGAGCACCAGATCCAATAAATAAGATAAGATCTTTATTAGTCACATGTACATCGAAACACACAGTGAAATACGTCTTTTGTGTAGAGTGTTCTGGGGGCAGCCCACAAGTGTTGCCACGCTTCTGGCGCCAACATAACATGCCCACAACTTCCTAACCCGGACATCTTTTGGAATGTGGGAGGAAACTGGAGCACCCGGAGGAAACCCACGCAGACACGGGGAGAACGTACAAACTCCTTACAGACAGCGGCCGGAATTGAACCCGGGTCGCTGGCGCTGTAAAGCGTCACGCTAACCGCTACCCTCAGATTCACAGGTGAAGTGCTGTCTCACCTGGAAGGACTGTCTGGGGCCCTGAATGGTGGTGAGGGAGGAGGTGTAGGGACAGGGTGTAGCACTTAGTGCAGTTGCAGTGATAAGTGCCGGGAGGGTCATCAGTGGGGAGGGATGAGTGGACAAAGGAGTCACGGAGAGAGTGATCCCTGCAGAAAGTGGAGAGGGGGGGAAGGGGAAGATGTGCCTGGTGGTGGGATCCCATTAGAACTATACTAATACCTAGTAAGGACATTGTCTCGTGAAGAAAGGTTAGACAGGCTAAGCTTGCATTTACTGAGTTTCAAAAAGTGAGAGGTGACTTGATTGAAACACAGAGATCCTGAGGGGTCTTGACAGGGTGGATGTAGAGAAGATGTTTTCTTTTGTGGAAGATTTTAAAACTAAGGGCCCTGTTTAAGAATAAGGAATCACCCATTTAAGATGGTCATATTGGCTCTGAGGGTCCCAAGTTTTGGAACTCTCTCCCTCAGAGTGCTGTAAGAAGAGCCTTTTAATATTTTTTAAGGCAGAGGTAGATCAATTCTTGATAAGCAAGGGGGTAAAAGGTTACTGTGGGTAGATGGGAAGGCAGAGCTGAGGTTATAATCAGATCAGCCATGATCTTATAAAAATGGTGGAGCAGGATTTAAGGGCCAAGTTATCTATTCCTACTCTTAATTCATACGTACATATTACCTAGATGCTCATTGCTGTCTTGTTGCTGTCATCACCAAGGTCACCAAAATACACTGGCCTGAGTGCCTCTGGGCTCGGGATATTGGGTGGGTTGCGGTGGTGAAGTGCAGAGATGGTTGAAGACTAATCATCCTTGATCACTCTCCAGTGAATCAGTAGGTCCCGTTGGGAAGTTTGTTTGTGAATGTCAAAGTGAGACATGGTTGAGATTGGGAATGATGCCTCCCGCAGTTGACTATATTGACAGTTCAGGCATCCTTTAAAAATGGGCTTGACTGAGAAATAAAACGCCACTTAAAACTAACAGAACCTACAGCATCTAGTGCCAGCTTTAGCCTTAAGAAGCTGAGGGGAGCGTAAAAAGTAGAAGTGAGAGCAGGAAACTTAAAGTAAACCAAAGACAGAGGGCAAGGAATTGGGTTTCCTCATGTTTATGTTTTGGATGCAAAATAAGTTCCAAATCTAAAAACATATGAAATTTTCATCCTTGTTTTCAAATGCCCGCGGGATCTTGCCACTGCTTATCCATTTTCCAACCCAGTGAGATCTCTGTGCTCCTCTGATTCTGGTCTCATGTTCATGTCCGAATGTAATCACACCCCACCCCAGAATTAGCTTGGAGATACTGTCACCTCCGATGGGTTCAGTTTCACCGCCGGCCATGTCGTCAGTGATGGTCCTGTCGATACTGGTCAGCACCGTCTCCCACGTGGGACTTAGAGCATGTAGGTGAGCCTTTCCCCCTCTGCTTTGTTCCTGCTGCCTTCAGGTGATAGAGAAATATGTCAGGGAGTGTCATGCATATTCTTAGGTGACCTGACTGTCTGGATGAAAGCTGGCTGTGTGTACAAGCTGTTGGATCTGGGCGCACAGCTTGTAACAGTGCCAAATGCGTAAGGGGAGATAAAGCACAAGAATGCTGGCATGAGCCCTGAGTGATATTGTTTGTACATTAGTGGTGATCTGAGCAGTGCATACGACCTGTGGTGAAGCTTTTCCAGGTGAACATCCATTCACTGACCCTGACCACTCTTGTGAGGTCATTGAGCTTGTTATCACAGCTCAGCCTGGTTCTCAGGCCTGGATTCCTAGCATTGACCTTCCTAGCATTGACCACATCCACTGCCTTTGAAAGACTGATGGCTGTGATATGAGGAGAAATCCCTGTTCTTCCTCCCCTACTGCAAGTGGTTCTTCCACATCCACAGCTAGATGACACTCTTCGGTTTCACCTCCACAAGGCCTCCACTCCACTTGTGTGCCTGCAATGCTGCCCACACCCCCACCCCACCAGCCGTCCCCATTCTTCTGTATTTTCCATGACAGATCCAGCTCAGACAGGATTCCCAGGCAGTGCAGGCTAGTAAGTGTAGATTAGATATTGGGCTCCCTGTTAATCCATGGAGGCAATCGACTTGTCTCTAACTGAACAGGCACAATGTGCTGAACAGGTGCCGGTCCATAATGTCTCAGCATCTATCCTCTGTACTCATTTTCAGGGTTTATCCAAGGGTCCCTTTCGAAAGCAGGCCTTATTTGGTTGCATGCCAGCACTGGGTTTAAGCACTGCTTCCAAGGTAAGCACAACATCTGTGAGCTCTCCGGAATATGAATGACCCAAGGTATCTCCTGATGCAGAGTCTTGTGCCCAGTTTGAGTGTATCTAGGTTTGGGTGGAGTGAGTGGGAAAAACAGACCAAGTTCCCACTCGGGATTGCAGTACGATGACCCCTTGCTGGATGTGTGTCTGTATGGATACCAGAATTAATCCCAGTCTGCATCCTGTAGACAAATACAGGCTACGTATGTCCTCACGCGGACAATCATCACTTTGGTGAGGTAGCAGAGGTCTTCAAACCTACCTTAATGAGGGAGCTTTCAGAAGAGGGAGAAATCTGAAGAAAAGGATCGGGGAGGGAGAGAAAAAAACAAGAGATCTGTTTGGTGCACAAGATCTTGATGGACTTGGAATGGGTAAATAGAGAGAAGTTGTTCCATTAGCATACGCTTCAAGGACCAGGGGACGCAACGATGGGCACAAGATACAAGGGGAATGTGAGGGAAAACATTTTTATGCAGAAGGTAGTGATGGTCTGGAACTCACTGTGTGTAAGGGTGTTGGAAATGGAGCCAATCAGGGCTTTCAAAAGGGAATTAGATAGGCACTTGGGGGAAAATAATTTACAAGGTTGGAGGGAAGAACAGGGAAATAGGAGTGGTGGGATCACTCCATGGGGAGCCACGATAGAATGGGTCGAATGCCCTCATCCTGTGCTGTAATTCTATATTGCGTCTGTTATCTCACTGTCACTGATCCTCTTGTCTTCTCTTTAGCTGAACTCTCATTCAGAATTTAGTTCCTTTCAATGCCATTCAACTGGGAAGGAGATTCCACTTGTAGATACTGATCTGGACAATAGTAGTGACTGGCACTGACTCAACTGCACTGATCTTTGCATGTACATGCGGTTAATTTGCCACTATGCGTTCCTTCTTAGCTTTATAGTCTGTCACAGTAGTTAAAATACTATCTTAAAGGGAAAGTCAATTATTCTTTTGTTCCCACTGTTACAAGCAGTTTCTTTACTTTCCCTGACAGTGATTCATGAGGAACAGGATGTTTCCTGTTTATTACAACTGTGCACCGACAGGTCTGTGAGCGGCGGATGGAATCTAAATACAAAGTGTTGTGAAGAGATAAAGTTCACACCAGGATGAGTTGTTGATCTCACCCTCATCCCACAAGGAGGGAGATTAACACAGGCACTAATTCTGAACACATCCTGCAGTGCTGTCTGTGTGTGTAGTTTTCACATTCTCCCTGCGACCGCGTGGATTTCCTCCGGGTGCTCTGGTTTTCTCCCACATCCCAACGATGTGCACATTGGTCGGCTAATTGGCCGCTGTGAATTGCCCCCCGTGGAAATGTGGGGAGTGTGGGAAACAAAGAATTAGTCCAGATGGAGGACATGGTGGTGTGCTGCAGCTGCTTGATGTGGGAGCTCGTGGACCTTGCTGCGGTTCACGATGGCCACATCTGCAGTAAGTGCTTGAGGCTGTAGGAACTTCGGCCCAAAATTGATGAGCTGGAGTCGCAGCTTCAAACACTGCAGAGCATCAGGGAGGGAGAGAGTTATGTAGATACTGTACATCAGGAGACAGTCACCCCGCTTAGAGCAGGTACTTCTAGGGTCCAGGAAGTAGATAGAAGGGTGACTGTCGGGGGAGAGAAAAGGAGAAAGAAAACCAACAGGCAGATAGTATAGAGGACCCCGGAGGCTGTTCCCCTCAATAACAGGTTTTCCACTTTGGAAGCTGTTGAGGGGGATGACCTGCAGGGGCCTAGCAGCAGTAGCCAAGTCTCTGGCACTGGGACCGGTCCTGCTGCTCAGAAGGGAAGGGAGGAGAAGAGGAAGGCAGTAGTGATAGGGGACTCGATAGTCAGGGAAACAGGTAGGAGGTTCTGTGGCAGTGAGCATGAATCCTGGATGGTATGTTGAGTCCCAGGTGCAGGGTCAGGGATGTCTCTGATCGAGTCCACAGGATTCTTGAGCAGGAAGGAGAACAGCCAGAAGTCATGGTTCATGTTGGTACCAACGACATAGGTAGGAAGAGGGATGACGTCCTGAAAAGTGAGTTTAGGGAGCTAGGCAGAAGGCTGAAGAACAGGACCTCAAGGGTAGCAATCTCGGGATTGCTGCTAGTGCCACGCGATAGTGAAGGAAGGAATAGAAGGAGATGGCAAATAAATGCGTGGCTGAGAAGTTGGTGCAGGAGGGAAGGTTCTAGATTTTTGGATCATTGGGATCTCTTCTGGGGAAAGTGGGACCTGTACAGAGAGGACAGGTTACACCTGAACCTGAGGGGGGCCAATATCCTTGCGGCCAGGTTTGCTAGGGTGGTTCGGGAGGGTTTAAACTAGTTTGCGAGGGGGAAGGGAACCGGAGGAGTAGGTCAGAGGAAGAAGGGGATGGGGATAAGTCAGATCTAACAGGTAGAGAGGCTTTGAAGAAGGAGAAGCAGAGTACAGGCTATAAAAGTAGTAAGGTGGATGGGCTAGAGTGCATTTACTTAAATGCAAGAAGCATCAGGAATAAGGGAGATGAACTGAGAGCTTGGATAAGTACATGGGACTACGATATTGTGACTATCACAGAGACATGGCTGAAATCAGGGCAGGAATGGATATTGAATATTCCTGGTTTTCAGTGTTTTAAGAGGGATAGGGAGGGGGAAAGAAGAGGAGGGGGTGGCGATACTGGTCAGGGACACTATTACAGCTGCAGAAAGGGTGGATAATGTAGAAAGATCCTCTCTAGAGTCAATATGGGTGGAAGTGAGGAACAAGAAAGGAGCAGTTATTCCACTGGGAGTATTCTATAGGCCCCCCGGTAGCAGTAGGGATACTGAGGAGCAGATTGGGAGGCAAATTTTGGAAAGATGCAAAAGTAACAGGGTTATTATAGTGGGAGGCTTCAACTTCCCAAATATTGATTGGCACCTGCTTAGTGCCAAAGGTTTAGACGGGGCAGAGTTTGTTAAGTGTGTCCGGGACGAATTCCTGTCACAGTATGTTGACAGGCCAACTAGAGGGGATGCCATATTAGATCTAGTTTTAGGTAGTGAACCGGGTCAGGTGACATCTGGGGGACAGCAACCACTGCTCCATAACCTTTAGAATTGTCATGGGCAGGGACAGGAGCAGAGAGGACGGGAAGATATTTAATTGGGGAAAGGCGAATTATGAGGCTATAAGGCGAGAACTTGAGAGTGTAAATTGGGATGACATTTTTGAAGGGAAATGTACTATGGAGATGTGGTCGATGTTCAGGGATCTCTTGCAGGATGTTAGGGATAAATTTGTCCCAGTGAGGCAGAGAAGGAATGGCGGGGTGAAGGAACCCTGGGTGACAAGAGAGGTGGAACAACTAGTTAGGAAGAAGGCAGCATACATAAGGTGTAAGCAGCAAGGATCAGACAGGGCTCGTGAGGAATATAGAGTGGCAAGGAGGGAACTTAAGAAGGGGCTGAGGAGAGCGAGAAGGGGACATGAAAAGGCTTTGGCCAGTAGGGTTAAGGAGATTCCCAAGGCTTTTTACTTGTACGTGAAGAGCAGAAGGATGGCTAGAGTAAAGGTAGGTCCGATTAAAGACAAAGGTGGGAAGATGTGCCTGGAAGCGGTGGAAGTGGGTGAGGTTCTCAATGAATACTTCTCTTCAGTATTCACCAAGGAGAGGGGTCTTGATGACACTGAGGACAGTGTTGGTAAGGGTAATGTAGATATCAAGAGAGAGGATGTGTTGGAGCTGTTAGAAAATATTGTAATCACTTTGAGTAATTCCTATAGTAAGGCCATTATGGATAATTGGACAGCATTGCTATGGGGGAAGAGACTCTGCAGGTCTTGGAAGAGAGCATAGTGTTTGTGAGACTTCTCCTGAACCCAGGGCTGCTAAGTGCCTGAACCAGGCTCAGATTGAGATGGATGCCTTGAGGGAGGATTTTGTTACTGTGTAGAGGTGATTGAGCTGTGTAGACTGAAGATCCCATGCATGACATTACATCAGACATGGCAGTACAGCTGTCAGCTCAGTACATTGGATCAAGGTGTGGAAAGAGAGGATGGGAATTGTGTTAGCTGTGATGTGCACACTGGAAGCCAACCAAAAGGGGCAGGTCAGAAGCAACAACTTCGTAACTTCAAAAAGATCAGCAGAGAAAAGGAAAGGTCCAGTATTTACAAGGAGCTGCAGTGAGTGTTGCAATGCAATAACTTGTCTATGAGTACAAGAAGATGAGCAGTGTTAAGAAAAGTTTAAATTAGGAATCACTATTATTGGGCCTGCAATGTTTAGGAAACAATGTGAGGTTGCAAATTACTACAGCTGTTAATGATAAGCCAAAATTAAGTTCTGGGAGTTACATTTGATGTTGAGAAGTTCATATGTTGCACTGTATTCATGGTCATATATGTAAGATATGTTAGATAGGAATTGTATTGTAGAAGTCAGTTCTTTGGTTTATTGGTGTTAGGGGCACCTACTCTTGATTTGGTTTACACTGTGGTTCAGAGGATTTGAAAGAAATAGATTTATGATTAGTTAAATTCACAGTTGTTGAAATGGATGTGTTTTGTAAATACCTAAATAATAGAATAATGTTGTATTGTAAATAGACAGTTGATTAGTAAAACAGGCACGGTAGTGCAGCAGTTGGCGTGGCGCTGTTGCAGCACCAGCGACTCGGGTTCGGTTCCCGCCGCTGTCCGTAGGGAGTTTGTGCATTCTTCCCGTGTCTGTGTGGGTTGCCTCCAGGTGCTCCAGTTTCCTTCCTGCATTCCGGGGACGTGCGGATTGGGAAGTTGTGGGCGTGCTGTGTTGGCGCCGGGGGCGTGGCGGCGCTTGCGGGCTGCCCCCTGAGCATTCTGCGCGGGGGATGCGTTTCACTGTGTGTTTCAATGTACGTGTGACTAATGAAGATATCTTATTTTATCTAATTTAATATGAGATTTACCAGGATGCTGCCTGGATTAGAGATTATGGATTATGAGGAGAGACTAGAGGAGCTAGGGCTTTACTCTTTGGAGAGAAGGAGGATGAGGGGAGACATGATAGAGGTATACAAAATATTAAGAGGAATAGATAGAGTGGACAGCCAGCGCCTCTTTCCCAGGGCACCAATGCTCAATACAAGAGGGCATGGCTTTAAGGTAATGGGGGGGAAGTTCAAGGGAGATGTCAGAGGGAGGTTGTTCACCCAGAGAGTGGTTGGTGCATGGAATGCGCTGCCTGGGGTGGTGGTGGAGGCTGATACGTTGGTCAAGTTCAAGAGATTGTTAGATAAGCATATGGAGAAATTTAAAATAGAGGGATATGTGGGAGGAAGGGGTTAGATAGTCTTAGGTGTGGTTTAAAGGTCAGCACAACATGGTGGGCCGAAGGGCCTGTATTGTGCTGTATTTTTCTATGGTTCTGTGGTTCTATGTGTAGTTAATTATTGTTTACCATGGCATTATTCTTTAAGGGGAAAAGCAATGTATTATATATTATGTGTACACCTTTAACAACTACGTATACTATGTGCCATGACTCTGGATACATTGTTGTGTCAACGATAACAGTCAGATGTTGTTTGTCACCAATGAAGGATATGGCATTCAATCCAGCTAAATGCGAGGTATTGCATTGTGGGAAGTCAAGCTAGAGTAGGGCTTTCACAGTGAATGATAGGGCCTTGGGGAATGTTGTAGCACAGTGGAATGGGCTGCCGGAAACGGTGGTGGAGGCGGATACAATAGGGTCTTTCAAGAGACTGTTAGATAGGTACATGGAGCTGAATAAAATAGAGGGTTATGGGTAAGCCTAGTAATTTCTAGGGTAGGGACATGTTCTGCACAGCTTTGTGGGCTAAAGGGCCTGAATTGTGTTGTAGTTTTTCTATGTTTCTATAAGTCCCCAGGGCCTGATGGAATATTCCCCAGGCTGCTTCGTGAGGCAAGGGAGGAGATTGCTGAACCGTTGGCTAGGATCTTTGAGTCCTCGTTGTCCACAGGGATGGTACCGGAGGACTGGAGGGTGGCGAATGTTGTCCCTTTATTCAAAAAAGGTAGTAGGGATAGTCCAGGGAATTACAGACCAGTGAGCCTTATGTGTGTGGTGGTAAGCTGCTAGAAAGGATTCCAAGATATAGGATCTATGATCATTTAGAGAATCATGGACTGATCAGGGACAGCCAGCATGGATTTGTGAAGGGAAGATCTTGCCTCACTAGCCTGATAGGGTTCTTTGAGGAGGTGACCAGGAAGATTGATGAGAGTGGTATAGTAGATGTGGTCTACATGGATTTTAGTAAGGCGTTTGACAAGGTTCCGCATGGTAGGCTTCTTCAGAAGGTCAGAGGCCAAGGGATCCAGGGAGGCTTGGCCGTGTGGATTCAGAATTGGCTTGCCTGTAGAAAGCAGAGGGTTTGTGGTGGAGGGAGTGCATTCGGATTGGAGGGCTGTGACCAGTGGTGTCCCACAGGGATCGGTTCTGGGACCTCTACTTTTCGTGATATTTATTAATGACTTAGATGAGGGGGTGGAAGGGTGGGTTAGCAAGTTTGCAGATGACACAAAGATCGGTGGTGTTGTGGATAGTGTGGAGGGCTGTCGAAGCTTACAGAGGGATATTGATAGGATGCAGAGCTGGGCTGACAAGTGGCAGATGGAGTTCAATCCGGAGAAGTGTGAGGTGGTACACTTTGGAAGGACAAACTCCAAGGCGGAATACAAGGTAAATGGCAGGAATCTGGGCAGTGTAGAGGAACAGAGGGATCTGGAGGTTCATATCCACAGATCACTGAAAGTTGCCACACAGGTGGATAGGGTAGTTAAGAAAGCTTATGGGATGTTAGCTTTCATAAGTCATGGGATCGAGTTTAAGAGCCACGAAGTAATGATGCAGCTTTACAAAACTCTGGTTAGACCACACTTAGAGTACTGTGTCCAGTTCTGGTTGCCTCATTATAGGAAGGATGTAGAGGCGTTGGAAAGGGTGCAGAGGGGATTTACCAGGATGCTGCCTGGATTAGAGAGTATGGATTATGAGGAGAGACTAAGGGAGCTAGGGCTTTACTCTTTGGAGAGAAGGAGGATGAGGGGAGACATGATAGAGGTATACAAGATATTAAGAGGAATAGATAGAGTGGACAGCCAGTGCCTCTTTCCCAGGGCACCAATGCTCAATACAAGAGGGCATGGCTTTAAGGTAATGGGTGGGAAGTTCAAAGGAGACGTCAGAGGGAGGTTTTTCACGCAGAGGGTGGTTGGTGCATGGAATGTGCTGCCTGGGGTGGTGGTGGAGGCTGATACATTGGGCAAGTTCAAGAGATTGTTAGATAAGCATATAGAGGAATTTAAGATAGAGGGATATGTGGGAGGAAGGGGTTAGATAGTCTTAGGAGTGGTTTGAAGGTCAGCACAACATGGTGGACCGAAGGGCCTGTATTGTGCTGTATTGTTCTATGGTTCTATAAAGTAGGATTAGCGCAAATGGGTGCTTGATGGTCGGAAGGGCTTGTTTCCATGCTGTCTGACTATCCACCCAAATGGTTCCTGAGTGGTTCTCACTAATAAGGAGGTGCGTGTTGGGGGTGTGTTCTTTGCATATTGTGTGTGGCGCAGTGACTCCAGACAGGGAGTGGAGGGAAAAGAAATCCAAATATCTTGTGATAATACCTTGGAAATGTGATTGAATTGAGTCATATGCAGACTTAATGGGAAGGTTGCAGTTCTTATAGCTAATCCAGGCAGCTTCCCACACTTAAATCAAAAGCCTTTTCCTCATGAGGCAAGTCGCCTGGAAGAAGCCTAGATTCTTTCTCAACAAACTTGTTTAAGTTTTCAATCAGTTATATCTTGAACGAAAACAGAAAATGCTGGAAGATATAACTGATTGAAGAAATAACTGCCTGGCCTGCTGAATTCTTCCAACACTTTCTGTTTTTGTTCAGGATTTCTAGCATCTGCAGTTTTTTTCTCCAGTATGTCTTCAACACAGACATCTTCAAAGACTGTCATCTTTTCAGCTGTGAATAGGTTACCAAACATTTTTTATAATATCAATAGCTTGTTCTGGTAACCACATTCACCGAGGGAATTTTGTAAATACTAATATTTCACAAGCTAAAGATTTTACATTAATCCAATGTGAGGCTGTTTGCACATAGGTATAAACTATAACAGATGATGGTAGTAGACTTCTGACGCAATTAAAGTCACAGAAGACAATGGCCTAGAGATTTGGACATTTGTTGTTTTTTCTACAGCTACATGTTAGTATATTGTTTTTCTTCTGAATGGAATGCCATTGTGCCCATTACCTAGTCAGATCTGGCCACTCTGGAGATTCCAGTGAGTGCTTCTGGTTGCAGTTCTTCAACCTTGTGTGCCTGATGTGATTCTCAATGTAACTGCACTGTGTAATGAATTGATCTGTACGATCGGTATGCAAGACAAGTTTTTCACTGTATCTCGGTACAAGTGACAATAATAAACCAATACTAATACCATGCTAGTTACTCTCATGATGAAGTCACTTCCCATGCAATGCACTTTTTGGAGGCTTGTGGAATAAATTAGACCAAACCATCCCAAGACTGACTTTTGTAGAGCACTCCCAAGACAACTAGGTCTTTGCAGCACTGCGAGAGACTGGAACCCCACCACAGTAGGTCCCATACTCACTTTTGATCCTTTGGACTCATGCTCTGCGTGACACAGACCCTCTCTGCAAACCCCCCAAAATCATTGATTTCCCTCCTTACCCAATGATCTTCCCCCTAGTTCACTGATCTTGGACGTGACCCCCACAGACCTTGGCCCCAACACTCTGATGTCCCTCCCAACCATATCCTTTAACTCCGGTTAACCAAGGCCAATGAATCCACTCTCCCCTCACCCCCTTCAAAATCAGCTGAGGCCCAAGCCCCAATCTTGTTCATGACACTTCCCCCCAGCTACCTGGCCATTAGCTGATCGCCAAGCTGACCCCAGCCCATCACCCGCTCTTCCCCACCCAGTCCCTCTCTCTCTCTGTAGCACCCAAATCTTTGGAAATGACTGAGATTTGCAACAGCAGGCTCACGACTGGAAAAGTTGTTGGAATGCTGCTGCTGTGGCCCTTTCGGCACAGTAGCATAGTGGTTAGTGTAACGCTATTACAGCACCAGCGACCTGGGTTCAATTCCCGCTGCTGTCTGTAAGGAGTTTGTACATTCTCCGTGTCTGCATGGGTTTCCTCTGGGTGCTCCGGTTTCCTCCCACATTCCAAAGACGTACAGGCTAGGAGTTGTGGGCATGCTATGTTGGCGCCAGAAAAGTGGCGACACTTGCGGGCTGCCCGCAGCGCATTCTTAGCAACGCTAAAAGACGTATTTCACTGTGTGTTTCGATGTACATGTGACTAATAAATAAATATCTTAATATATCTATCTTGAATTTCTCCAGTGTATTTTAAATAATTTATGAAACATGGCTGATCACTTTCAGTTTGGTCACTGCTTGCTGGGAGACCATCTCTCGGTAGCTTGCCTTTTTATTCTTTCGCTTCCATGAAATGATGAGGTTACACATTGTTGTATTGTGTGTAAACTATCACTTCAAAACTATTGTTCCCACAAAACTGTTTATCAAATGCAGAGCAAGCAGAAGCAATGAATGCAAACTGTTAACTTTGAAAGCATAACCTTTAATGGTGTGACAAACAAGGATGCATTTTTGAATCCATCCTTTTCAAATCAACCACATCTCAGAATTGTCATTCTCTCAGCTTAAGTGTGAACCAACTTTACAGACTTTACAGATCGAAAACATAGCAATATATCAAAAAACTAGTCAGCCACGTTTCCTTAAAGTGCCTCCCATTTCCCGTATCCACAACCTCTATTTTTTAAACTATGCTTTCACAAGGAGGTAAAGACTGTGAACCAAACACTTCTCTGTATCTGATAATAATAGCTGGCAAAGCATCATTTTGCAAAGTTTCATACTTATTAGGCATGGTACACAATTTAAACGCTAAGCTTGTGTATTAACAATGGATGCACAAAGAAATGTTTGTGTTAAATAATCGGAGCATTATTTCTATCTTCTTTGACCGTCTGTGTTAAGTCAGCATGGTAACTTTACATTTAATTGTGTATTTTGCCTTTCTAATATAATTTATATCTCTTGTTAGTCAGCCCCATTTCGCACTTGGTCACAATCGGTCAATTGGTCATTTAATTGCTGCCTTCTTTTTTACCTTTTGTCATTATGAGGAAATTGCTATCTTGTAGATAGGTCCTTGTGTAAACATGACATTTGAAAGGTATTGAACCTAAAAGGTATTGAACCTAAAGGTGTTGAACCAGCAGTTCAGGTGGATGTTAAAAGATCTCTTGCACTATTTTAAGAGCATGGAGATCATTCAATATCCTGGGCAATATTGTACTTGCAGCTAATACCATCAGGTTAACTGCTCAATTATCTCACTGCAACATTGTGCTATGTTTTTGAGTCCAAAGTGTTGAGTTTTCCTGCAAATCAGCAGTCAATAAACTTCCATGTAGTTCAATGCTGTGAAGAACATAAATGCCTAGTTAAATCTGTTCTTTGTTCCTCATAATCCTGATCACTGTTCAGTTTTCTTTTTAATCTTAATCTCTGCTTCTGATCCCACATTCTCCACCGTTTTTACCTCAGTGATATTGTGTGTCTCTGCACCTATGTCATCTTATTTGCTGCTGAAATTCTCACATGTGCCTTTGTTACCTTCAGACTTAACTACACCAACACTATCCCAGCTCGCACATCTTCAAGCATCTGCAACCCTGCTGCCTGAATGAGTCATGGAGTCAGAGAGTCATACAGCATGGAAGCAGGCCCTTCAGCCCAACTCATCCGTGCCGGCCAAGTTGCCTGCCTGAGCTAGTCCCATTTGCCTGCATTTGGCCCATATCCCTCTAAACCTTTCCTATCTATGTAACTGTCCAAATGTCTTTTAAATGCCATAACTGTACCTGCCATACATTCACCACCCCTCTGCTCAATAACCTCCATCATCTCCATGTCCACAAACAGCTCACTCTAAATATTCTGTGCCTTGTGTTCAAAGCTCTCCATGGCCTCACCTTTCCCTATCTCCTCCAGTCTTGCAACCTTCTGAGATCTCTGCACTTGTTCAATTCTGGCTTCTTGCACATGCTTAGTATCCATTGCTCCTCCACTGGTGCCCACACCTTCAGCTGCCTGGGCCCCAAACTCCGAAATTCCCTTCCCAAATATCTCAACCCTTGGCTCTTTATTTAACTCTGTCCTTAAAACCTATCTCTTTGACAAAGTGTTAAGTTATCTGTTCCAATAAGTCTTTTTAGTGTCAAATCTTGTTTGATAATTTCCCTGTGAAGCACCAAGGGACATATTTACTGAACTAACGTGGTGCTAGATCAATGCAAATTGTTTTGTTAGCCTGCATGGAAACAAAGACCAAAAGGTTTAAGTAAATACATAATGGATTACAGATTCATTTTGACTCAATTGATGGGATATCTTACAGCCGGTGGGAGTTCTCAATTATTGATATTTTCCTCTTAACTACAAGTGAACTGTTATCCGACCAAAGATAAGCACATCGTAAAAAAAAGGACAGAAGAATACTTTATTGCTACTCTGGTAGGAAAAATGCTATCTCTGATGTGATTTATGGTCTGTTGTTTTACAGTAAAGTGCCTTCCACTGCCTTTGTTATCAGGGCTGTTAATTTACTAAGTCATCTCATCACATTGCAGGAAATGTAAGGAAGAAGGGGTTAGAGATTTCATCTGCAGTTAATCCGCATTGCTTAACTGCTGGATAAAGGAAACTGTCACTTTGCATTATATTAAACAACACTAGAAACCAACTACTGGAAGAAATCTCATGACCAAATTAAAGGTGTGCAAAGTCTGGATGTCATCTTGAAATTGACTTTTCACAGATAAAGTAACTGGAATGGGCATCACCTGGGCATCAAGATATTATCATTTTACACTGTCATCTTATAATTTATAAGGTACAGATTAAAATTAAGCATCAATCTACTTTATTCTGCTGGTTGAGAGGTACAAAAACACTTAAAGCTTAATTACGTTAAAACATCAATAAGATGTCCCATGAATAAAACCATATTTGTGAGATTTTCCCCCACTCCCAGGGTTTATCCATTGTCCGTGGTGAGTTAGTTGTTTGCAATCTGGATTATGTTAGTGGCATTATAATTAGTCAGCAAGAAAGGTGATAAAAAAATCAGGCAGAATTCCATCCTGATCCTGAATCAGTGATCCCTATGTGTGGACGCTGGGTGATAACAGGTTGATTTTCTCCACATTGACATGCTTGGTGTTGGCCCACATTTGAAGAATGGCAGCTTGTGCAAGTTACTGGAAGCTGGACAGCATGCATTGAACTGGACCCTCATGTCAGTCAATGTATTCAAGAAGTAACAGAAGAAAGTTCTGACAGAATTAGCAGAATTAGCGCTAATACTGGAATGAAACCACAAGCAGAGGAGGCAATGATCATGGAAACTGAAAAATTGTTCTTTGCATACATGTTTCAGAAAATTACTTGTGATTCGTAAAACAGCAAGAACAACTTGTATTTACTTTGCACTTTTGATGTACATGTATATCCCAAGGCACTTCACAAAAGGGAATAAAAGCAAGAAGAATTGCAAGAAGAATTCTAACCCTGGAATATGCTACATAGAAAGTTCCCTGCATTCACTGCTATGGTAATGATTAATTAATCATCCAAAGGATTACATCTGCATCTAATTGAAAATGTCCGTAACAAGACACTGATTCTGGAATTACACTAATTCATACTAATTACAGTATTGAATTAATAGTGTCCCATGTATCTGCATTGTTTATTAATCATGTTAGGTATAAAGCCTTCATGGATGACCTGTTGAACTAGGTGATTATCCAGACTCAATGATTTCCTCTGTGCACTGTATGTTTATAAAACTATCCAGAATCAGAATCAGGTTTATTATCATTGACTTACATGTCGTGAAATTTGCAGCTGCAGATATCCCAGCTGTGTGTGGTTATCAATGATCCAGCTCTGTACTGAATGATTAACATAAACTAAAAACAGAAAATGCTCATAAAGCAATACCACAAGTCATCCAGCATCTGAAAAGAGAAAGACAGACTAAAATTTGATGTCCCTACCTGCGTGATCTCATTCTGACCATTAATATCTCTCCCCCTCAGATACTTACTGACCAGCCTTTTCAACCATCTTTTGTCTTTTGTTTTAGGTTCCCAGCATTTCTTTTCCCTTTGTTAAAAGCATGCTACTTTATATCAACCATTGAAACGTTTGTAGGTTAATCTGGAGTGTGTATAATGTGAGTGTCAAGTGCTAAATACAAAAATATTGATACATTTAAAGAAAGTTAAACACATGATGGAGAAAGAATTAGATAAGGTGAGGTGAAGAGGAAGCTTGTGTGGAGAATAAATGTCAGCAAGGAGCAGTCGGGCCAAATGGCCTTTCACTGTGAACAGTGTGAAGTTGAGAGGTGACTTGATGAGTTTGTGCTCATGGCAGACAGGAATATTTGTGCTGGGGAATGGATTGTTGACGTAGCTGGCAGGGGTTGGGGAGAACCTGAATCTGAACCCTGGCAAGACTCTGCGCCTTCAGGGGAAGCGGGGAACAACTGTAGAAGGAAGGCAAAAACAATAGAGTAACCCTCGAAAGGAACATTGTGATTCAAAGATACTTCATGAGTTTTTCCTTTGAACTAGACCTTAGCCATTCACAGATATTGGAAACTGGAAGTCTTCTACAGTTGTGTGATCAATTTGCTCAACTTCTTTTCTTTCCTTTTCAGGAAAAAACAACAAAGATTAAATGTTTGTTGACGCGAGGTTTGAGTAGCAGTGGAAATGCAGTGTTGGAGCTCCTGGTCGCAACTCTCCAGCTGGTGAAATTAACCCCTTTATTGGAATCATAGAGTTTCTGTGGCACATAAGAGGGCCATTCAACACACCGAGTTTGCGGCAGCTCTCCGCAGAGCAATCCACTCAGTCCCATCACCCTGCTCCTTCACTAGGCTTGAATAAAAATTGAATTAAATCTATCTCCTAGAATGGCCCAATGTTTTTTTGGAAAGAATGTCTTTCCAGGTAGTGGACTGAATCATTGGCTTCAAGTTTCTTGGGGCTTTCCAGTCATTGTATTCTTTCATTCTTACACTGGTCTGGTGGATCTCCAGGCCAGCATAAGATAAAATTCTCTTCTGCCTCGGTGGCTCTGAGGATCCTGTGCAAAATGAGTTACCAAACCAAACATTGCTAAACCCGTTCCCAGTTTGCATGCACTTGTAGCACTAAATTGCCCTAAATTTAGCCCAAATGGGGAATTGAAAAGAAAAATACTGCAGGTGTCAGAGATCTGAAATAAGAACAGAAAATGCTAGAAACTCCCAGCAGGTCAGACTGTGGAGAGAGACACAGAGTTGGCGTTTCAGGTCGACGAATTTTCATCAGGACTGGAGATGTTGGAGTGATTTTGTTGTTTGCAAGATACTATAAATGTTTATTAACTTTTGTAGATCAACAATCTCACTTCAAGAGACCACTAAGACATAGAAAAGGTGTCTCTCTGGTACAAATAAGATTGGAGTGGAGGTACTGAGCTTTGATAAGCTTCTAAACCATGCTATAACTGACTTGGAAGTACATGATGCTGAAATTATAGTTCAAGAATGTCCCATTTCTAACTTAAGTCTGCATGATCAATGACAACTTGCATCTAGATAACGCCTTTAATGTAGTAAGACATCCCAAGACAATGGAGACTAATTGAAAGATGATTTACCCAACATAGTGTGCATGGCGATGTGACCTCACATGCAATGCATGGAACTGACTGAATGAATCAGAACCCAGACTGATCTTCGCTCAAATCGCCAAACCATGTTACAGGTAACAAAGAAATGGAAGCTGGTTATTGAGCCTCTCCACCTGCTGCATTATTCAATGGATCATGGCTGATTTGTATCTCAACTCCATTTCCTGCTTTAGTTTCAACTCTCTTGTTTTGAGAGTTAACTCCCTCTTGGCTGGTTTGTCTTTCCAGTTGGATTCATGAGGGTGGCAATTCTGACCCTGTATTCAAGGCTGGTGATTTCCTGCATATTAAGCTGGATGGGCTGGAAAGGGCAGGATCAAACATCTACCTGTTGAACTTTGCCTCGGTACCTTTCCAATGCCTCTGCTCTATCTCCGTCCTAGGATCCCAGATCCTCCCACACATTCACGTTCTTTCAATCCCCCAACTCACTGCTTTATCGATAGGGCAGCAGTTGAGAGGCAACAAAAGGAAAACCATTGTTTCTGGCACAGGATGTCATTTGTCAGAGAGAGAGTCATACATTTGTAAAAGAGTGAACTTCATGACATCACCCCTGATGAACCAAGACACTTGCAAAACAACAAGCAAGTGACTGAAGCAGTCACCATTATTATGGGAGAGACATTACTGTTAACTAATTGGACATTACTAGACTGATGGCTGGAGATTGTTTCATGAGGAAGGGTTGGACAGGTGAGGCTTGTATCCACTGAAGTTTTGAAGAGTGAGAGGGGATAAGATCCTGAGGTGACGTGACAGGATAGAAGTGAAGAGGATGTTTCCTCTGATGGGAAGATCTAAAACGAGGGGTCACCATTTAAAAATAATGAGTTGTTCAGACAGTAATTGGCGGAATTTTTTTTTCTGTCAGAGGATGGCAAATCTTTGGAACTCTCTTCTTCAAAAGGCAGTGGAAGCAGAATCTTTGAATATTGTGAAGGCAGAGCTCGATTGATCCTTGGCAAGCAAGGGGCTGTAACACTGGCAATGGGTAGATGGGAACGTGGAGGTGAGGCAACAGTCAGGTTAGCTATGATCTTGTGAGATGGAGCAAGTTCGAGTGGCTGAGTGACCGACGCCTGCTTCTAATATGCATGTCTGTACCAGTGGCAACATGGCTGCCATTCTGCTGGACCCAGATACGTAAACACACGGATGATTTTGGAGGGTAGGGAGGCGGGAATAAGTGAGGCGAGGGTATCAAATCACCTACAGTATGAAGTTGCATTAATTACCAGACGTGTGCAACAGCTGTGAATGCTCCCCAGTTGTTTCTTGTCCCTCAGGTTAGAACACTGCACTCACTTTTTCCAAGCACCCACCCTTTCCCACTGAAGAATTCCAGGTAAACAATATGCTGCACACTCCCTCCACCTGTCTGCTGCCATCCTGTGCAATGATTCAACAATAGAACCTTTTGGCGGGGAGGCAGATGATTTCTGGCTGGAAATATCACAATCTAACCGTTAACAAGTTATAATCCTTTGTGAGTACAGACTAGTCCTTTTCGATATACTTACAATCATAAAATTTACAGGGCATCTCAATTCAGTTTTTAGCATGGATCCATCTCATATACGTTCATTTTGCAAACAAAGGTCGATGACCCGATAATATGCAAATTTACCACCTGGAGCTCGAAGAACTTTTGCATTTTGATTTTCACACTGCTGGTGAATATATGTAAAATCAATTGGCTGACTGACAATATGATGAGGAAAATAACACTCTGTTCCTCAGTGAGTAATCCCTTCCGGCTCAGGCAGGACTGGCAGCAAGTTTCCCTTTATTGTTCACAAGCTAACTCTCAGCAGAACACTCACATCAGAAGTACGTATGGAACTGCAAATCCCTGAGAACGAGTGATGAAGGGGCAATGTAATCAAGGAGTGCCGCTGATGCTGTTACCCACTGAAGTAACGTTCGAGTAACCCAGGAACTGATGTCATCATCAGTTATGCTGTCTGGGCCATCGAATAGCCGTGTTCAAAGTTGGTTTTCCTTCAATATTTGGAGTGGGGGAGGGTGGGAGATGAGCAAATGCAGACTGAATGGTGGATACCCGGTTAGGGGATCTTGATCTTTCAGGCGAGACTTTCTCGGCTGTCCTTAAATGTGAACACCAACTGAGCAAAAGTTTTCTCTGAAAAGTCAGGCAGCCTGGGCCAGATAATAGAAAGATGTCAATACATGTGCTTTCACCATGCTTTCTCACCCCAAGCATGTTGTCTGCACTAATGGAGCTCATTTTGGCACTGTTTGAGAGTTGCTTTTAAGCAGCCTTTCTATCTCTCGTTGACCTCCACACTATTGTTTCCCCATGTGCAAATACAGTGCAGCTGCATACAGAAAAGAGCAAAAAATTCCGGAAATACCGAGCAGGCCAGGGAGCATCTGTGGAGGAAGGAACAAGAGTTAACATTTCAGGTTGAAGACCTTTCATCAGAACCAGCAAAGGGTCGTTGACTCAAAACGTTAACTCTCTCTCTCCACTGATGCTGCTGAACCTGCTGAGTGTTTCCAGTGTTTTCTGTTTTTATTGGCTATTTCCAGATTTTTTTTTACTTTTGGGCAAGTAAAGCAAACCTCTAATTTGCAACAACTGCAAATCCTCAGCCTCACTGAGCCTCAGGGAAATGTTCCCCACCGGCCCCGCCCCCAGCTCTCCTACCTAGACTGCACCACTGAAACCTTTCCTCATCCTGTGGCCTCTTGGTCACCTTGCCAATTAGTACTGAATTGAGGACTATTTTGATACAGAGGCCCATGCCCATCGCAAAATGGGTTGAGATGCACAGTCATTTCACGTGGATCCTTACAGACAGCAGGCAGAAGCAGGCGTGTGTGCAGAAACTTTAGTTTGACCACTTTTGGAGGGGTGCGTTAAGTACACATCCACATATGCACATGTCCTTAACCTGCTTAATTATTTTGGCATAGGGATACTGCTGGCTCCTGCTAGACTCCTTTCTACACACCCCTGGACAGAAGAGACTTCCACCTCTACAGTCTGGGTTGGATTTGGCTTTCAGATGAAAGCCCAATGTTTAGCCCACTACACCGCCCTGTTGGATCATAGATGGTTTTAATCTGTTGGAATAAAAACTGTTTTAAAATAGGACACAATATACTTTTTAAACAAATCATTAATCAGTGCCAGTGCAATGAAAATGAAGCCCCAGTAAGTTCTGGCAGTGAGAGAATTGTCTACATTTCATTATTCTTAATGACAGTTCTATCAGGACGGAATATAAATAGAGTCCATATGGTTGGCACTTGGTACTACAAACACTAAGTGGAGCTCCAGTAATTGACTAAATTGAGAAATGTCATAAATTCAGGGCCTGTTTGTGCCATACAGTCTTGGGTGTTAAGTTTTAATATGACCTTGAATGTAACACGTGAAAAATATCAGCCTCATTCCAGGAGCCAGGTAAGTGAGTTCACAAGATAAGGTTCCAATATCACCATTGCCAAAAGCGGCATTTTATTGGCAAAAACAGTGCAACAGATTGAAAGCCAATGAAATAAATAGATGAGTGTTTACTTTTTTAAAAAACACAATAACAGATTGAAATGCTGTGTTTATTTCTTTTGCAGTCAGCCAGACAGAAGCACATTGGACCAAATCTTGCCGGAGCAAGGCATCTTAGGATCAGGACCATTAGTCCTGTCCCTTCATTCATCAGCTGAAACATTTTTGCACTGTATCTTGTCGGAAATGCAGTCTTCTGGACCATTCAGGCAACTGAGACTTAGCTGAATGATGGGACCGACTGTCTTATGTCCTTAACTAATGAGATTTAAGGATTGACAAAGAAATACAGGAATGATAGAGAGGGAGAGTGAATCAGAGTCAAATCAGAGAGAGAAAAAACTAGGGTGAGAACAAGAAAAAAATGGATTAAGAGAATGAGAGTAGAGAGACAGAAGGGAAACTGAAGAAAAAAATCCAAAACCAAAATTTGAAATTTTAAAATCTGCAACAATTTGCCATATGCCGAAATGACCAAAATGTTTCTATTGTTCCCTCTCCGAATTGGAGAAACTGATTGACATCATATTGAAATGACTGTTAAGAGAGTTCCTATGTGATTAATTATGAGCCTCAACTCTAATGGGCCACAAGGAGTGGAACCAGGAAATGCTTACACATAACAGGAAAGCTAAGGATATGATGACAAATAAAAGGGCAACATAGGGTTCCAGAGATTCACAACACATCGTAAATCTCTTCATCCTCTGAACTTGCTGGCTGACTTGCATTAATGCATTGTTGACAGTCGCTTAGTTTTCCAGCAAAATTTAGCCCTTGTGTTCATGCAATTATTTATAGGCTAAATGATGTGGTTCAGCTCAATATCTTACAAGTCTTTACACTGGGTGTGGCGCGTAATGTGCCCCAAAGGTGGTGGAGACACCCGTTTCTAAGCTGGTTACAGCAAAACAACTACTTGCCCTAATTTTTAGCCAGTTCTTCCTGAAAGGTCCCCTGACATATTCATTCTACCACAGCCACCAACAAGATCAGTGCGCAAACCTCAGTCCATGAAGATTTGGACATCAACATGTCTTACTGTGACAGTCCCACCTTGAGATGCACTTTCAACTTGGTGCTGAGAATCAAAGAGATTTGCAGGTCTAAACCATCACAGCAAATAGTAGGATAGCTGCCTGCTCTTCACCGTCTAGTGCCCCGGGATCCTGAACATCCAGCTGACCAATGAGAACTTGGAATCTCGTATGAAGGACAGCATATCAAACTGACCGACAAACTCTTTGCAGTGAAATCCTACAGCTGGTTAAAGGATGCCATTGAACTGGGGGCGAAGATCAAGAGGGCCATGTCAGGAAACATGCCCTTGGCCACATGACACAAGGTGGACCTATGGGAAGGAAAAGAAGAATGCACTAAGAATGTCACAACAGTAGGGTGCTGTGTCCACTTCTATACCTCCCTCAGGGCTCTCTTTACCAAGCTTCTATCACCTAAAACAAATATTTCTCATTCAGTGCAGTTATATGAAGGTATGAAGCTCATGGCATCGGAATCAAACCCCACAATACAATGCAGCAATACTTTACGATCAATTCTACATTTCTAAATGGGGTTTTAATTAAACTGAAGTCTCTTCTGTACAACTATGATAAAAAGCATTCATCCCAGGATAATTCAAGGACCACTGAAGAAGGTCTCAATCAGCTCGTCTTTGTGGAATAGTAAGATGTGCATTCTTGCAAAAACACATTCTACCAAACATAATGTAAAAAACAGTACAGGAAGGTGCAGCACAGTGTGCACATGCATTGGATCAGGTGCAGAGACAGGAGTGTGACACAACTACATAATTGAGGCTCATCACCTTACTGCAGAAGGGAAGTTAATCCAAAAAGACAGTTGCCTTTGGACTGCTCTTGGATACCTTGATGCTGAGCAAGAGCAATATTATCCAATATATGCCAGTTCTAACTGGTGTACAGTCTACAGGGAACAGACACTTTTAATCAGGTGTAGAAGAAGTGGAATTTTACCCCCAAATTAACATTTTTTTAAACTGTGTCATAGCACTCTTGATCACTGGCGTCCTTAGACATGAAGTCAAAGCAAGCAATGATGGGGATTGGCAACCATCTCCAGTACAGCAGATTGTGCATCTTCAATTGTATGTCTCTTGCTGCTTCTCACCCTCCACTCCTGCATGTCTCAGTGCCCAACTGCACCTATCAAGAAATGTCATATGATTTAGCCACAATCTGTGAAACACTGTGCAGTAGAGCTGGGCCTGGTGTGTAATTATGTCAGCTCTGAGGAAGAAGATTTGACTAAACATTCTTACACTGTTACATGATGTCACTTGATGGAATATTTGTTTCTCCCCCAAGAATTTTCCACCTCTTCTTTTGATGGCCTTTACCTGCCCCTAGGCTACCAGACACTCTTTGACACGTCACACAGGTAGCTATTCTTCATGTGCCAGCTTAGACGCAACGATCAGCAAGGAGAACAGCACGACCAATGGCATTCCTCCCCGTAACCAAAATGAAGGCTACGGACCAAATGCAGTAAATGGGACTAGTATAGATAAATACAATGGTTAGCATGGATGTGGTGGGCTGAAGGGCCTGTTTCTGTGCTGTACAACTCTATGGCTCTATGTGCAAATATCCACTTCCCAGCAAAGGTTGCCTGATAATGATTAGGAGTGAGATCCTTGGCTGGTCTTAAAGCAGAGATATGGGGGTCAATTGGATCACTCCTTGCCTACTACCTTTAATAAAACATAGATTTGTGTGGAATCAGTATCTTTGCTGGTCAATAAATCTCAGCTTCATGCTGGGCAATGGAGGTTCCAGGTAACTCACTGGAATCATGATGTCAGCTATGTCCCAGTTAGCCTGTAGCACTCTTGCCTCTGAATCAGAAGGTTGTGGGATTGAGCTCCACTCTGTGCAAACTCTGAACTGATAGCCCAGTGCATCACTGAGAGAATGCCCCACTGTCAGAGGTGTTGTCCTTCAGGCGAGATGTTAAGGCTCCATCTACTTTTTTCAGGAGCATGTAAAAGATCTCCTGACACTATGTCCAAGAAGGGCAGGAAAGTTGTCCCGCTGGTACTTATCCTTCAATCGATATCACTAAAAAGCACAATAATGCAGATGCTGGAACCCCTGAAATAAAAACAGAAAATTCTGGAAGTGCTCAGTAGGTCAGGCAGCAACGACAGAAAGAGAAAAAGAGAGTAAACATTTTGCTGCATCTTTAGGCTCATCTATTTTCCGCTTTTCCCAGTTCAGATGAAAAGTCACTGGCCCGATATGTTAATCCTGTTCCCAGCATTCTCTGCCCTTATTTCACAAAGGCACATGACTTCAGAAATTGGACCTATGGCACTGTTTATATAACTGCTACGATGACAATTTACTCACCAAATAGTGAAGCACGATAATAACCTTCTCGGCACACATCACAATTGCATGTCTGACACAATTTCTATATCAGGTGGACATTAAATTTCAGCATTCACTCCCTCATTCCTGGGCAGCATATTTTTGTCCCTGCAAATGCGTAACGCCTGCCCACAATGACCATATAGCCCGCCCCTGAGGGTGCACAAGAATTTTGAGCAATCATCTGGTCGTTCTTATTTTTGGACAATACTCTCTGTAAATTGAATGCTGGATTAAAAGAGTGGTTACACTTTAAAAATAGCTGCTATTTTGAGAAGGCTGTAAAAGATAAATATCTAAAATAATAGGTTCTATACTTAAGGGAGAAAATAGACTATTTACAAAATATCTTTCAGTCTGCATGTGTAGATTTGGATGTAAACTATATTCTACTTGCAACATTCACCTATTTTCTGACTTGATAGAACTCCAATAAGAAGAGGCAATTCAGAAACACCATTATAATTATATTAATACATGCCTTTCCTATTAAGCAATTTGTTATGTCACACCCATTAATTGACCTTGAGACAATTTCTACACGCCTTTAATTTAGAGGGTAGGAAGTGAATACTTGTGGGTCGGTGAACTGATCTTTATTGAAGCAATCATAAGCATCCAAAAGATCACACGCCTCTACAACTGTTAGAAAACTTTGGCAGTCACGGGATCATATTGCACGTCAGGTATGGTTGACTCCAACCATATCCAGACAAAAGAGGCATGCAAGAAATGCCTTTTTAAGTGGACTCAATGTTTTCTTTTTCTGCGTAAACAGATACCAACACAAAAAGAAACTCAAGATGTTTAAAAATCAACAGAAGAACTTCTAACAAAAAATTAAAGAAGAAATGCTGCAATTGCTAAAACTCACAAGTAACTTTCAACGTTAGAGAAATAAAGGACTGCAGATGCTGGAATCTAGATGAAAGACACGATGATGCTGGAGGAACTCAGCAGGCCAGGCAGCATCCATGGAGAAAAGCAGGCAGTCAATGTTTCCGGTCAGGACCTAAAGAGGCCTGAAGAAGGGTCCTGGCCTGAAACGTTGACCGCCTGCTTTTCTCCATGGATGCTGGCTGGCCTGCTGAGTTCCTCCAGTATCATTGTGTTTTTCATTTAACTTTCGACGTTCTCTTGAGAAAGTGATTTCTCTGACCATGGAATAGCAGCACCCCTTCTCAACCATTTTAAAACAAAAAAACTGTAGATGCTGGAAATCTAAAATAAAGACAGAACCTGCTGCAAATAATTTCATCATTTCATGATTCCCCCAAAATTTTGCATCAAGTGAAAATCACAAAACGACAAATGCTGGAGATTTGAAATAAAACAGAAAATACTGGAATCCTTCAGCAAGTCAGGCAGTATCTGTCTGACCTGTTGAACGTATCCAACATTTTCTGTTTTTATTTAACATCTTGTATCCCCATTCAACCTGACTGTCTGGCCCATATTCCTCGCTCAGCATCATCACCAAAATGATGTTATTATCTCTGCCATTTGTGGGATCTCGCTATCTGACAACAGCAGGTACACGTGAAAGAAATTCAATCAATGTAAAGTTAGAAGGCACAGTATGAATTCAAGTTATTTCTTTGATAATTAATCACAAATCTCACTCAACATTGTCCTAATGTTGGCAATTCCACCGTCCAATGATGAATTGATTGGCCCAATTCATAAATAAATGTTCTTCTTTTATCCACGTTAATTTCTTCATTGTTTTTCACTTGGCTTAATAAAATATATGTCTTTGTGGAAAATAAATTAATTTTATATCATGACAGTTTCACCTTCTGGGGAAATGGAGCGGTTTGGGGCGCTAGGACCCGGTGGAATCCCTGGAGTAGCTTTCCACCTGCTGCAATAGTGGGAGACGCTGCAGTCTAGCTGTGTGCTCTTCTTTCTTTACATTTTAACAGCGAGTCGTGGCTGCCTCCCCCATTACTTTGCAAAATCACGTTCAGGGTTCTTTATGGCGAGCCGCCCTTCCCCAGATCATTGAATGCAGAGAGGCGGCTCGGGTGAATTGTTACTGACACGGCCCCAGGACCAGGACAGTTGAAGTTTTCTGCACTTCCTAGACTTGCTGCTGTTCCTTCCTTCCGCTCGATCTAAGGTACTTCACTAACTTGCCTTGTCCTATTTTGCTATCTCGTTTTGCAGTTAAGATCAGCTTTAGGGTGTCTTTCAATTCCTGATGGGCTCATTAAGTTAATCAGACTGAATGCATAACGTTTGTTTGTTGTAAAAGTTCTGACCGAGAGTAAAGTGAAACAGAATTGAAACTGACGGGAGAAATCGCCTTGTGCCTGAATAATTATTTATTGACTGAAACTTTTCAAATTTAATTTTAAGGAAGCAGAAATTTGGCATTTAAAGGTAAAATACCACTGTGGTTTCCGTGACAGGGTACATTTCATTCTTTTCGGTAAGTCCTTTTAAAGTTTCCTGAGTGACATTTTTTTTTCCGGAACTTTCCTAACATAACTGACTTTGACAAAAGGTTACGGTCTTGAGGCTGATATCAGTACGTTTAGTTTGTTTCCCGTAGTTTTGTGCATGACTGTTCCATACATGTCGATGTTATACCAACATGATACAATGGGAATTGTATGTATGTTTGTCTTGTATTGGGTGTGTGGAATTGAGGCTCTCAAAGGGTTAAGATGGCTGCTTCCTTTGAATAATTTAAAGTCCAAAGTTGTTAAACCAGTTGAGAATATTTCAGGGAAGTAGGCATTTTTGGAAAAAAATAAACATCATAATTTGATGTTGAGAGGCAATCAATTTTATTCACTAGATTTTGCTGCAAGTTCCTGGTTTCAGAATGTTTTTGGGAGAGGGAATGAGAGAAAGACCCCTGTTCCCCTTTTCAAGAATGTATGTTGAAAGAGAGAATTAAAACCATTGATGGACAGGTAGCACTGTCTCAAGTTTTGGGTTCCACATTTGTCTAAATTTAAGACAAATGATAGACTTTATCATTGTGTGTTGCAATAGATTTTGGTAGGTTTGCTTAATATTTTTCCTGTGTGATGGCTGAATTGGTGTTTATGTTCAGTACTGTAGATCTGAGCCAGATGGAGCAATGCTCTCTCCAGAGTTGCCTATCAGCTGGAGTGGGTATCCTGTGCCTCCAGGCAAAGGTGGGGAAACTGTAGTCTTCTAACTCCTGGTGAGTCATGTGACTACTGCAAGAAAGTATCTTTTGTGCATATGAGGTGTGAACAGGATCAGGTGTATTTGTAAACAGCTTGTCGACACTCACTATCTTGGCACACCTATAAAACGCCACTTGGTTGAGATCCCAGAAAATTGTTGAGAATTTAAATCAAATATGTAGTTATCTTTGCATGTTTAGGACAAATTTCAGATTAAAAAAAATCACCATTCAAATCTGATTCCTGCTGCTGGGGTCCATTCTCAGGACTACAGGTGAAATTTCCTTGATGCTGGATAATGGCACAGGTTTGCACTAAGTAACACAATTTTAAACTTTAGGGAGGGCACAGAGGAGATTTACCAGGATGCTGTCTGGATTAGAGAACATGTCCTATGAGGAAAGGTTGAGTGCGCTGGGGCTTTTCTCTTTGGAGTGACATAGGATGAGAGGCGACTTGATAGAGGTGTATAAGAGTATGATAGAGTGGACAGCCAGCACCTTTTCCCCAGGGTGGCAATGGCTAATACCAGAGGACATCAGTTTAAGGTCAGGGGCGGAAAGTTTAGGGGAATGTCAGAGGTAGGTTTTTAACACAGAGTGGTGGGTGCCTGGAACGCACTGCTGGGGGTGGTGGTAGAGGCTGATACAACAGGGACATTTAAAAGACTCTTAGGCACATGGATGTAAGAAATATAGAGGGTCATGGGCTGTGTAGGAGGGAAGGGTTAGATTTCTTTCACTTAATGGATTGCAATGTGTGATCTGAAATGTATTTGAAGTATTTCTGGGTATAGTTAGTTATTTGATTAAAATTATGCCGCTCAGTGTTTTTCGGACAGTTCAAGAGACATTATCTCATGCATGTGTGTTGAGATGAGGGAAAACCAACAAATAATAAATTGTGAGTATTTTATCAGAATGTATCCGTATCATATTTTACAGTACTCAAATACCTCAAAGTATTACCCATGCTGAATTATGCAGAGAAACATGGTAATGGTATTTTTTTTTACAAAGCAAAACTTCATAACTATGACTGACAAGGAAGTGGCATTTGTGAACGGAGAATGTTGGCTAGGACAACTGCTCTGCTCTTTAAACGGTCTCATCTATCTGAACAAGAAGGCAAAATCCCATCCAATGCCTCTATTTGAAGGGTATCGCTTCTGACAATAATAAAGTACTAACTTAATATAACATGGGTGTGTCAATCTTAAGATATGTTGTCAATTCTGAAAGTGGACTTCAACCAATTGTCCTTGAACCTAGAAGTTACCACCTTAAATGAGTTGACTATTGGCAGTTTCTTTCCTTAGCAACAAAGTAGTGTGAAGTATGGCCATGACTAATTTGTTGTGGTTACAATTAAATACTTGCTGTTGGTATAAATATCTCAGCCCAGCCAGCTATCATCTTGGGTATGTAGAACAAAATCCATGTCCTACATGTGTGAAATATTTTATCAATTATTACTATCCTACATGGATTCAGTGTTACAAGCTGCACATTTGAAAAAAGAGTTTACATACATCCTGGAGAACTGATCCCGTTTCTCAACTTTACCTTGCAAAGGAGGACAATAGCAAGTCAAGTTAAAAAGCATCACAACCTAATCCTCAACTTGCTTGTCATTCTGGTAGCACTTTGCAGAGATATTAGAAAGTTATGTGTTTTCACTTTTTTAATAAAAAGCTGAAGATATTTTTGTGTATGGTCGACGAGTATTCCACTAAGGTAATTAATCTTGCAAGGCAATTTAATGTGTTTGTACACATAGCTCAATGTTATAATTAATAATAATGGCGTTTAATTTGGTTTTTGTTTGAAAGCACATTATTCTTGTGCTTTAATATATGGTTGTGGTTGCAATCAAGTTTAGCAATCTCAATCCAACTTCTCAAGGACAGACACTCTCAAATTGCCTGAAGGTTGGCAATAAGTTGTGAATTTTACTCCACGTGTTTGCATGTGTGGTCTGTGGCTGGTGAGTGGGCCTTATCTGACCTCTGTTCTGATTGATGCAGGGTGGTCTGCTGAAGCATTGTTTGGGACTGTTTCCAGGCTACTGGTTGTGCTGTGCTTGACTTGCCTTTAGGTACTGGATCAACAGAATGGAAACTCTTGTAGACCCCAGAACTTCACCTTGCCGAGCAGAAAACTTGTTTTAAAAAGTCATCAGCAGAAGTATAAACGGGCTACAGAGGTAACTGCAATCGAAGGAGGTGGAGAGATTCTAAGATATCACTTAGCAAGTAGACTACCAGAATTATTTTTATAAGTTTGAAAACCAACAGAAACCAGTCAATGTGAATCATGTAATTGCTAGTAATTAGATTCATAGAGGGATACAGCATAGAAACAGCCCGTGCCGACCATCAAGCTTTCATTTTTTACACTAATCCTACCTCAGCTCGTTTTATTCTCCCCATGTTCCCATCAAATTTCGCCAGATTCTACCACTCACCTATGCACTAGGGGCAATTTACAGCAACTAATTAACCTACCGACCCGTATGATTTGGGGATGTGGGAGGAAACTGGAACACGAGGGGGGAGGGAGGGGACCCACATAGCCATGGAGAATGTACAAATTCTACACAGACAGCACCAGAGGTCAGGATTGAACCTGGGTCTCGGAAGCTGTGATGCAGCAGCTCTGCAGTATTGTGGTTTAGTATTTTCAAAGGTGTGGACTTTCCATAGAAACAGGTGCATAGGTTTGTATGTGGAATTTTCTGTGCAGATGGCTTCTGATTTACAATTGGATCTTGCAGAAACATGCAACTGCATTGCCCATGAATTATGAGGTGCTACTCATTCCTGGAATAAATATCTTCCAATGCTTTGGCACATCATTCAAATATCAGGCATCATGCAATTATTTACTTGTTGGAAGTACGATACCTGTTGTGCAGTCACGTGTAGAACCCATTCTGTGCAGGGAATCATCCCAAAAGTGGAAATAAGGTGAATGACTAGTGGACCTATGCTTTGTAATGGTGAGAGTGGAATGTTTAACCTAGGAAGCTCCTGATCCTTAGAGTGTCAGGGGGACTTCAACATCTGGCACAAACAGGAATGCTATTAAAGGCACGGCAACCATTTTTGTAAACTGGTACCTTTATATGCTTGGCCAGATTTAACTGTTGGCACTGATCCTGGTAAATTGCTTACAAGAGAACATAGTAGGATACTCATTGCGTCTCCTGGTTGTATCTCGGAGGCTGAAAATGTAATAACGTGAGACTGTTTATGCAAGTTAACTGATGGATGACATTTCCCATGTCAATCAAATGCTCACTTGTTTTTTTTTAAATCTAGATTAAAAGACTTTGAGGTCATGTAGTATATACAGGAGCCCCACAGTGAAATGTCAGGGCAGAATGATGTAGATTAGACCCAGCAATCAAAAAAGGTGGGGGGGGGGGGGGGGTGGAAGAGGGGAATTTAATTAAACGAAAAAGTTCCTTGTTCTTGAGTGAATTATGGAGAGTGTATTCCATAAAGAACTTGTATCAAAATAGTAACTCAATCAAAGTAGGGTGCCTGTACCCAATTTTGTTAGCCTTGTTAAAGCACAAGAAAGCTCTGTGGCAAAGAAATCAACTGTATGTGAGTGCATCAAGTGATAACGACTAGAACTTCAAGATGAGTGTTTGCTGCACTAATTTTCCTATCGTTTTCACGTATTCAAGGCACCTGAATGAAAGGTAGATTCATTTTATGGTTATAACTGAATTGGAAGGCAAGTGATTGGATTTTGTCGCCAATTAAGTGATGTCGCCACTGGCCAGAAGGAAGTTTTGGAATTGGCCATACCTCCAATAAGTAGTACAGGACATGTGGCCAATTAGGTCATCTGACAAAGCCAAAAATTAGCTGATATTACATTCAACTGCTGAAAGTGGGGCAGAGATGATTCTTTAAAAATGTAATAGTTGCAAATTAAATAATTTGGAATATAAACATCAATTGCTCATGGAGGAGTTGTGTAGTCAAAATGGTTGTGTGGTTACATAATGGGTTGTAATTGAGAGGCAGCTTGATTGTAGGATTCAGTCCATGATCTCATTCGTCATTTAAGACTCTGCAACACCCACTGCGCTCCTACTGATGCTAAAAAATGACACCGTATGTCTCCTCAAAAGACACACTCACAGCCAATTCTGAGTCACTTAGAAGCTTTGTGAAATGAAGAGAAACTTTTTTTTCCATGTACTTTGCACATGATGAAGGGCCTTCATGTTGGGAAATGGAAACACTCCTAGAGCAGGGACAGCATGGGTTAGACATTGAGGAAAAACTTCCCTGCTGCTTCAGAATGGGTTCATTTCCAACTATTGCAATATATTGAGTTTCCTATTTTCCTACACTAGTGCTGAGACAAATATGTGCCAGGTTGATGCCTTTTATTCCCCCTAATATTGTTAAATGCAACAAATGGCTTTGTCAGGGTCCACTGATTTTATGGCATTGAAATTAACCTTTCACTTAAGTACTTCAAGTTTATTTACTGATGTTTGCTCAACTTTTAATTTGCTCAACCATTGCCTGCCTATACCTGCCATTGGCAGGCAATGGTTCCTTCTTGTTAAGTCAGTCATTGCTTTAAGGTGTGCCTTTTAGGCAGGAGAAGTGTTGTGTCATTTGCCACGAGGAAGAAACAGTAGGATTAGTGTTGTAGTGAGATTTACATCCTCTGCATCAGTCAGTAATATTAATGTCTTGAGCTTGTTAAACTAGTGATAATTCTAAAGATTAAAGTAACTTATTTGTACAATGCAATTAACAGCTTAAAATGATGGCGCCAACACATCCTAATCACACTGCTGGCTTTAGCTAGCTTTCTAGTCCGAATAGGTACCCAGGAGCTTCTAGCCAGAGGAGACTTGTATGGAGCATAAACACTGGTGCAACCTGTCAAGCCTGTTGCTGTGCTATAAATGTAGGTTTAATTTTAAACGTGGTCAGGAGCTAACAGGATACTTTGCTTCCCAATCTTCAATTTGATTTCATTACTTTTTTAAACTTTGTTACCAGTACTTTCAATTATACCACACCAGTATCCAATTATCTTCCTCCAGATGGAAGATTAACCTGTGAGTCAACGTCAGTTCAGGAAACATACGGAATATTACCCCCACTTTAAAACTAAATTTATTCTGAACGGAGGGGAGGGGGGAGAAACATGTTCAGTGAAATTGCCCTCATTTGGTTCCGCTGGCTTCTGATCCCAGCCACGGTGTCAACAGCAACGGCTTCCCATCCTGCCCCTAACTATTGTCTCCAGAGTTCTGTAAAGACTTTTCTGTGGTATGCACCTGTCCTGCACTTAAATGCTAAATGATTTGTTTTTTGATGTCATGAACTAATTCTCTCTGGCACCTCCTCAACTCCTCCATTGCTGGTGTGTTGTAGGGCTGTTTGTCTATTATTCAGTCTTGGATGAGTGAGCCTCTGCCACAAATTCTGGATGTTTGCAATTAATTTTCACCCCCACTGCCACCCCACCAGTTACCAGAGGAAGTGATAGACGCAGGTGCAACTATAGTGTCTAAAAGACATTTGGACAGGTACATGGATAGGAAAGGTTTAGAGGGATATGGCCCAAACACAGGCAAATGGGACTAGCTCAGGTAGGCAACTTGGTCAGCATGGATGAGTTGGGCTGAAGGGCCTGTCACTAAATAACACTAAATTAAAAAGCAATGTATTGCTGATGCCAGAAGTCTGTATCCCTATAATGTCACTTGTCTCTGCCCATCCCAGTTCATCTGCTGCTTTATCATTGCTATAGACCTAATTGTGGGCAGGGGGAGAATCAGAAAGGTGAGGTTAGGTGGCCACATGCGAACCGTGCAGGAGTATTGGGGACTGACACACAAAATCAGCTTGCATTGTGTTTTTTTTAAACCCCACCCCTCATGGCTGATTGTACTGCCTCTACTGTTACACTGGCGGAGGTTGTTTGGCTCTGGGTCATTGTGCGTATCATCTGTATCATTCAGTACCATTCTTCAGTTGAGAAAAATAAGTTGGAAAACTTCACCCTCCATTTAAAATGACAGTTTGAGTACAGAAAATGGTTCCTAAGTTAAAATACCAGTTGTGGCTGGTGTGGTTGTGACAAGTTTAAAGACCAGGTGTGGCATTCATTTTTGAGTAAACACTGAGGTCATTATCTTACCAAACAAGCAAATGGAACAATTAGTTGAATGGCAGTTAACCAATCTGGAAATGTCAGCTTTAAATAGGTCCTGGTATTATTTTTTGAAAAGGCGCTTGTGTACATCGGGTTAGGCCAAACTGATGTAGCTGGAGAATTACCCAAGTTGGCACAATTTCAACATAAGGACTTTGCAGTGTTATTAAAGCCTTCCAGTAAACTAATTTGTCACTGGAGAAGTTTTTTTAAAAAATTGCTACAAAACCTTTTATAAGATTCTACACCTAATAATCAAGTACTGACACTGTCCTTGTAGATGTATCTTTGATATTACCCCATATCCTCAACAGTCTCCTGGGTGTTGAGGTACATGGGTCAGTATAGTTCTTGTCAAGCTACAGTATCTTGTGTGCAGGAATGGCACAGTTCTATTTTTGAAAGATTCTGCATTTTGTCCTGAACTACTGCTTGAATCAGCATATGTGTATTGTAAATATTCCCTTTAAACTTGTCCCCCGGGCTATAATTGGGTACAAGGCTAATAATGGGTTGACGCAGTATTATGATTTGGGTTATTTCCTAATGCTTTGTGCCCTGTACGAAATTTGGCTTCCCCGGACAACCCCGTGCTTTTGAACTGAAACCAAACATTATGTGCCAAAAACATGAAATACTGTGACACAGGGTGGACGATGAATCTTTTCACCATTGGATATGCACTATAAATAGGACTAGATGCCACTATGTACTCCTGATCTTGACAAATTGACAGAAACACACAATACTGACAGCTTAGTCTGAGGTATCTGACCTGCTGGTTAAATGTATCACAACTAACAATACAGAGGTGAGGATAAATCTGCAGGTTAACAATCAATACAGTTTCTAATTTTACTTGGAAATATATTAAAAAAAAAACTTGCAAATGCTGGAAATCTAAAATAACAAAATTCTGGAAACACTCAGCAGGTCAGGCTGCACCTGTGGGAAGAGAAAAAGCTAATGTTTGTCACCCTGCTTTTACCCTATCAGAGAGATTCTCCCCCACCCTTCCTGCAGCTTAACGAGCTTCTTTTCTCTCCTTCCCAGTTCTGACAAAGGGTCTTCAACCTGAAACATTAACTCCTGTTTCTCTTCCCACAGATGCGGCCTGACCTGCTGAATACTTCCAGCATTTTCTGTTTTTATTTTGTACCTAATTTTACTTAACTGTTTCTGAACACGAAATTAATATTGTGCCTTTCTGTATATTTTTGTTGATTTTTATGATAACCTTTAATGCAAAACAAAAACAATCTTCATGGAGACCACTCTGAATCGGGTGTGCTAATGCACAGACCTATGGATCTCACATGATCAAATTCGTTATGATGCAGTAAAACTGCATAGAACTATTGATAGTGATGTGCTATCATTTAAAAATATGGTCCAAAGGGGTGAAGTGAGAGTTTAATAGGTTGAAGGAATTGTACTATGCTGTAAAGTGGCCCTGAATAGATTTAGTGTTAAGGGCTCTTCTCCCCACAAGAAACTGCAGAGACACAGTTCAGCACATCACGGAAACCAGCTTCCCCCTCCATGAACTCTGTCTATACTTCTCGCTGCCTTGGTAAAGCAGCTGACATAATCAAAGACCCCACCCACCCGGACTCTCTTGCTCTCTTAATCCCCCCCCCCCCCCCCAAAAATCAGGCAGAAGATACAGAAGCCTGAAAGCATGTACCACTAGGCTCAAGGACAGCTGCTATCCCGCTGTCATAAGACTATTGAACAGTCCCCTAGTACGACAAGATGGACACCTGACCTCACAATCTACCTCGTTATGACCTTGCACCTTATTGCCTGCCTGCACTGCACTTTCTCTGTAGCTGTAACACTCTACCCTGCATTGTTATTTCTCTTCCCTTGTACAATGTCAATGTACTGATGTGATGAAGTGATCTGTATGGATGGCATGCAAAACAAAGTTTTTCACTGTATCTCAGTACACGTGACAATAATAAACCAATTTTCTTGTTAATTTATCAATTAACCCTTCCCTCCTTCAATCAATATATATAATGGTGGCACCGTGGAGTAACGTGAGGCAGTAGCCTGGTTATATGTTCTCTTTTAACATCCAGCTGGCAAAATGACCAAATTATCTTCTTTAAAATGAATCAAACTGTTTCAGTTCCAATTACTTTTTTGTCGCAACAAACGAAAGTCAAAAGGAACTGTGGATGGAAACGTCAGAAACTTTGCCCAAGCCAAAAGGGAATTGATTCAATTAGATTTAGATCCCTCTGGTGGGGCCACCATCACAGATAATTCTCTCACAGGAACAAATTCAATTTGGTGTTTCCATTTGTCCTGACAAGGGACTATCTGCACGCTATCAATATAAATAAAGTTGAATCATTCCCCTTTATGCCTGCAGTCAAAACAGACTTTGTATGTATCTATACATGTCTTTCTCTCCGCACAAAGACAGTCCCAGCTTTACATTTGTGACACTACTTGGTCTAATCGCAAATTTATGTTAACAAAAGCTGCTTCCCTCCTACCCCCATCGCCCCCCCCCCCCACTTCCTTCCCCTGCCACAATGAATTGAAACTGGATGGGAAATGGGGTAAGGGGATAGTTGACCTCCCATTCTTCTACAGCTCAAAGACCATCCTTCACAATGGGCAAAACAAATCACTTCCTGTTTGCACTTCCTCAAGAGCACAGAGGAGGATCGAGAGTGTGGTGTGCAGGGGAATTGGCAGCAGTCTGTGGTTTACTGGTCTGACACAGCAGTTGTTGCACTCAAATTAGGTAATGTCTCAAAGTTCGGATTTCTGTCTCAGAGTTCACCTTTGTGTTTGGTGATGCACGAGTATCATTACGTCCATTCTGGCATTACCTCTGTGACACTAGCTTGAGTAAACTCGTGCTGGACATCCACGCTGTTTTCATTTTTCTAGCAATGCTAACATTCTATTAATGTAAAATATATTGGTTTTTCCCTAATTTGTTAACTGTTTTTCTGGCCTTAAACACTTTTGCACTGCTCCTGCTCGTTACATAGGGTAGCTGAGGGGTTTGCAAGGAACAATGCACTGAGCAAAGGCAACACCTTCTGACAATTTGGAGTAAAACTGATTTGACACTGCCTTAGGTAGGGGTTGTATTTTGAGACTTTTGCAGCTACTCTTATCTTACTCTTGTGGTTTCCATGATGTCATTTCCTGCCTTGTATCTTGCCAACTATCTTTTATCCTGCAGGCAGCTTTGCCAAAAGATATGTTAAAACTCCCATGGGGTGAGATTGTGCTGTGCAATATTGCCGCATAAATGTTCACTGCACCAGTATTGACACTTTTGCCTGCAATTTCCTCTGAACTGAGTTAATTAGCATTGTGGGACAAAGTAATTTCAATGGGACATGTTGAGCATGAGAGGCTAATATCGCACATGGTGATTTCACGCTATTAGAGCTGGTTGAATGATGCAGAGTATTCAAGATCACATCCACGGGTGGCAGGGAAAAAAAGTCTTGAAAGGCTTCATGTGTTTTGCACTATTAGTTTTAACGGAAATGCGACACTATGAGGCCCCTTTCCACACAGGTTGGACTTTTCGCAGCTCCTTTGATCAAGCCAGGCCCAAGGGATGCGCCTAACATACCCTGAACTGTTTCATTGGATTCCTGACACGTAATTTAATTACACCAATAACCCCCAACAATATACTAATCAGTTCTCCTGTGAGTGTGGTACTAGAAAGCCATACAACGTCTTCACTGAATAGATGTATGTATTCACACTGAATTTTAAAAGAAAAACTCCCTGTACATCAGTGAACTTGGATCTAATGAGGAATAAATAATTTTGAAAGTGAAAGAAAGATAGAGTATTGCTGAAGATGGTGAATAGATTAATAGCATTTTTACAGTGCAGTTAGCTCAGCCCCTCCTCTTTTGTACTACCATCTTGCAGCCTGTGCCGTCCTCTACCACTGTTGCTTGCCTACGTTGCATAATGGCTTCTCCTCCTACACTTGTGTGGTCACATAGGCCCCAAAGTTCCATCCTTAACCTTCTCCTATTCCCCATTAATTTATGTTCCTCCCATTCATACACTGACAAGACAATGAATTACAGCTGTCCTGTCCAATACATTGTCTGGGCTATATTTGACCAATTGCATTTCCGGTTGGAAAATACAAACTGAGTAATGGACCCAGATGTTGGATGTTTCAACTTGATACTCAGTTGTATAGTGTATTCATGTGTACTTTCAACCTTAGTTCATTTTCCAAAATATACTTGTTGATCTGATGCTAATCGGGTTGAGCATCTTTAGAACATTGTACATAAGAAATAGGAGCAGGAATAGGCCATCCAGCCCTTTGAGTCTACTCTCTTTATTAAGATAATAGCCAATCTTCTACCTCGGTGCCATTTTCCTGCACTATCCCCTATCCTTTGATTCCCTTCATGTGCAGAAATCTGCTGATGTCTGTTTTCAATAAACATAACAGAACTTTCACAGCCTTCCAGGGCAGAGAATTCCAAAAGTTTGCACCGTTAGTTGGGTGGGGGGAGTTCTCCTTGTTTCACTCCTAAACAACCTACTCCTTATTCTCAAATTATGTTCCCCTGGTTCTAAACTCAGTCAGGGGAAGCATCCTCCTTGCATCTAGCCTGTCAAGCCCTTTTAGAATTTTGCAAGATTTCATGAGATCTCCTCTCATTCTCCTAAACTCAAGCGAATACAGTCCCAGTCTACTCACTCACCCCTTGTACAGTAAACCTGCCATGCCTGGAACTAGTCTAGTAAATCTTTGCTGGACTCCCTGTGGCAAATACATCCTTTCTTGGGCAAGAAGATTAAAACTGTACACAATGCTCCAGGTGCAATCTCACCAAGGCCCTATACGACTGCAGTAAGACTCCCTTAATCCTGTACTCAAATCCTCTCGTAAAGGCTAAAATATAATTTGCCCTCTTAACTGTTCGCTGCACCTGCGTGTTGGACTTCAGTAACTTGTTTACGAGCACAAGCTTTTGAATGTCAGTATTACCATTTAACTAATACTCTGCTTACCTGTAATATGCACCAAAGTGGATGATTTGATGTTTTTCCATATTATATTCACTCACTCAAATTGTCCATGTCCCCTTGAAGCTTCTTTACATCCTAATAATCACCACACCTGGTTTAGTTTCATTCACATATGTAAAAATTACGACACATCATCCCTTTGCTCAAATCACTATAAGTTGTGAAAAGCTGGGGCAGAAGCATCAATCCATGCAGCATCCCACTTGCCACACCTACCAATCTAAAACAGATCCACTTATTCCCACTCTTTTGGTTTCAGTCCTATAACCGGTTGTCAATCCATGTCAGCATGTTATCCCTAATTCTACATGCTCTAACCTCATTGGCCAACCTTCCTGTGTGGGATTTCATTGAACATCTTTTGAAAATCCAAATACACTACATCCATCAGTTCTCCCTTGGGTATTCTACTAGTCACAAGCTCAAGGATCGCCAGCAGATTAGTCAAGTGTGTTACTTGGTCATAGATATTTTAAAACAATTAATGTCTGAAGTGCATTTACTTGTGAAAGCATAGATGTTTTCTATTAAAATTAGTGCAAAAGGCTGAAATAATGTTGCCTCAGCTACACCTGTGGCTCATCAGCAATTTGTACTGCACAGTGCTGGTATAGAGAGTGTCCCTTGAGTAGAACACTAACGTTGTCCTATTATAACAGAGGCTTACTCAAAGCACTTGGGGACATGTTTGTTCTGCTGAGTTAGTATTCCTTTTGCTCAGAATTCCCAGTTCTAATGTGCCTTCTACTTGATAAACTGATTATTCATCCTCTAAACGTCAACGAGCATAAGTGCCGAGTATGACAGCTGCCTCTTGTCTTTGAGTGATAAGAGTATGTGGGGAAAGCCTACATTTTTTTTCTTTTGCTTTGTTTTTTTTGATAACTGGAGCTCTATGTGTATTGAAAGGGAGCATTGTCTGTGTTTCCATCTGGTTAGAATGCAAGAGATCATTCGGTTGATCAATAAGGCCAGTTTTAACACCTTTGAAATTAATGTTATTCCACTTGGGAGAGTGCTGTATTATTGATGAACTGGTGTTGATGGCCTCGGCAGTACAAATGACAGCCTAGTGTACAACTAACCAGACATTGAATAGGCACTGCCATCAGATATTGAAATAATTGGCACAGAGCCTGTTAGCTAAAGATCATGGACTTCCACTACTATCCCCATACAAGATGGTACAATGTCAGTGCGGTCCAATACTCTTGTCTCTGCCTGAGTACACTGGTGTGTGGCAGCACACTAACTGGTACAATCTCGGGACTGCACCAGCCTGACAAGAGGTTGAAAAGGCCTTCTGACAGTTGAAGAACAACAAGGCCTCTGAAATCCCCTGGCATGCTCTCCGCCTCCCAGACTGGATTATGAATTCACGCCAGAAATGTTTCTCTGCCATGTTTTGGAACTTCGGCAGGAATTCTGTGTGCTCCGGAGGCTGCCTTGTTCTTCAGCAGTCAGGTGGGAGTCTCGGGTTTGCCACTGGCCTTGTCACTCAGCCTGCAACCCACAAAACCAGAGAGGAAGCAAATCATCCTGGATCCCAAGATACTGCTGAAGAAGATAAATTCAAATTGCTGCAAGTTTAATGCTTCCACTTCCAGCACTAGTTTTTATGGCCTCTCTGAATGAGATTATCAATTTAATGTTGGCGTTTGGCAGCTTTGCGGACTTGCCTGCCAGGAGCTAGAGTGGGACTGCCATATTTGTGGCTTAGCCAGTAGTGCAGAGAGTTTTATCCCATCCGGTCTGGGCTGGAATTAACTAGAAGACTCAATCAGAGAGCACTACCAGCCTACTAAATCACTCAAGTTCTGATGATATGGATTTTTGTATGTTGATGCAGAAATGCTGCTGCTGCCTTCAAAGAGTTAATATGCTTAGAAATTTCTGGCAAGGATGTGTTCCAGCTTTTGCATCCTGCAACAGAAATGACTCCAGTCCTTGCCCAAGGATACAGACATTACTAATGGGAAAAGGTGATAGTATATTCTTGAAACTGAGTATCTTATTTTGCTTTTTAAAAAAAGGGTGGAACTGGAAACGGAAAAATGTCAATTTGGGCCTGGAGTTCGGTGGAAATGAGGTCCAAGGCAGCCTGTGCATGCTGATATGTCCCATGGCTACCTCACAAACCTGCAAATTGAACCTGGTAAGGATCCTCATCTTGATTTGCACTTTTATATACAATTTGTAACGTAACTACAGATCTGCTGACAGGCTGCAGCCTTTGAGAAACTGCCCAACAGAACTGCTAAACCAGGTAACACTCTTTATCTGCTCTTCCTGCTTTACTTGTATATGTCTTGAATTGAAACTTTCAAATACATCTATGCCTTTATGTGCGTGTGATGAGTTAGATGATTAATTGCAGCCTAAGAAAATGTTCTGGAAAGGAGGCGATACTTGGAGACCTTGCTGTCACATTACAATGTATTCTGCCTGAAATCTTGCATGGGTATAGTACATCAACTGTTGTAATGGAAGCCCATTAAGGGGAGGTTCCTCAGCCAACAGGCACTGTGCCAGTTATTTCAATATTTGAAGCTGATGGTAGTGCCTATTCAATGTCTGGCTAGTTTTATGCCAGGCTAAGTCATTTAGTGGATTGTACCAAGTTAGTTCATTTTATTTTGGAAACTTTTTGCACCTTGCAAGGTCAAGAATTTTGTGTGTGTGTTTTTTTTAAATGGTTACTTTCCTCGCATAGTTCAGACCATTCCCTGCTCACTGCACAGTTCCAATGTGGTTGCCAAACAGGATAAAGGAATTATATTTCTTCTGTTTGCAAAGGGGCACAGGAGAAACAATTCCACTCTGAGACGTGGAATGTATATTCCATCTTTTATGCATTCAGTGCTTTGATTGGCAGCAACAACTGATCAGAAGGAATTGGGTCTCTACCTGATCAACAATGTGTAAAACTTCTTCCAAAATATTCTCATTGCTGGCTGAAAACTTCAAACACTCTGCTGGGTCACAGGCGTGTTGAAGTCTTTTATTTTCTGAAATAGGAGATTCACTGTAGATGAGTGCAGCTCACTGGATCCCAAGTCAAAGTGTTGCTTGTGCTTCTGGACATTTTTTTTTCCTTCTTGTCCCCTTGCTGGCACTGTAAGTGTTTCTAACTTGGAATAGCAATGTCCACCACATCCTTTCCACACCAATGTATAACCACACAATGTGATTTCTTTTTTTATTATTATTCATTCACAGGATGTGGGCATTGCTGCCAAGGTCAGCATTTATTGCCAATCCTTGGTTGTCATACAGCATGGAAACAGGCCCTTTGGCCCACTGTCTGTGCCTTACACCAAGCACCCACCTACACTAATCCCATTTTGCTCTCCCCACATTCACAACAACTCTGCCCAGCTTCTACCACTCACCTATACACTAGAGACAATTTACAGTGGAGAATTAACTTAAGAACCCTCTCATCTTTTGGGATGTGGGAGGAAACTGGAGCACCCGGGGGAAATCCACACGCCCATGAGAGAACTTGCAAACTCCACACAGACTGCACCCAATTGAACCCCAGTCGCTTGAACTGTGAGGCAGTAGCTCTGTTAGCTGCGCCACCCCTAACTTCCCCGGAGATGGTGGTGGTGAGTTGCTGCCTTAAATTGCTGAAGTCCTACAAGTGAAGGTACTGTTGGGCTGGGAGATTTTAGACCCAGTGGCGATGAAGGAAGAGCAATATATTTCCAAGTCAGAGTGTTGTGTGCTCTTGGAGGAAACCTGCGGGTGGTGGTGGTGTTCCCATGTGCCTGCTGCCCTTATGCCCATGTGTTTGCTGTTGGAATAGCCTTGATGAGTTGCTGTAATGCATTCTAGAGATGATACACACTGCAGTGATCGAGTACCAGTTGTGGAGGGCAGGAATAGATAAGGTTGGGGGGTAATATGCCAATCAAGTGACCTGGATGGGATCAATCATCTTGACTGGTGTTAGAGCTGCATTCATTGAGACAAATAAAGAGTGTTCTGCCACATTTCTGACCAGTGCTTTAAGTGGTAGAAAGGCTTTGGAGTGTCAGGAGCTGAGTCACCTGTGTGTTCTGAGTTAAAGGATCCAGTTACAAAGATGAATACTCTTATTATTGATGTTGGGTACACTGTTACAATGGGGAAATTCTTTTCTGGGAAGAAAAATCATTTATGTAATGGAATTTTAATCCCAAACTGTGGGAGATTTGTTATTGTGGTTTGTGAAAATCCATTGTGTTTCTGCAGCTCCTTTTTGAGGCAGAAACCCAAGGCATCAGAGAGATGATGAAATGTTAAGATGAGTATCCAGAGGAGAAAAGATTGAGCAGCACTAGTGAAGCGTCAGTTAGCCTGTTGCTTCCACAGTCGATCACTGTGGTTTGGACTATGGTGAACATCCTCTTCTCCTGAGGAATGATTCTTCAAAGTTTCCCCATTCCTCTTAAAATACCCAGGCCAGTAGATTTCCTTATCAGGCAGCTATGTACAAGTAGCTTGGAAATTATTATATTCTCTTACAGCAATCATTCCTCTCTGTGCTTAACTCAACAATTCATCCAGCTTCTGTTTCAATCATCACAATAACTGCTTTAGATGGGGATCAAAGCATCCATTCTTCTTTCAGAAGTGCTAGAGTGGGAAGAATTCGATAACATTACAGGTGTGGTCACACAGTGGTTTTGATGCTGGACAGTGTAATTTATGGACTAGCCTGTCACTCTTGTCTGATCATGGTTGATTTTTGATGACTTCCCAAGTAGCTTGGCAAGCCACGTAAAGGTGACAAGAAATAAGCAAATTAATTTTTATGTATTTAAGGTGGAACCTTGTTGGACAGTTGTCTCTCTTAATGCAGTACCCACTATTTCTACACTTTTATTCAAGCTGTATACAATGCCTGCATCCACATTCTTTTTGCATTTAAAAAAAAATAATTTTAAATAATTGCATCTGAAAAGAAAATCAAGTAGATCATTTGAGTCTTCCCTCATAACCAAGCACCAAGTCCCAGAATTATCCAGGTCACACACAAGTACTGCAGAGATTGGTCCTGTGAAAGATTAACAGTGGCAAGTTAACTTTGTTGGTTCAGCCCTGCACCAGACCCCAATCCCGACCTCTTTATGGTAATATTCTATGGTCAACATTTATTACTCCCAAACTGTGGGAGGTTTGCTATTGTGGTTTGTGATTTGTCTAAACTTGGATTGTAGCCTTGTAAGTTGCTCTTGTATTGATTCCAGGGAGTCCTGTTGCCAAAAATAAGTGCTGCTCTTGTGGATGTTCAATGCAGCCTTTTGCTCAAGTGGTGTTGTAATGGGTTATTCATTGTGAATCAGCAAATGATGTCATAATGGTTCCCATTCTGAATCTTCTTGGCTGTAGTGGTGGGGATGCAAGAGGAAGCACCGTGTTGAATGTTGCTGCAGTAAGATTTCTCTTCATTTCTCTTCCACTTAACACTTTGCTGGATTTTGTCCTCATGAGTGAGAAATGACTGGACTCTGCACATTCACAACTTCATCCTGTGGCTCACCAATCCCAAACTGCTTGAGGTTTGCTCTTGTGGTTTGTGATTTGTGTAAACTTGGTTTGCAGTCTTGTAGTTTATCCATCAGAGAATCTAACTAGCCTTCCTTAACCCTGATGTATGCAGGAATGATTTTAATTTTTAATTAAAATCTCATTCTTTTCATTTCAAAGCTCTCATCACTGAGACTTTTCCTGAGCACTACTTCCTTGTATGCTGTATATATTGAGCAACACAAACTCATCAAGGAAAATGTGTCCGAGTGGCACTATTCTTTTTCGGTTTTGGCTTCTCCACTGAGAGAATTGTGATAATGTCATGATAATTGGGTTTCTCCCCCACTTCCCCCACCCCCCCCCACACAACTCCCTCTCTATTAAGAGTAAACCATTCCTTGTGACAACCACATGTGTTGTGGGTGACAAAGAGCTCCCAGGACTCTTGCCAATGGCGTCCTATCCAGAGCAGAATCTGACCAACACAGTGACAAATGGCTCAAAAAAACATTCTGAAATGGACCTGTGGTGTCACCTCCGAGCAAGTCTTTAGGCTACAGGCATGCCATAAATGTAATCTGCCAATAAAGTCAAACTGTGCATTCCGAATGTAGTGAAAGATTGTGACAAAGGCACTTACTACCCTTCTCCCCCAAGTTCATAGTGATACTTATCAACACCTCGCGCTTGCTGCTGGCTGTTTCTCCCTTTTCATTCCTCCTCCTTACTTGATGCATGTTTAAGCAGAGACTACTGACTATCCAAAATTACTTAGTAGTGTCTCAGTACAGTTATATAGGGCCTTGGTAATACTGTGCCTGGAGTATTTCCTACGGTTTTGGTCTCCTTACCTTAAAAAAAAAAGAAAATACTTACAATGGAGAGAGTGCAACAAGAATTCATTTGGCTGGTTTCGGGGATGGTGGTTTGCTGTATGAGGAGAGGTTAAATAGATTAGGCCTGTATTCTCTAGACTTTAGAGGAATGAGAAGTGATCTCGCTGAAACGTGCTCAATTCTTACAGGGCCTGTGACAGTGTGGATGTTTCCCCTGGCTGAGGAGTCTTGAACCAGAAGATCAGTCTTGGAATAAGGGGTAAGCCATTCAGTATTGAGATGAGAAGAGCTTTCTTTACTCGGAGGGTGGTGAATGTTTGGAATTCTCCACCTCAGAGGGCTGTGCGGGCTTGGCCAGTGAATTCATTCAAAGGGAGATCCACAGATTTCTGGATATTAAGGGGATATGGAGACAGTGCAAAACTGGGTGCAGTGCTGATCATATCCAGAATGCCAACTTGCAGATAATTGGCATTTATCCGTTTTAACTATCTGCTTTAACTCAAATCCGATCAACACCTCAGCTAAATGGCAGAAGAATGTCATATAAGCACTTGGGTGTTCATCAATATTACCACAAATAACTTCAATGCAGTAATCATAACTCTGCAAAAACCAGATGGCAATCTAGTTACTGCTTTGAAAGAGCAAGGTTTCTGTGTGATCAGAGTTGACCTGTGCATGACTTTTTTGTTTGAACCTTGCATAGTGCTGTAAAAGGTGTTTCAACATTGGTAATTGGTTTATTATTGTCACATGTACTGAGATACAGTGAAAAGCTTTTGTTTGTGTGCCATCCAGACAGATCATTCCATACATAAGTACTTCAAGGTAGTACAAAGGGTTTAAAAAAAACAGAATACAGAATAAATGTAATGAATAGCTCTGCTGAAAGCAGCTTGCAAAGAGTTGCCATGGTCCGATACCTGGATTGCCTAACTGTATCCTGCCTGGTTTTAAAAACTGGTCTGCCCTCCAACCAGAGATCTTGTCACCTTTCATATTTGGCTTATGCAGAAATACAAAAAAACACCAGTTTAAATAAAGCCATCTTTTGATTGCCTTGCTCCATGTCTAATCTTGGGGTGTGGACATTGTTTTCATGACAGCATTTATTGTCCATCCCTTTTATTGCCCCTGAACCAAGTGATTTGCTGAGCCATTTCAGACTTTATGGTTGATTGATAATTCTGGAGTTGCACATAGGGCAAGGATGGTAGATTTCTTTATGACAATCCAGTAACCTTATAGTTACCATTAATGAAAGTGGCTTTTCATTCCAGATTGATTTAATTGAATTTAAGTTTCCTGGCTGCTGGTGGTAAGATCCAAGTTCATCACTAGTCAGTAGTGCAGTCCTCTGGACCTCCAACTGTAACCACTATTTTACCGTAACCTTGGTGTGTATGAGGTACATGATGTGATTCTGCAGCAGTGGACATGTGTAGCATCAGAAGTGATATGTTGAGAACTTGCTCTGAAGTCAGGGAGGGACACTGAGTTTCAGTGCCTCTTTATTACAGTCTAATCTTCGTTTTATGTCCTCTACAGGCTAAGTCCTTAATTTTGTCATTTTAAAAGAAGTTTTCAGTATGCTGGTATTGCTGATCCCCAGTTACCATAGAAAGGTGGAGAGAGCATAAGAAATAGAATCAGGATGAGGACATTCAGCCCTTCATGCCTGCTCTGCCATTCAGTAAGTAAGATCATAGCTGATCATTAATCTCCAGATTTCTTTCTAATGGAGGAAGCAGCCATTTGGCCCATCGAGCTTCTGCTAGCTCTTGGCAATCTCATTCTCCAACATTCCCCTGTAAGCTTTGCTCTGTCACATGCTCATTAATGCATCCCTCCCACTGGATTTTTCCATCATCCACAAACATTAGGGCTAATTTATCCTGGCCATTTTAACCTACCAATTAGTATGTCTTTGGGATGTAGGAGGATACTGGAGCAACTGGGGTGTGGTCACTGGGGAAACGGGAAAACGTGCAAACTCCACACAAATGGCGCCAGAAGTCAGGATCAAACCTGGGTCACTGGAGCTGTGAGACAGTGTCACTACCCACTGCACCACTGTGCTGCCAAGGTCTGTGCCACTTTCCTGCAATGAATCCCATGTCCTCCAATTCCCTTGATATCTATAAATCTATTAAGCTTTGTAATGAATTGCTTGCTCACTGTGCCTCCACTTGGAGAGAGAATTCCAAAGATTCACTACCCTCTGAGTGAAGTTTCTTCTCACCTTTGTCCTGAATGGCTGACCTCTTTTATTTTGAGACACTGACTCCTGACTTTAGATACCCCAGCCAGGAAAGTAAAACAGCTCTGCATCTACTGTGTCAAGCCCCACAAGGATTTTAAACATTTCAATGAGATCACCCTTCATTTTCCAAGACTTTTGAGAACATAGGCCCACTTTGCTTAATCGTTCCTCATCCTAAAAACCTGCCATCCCAGGAATCAGTCTGTGAACCGTTAACCTCTGCACTCTGCCCCTGTCTCTGTCTGTAACGGGCCCACGTTAACTGAAACTGATCTTTTCTTTTTGCACATCTATAGAAGCTCTTGGTCTTATTTTATGTTTCTTGCCATTCTAATTTGCTCTGAAATATTCCCAATCCCCAGGATTGCATTTTTGGCAAAATTATACACCTTTACCTTTGACCAAATGCTATCTTTAATATGATAGACACAGCTCGACCACTCTACTGTTTTTTTTTGCCTTGTATGTTACTTTTAAACTTTGTATTAATTCTTTAAATATTAGCCACTGCTTGTTTACTGCCATAATGCTTATGTAATTTTGCAATTTACCATAGCCCACTCATGCCTTCATAGTTTGTTTATTCAGATTTAGGACCCTAGTTTCAGATTGCACTAAATCACTTCTAATACTATATGAACTGTATCATATCATATCGCTGCTGCAGTCTGGCTGATGAATGTGCTCCCACACTGCGATTGGGTGAAGAATTTTGGATATTGACCCAGTAACAAGAAATGAATGGCGATTATCCCCAAGTTACAGTGGTGTTTCTGTGCAGCAATTGCACTTGTCCTCCGTAGGGTATACGTTTCTAAACAGACATTTTCCCTTCTTCCCCCGAAGGCACGTAGCTGCCTGTTCCTATGAATGCAAACTGCTCATTTATCCAATGGCCATTATTCATGTGTGAATGTGTCAGTATGCAATACAGCAGACTATTCAAATCAAAAGGGCACCACAGTTGAAGCCTGATCTTACCTGAATCCTTATCTGCCAGGAGTCCTTGGATATTGATCAGTAGTGCCAATGCTGATTTGTCTGGCTCAATTTCACAGTTCATTTACCAAATGAACTACCAAGGGGGCCTTTAAATCAAAAGTGAAAATAAGTAAATATAAAAGATTTCTTCAATGTCGTAAGGTTTTGATGTATGCATAAATTTCACATTTCATTGTAAAAGCTCAGAGTTGAATGAAATTAATAAATCTGAGAGCCTGGAACCTTCTTGACATATTAGCCCTATAAATTCAGTGCAGCATAAGAGGGTACTTTTTGTCAATGGCTGGCTGTTTACAGGAACACTGCCTTAAGATGTGGTGGGGACAGCTGGAGTGAGGGGGCAGGTGGGTGGGGGAAGTCTATTTAAAGAACCATGATTGTGTCAGGCAGGGAGAAGTTTTGTTTTTAAATCATTTTAAGTGCTGAGTAATGTGGATTATATTTGGTTTTGAGAGTTTTTAGTCTTTGCAACAGGAGAAGCTAATGCCAAATCTACCTAAAAATATTTGTGTTTCCACTGTGCGATCTGGCCTATCTGGTTTCCATGTTTCATGGTGCCTGTATTCAGAGGTTAATTTTGACCATCGGATTATTTAGTCTTTTGACATGCTCATATGTGCAGTTTTGCAAACAAATAGGAATGCCATAATGTAAGAGCAGAATTAGGCTTATGGTTCCTCCAGACTGCTCCATCATTTAATGATCAGATTTTTGGCAATACTTCTACTTCTCTGTCCATTTTATTTTCTTCCCCCAATAATCCTGAACTATCCAAAAATCTGTTCAAGTTTAAGGGAGAATTGCTCTCTGTTCCCTTTTTTTTCTCAAACGGGTCCTTTAAATGGCTTTGACCACAGGTGATAAACCTGGTTTTGTGAATTGTGTTGTGGGAATTTCCAATAATCTGGTAGTTTCCTGCCTCGTTGTGTGAGAAGGTTGAAATAACTACCTGGAATTTGTTCACAAGATGTGGACATCACTGATGTTCATATTTCCACACACTGGAGGCCATTTGGCCCATCAAGTCTATGCTGGCTCACAGAGCAATCCTGTTTTCACACTAATTTTCTCTGTAACTACATTCCCATCAATTCTACAACCCACCTACATAATGGGAAAATTTACAGTGGCTAATTAACCTACCAGCCTGCATATCATTGGGATATGGGAAGAAACTGGAGCTCCCGGGAGAAACTCGAGCAATCACAGGAAGAAAGTGCAAACTCCATACAGACGTCACCAGAGGTCAGGATTGAACCCGTGTCGCTGGAGTGGTGAGGCAGCAGCTCTAGCTGTGCTACTGTGGCACCCCAGGGAATTTCAGAGGCCAGTTGAGAGTCAACCACATTGGTGAATGTGGACTCACATGGGTGAGACTGGGCAGAATTCCTTTTCCGAAGGACATGAGTGACCACAACACTTTGTCAGAAGCTTGTAATGAAAAGCAAAGATTTTGACTTTATTTGTTCAGTACAAGTCAAGTATTATGCTGCTAGACTATCCTGTTGCTGGTTAGTTATCTTGTAAATAAACTAGACTCTTGATTTTGACCTTAATGGTTCAACAATGATGCTTTCTATTAATTTGAAGTGGACAAGAAACCCTGGTGGACAAGTCCATGTGATTTATGTTCTGTAATATAGTGACAAAGGGTGAATTTACTTCCATTCACAGCAGTTGTAAGGGTGTAAAGATTCACTTGCACCCTGGTCTGCTTATGAAAAATACCTTTTTCTTATCACCATTTATTAAGTGTTAGGAGGCAGCCTGGATTCTAACAGTCACGCGATGAGTACATTGCTGCTGATGTGATGTTAGGACATGCATCATCATGTTGTGTGATTTGTCACTTTTCAGCTACCTTCACCCTCTTGGACCTGGGTTTGACGTCAGCACAAATGGGTGGAATAAGTGAAGTAATCAACTGCAGAAGCCTTCAATAAAGAGGGAGTGAAGGAGTCTCTTGTTTGCAGTGGATGTGAGTTCATGTTTTTTGGCATAAATGGGTGTTGCATTCAATCACTGTGAGTTGCTTCATTCTCTGCCCTTTACTTAAATACTTCTGGAAAGGATTTAGCTGGTGAACGTACATGTATATCCAGAAAGCCAAATTGAGATCACAGATCGGCTGGGATCAACCAATCAACCCCTCTCTGGGATAGGGAAGTTTCCACCTGAAGAACATAAGCAGGAGTAGATTGTAGGCCCATTGAGCTGCTCTGCCATCGATTGTCAAGGCTGATTCAATATCTCAAATCCACCTTGCTACCCAACAGATTTAGGATCTGTTGATCCCATAATAAAGTGTGTTCCTGTGGATGTCAGGGGAGGAGAGTTTGGCTCGCTCCCCACCACCTGCCCACATTTGGACAAACCGCCCACTAGCACGCTGTTTTAGATTGCATCAAGAATATCTGCTCAGATTAGGTAATAGCTGGCATCCATTCCGAAGGACAGCACAGTGTGCTCGCTTAAAGATGGTGCAGCAATTAGTGCTGCTGCCTTGCAGTTCTAGGGTCCTAGGTTTGATCCTGACCTCGGATGTCGCCTATAAGACATGCTTAATTGGCCGCTGTAAATTACTTAGTATAGGTTCAAAGTGTAGTTGATGGGCATGTCAGAGAGAATAAGTTGCAGGGCTACAGGGAAATGAAGGGAAGGCTAATGGGATTGCTCCCCTGGAATCTAGTGTGGACCTGATGGGCTGAACAGCCTCCTTCTGTGTTATAAGCATAAGATAGGATTTGCATTGGTAAGAATACTGGGTGCCAATGAGAGATTTTTTTAAAATTGCTTTCACTGTAACCTAATTAAGCCAGAAATATGAGTGTAGCAGTGGGCCTCTGCATAGGTATGCGTGCTCTCTGCTTTGTCATAGACCCTCATTTTCATGTTTGGCCTCCCCTTAAATGCATCCACACTATTATTCACTTCAACCACTCCATGTGGTAGCAAGTTCCACATTCTCACCGCTTTTTGGGTAAACAAGTTTCTTCCAACTTCCCTATTTTACAACTTTGTGACCGTCTTGTAATGAGGGCCTTTTGACTATGCTCTTCCCCATAAGTACAGATGTTCTCTCTGTATCCGCTCTATTAAAATCATTCATGGTTTTGAAGACGATGATTAGGTCACAACTTGGCCACCTTTTCCCAGGTTCATCCTTGTGTATACCCTTGCATTTCTGGCATTATCCTTGCAAGTTTTCTCTGCACCATCTTCAGTGCCTTGATATCTGTTTTTGTATAAATATGGTAACCTGAGCTATACAAACAAAGTACTGTTAGTGTGGTCAAACCAAGGTTCAATGCAGGTTTAGCATAACTTGTACCTACTTTTCAATTCTGTACCTTGAAATAAACCTGAATGCTTTTTCTTTTGTTTGGCCCTTGTTAGCTTGCGCAACTCTGAGCCATTGGTGTATTTGTCCTATGAGATCTTTTTGTTCCTCCACCTTGCCCAGACTGTTGCCATTCAAGTAATAAGTGACCTCCTCCATTCTCCTGACCAAAATGTACTACCTCGCATAGATCTGTGTTGAACTTCATTTGTGCACTTTGCAAGTTTAATCAACTTTGGCACTGACCACTGTCCCCAATTTGATAGCATTTGGAGATTTAAAAGAAAAAGTACTTTTGATTCCAGAGTCAAAATAATTTAATGTAAATTGTGAACAGCATTGGTCCCAGCACTGATGGCCACCACCTTCTACTATAAATAGCTACCTTTGACTCCCAATTTGTATTGCAGTCATCAAGCAACTCATTTTGCCAATTGTTCCCTGTGCTTTGACCTTATTCATTTTCATGTTTTGGGGTACCTGACTGAAGGCCTTTTGAAAATCAAGATGAATTACACCTGCATTACCGCTGTCACCTAAAATTATTAACCAGGGGTTCAGCTGCAGTGGCCACTACTAACTATGCAGTTCATTATTTTGTGTAATATGTTATCATTCTCTGTATGTTGTGCTGTATGTAAGGCAAATAGAACTGCATCTTCAAAAAAAAAGCAAGTTTTCTTTTGGAGTTTACAGTAGAAACTAGAGATGCAAGTCTGCCTACCTCCCTGCACCGTCTCTCACAGGAGGGGCCATGATCCCACCAATTGTTCGTGCACTTGAGGCGAATGGGAAGAGGATTAAGGATTGCAAGGCTTGTCATGTCTTTTAACTTAGAAACAACTGAGCTTTTTTATTATTTCAGATCCATGCATCAGAACTTTCAAAACCGATTAATGGAGTGGCCGCCTTCATTGTGAATAAAACCAACCGGCTCCAAAGGAAACCTCAGTACCACTATTATTCTGTGACATTTAACCAGCAACAATGAGGCTGTTTTTTAGGAAACGGTTTGGTCCAGTGAAACTTGCTATGGTCAGTATAATATTTGTGATATTTTTATTCATACTCCAAAGAGATGTTGTCAAACAAAGCCCAAAGGATGAATCTTGGCTTAAGGACTTAACAGGCAGGAAAGACAGAATGTTAGGAATTATGTTTGGAGCTGTGAATAATATCCGAGACTCGATGCCCAAGTTTCAGATCATTGCTCCAGATCGAGGCCAAGAGGTTGTTGATGACAGCAGCAACTGTTTGCCAGGATTTTACACTGCAGCGGAACTGAAGACTTTTCTTCCTCGCCCTCCTGAGGATCCCAATGCACCTGGTGCTGATGCAAAGGCTTTCCATACAGACAATCTCTCCCCAGAACAGCAGAAGGAGAAAGAGCGTGGTTTTGAAAAGCATTGTTTCAATGCCTATGCCAGTGACCGTATCTCCTTGCACCGGAGCCTTGGACCAGACACACGACCTCCAGAGTAGGATATTTCATATTTCTATTGTGAAGACGTTTTGTGGGGAGTAATGTGTTCATTTGGTTAATAGTTTGTGCTCAGCATTGTTAAGATTACTGATGCTGGGAAATGGAAAATTTTCCCAATCTAGGAACCCAGTTTCGACTTTAAGCAAGATACAAATAAGATCCATCTATATGGCCTGTTATCACAGTTTCCTTTAATGCAAGATAACTTTTCCTGTACCAACTATCCATGTAGCCACATCCCTCCTCCCCCCTCCCCCCCAGTACATTTTTCATTTCACTGTCAAGTAGGGATGGATTACTGCTGTTGACCCATTCTGACCAAGGAGACTGCCCAAGCTTTTCTCATGTAGGACCCTTGAAGCTAATAGATGTGTTTAAAGTAAATTCTATCAGACTGGGCTGACAAGTAGAAACTTCTGGTGGATGAGCCCACATTGTTTCCCTTCTGGAGAAATATTCCACAGAAGAAAAGGAAGCTCCTCTCTGAGGAGTTGGCCTGTTTCCTGTCACAACTGTGAAGCGAGGATCACAGCCTAATTTCTTTCTGAAAAACCTTTTCTTGTTTTCAACTTCTTAGACTCGACAAAATTTGTCCCGCCTTGAAGCAAGAGCCAAATGTTTTCTTCAATCCATGCAGCCCACTCTTTTTTTTGTTTGGAACAATTCAATACTTGCACTCAGTTACTTTGTGAAAGCATTCTATAAGCCAGGATCTCTCAACTCTCTTTGGATTGCTTTGTGCAGGTGTATTGAACAGCGATTCAGGCGTTGCCCTCCTCTACCTTCAACCAGTGTGATTATAGTGTTCCACAATGAGGCCTGGTCTACCTTGCTGAGGACTGTGTACAGTGTGATGCATACTTCCCCAGCCATACTCCTGAAGGAAATCCTATTAGTGGATGATGCCAGCACAGATGGTGAGTTTTTAGTAACTGGAGAACACTGCTGTATTTAAAATATCTTGTGTTTGAGATTGGAACATAAAATTTTTAAAAACCTGAGAATATTATTCTTACTGAGTTTATTTGTTCATATCTGATCAATAATAATCCCGTGACTAAAATATATGCTAGATACTTAAAGCTCCCTAATCAGACAGTTTGCAGTTTGCCCAGTGGGTCAGTGGTTAAATGGCGTAGGATTGGAAGATCCCACCAATGACCCTCTGGCCTCTTGTCAGTTGATCTTATCAGGTTTCCTTTCAACTTTTTTGGTTTCATTTGGGGGAGTGGGTAGTCCCAATTTCTCAAGTCTTTTGTAAATGTAACCCCTCATCTCTGTAACATCCTAGTGAATCTGCATTGCAATATTTTCCACTGCATTTATCCTTGCTGTACTGAAGTATCCAATACTCCAGCTGCAGCTTGTCCAAGGTAATGCACGACATATGGGATGGGCTGGCGGGTCTTCACCTGTCGGTTGTTGTTCATGTTTGGATGTTGTATTCTTCCATGTATGAAACCCCAGGAGTCTGCTTATTTCATAGCTGTAGCTACTTCAGTTCTCTCCTTATTAATGACCCATTTATATGATCCTCTATTCTATTTAAAATCTTAACAACTTAGCTTTGCTCTTTTCCTTATTCTTACTCTCCAAATGTTTTTGGTCTTTCACTCTTCATACAAGGGAATACTTAAGAAATGAATCAAAAGGGGCAATTTTGGATCAGAAGGCTTTTGTTTCTGCTTCTCTATCCACTGCCCCCACCCCCAAAGTTCCTGTCACTGGTCACAGCTGCAAAAAGTGGAAGTGTTGTTCTATTTTTCATCATCGTCCTTGAAGTGCGCCACACTTGCTACATGACGACTGCTCTGCAGTGGGGCAATGATCATTACCACAGCGTGGGAGTTCCAGGTACTAGAACCACTGAGTACTTTAAAGACACACGAGATTCTGCAGATGCTGGAATCTGGAGCAACACACACACAGTGCTGGAGGAACTCAGCAGGTCGGGCAGCTTCTATGGAGGGAAATAAACAGTCGATGTTTCGGGTTGAGACCCTTCATCAGGACTGGAAAGGGAGGGGGAGGAGCACAGGCTGGCGGGTGGAAAGCTCTACTTTAAACTTGTTCTTTGCACATCCCGTCCTCTCAATTTTGCCCCGCCCCCTTCAGCCCCGTGCATGAACTGTGAGCACCTTCTCCTCTTTGTTGTAAACATATCCACTCCGGAGGAAGAGTTGGAATGTTTCCATATGGTTTTGAGATGGATCTTGTTTCTGAGTGTAGATAAAATGCTCAATGGTATGAATTTTGCAAAAAGACTGATCCAGTGTTCAGAATTAAACTCAACAACCTGTTCACTGTGGGCTTTGCATTCTATCAGCAGCAGATAAAGAATAGAGGTTGTACAGCAGCGATTGAGGGGGGAGACCCAACCTGCATTCCCCACCCCAGCCCCACTTATCGACTGTAATGCCTCCCACTTCCTTGGCTGTTATGCAAATATTATGTGTGTCTAAAATTAAGCTTGAGTAATTTCACACTTCAAGTAATAAAAGCCAGATTCCTTCCCCCTTTGGAGTTCAGATGAAGCTGGAGTTCTGCTCTTTCTGCAAGATGCACTTTGATCTCTAGAGTGAAGAGGAGAAGTGATTGCTTTCGGTTAGTTAACGTCTCACTGATCTCCTGCCCCTCCCCCCAGCCCAGCTGCCTTCCTATTCACTTGCCAAAATAGTCATGTCTTACCAGTTAAAATCTGTACTTGGGTTGGAAATTTAGTAACACAAACTACTGTGGTTGAAGTGAAACTTGTTGCTGTGGCCAAGACAATCTTGCACGGTCAATAATGCAAATGTAGCACATTTGTGGAAAATGTTAATTGGTCCACCCCTCATGAGAGTGAGTTCTTGGAGAGTACTGTGGAAACTTGAGGGGGGAAAAACACATTGATTTCCCTCCTAACTGCCCTCATTTCAAGACTCTGCACCATTGGTCTGATCACCCTACCAGAGAGAACACTTTGTCTGTTCCTACTCTATTTCATTTCTATATCATTTTAATGAAAGAAAGGCAGATTTGCATTTATATAGCACCTTTGACAACCTCTGCATTCCATAGCTTTTTACAGCCAATGAAGATTTTTATTTAAAAGTGTAGTCAATTGTTATGAAATAAAGACAGCAGCTACTTCATGAGCAGCAAGTTCCCACAAACAGCAATGTGATACTGGCCAGATAAACTGTTCTAATGTGTTGGTTGAGAGATAAATATTGATCAGGAAATTGGGGATGACTCCCCTGCTCCTCTTCAAAATAGTACCATAGGTTCTTTTATATCCACCTGAAAGAGCAAGACATTGTCCTCATAACTGAACCCGTTTGGCATCTGTTTGATTCTCGTAACTTCCTGTAAATTTTAACTGCGTCATTCTCCTTTTTCTCTTCACCAACACCTGCCCCCCCCCCCTTAAAAAAACTAGGTCTAATTGTGATCTCTCTTATGCAGCCCTTCTAAGGTTTAGAGCTTGCAGTATAGTGGGGAGGGGTGGTGATGAGAGTTGATTAGGTAGTTTAATGGGTGTAATCCTAATCAAACAGCTGGAATGATGCAGGATCAGTTTTTTTTTTGACCAAGCTAAATACTCCTGGAAAAAGTTCAATTTTGTTGTCAAACTGAATCCTATTAATTACACAAGGGAGCTGAAAATACTTCACTCATGTTTATATGCTTCATTTATCCAATTGTGTGGTTAAAGTTTAAACTACCATTTTATATATTTTCTGTTGCACTCGCCAAGGCAGCCTAGTTTTCAGACAAGTCTTTTGGTGGCTAGATTATAAATGTTCATTTTGACCAGACTGCATTGAAGCATGACAATATTTAATAAGCAAAAATATTTTAAAATGTGTAGTCTTAATTAACAACGACGAATGTTGATGGGCTGTTGCATTTGCACCTAAGCCTGTTCTTGCCGTTGTCTGTGTAAGTGCACTTTCTAATGAGGTATAGTGATCATGTAGGAATTTATTTTCTATTCCCATCCCTCACATAATTCAGAGATGCTGAGGCCAACTTGTCCACCTCAATTGTTGGGTTGGATTAAGGTCAGCTAACAGCGCAGAGCAGAGCCTGGATCTGGAACAAAAATCAAAAAAAACTGCAGATGCTGGAAATCAAAACAGAAAATGCTGGAAACACTCAGGCAGCATCTGTGGAAAGTGAAACAGTTAACAGTTCAAGTTGGAGATCTTCTGTCAGAACTGGGGAAGGGAGAAAATGAGTTGGTGTTTAAATTGCAGAGAGGCAATAAGGCAACCCTGGCCTCACCCTATCAAAGATATTCCCTTTGTTCAATCCATCCCTTCCCCACCCGCTGCAACTTAAGGAACTTGTTTTCTCTCTTACCCAGTTCTGATGAGTCCCTGACCTGAGACGTTAAATGTCTCTTTTGTACAGTCGCTGCCTGGCCTGCTGTGTGTTTCTGGCATTTGCTACTTTTATTTGGATTTGGGAACTCCATGGTGTGCACTGCATGGTATTGCAGTGGGTGGTGCCTTTACCCATTGGGCCCCTGTTGGAGCTGGCAAAATATCTTTTGGACACATTTTGACATGGTGTTAAATAGATCGTATTGTTTGCTTTCATTGTGGCGATTAACATTCTTCTCCCTCATGTCTGATCATTATTGCACCTCTGTAATTAGATAGTAGCTATATATACATGTAATGGTCTAGATGCTCTTAATTTTAATTGTGACACTTAAATCCACTCCAGAATTAGTCAGTATTGTAAACTACATTGCTGAGACATGAATAAAATTGTTCTGTGTTAAAACATTGAAACAAAGTGAATTATGATTTTCCAGATGCTTTAAAAGAACAACTGGATGAATACGTAAAGCAGTTCCGGATAGTGAAAGTTCTCCGACAGGTGGAGAGGAAAGGGTTAATAACTGCAAGGCTCTTGGGTGCCAGTGAGGCTACAGGAGAAGTACTAACCTTTCTTGATGCTCACTGTAAGTATATTTGTGCGTCCTTCCCAATGTTAAATGGGCACTTCTTTTATGCAGAGAATAAGTGAGTGGATAAAAATGTGGCAAATGGGAAAATGTAAAATTGTCCATTTTGGCGGGAAAACTAATAATAAAAAAAAGGCATATTATCAAAATGGTGAGAGATTGCAAAGCTATGATATGCAGAGGGTGTCCTACTTCATGATTCGCAAAAGGATAGTCTTTGGGTAAGTAACGTTGTCATTTATTGCTGGGGAATTGAATGCAAAAGTAGGGAGGTTTTGCTTCATTTATACGAGACATTGGCAAGACACATCTGGAGTACTGTGTACAGTACCAATCTCAGTATTTAAGGAAGGATGTTGATGTGTTGGAAGTAGGTTGTCAAAAGTTTACTAAACTAGTTTGTCCTATCAAGAAACATTGAATAGGCTGGGTTTATACCTGCTGGAGTTTAGAGGGGTGGCAGGGGACTTGATTGAGACAAATAAGGTCCCGAGGGGTCAGTGGGCAATTGAAAGGAAGATGCTATCCATTTGTTACCAGTTTTATGTAAAAGTATTCCACAAAAGTGAAATTACTAACTTCTGGCATAGATCACCGGAAGCCAAACGGTGGACACAGCAACAAGTAATAAGAAATGGGATCTACTGTCCTGCCTTTTCTTCCAGTATATAAACTTCAAGGTTAAAATCTTATCACCCAGCCTCGTATTAACCAGAAGGTAGGGTGCCAGGTGGTTACAGGATACCTCTAAGGTTGTAAAGGTTACAAGGAGAAAACGAATTGCTGGCAGTTCTATAGATTCTATGGGTGCTATAGAAGATTAGAAGAAGCAGCCGAGATGAAGTTTTGAGGTGTGGGAAGCAGTAAGTTTAAGGTGGAGTCTATATGCTAAGGGCCTTGTATTTTCAACATACAGATGTAAAGGAGGTGCAAGAGAGGATGATGTGTTTCAGCTATTTTCTCCCCAACCCCAAAAAAAACATTTTCCTTGCCCATCCTTCAGGAGCCAACAGATTAGAGATTTCTTGCAATGTGCTTGAGGTTGTGAAAGGTGTTATGTAAATATGAATTTTTTTCTACTTCTCTTCCCTTTCCCAAAATCAGCAGTACCCAGAACATTGCCACTCCTCTCCCCTGCCCTACCCCTCGCGCAGAGAACGCTTAATTGTGTTTTGGAGTGTTAGTCCTAAACTTCACCCATGTGATCAATTCCTCATCTCCATGGCATGTCAATGAACTGAGTAGATCTCCCAGGGAGGACAAGTTAACCAGCAGTTTACCAAAGCCCAGGAGTTGGTTCCCTGTTAGTTAGGTATTGGTGTGTGTCACAAAGAAGACCTCAAATGAGAAGAGCTCTTCAGCTGATGGGGAAAATGTAACCAGATTCCAGTTTAATTTAGTTGGCTGTAAAGTTACTGTTAGTCTTACTCTTAAATTGTAAGTGAATTCTAAATTTGTTCAAATAAATCACAGCTAGTATTTTGAAGACCAACAATAAAACCCATTATCAGCACTAGTCATTCCTGTTATTGGTGCGTGCCTTTTTATCTGTGGAATTTAAAATGAATTAGAATTGGGGTCTCACCTCACCAGTAAAGTTTTAAGTATTGTGTGCATATCTGGTTGCCCCATTACAGGAAGGATGTGGAGGCTTTGGAAAAGGGTACAGAAGAGGTTTACCAGGATGCTGCCTGGATTAGTGGGTATGAGCTAAAAGAAGAGGTTAGATAAAATTGGATTGCTTTCTCTGGAGACCTGATAGAAGTTTATAAAAGTTATGAGAAGGATAGATAGGGTAAACAGTCAGAATCTTTTTCCCAGGATAGAGGTGTCAAATACCAGAAGACGTGCATGTAAGGGGGAAAGATCAAAGGAGATGTGTGGGGCAAGTTTTTTTTTACACAGAGCAGTAGGTGCCTGGAATGTGCACAGAGCAGTAGGTGTCAAATACCAGAAGACGTGCATGTAAGGGGGAAAGATCAAAGGAGATGTGTGGGGCAAGTTTTTTTTTACACAGAGCAGTAGGTGCCTGGAATGTGCTGCCAGGGGTGGTGGTGGAAACAGATCCGATAGAGGGGTTTAAGAGGCTTTTAGATAGACACATGAACATGCAGGGAATGGAGGGATATGGATCATGTGCTGGCAGAAGGGATTTAATTGAATTGGGCATCGTGTTCAGCACAGACGTGGTGAGCTGAAGGGCCTGTTCCTGTGCTGTACTATTCTATGTTCTAATAGCAGAGTTTGAGAATCAAAGATGGGGAACTTCTGCAGCATAGCACACTTGCTGTGCCCTCAAGGGAATTAGAAATTAATATTTGTTACTTGATCAAATGTAGAATTGCTGAAAACTCCCATGTTGTAGTGTGCTTTGATGTCACAGGCATCACAGTGGTTTGAGATGGCTGTTAATTCATTTCAGTTTTAATAGGAAGTGCTCTGAGCCAGAAAACTATTCTAGTCTCAGATCTAGGGCACTGCTGCTAACACTGATCATTAGTAAAATAAAATGATTAAATATGTTGAGAGTTGAATAAAGAACAACTGGGTAATGTCAATCTGAAAGAGTTGCACAGAAACCAAAATGTGGACCGGAACATGTCTGGGTTGCCCTTGGCTGATGAAGGGAGAAAATGAGGAACAAACTGTCTGGAAGGGCAGAAATTATTGAGCTGCGTCTAAAGGAACTTGCCCAGGAAGTGAGACTATGGGGTTGTAGAGAAAACAGTTTCTGTCAGTAACAAAACCTGGCAGATGGACTAGACAAGCAAATCTGAAAAAAAAACCAGAAAATGCTGGAAATACCCAGTAGGTCAGTAGCATCTGTGGAGGGAGAAACAGAGTTGATGTTTCAGAACAAAACCTTTCATCATCAGCCTGTTTTGCTTGTTGTACAGCTCCCTGGTTTGGCTTATCAGCATTCCAACAACATTGCTTCCCGTAAGTGGAGAAAAAAGATTGGAAACAGGGAAAATTCTTTTGTTTAAGATTTAGCTAAAACAGTGTCTTCTGATCTTTCAATATTTAGGTGAGTGCTTTGGTGGCTGGTTGGAACCTTTGCTGGGAAGAATAGCTGAAAATTACACTGCTGTGGTGAGCCCTGACATCACTACCATTGACCTTAATACATTTGAGGTATCCAAACCAGTCCAGTATGAAAGACATCACAACCGGGGTAACTTTGACTGGAGTTTGTCATTTGGCTGGGAGGCTCTACCATCTCATGAAATAGAAAGAAGAAAAGATGAAACATATCCTATCAAGTGAGTGCCTTGTGTGTTTGGTGGATTTATTGAATTTTTGTGCTCAATACCTTGTGTGCAAAATGGAATGGTACACCCAGGGATTGATAACTTGTCAAATTGTTAAAGCCATTTGGCCCATTAAATTCGTGCTGGCTCCTTGTAGAACAATTTAATCTTAACTCAATCCTCTGCTCTATTGCATAGCCCTGTAAATTATTCTCCTCAAGTGCTCGTTAATTTTTTTTAAAGCATGGGTTGACTCTGTTTCCATCATCCTTTTAAGGCAACAGGTCTAATTCATAACCATTCATCAGTTTAAAAACATCTTTGCATCCCCCACTGTCTTTTTCCTTTTGCCTTTAATCTATGTCCCTTGGTCTTTGAAACATCTGTTAATGAGAATACCTTTTGTCTTAAATAATGCTGTATCTAATCCAGTCATGACTTGTACACTTTTATCAAATCTCTTCTGAATCTTCTTTGCTCTAAGGAGCACAACACCCAAATTTTCCAGTCCAACCCATAGCTGAATTCTGGTAAATCCTTTCCACACCCTCTTTGGGCTCTTCACAACCTTCCTATAACGTGGTGACCAGTGTACTCCGGTTGTGGTCCAATAAAGTTTCAACAGAGTTTCCCTGCTTTTATACCTGATGCCTCAATTTAGGAAACCCAGAATCCACATGCATTGTTAAACATTCTCAGATGTCCCACCACTTTCAATAAATTATTACACATATACACCCAGGACCCTCTGTTCATTAGAACTTTCACTTTACCTATATTTCTCTTTATTCTTTCTGTCAAAATGTATCATTTCACACTTGTCTGCATTAAATTTCATCTGTCACTTGTCTACCCATTCTGTTAGCTTATTTGTGTCTTCTTGCAGGCCCACTCTTTGGGTAATTCATCATGTCCGGGCCCCAGCTGTCCAATGGGCATTGCATCCCACCCTGCCAGTATTGTCAAACACTGCAGAACAAAGTCCCATCAGCGTGATCAGTGTCAGAGGTGAAAGAATACTTTGCTAACTAATTGTACCAATAGGGCAGCAGTGGATCTTGTAGACGTTAAAAGGCACTCTTGTATATCAATATACTGACATTGTTATTGTGTGAGAATGTTTCACTTGCACAGGAAGCCACACTTTAGTGGCTAGCTTATTGGAGTCAATGCCCTTATTTCACCCTGTGCCATAAAAATCCACTTCTCTGACCAACAAGGGTGAAGTCTTTTTAAACTATTTTTTTTAAAGTTGTGCATGAAGAATGGCTATTTTGGCAAGGTATTGTGGGTGATGGGTGTGGTAGTGTGGCATCTGGGAACATTGACCATAGTTCAGGAAGGGACCAGTGCCAATGAGCAGAAGGGGGGTGGGGGGACTGACAGATGACAAGGCAGAGGAAAAGTCCATAAATACTCTAACATCGTGCACATTAAGTTGTATGGAATCGACACGATACACTTCAAAGTGGTCGCTGAGATAACCGGAAATTTGACCTCTGCAGTGGGTTTGTGGTTGAAGCTTGCTTGACTCTTGACCTCTGTGGGTTTTCCTTGCTTTTTAAGTAAATGGTTGGTGTATTGACACTTGTTCCCACCCATACCTTACAGGCTATAATTATCAGAATCATTGCTGTACCAAAGAAATGCAGCTGTGACGTTGCTAGGGTGAAATTGCACCCTAGTACAGTCTTTTACTTGTATTAAATATTTTTAATTATATATTTTTCTCTATAACCTATTTTTCCTCTTTTTGGCTGTGAAACAACTGTCTTTATTATAATTGTATGTAATCTAAAAAGGATGTCTTCCCGATAATAGTTGATTTTTAATTTGATTCCAAATGAATATTAGAATCAAAGGCACGAAAGCAGAGAAATGTTTTGGAACAGCAAGTATGAGGAGGATATTTGGACGGTCCAAGATCGCCTTAGTAACAAATCTTAATGAATGTCAGTGGCCTTTTGAGGAGTAATTCTGTGTGATATACCACCATTATCTATGGAACAGGCCCCATTTGGGAAGGTCAAAGCTAACACGATGGGATAATGTATTGGGAGATACAATTAGGGTTGGTGATTTGGTGGGGGGTGCGCACAATGAGATGATCAGCAAAAAATTTCAGGAGTTGGCAGAGAGACATGTGTTAGTGAGCCTTTTGATATCACTGGCAACCTTGCCTGCTGTGATTGTGTAACCAACCTTGATAACCTGTCTGTCTTTGAGGAGCATGATGTGATTCTGCTTCCTATCATTTCCTGTGCCTGAAAGATTGGCCAGAAGTGACACTATGTGTGTGTACTCACCCCCCAAACTTTGTTTCCAAGGATAATACTTTAATTAGTGAGCTGAAGGTTTTCATGCTGAGTCTGAACGTGCCAGGAAATTGCACCATTGTAATGATGCATTAACAGCAAGCACTTCTTGTAAAATGAGGAAACTACAGAATAATGGACTAGATGGGTTATGATAATTTGCACCATTCTGCGTTTAGCGTCGCACAACCTGACAAGTTTATTCTTGCCACTTGGGTCACCAATGCACCCAATGTTGATCGCTAATCATTATGTACTGCAGCTGACTTTAAAATTTGAGTGACATGGTAATGATTTTGATTTATGGTACTTGTCTCTTAGCTTAAGAAGCCAAGAGTTATATGGGGCCTTTAGAGGTGTGGAGCCTCACCCCAGCAGTTGTGAAAGAGTTTTATTTCCTTTTTCTAATTTTCAAAGGTCCCATTTTACCAACTTTGCTATGCAAAGCCCTTTGTTTTTGTCTGAAGATCATTTAATTGCCAGACCTTCACCTCTTTTTGTGTGATAGGAAGATGAAAGCATTGCTGCAATGGACTACACACTGCATATTCATGAGTGACCTGAAAGGGATGCTTCAGGCACTGTAGCCAGTGTGTGAACTAATCTCACTATTACATACCACTTCCTCATACCCCACCACTCGCGGAGAAGCCACACAGATTATGGTTCACCAATGAAGCAAGATGTGAATCCATGGTTTACCTCCCAGAGGGCCTGTCAGTAGCAATGAAGGTCTCAGTAACACTTCATTTTTACGGCTTCCAGTCTGAGGCTGCAGACCTTTGTAACACCAAAGAGCTACAGAATCAGAATTCAACATTTGACCACTGCTTTCTTTCACAGGGCGTCCAACCTTGTTAAGTGTGATTATTTCATGAGTTGCGAAGATTGTAGGGTATCATCAGTGTGACTTGTGATACTGAGGAACCAGTTATCACACTGATGGTCTGCCCTTAGGCGTGGTTGTATCTATCAAACTGGTTCAATTTAGTTTTGATCTGATCTGTAGCATATGTGTGACATATATTAACTTGAGTCGGTCCTTTTTTTAAATCAATATTCACTAAATGTGCTAATTGTCTGTAGTGCCCAATTGAAGATCCTGGATCTTAACTTGGCGTTGGAGAAGCACCCGCAGCACTTTGCTCCTTTCCTTTTTCACCATTCACAACTTGTTTATCAGTGAAAGGGCAAGGTGGATAGATCCTGCAACATTTCTGTGGGAATAAGATAAGGCAGTAGAGATTTTTGTTTCTGCCTTTAAAGTTTTTTTAAAAAAAACTTTTTAAAGTCAGTTTTCAGAAGTTTCAGCTCACCCAGCTTTTTACGCTGCACCTCAATCTGAATTTTGGCGTTTCTGCTTTCAATGGTGTCACTTAGTTGCTGTGAGAGTTATGCTACTGGCTGCAGTGTGCACACAATCCCTGATTCATCACTGACCTTGCAATGCTGTAAATGGGTCAGTGGTCCAGCAAATCACAGCGCAAATATAGTGCCATGTGACTGGATAGCGCGAATGCCCTAAATCGCTATGAACTGTAAAAACACAGCGATGCAGCAAATTCGGGTCCATATTGTTTTCTCTCTTAAGAATGTGACGCTAAAGGTTTTTTTTAAGTGCAGTTGTTCCTTCATGAGTTCTTGTCTGGAGGTTACAGCAGCTAGTGAGTGACTATTAAATCTAATCTTTTGAATCTTGAGTCCCACATGCAAGCGTCAGGAGGTCAATTTGGAAATTTGAAGAGGGCTTGAAAAACCAGTTAGCCCATTGATCCATCCCATGTGGTGTGATTTGCCAAAAGCACAAGTGACATCAATCATCGGTCCTTCCATTTTACGTTTGTTTTGATAGGCTCTTTGATTGGGCAATGCTTTGATCCCCTGGGTGATGTATGATTGACATATAAACCTGCTGCTGGACAGCTGGTTGAATCGAACACTGGGTAGAACACTCCTCTAGGGTAGCGTTTGTGAACATCTGGGTGACACAGTAATGGATGAAGAGGTCTACGGTTAAAGTAGATAAAAGGAACCACTGATCTATACTTGACTATGGATGATGATGCATGTAAAGAGGAACAGGATTACTCTTAAAACTAAATTATGTTTTAAAAGCAATCCCAAATCAGCTAGATTATTTTTGTTGATATGTTGTTTTTGCATAAACAAATTTATAGTGGTCTCTGATCATTCAATGATTCTGTAATTGGATGAGAGAGCTGGTCAGCAGCTTGTTAGAATTACAGTGAAAGCAGTTATATTTGGGTAAATATCAAGGGTGGAGGTTGCCCTGATTTCAGCTTAACTGAAGCACTGATACAGGATGAATATCATTATTTTCATGATCGTATTCTTTAGAAAATCTTGAGGCCCAAGTGTAACCAAACCCAACAGAGGAAACAGGAAAGCTAAATGATTTCACAAAGCCTACGCTGTTGTGACTGAAAATGGTCTCTCTCAGTTTCATGTAAAGGTCAATCAATGGTCCTTTTCAAATGCAAAGGATTTTTTACCTGGGATTTGAATGCAGCGTCACCAGTTTGAGAAAACTGCTTAAGAGTAGAGTGGAGGCTGTCTTAAGATGACCATGTTCTCTCCAGTTGCTTCTGTCAAAAGTGGAGGCTATTTTGTGTTCAGAAACTCCATGAGGTTTTCCCTTCTGTTTCTATCCAAGTGACAGCTGCTTGGTCTGACACCTTGCTCCGGCCAGGACTGATGAAGGACACTTGAGCAATGGACATTCCCTGTACAAATCCACATTCTGCTTCAGGAATTGGCTTTTGGAAAGCATTAAGTTATGACTAGCACTTTCAGTTGCTGCCACAACTCAATGTTTAGAAGTGGCACAGTGTGTAGGGACTCCTGGAAATGTGCCCACTTTAACTTCATGCCACTTGTGCTCGTCGATCCTGGGATTATATCAATAACAGTTCACAACTGGCTTCGTGCGTGTCTAAATTTTAAAGTCAGTGGCATAGCTGACAACAGAAAAATGTATCAATAGGAATTCCAAGAACAAGATAACATGCATCGTGGGTGCACCATCAGTACAAGAACTGCTGCGGATCAAGGATCCAGTTCACTGTCATCTCTGGGCAACTGGGGATGGGCAATAAATGTGATCCTGTCGGTATCATTTTTCCTGTGAATAAATGGTCACAAAAATTCCAATCACACAAGGGACAGTGTACATGTGTTAAGGATTATGAGATGGTCACCCAATTCTTGCCAAATAGATGCATTAAGTCTGCTCCCAGGTGAAGTAAAATTTTAGCTGTTTAAAAATGGTGTGAATGTTGTGAGTCATCTCTCTTTAAGCAGGAGTATCTCAGTGGTCATTTGGATGAGCTTCAATTAGGTACAAAATAAAACTATGCAATCTCTGCGGCCAATAGATTTGATCTTTAGTTTGTTTTCAGGACTCCCACGTTTGCTGGTGGCCTCTTTGCGATCTCCAAAGCTTACTTTGAACTGATTGGAACATACGACAACCAGATGGAGATATGGGGAGGAGAGAATGTGGAAATGTCATTCAGGGTAAATGCAAATGCTTACATTTATAATGGTCACGCCTTGGTTGTGTGTGTTGGATTTTAAATATGAATGAGACCTTGTGGCCCAAGATGCATAGGCATTGCCTGTTGTAGAAGGTGCCCATGTGTGTGCTCAATTATCTGATCACCAGCAGGGAACCAGCTGAACATGTCAATTGGTCTCACTTCTTCTGATGACCATGCTTGTGCATGAAGAATTGATAAGATGAAGTCCCAAAGGACACCCACAAAGGTACCCCATGACAAGTTTGTGTCTTAGAACACAAAACAGTACAACACAGGAACAGGCCCTTTGGCCCACAATGTCTGCACTGAACACGATGCCAAATTAAACTAGATCCCTTCTGCCTGCACGTGATCCATATCCCTTCATTCCCTGCACATTCATGTGTCTACCTAACAGCCTCTTAAACACCACTGCTTCCACCACTCCCGCAGCAGCCTGTTCCAGGCACCCACCACTCCGGGTTTTTTAAAAAAAAACTTGCCTCACACATCCCCTTTAAACTTTCCCCCTCTCACCTTAAAGCTATGCCCTCTAGTGTTTGACATTTCTACCCTGGGAAAAACACTCTGACTGTCTACCCTTTCTACGCCTCTCAGCATTTTCTAAACTTCTATCAGGTCTCCCCTCAGCCTCCGCCGGTCCAGAGAAAACAACCCGTTTGTCCAACCTCTCGTTACAGCTCATGCCCTCTAATCCTGGCAGCGTCCTGGTGAACCCCTTCTGCACCCTCTCCAAAGCCGCCTCATCCTTCCTGTAATGGGGTGACCAGAATTGCCCACACAGCAGAAGAACTGTGAGTTTTTGCCTTGTCTGCATTCTGCATCTTCTTGTGTTAAACGTTTCCAGTGCACTGATGTACTATGATTACAGATTAATGTTGATCGTTACTGTTTAAGCAGTTGATGGAAATGAATATTCTTTTGGCTCTTGAGAGAGATTTATGGGTGTCATTTTGTACTGAATTATGGACAGATCGGTGTTTAGATACTGGAGTGAGGAAGCCCAAGCTCCATTTCATTTATGACTCCTAGAAGCTCTTCTTGATCAACCCGGGTTGGATTTAAGCCCAGATTACAAAACTAAAAATGTTGGCCCACTTTGGGCTGTCGTGCCCACGACCAAAATTCTTCTCAAAAAAAATAATTTTTAAAAATTGAGAGGAAGTATCCTCTGTAATCAATGGTTCCTAACCTTTATGAATGAATCCCTCATAAATATCTGATGATGTCATGAACTGCTCCTGTTTTGGGGGTGTCCCAGGAACTACGTGCAACCCTTTGGCCAGAACAGTTAATGTGCCAACTGTTCGCATTTATATGAATTTTCCAATTAAATTGTCTTTACTATTAAAGCCATATAAATGCCCTGTAATCTGTTGTATGCCCCCAGATTGGCAACCATTTTCTTTATAAATTCAGTAGGTTACAAATGGCTACATAATGATGCTTTTCTGAAGTTAGGAGTATACTAGAATGAATATTCCTGCCATTCGTCAACTGTATTGGCACTGAAAATGTGGAGAAGACTGCCAATGAGTTTTACTGGTTTTATAAAAGGTGTATTTTGACTCCAGCCATGAATATATTTGCATGAGGCCTAGTAGGGTAGTAACCATGCTTTCAACATCTATAATGAATGCAGATAAATTCATAGAGGTAAAAATTATCTGGTGTCAGTCTCTGCTCGATAGTACCATTCTCACCTTTTGGAGTCAGGAGGTTGTGTGTTTGAGCTCTTAATCTAGGCTGGTGCAGCACTGAGGTTAATGCATGCCCAGAGGTGCTGTCTTTCAGTTGACACATTAAGCCTGTCAAGCAGATGTAAATAATCCTGGGGCACTTTTCAAAGAAGACTAGTGCACTGCTTCCAGGGACCCAGCCAATTAATATCCCTCAACCAATATCTAAAACAGATGATCTGATCATTTACTTAATATTAGGAGCATGCTCTGCGCAAATTGACTGCTCTGTGCCTCTATTACAGCGTTACCTATATTTCAAAAATACATCGTTGGCTGTGATGTGTTTTGGAATCTGTTGAGATTGTAAAAGTTGCTACATACTGTAAATGCAAGTCCTTTTCTTTCAAAAGACCTGTCGCTGAAAATATAACCGTTACTAATTTTTACCTCTCTTTTGAAGTCACTTGGATGTTAACCAGGCAGATCTGTTAAGGCTGGCTTGATAACAGAATATTGTATAATCTAATTTTCATAGATAAAATTTATGAAAATCTATTTCATCTACATTTTCATAACTTGGCTCTAGCTGTTGCTTAATCAGTTTATCCTGTTCTGTTCTTGAAACATTCCAGTTTTAATCCCTTCTTCATCCACATATGGTCCATCTTTGAGTCTTGCATGTAAAGCATCATTAAATTGAGTGAGAACAACCCTGAAATCCATCTCTGGATAATGTTTATTGTTAAACATTTATTGTGAGCTCAATGTGTGCTGCCTCAAATTATTTATTGGACAACTATAAGGGGACAACATTTAAATGAGTAAGCTCCTCTATTTGGGGAGATCTGTGGAGGAGAAATGCAAGGCATGTCAATTATATTGTACTTTTTTTATGACATAGATGCAATGGGCTGAATGGCCTACTATGCCAACTAATTAATTCTATGTTGATTTGATGTTCAGAAGAGGAATTGCATTGATACCTTTTGAATTAAGGATTCAATTCCTTGAATGTGATGTATTAGGATAATGAGGGAGGGAGGGAGAGATCTTGCCCGGGAGGTGCAGAAAATTGAGTGTCCATGTTTCCAGTGGCATTGCTTCGAGAGGCTGATACCTGACTTAAATCTTTTTTGCAGGCTGTCTTTGAATATGGGATATGCTTTTGCTCTGTAAACACTCCCATGTAATTTATATTATTATATTTGAAAAATAATTAATTTTTGGCAGCAGCACTTTGCATGCAATTTTAAGCATTTCGATGTCCAGACTAATTGGTGCTTCAGGGTGAGAAAATTGTGAAGATGAGGCAAGATCAACCAGGAGGTGGCGCAGTTGTACAGTGAGAGCCGCTCACTTTGTTTATATACTGAATTCAACTGCATTGCTGTATTTCAGCTTTTTAAAAATAATATTGAATGTCGACGAGCTGGATGGGTATCTGTTTTGTAAAATGGGCAAGGATTAAACCTTTCAGGTCACTCCAGGGACAGGCAATTTAAAAACAAAGCTGTAAAGTTAGCATGTCAGAGCATCAGTGTGAGGAAAATGTTTTTGGTTGATCCTGACCCTGACCAAATGCGTTGACACTCTAGTACAGTATCAAGTGCATGCTGTCCAATCAGAGCTGGTGTTTGTCCAATGGGACATTAAACCAAGGCCCCATATACACCAGGTAGGTGTAAAGGATCCCACAGCACTTGGTAGAAGAGGAGCAGGAGAGGACACCTTTCTCCGAGCCAATATTTATCCCTCAAACCAACATCACGAGAAATGTGATCAGGTCATTATGATTGTGGGATCTTGCTGTGTGCAAATTACAACATGACAACAGTGGCTGTGCTTAAGTGTACCTCATTGCTGCAAAGCTCTTTGGGATATTTGAAGGTTGTGAAAGACGCTACAGGAATGCAAGATCTGTCTGTCACTTTCAGAAGCCAGTGAGTGTGTCTGGTGGGTGGGGCTGGAGAGAAACAAGGTTTTGTCTGGATGGTAAATTGAAATGTCTGCCTCCATCTTCATTGACTTTGTAAATGAGAAACAGATGAAGAATAAAAGTCTTCCAACTGTATAGTACAGATCATCCCTAATGGATTGAGGTGAAGTTGTGACAGTATAAAGCAAAATACAGTGTGGACTGGGGTAGCTTTTTTCAGGGGGTTGTTGGAGATGGAGGATTCCTGTCTTTAAACTAAATTTGCGGGACAGGCTAACAAAGTGGGAGGTGAGGTCGGGTTGGGGAAGGTAGCAGAGAAAGGACAGTGCAATTGGAGATGAGTAAAGTACTCAACACCAGCAATCTTGGATGAATATAACAGCATTGAAAAAATTGAAATGTGTAATTGCAGCACATTGATGCAACAATCTGAACATTTACCTGTTCTGATGGTTCAGTTCCACTCCTCAAAACTGCCTGAATCATTAACTCTTCAAAGTCCATTCCCTCTGATTGGATTGTCTTCAATCACTATTCAAACAAGGATATATATTTAAGCATGATGTTAGATGGCCATAATTTCACGATAATGAACATTTTTATTCTTAAGAGATAAAATCTTTGGGATTTCCTTTTTAAATGACAAAAAAAATTAAGTGTTCCCTTTGTCTTTCTCCAGAATGTCAGGGGTTAATACATTTACTGGAAAGTTATTAGTGAATGAATAATAAAGGAAATTCTGTGTTTAAATCATTGTTTAACGTTCACCATTGGCTAACGACCATGTTGTCTAATTTTTTTTAGGTCTGGCAATGTGGCGGGCAGTTGGAGATCATTCCCTGCTCAGTGGTGGGCCATGTGTTCCGTACCAAGAGCCCACACAGCTTCCCAAAAGGTGTGCAGGTAATTGCACGCAACCAAGTACGTCTGGCTGAGGTCTGGATGGATCACTACAAGGAGCTCTTTTACAGGAGGAACCAGCAGGCGGAGACGATGGCCCGGGAGGTGGGTGACGTGGTTGCAGTTACTTTTCTTATTCCCTCGTGCTAGGTTAATGGCGTTTCAACTTGGAGCAGACCCTGCTCTTTGCCTTCCAGGTTCTGTTCCATTCCTATAATCTCACGAGCATAGGGGTTAAAGAGCTGTTCAATCGGAGCTGGTGGTTTTCCAACAGGACATTAAACCATATACATCAGATGGGCACAAAAGATCCCACTGGTTGTTAGAAGAAGAGCAGAATGGGCCACTTTTGTCCGAGCCAATGTTTATCCCTCAAACCAACATCGTGAGAAACGTTATTATGAGATCTTGCTGTGTGCAAATTGGCTGCCAAGTTTCCTGCATTACAACCGTGGCTCTGTTTCAAAGTACTTCATTGCTGCAAAGCACTTTGGAATATCTGGAGGCTGTGAAAGGTGCTACAGGAATGCAAGTTCCATCTATTTAAGAAGCCAGAGAGTGTGTTTGGTGGGTGGGGCTGGAGAGAAATGAGGCTTTGTGTGGATGGTAAATTAAAATGTTAAATGGCTGCCTCCATCTTTGAATTTGTAAATGTGAGATGTATGAAGAATAAGTTTTCTAACTGTATAGTACAGATCGTCCCTAATAGATTAAGGTGAAATTGGGACAGTACAAAGCTTAAAAACAACGTAGACTGGAGAAGTCACTTTCTGTATGATCAGCAAATGCAAAGGGTGTTGGAGATGGGGGTTTCCTGCCAGAGGGTGGGAGTAAGGCAGACAGCATAGGTGGTGAGGTCAGGATGGGGAAGGTGGGGTTGCCTCAACTACATCAAGCTTGTTACTGAACTTACCACAATCTCACAATGGACTGCTGGACACTCAGGCCAACGTTCCCAATATTGAGGCCTTGGTTACATTGATTTTGCTACAATGGGCAGGTCATGTTGTTTGCATGCTCAACACCAGACTCCCTAAACAGACACTCCATTCTGAGTTCTGTCATGGAAAGAGATTGCCAGGTGAGCAGAGGAAAAGATTCAAGATGTGCTCAAAGCCTCATTGATGAAATGTAATCTTCTTACCGACTCCTGGGAATTTTCTGACCCATGCCTGTTCAAAGTGGTGGAAGAGCATTCGGGATTTCAAACTTCGAGTCCATGGATTGGGAGCAGAGAGGCCCTGCGTAAGTGGTAGAAGCATCAGACAACTTCATAAACTACCCACCCACCAGTTGCATCAGCTACCTCCTCATTCTGTGGAAGAGTCTGTGCTTCCCAGGTTGGCTTTATTAGCCCATCCACAACCCACAGAACCGGATTGGAAATAAGTCATTCTCAATCTTGAGGGACTACCTAAGAAAATATTGAGTAAGGATAGACTGGATCTTCAATGTATAAAAAGAACCATTATTGACTGAAGATTCAAATATCCAAGTCCAGCCAATTGTTCTAGCCACTTTGTTGTCATTGAATGTAAAGGTACTGCTGTTAATTGCAATTGACAGCAAGCAAATTTACATTGTATTATCATGTTTCCATCTTCTCCCAAATGTCTACACCACTACCAGTACCCCACCCCTCAAATGTTGTTCACTGTACAAAATCTGCGTTTTGGTTTCACTGTGACAGCCATCTGGTTTGATGGTCTCTACATCTCTCCAGTCCAGTACATGCTGACCATTATTCAGCACATGCAGAACACTTGGTTAACCACCGTGTGAGAATAGACTTGAACCAAATTGTAATATTAAGGTCAGTATATCTAAAATGGGTAGAAGAAAAATATCTGCATAACATTCACTTCTGATTATAGAGTGAAGCCCAGTTTTAATAAGGTATTTTGTTTTGTTCCTCCACCCCCCCCCACCCCCCCCCCCAAAAAGAAAACTCCTTCCCCACCCATTCCTACCTGAAAAGGCCCACCAAAACTCATTGTTCAGTTATTAATCTAGACCAGGATTCCAGGATATGCTTCCAAGTTTGGGATGGGGGGGGGGGGGGGTGGTGGTGGACAAAAGTGTTTTGTGGTAGAATTTGCTGCTTTGCAACTGCTTGCCTCCCATGGAAACCTATTTTGGACTTTAATGTTTTAAGATGAGATGTTCTGCACACTCATAGTCTTGGCTGAATGGATCACTGACTCACTTCCATATAAAAATATATATTTTCCTATTTATAACATATGGTGGATTTGGGATTCATCCATTTCTTTTATTTTCTGTTTGAAGAAAACTTTTGGCGATCTTTCAGAAAGGTTTCAGTTGAAAGAGCGTTTAAAGTGCAAGAACTTCACCTGGTATCTGCAAAATATCTATCCTGAAATCTTTATACCAGATTTCTCTCCGATACGTTACGGGGCGGTGAGTTAAATGATGCATTAAATTAACAAGCTTTGTATAAAACACGACTGAATTGTAGTTCTGAATTACTTTTTGTAAAAATAAGGTTTTGAAATACAATTTATCAAAAGATTTAACAGGCATTGAAATTATGTCACAGGTTGGAAATGGGCAAATGTTTTAATGTCTTGGATTAAACTCCCCTCTGATTTTGGCCAAGGTGTTAATTTATTTTCAGAAAGAAGTATTTGGAAACTTGTATTTAGCGTTTGTGGTGCTTGTAACTTATGGTGTAATTTCAGGACCTCAGTAAATATTCTGAAGTATCCTCATTCTAACAACGTTCCTACTAAATCCTTGGATAATATGGAAAACTGCAAAAGGATTGAGCACATTTATCTTTGATAATGCAAATAGAGAGTTAACTTGTCTGTTCTGTGCATTTCTCAAAATTACTACTTTTAGGCCATAACTTTAACTTTTTTTTCTCATTTGCACTTAAATCCATGAACCAAGCTTGCTGGGGTTGGGCAGGAGCATTTGGCTCCACAGCTACTAACAGTGCTTCCATAATAATACTTTTTAAACTGGAACAGCAAATTGTTTTTAACCATGTTTGTTTAAAAATCTGTATTCCTTAATCAATGTTTTTTTTACATGGGGTGAATTCTACTCAATGTTGTTTAGATCCCATTTTCTAGAATTCTTTCCCTTAAGATTTCTCTCCCAGCCTTTAGATTTCTGTCTGGTAGCCTTGAATTTTTACACCTTCTTGTAGTCAGTCCCTACTGTCCTATAAAGCACTATACATCTCTCCATGTAATGAACCCTATAGAAATCCAAGTTCAATTTGTGCATTTGAGATTGTTTGTGATGTTAAGGGGCAGAACCAGCTCAAAGTTGAAGAGCCACCAGTTGCTAAGTCTGTACTGCATGTTTGGAGCAGTTTTATGCTCTAGCTCTATAGGCACAGGGTTAAGACTTCCCAAACTAATGTTATTGCAGGAGTCTTGCAGCCATCAGACAGTGGTTTGGTTCATTCCTTCAATGTGGATTGGACTTGTACTAGGCATTGGTGATTTTATCCCATTCTCAGTGAGGTTACTCCTTTGCAATCTCTACTTTCTATTCAGCAAATTTACAATTTGCTTTTGTCGGATTATTAAAATGACAAATTGCTGAATATTTGATGACCTGCACGTTATTTTACAGATTAAAAACAGGGGAACTGGAAGCTGTTTGGATGCAGGGGAAAACAATCACGGTGGAAAACCTCTGATAATGTACCCATGCCACGGAATGGGAGGAAATCAGGTACCGGACAATGATCTTTTGTAAAAGCAAGCTGTTTTAATCGTGCACCTGTCCAGATGACATACTAGTGTCTGGATTGTCTATTCTTGCCTGTCAGATAAACTAATCAACTTCACAGACCATGCTAAACATATGAGAAGGTGGGTGAATTTGAAGGTACATCCCAATGCTGTGATTGAAGTAGGGAGATCTAGGGCTGTTGGTAGACAAGATGATCAAGATTTGAGCGCAACAATCAACAAAGCAAATAGATGCCAAACCTTACAACCAAGATAGTGCAATGCAAATTGTAGAAAGCTACGGTCTGACTTTAGTGCTGTGTCCCATTGTGGTCACCAGACATTTGGAGATGATACTCAAGCCCTGGAGGTGAAGCAGAGAAGGGTTTTGCAGTCGATTCTTGGCTAACTTGAGTGAAAAGATGATGAGAGTAAACAAGTTGTCATTTTTAGTCGGGGAGGAAAAATGTGCTGATTACTTCCTATTGTGACTCATCAGTATAAGACAGTGAGTAGACCAAAGATTTCCTAGATTTGATCCTTAATCAATTGGGAAAATTGGACAGAATTCCCACTTCTCACTTTTAGCTGATGGATGCATGGTGGTTTTGGATGTGGGAAGGATGGGGTTTGGATGTAATTCCTTCTCCATTTGCCCACTCTCTAGGTGGTCAAAGAGTCCACTAATGCTTGCTCTTTAGACTCACGTGTGAAGAGTAATTACTTGGGTAAGATAATGCCACCAATAACAATATCGACTTCCATTAAACAGCCCCTTTTATTTGGGGGGGGGGGGGGGTAGAGGGGTGAGGAGAGTGTGTCTTAAAGTGCACAGGAGGATTTCCAAACAATGGTTGGTGCCTGTGGAATCCTATCTCAGCCAGAGTGCTAGGCCTTCAGGAGAAAGGGAGGGAAAATTGGTGGAGAAGAAAAGTCACCATAGATTGGCTTATAAATGTTGTTGTGCTTGGAGATCTGCCATCAATGCTGTTTAAATAATATGCTTTTCTCCCCCATTAACAATTTCAGTATTTTGAATATACAACCCAGTCCGAAATACGTCACAATGTCGGCAAGCAGCTGTGTCTTCGTGCTATGTATGGCCAAGTTCTATTACAGCAATGTAAATACACAGGGAAAGATACCAAAGTGCCGGGAGACGAACACTGGGAATTTTTAAATGTAAGTGCTGCATCTGAATAAGAGTCTTGCCCATGAAAGGGGAGGGGATTGGCAACTTCCTCCCCTGCCGTCTGAAGGATTAGTTCACTTTTAGGGTGTGGCACCATGGCTGCCTTCCATTACCTCAAAGATGTGAATCAAGTCTCAAAGAAATCAGAAATAGGAACCTGGGTTGATTTATGGGATTCCTGAGCTATTCTAATTGCAGAGTTAAGTTGAGAGTTGACCATCGTTATGTGGTCATTTCCCAATCGTACTAGGGCACATTACTCGGTGACCAAGTTGATCGGTAAGAGGGTTTCAGTCTTGAGTATCATGTCCTTGGTGCCTCTAAGAGGCTGTTCCTTGTCTTTTGTTCTTTTTACAACTGATTTCTCTGCCTCTAGTACAGAAAAGGAAAGGGGGGGGGGGGAGGGGGGCAGTGGTCTGTGGGAAATTAAGTCTTGTTACCGTTACTGGAAAATGTAAATGTGAAGCAGTTGGACAGGATCAGGCTCTGCTGTGGTTTACCTCGGCCCTGCAATGTCTTTGTCATGCCTTACCACCCCAGCATCTAATACCAGCTCCCACCAATAAACTGTTCAGACTCGCTGTGTCTGACTACACCCAACAAATGACTACTTGGCTTGTACGGTGGTGAGCTGTCATTGCAGGTAGAGCTCGCTTGTGTATTCCCAGCTTTAGCAATTGAGGGAAATAAACATGGAGAAGGAGCATCTGATGTCCAAACGAAGAAAGAAACCACTAGTGTTGAAGGACAGTTGTTCAGCGTGTACTCCTCTGCAAAATGATGAATACCTGACTTATGTTATTGTGGTAGGTATCATGTCTAGGATTTACAACTGGGTTGCAGGTTGTTCCCAGAATTCATCACCAGCTTTCAGACAAACTATAATTCCTTTTAAAGTATATATACATATACCCTCTTGACAAGCAAGGCATCAGGCCACCCTGGGACTTGAGCACCAAAAGATCTTTTTTGATCAAAGACATCATAAAATTAATAAGATAGAAGATGGCAGCAATGGAATTGTACCCAGGTGTGAGTCAGCAACATCTGGAGAAGGTGGGAAGGGGGTGGAGGGGAAGAGAAAGAGAAACAGATGCTTAACTTGAATTTTCTTTCCTTTTTGTTTTTAAGAATGGCCTGATAAAAAATTCTGCCATTAATCAGTGCTTGACTGCATCAGGAAAGAACCCATCCACCGTTCCGTGCAACCCTGCAGACCTCCACCAACAGTGGTCTTTCACCTAGTGATGTTAAGAAGGAAGCTGCCTCCTGGGGAACTATCAGAGTCATTCTGAGTGGGGGAAAATGCACCAGTTGTCAGATTTAAAAGCTGGCCTCACCATCAAATCTTTTTGTAACTTTGAATTTCAGTTTGGGTATAGACTAAATCAGATTTCCTGATTTGTTCCTGTTTTGTTTTTAAAAAAAAGAAATCTCTTAATTGAATCGAAAGGATCTCTGCTACATTTTGAAAAGTTCTATTCAATTTTCTCTGGCCTTGCAGAGCTATTCCCTTCTTTAAAAAAAATTCCTGTATCCTTCAAATTTATCTCTTCTACCCCTCCCCCCCCACCAGTAACCCATCCCCTCACTCGTTGAATACATTGTTCATTCAGAAATCACAATGCGTTTATTTGTTATAATTCCCCACCCTCCATGATATGAAACATTTGTAAGATGAAGTGTTAATTCAGTTAGCATTTAACATAAATTGGATTTGGGATATCTACTGTTTTTATTGTGTTTGTGAGAGCTGATGCCATTTGATAGATGCACTGGGGGACTATTCCGAATTGATGCCTCCAACCTATTCCTGATTTAACTGTGGCTGAAGAGTCCTGCTGAGGTTTGAAATTTCTCAAATCTTGGAGTAGAGAAAGGAATCATTTAAAACGCAATTCTTTTGGATATGATGTTAAACAGAGGCCTCCTCTGCCCTCTTAGATAGATGTAGAAGATCGCATTGTTTGGTCATTGATCTCATCATTGTCTGTGGGAGCTTGCTACATCAAAATTGTCTGCAAAATTTATCTGTGTAACTGCAATTATTGCCAGTGAAATGCTGTATGCAGTGAAGTGAAAGGTGCTGTATAAATGCAAGCTTTCTCATTCCGTTTGCAACTCTGAAGAGGCATCGACATTATGATTCCCAGCATATTGTTAAAATCCATATTTTGAGCAGTTTGGCATGGTTCAATTATGTGACAGGGACCTGATAAGATGGTAGGGAGCAGCTATTTCTCTGTGAGGGCGGGAAAGGAATTTCTCCTAAAGGAAGAGATTGAGAAAGGAGTGGGGGAAGGGAAGGTTTCACTTCGGAAGACCTACAGTGTGGGCAAAGGGACAGTGCTGCTACAGGGGTTTTGGAGAACATGGGGAACATTGAATCACCTTTATCCAAGTGAAATTAGTCTTTTTTTAAATATACTTTTTTCCTATTAACACCACCTATGAATTTGCTGAAAGATAATGTATCAAATGGGAAGGAAATATTAAATGGATAAGTACAATTGCTAAATTTTGCCTTTGGTGTTCCACCCAGCTTTTGCTAATAGACAGCTCCCTCCAGTATTGTTCCTGGTGTCAAATGTGGCTCTAGATCACGAATGACTTGAAGTGTAGGAACTGCAGCATGATGATCTTCAGATTGATTGGTAATAAATCCCCTATTATTTGCACCAAATATGCTTCAGGGTAGCAGCTCCACATTCTACTCTGCTTCTGAAATTTGGTTCCAGTGAAGCCAGTACAGTGTGTTTAATGCTGCTATATGAACAAATTTCTTGGCAGTTAAGTCATATCCCGAAGGCAAATTGTTTATGCAAGTATTTAACTTTGGTCAGCAACAGGGCATGTTTGTAACAAATGTTGTTAAACCAACACAAGTGTGCATTTCTCTCATAAAGAATTTAGCTGCTTGTCTTCCCCTTTCCCCCACAACTTCCCCACCAAGAACAGTCCCAAATTGATGCTCAATCTCCACTGAATTAACTAATTCCCATATGGGATGGCAGGAGGAACACTACAGTTAAGTTAAATGTTTTCAGCACTGGCACTAGTGAAAAGAACCTGCTAACAATCAGCATCAAGACTTGTGCATGAATAATGACCACTTAGGCAAGATGGCAGAGGGTGACTTGGTGCCAAAGAGCCAGTACCTTTCGAAGGGCAGGGGAGGACATTTGCAAATTAAAATCCAACAAACGAGCAGAATGGAACACAGAGCAACTTAGTTCAGTGTTGTTTTGATTTGTACTTGAGCTCAGTTGACACTTGATAATGAATGTAACCAAATGTGAGGCAGCTTTAATAAATCATCGTAGGTACATTAGGAGCAATGTCATATCAAAAGTACAGTACTGCTTTGATACCTAGATCACTCCCATCCAGTTGGTCATTGACTTGCAGAACTCTGGAACTGTCAAAATATGCTCTCTCTGGAAAGAGCATTGAAATCAATGTTACGGGTAAACACAGGAGACTTCTTTTCGGTACGCTGTTTGCACCAAGCTGCATTTCCACAGATAAGCGACATCAACAAAAAGTGGGTCTGCACATTGGAATTGTATAACTTAAGATAATTTATCATGCTTAAAATAGATTGAACATTGAGCTGTATATATGTGTCAAGACACAGCCAAAATGGATTTTGGGTTCCTTTATGGAATATCTAGTCCCTAAGCTGTAATAATTGCAGCTTCAGCCTTCTCTGAGTTGGTGGGTTGAATTATCAGACTACATATGACTCTTTTGAGTGTGGGTTCGGGATTACCTAGTTTAAATTTTGTCATACTTTGGAATTGAAGCAACAAAACCTGAATTATATTTTTCTAAGCTTTTTTGAATTTATTATAATACTCTGACTTAGAGAAGTCTCTGCCTTGTGATTGCACTTTTGCATATGTGCAAAGGTATCCCACTATTAATCTAGCACCAAAGAAGCTCTTGTCCTCATTTCACAGTGATAAAGGTGATCCTCTTGTACTACAGTAAATTTAGTTACTCGCCCTGAGCTAACTATGATTCGTCCTATAATACTGCAAATCACGATCAATTTAACCATCTATTCAAAGGCCTGTGAATGTTCCATTTAGACATTCAGTTGTTTCAAGTTGGGCAGCCTACTACATGTTTGTATAGAATATTTGGTGGTGTTATCAGGCATCAAATAGGAGTAATACTTGTGTACCAGATTCTGGCCTATGTGCCCAGGAGAATGCTACTTTTACACAACCACCACTACCCCACCCCCATCTTGTGACTCCAGTTTTTATCCTGATTTATTGAACCGAATATTGATTTCCTGAAAATTGAACATGTGGTTTGAATTCCATTTCCTGAATCTGATATCTACCTCCATTGAATTCTAACCCTGTAGTTCTGAAAAATTCATTCAATACTTTACTACTTTCTTAACAATTGTATAAGCGTTTCATCTTCTGTGTGTAGGCCGTTCTTTTAAAATGCAGGAAAGAAGGTTAATAATTGTTAAAAATTCAGTAAATCCCTCCTGAGTCTTGCTGTATTAAAGAATGCCTCTGAATTTTAATGAAGCACGACAGTGTCTCTGTTTTTGTGAATAAATGCATCACATATTTTGATGCTGTGTCTTAAAGATCAGGAAGGGCAAGAGTTCACTTCTCAATCTGTGCTTTGTTAGCTAGGGCAACAGATGGACCTCTACTATTTAATGTTTACTTTCAAGCAAATGGGAAAATCAGCTAATATTGTTGTTGGTCACTGATGCCCTGGCCAATATTTATCCCCTAATGACATCTAAAACAGGCTATCTGGTCTTTTATGGAACCTTGTTGTGTGCAAATGAACTGCCACCTTCCTTGCATTATAACAATGATTACAATTCAAAAAGTAATTAGTTAGCAGTAAAGCACTTCTGACATCCTGAGATTGTGAAAGGCACTACATAAATATTTGTTATCTTTGTCCATTAAGACCTACTCCAGTAAGTGAAGATGTGGACTTGTACTAGGGGAAATTGAATTGCCCACTGACATTTATTGTGTAAGCTCACTAAAGCATGACTGAGGGAGAGGGCCATTGGTGCCCATCAATCCAGCACGAGTCACTGCTGGATGAAGGAGAAAAAAATTGGAGGAGGTAAAAAAAAATGTCAGAATTGAACTTTCTGTAAAAGGCAATTTCTTTTGTTTGAATTGTTCTAGTAAATGTTTTCCACTTGGGCACTGCTGAGTGTTGTTTTGCCAGATTTGATTTCGAATGACTTGCTAAAATAATAAAATCATGTTTGACTTGTGAAAGTGTTGTTCATTATTTCATCCTTGCCCTTCCCTAATCCATCATGGTACAACTGGGGTCTTGACTGCTGACTGCAGACATTGCTTGAATGTGAAGGAGAGGAGAGTTACATTACAGCTTGAGGACTGAATGCCCTAGTTCTATTGAACACTAATCATTGTTTCCCTGTACCCTTGCCAAGGAGTAAATCACTAGGAAAGGAATTTTGAGGAACAGATATTCTTGGTCCTTCAGCATGTAACTATGGTTATGAGATGATTGGATTTGTCAAACCTCAGAGCTCACCAGATAGTTTAGTAACGACATACGTAACCTGGTGCACTTCCAAGCTATCCTGAGCAAGGAGATCCCAGGTTTGATAATTAACCTGTGCTAATCTTGAGAACTCTGGCGGGATGCAACAAGTAGCCTTTGTATTGGGACTACGGCGGTGGGGAGGGGGACTATGGCTGGATGCTATATAGCCTATGTATTGGATTATGGTTGTGGGGTGGGGGAGGGATGGAATCTGTCAATTCCCCTTTCTTTCAGTGACTACTGCCACAATGGATGAATATCAAGTCAACAGTAGATTGGGTTCTGCTGCAACACCGGTAACTTGGTACACTCCCTGCTTGGCCTAGCCGTGAACTGTCACTTAGGTGAGCTCCCAGGAGACGACAAAAACAATATCCCTGCCAAACTCCAAGCCAAGCATTTGCCTTTGATTCTATGATTGCTGCTTAATACCTACAGATAGATTGTTTAAAGCATTTAATTTTTGTTTCACCAATCTTATCACTTGGGTTGCAAGAGTCCTAATCTTAACTTCCAGAAAGGAGGCAGCTGTTTTAGAACTCAGTGGAAAGTAACAATTTGATACAAATAGTTTAAGAGCCTGTTGATCCAGTACAGCTGTCACTTTTCCCTCTAATACCTAGCATGCATGCCTTTATTGATTTTTGAATGTACATACAATAATGGGAAATGGTCTCCAATCTACTCAAAGCTCAAAAACCTTCTAATCCTCATATTGGCTACTTGTATTTATATGTTAATCACTGTCAACTTGTGCATGCTGTTTTAGTCTGTACTTTGTTTGCTCATTGTTTAAATTACTCATTTCACAAATTAGCAGCCAAAACAATGTTCTTATTTGAACTTGTGTCAACTAGAAGAGGGGCACACAATATACGGTTATAAAGAGTGCACCTTTCACATTCTACAGCCAAAAACAGCAGCAACTTCCACATAATAAGATCCCACAAACATTAATGAGCTACACGACCAGATTGCCTGTTTTGTCATAGCCACACAGCATGGAAACGGGCCCTTTGGCCCACTGAGTCCATGATGGCCATCGAGCAGCAGTCTACATGAATCCCATTTTTTGGTGGTTAAAGGAAAAAATATTACCCAGTAAACTGGAATAACTATCAAGTACATTAAGGTCTTGTGCATCCATAGAAGAAAAAGACTTTCTTCGATGTACTGTCCATAGGTAGCAGCTCTAGCACAGTTACACTGTTTAGATTGTGCTCAAGTCTTGGAGTGTGGCTTGAACCCACAATCTTTTGACCTGATAAGAGTGTTGTCACTGATGCCAACCAATCAGCCAATTGCGTTGACATCAAGATACAGGAAGATGGCTATCGTTCAGATTTCCCATTCCCTGATACTGAACAACACACCTTGCTGAGATCAAACATGGGGAAAGCAGAAGTGAACAACTGGAATGTACCCCCACAATCAAACCTCACTGTTCAGATTCACACATGAATAAAAGCCACTTGACCAAGGTAAAGAGGGTGAAGAGCAGCATTAAAGTGAAGTATCTTTATTAGTCACATGTACATCGAAACACACAGTGAAATGCATCTTTTGCGTAGAGTGTTCTGGGGGCAGCCTGCAAGTGTTGCCACGCTTCCGGCACCAACATAGCATGCCCCAACTTCCTAACCCGTACGTCTTTGGAATGTGGGAGGAAACTGGAGCACCTGGAGGAAACCCATGCAGACATGGAGAGAATGTACAAACTGTATTAGGACTGTATGTAAGTGGTGAGCTAGCATCATTCAGAGATTTGGGGTGGATAGGATAAGTTGTCAGAATTTTTAATTGTTGGTTGAGTTGAATTCCACTGTAATTTTTCCTATATTAGCAGCAATATTACAGAACCTGATGATAAATGTTACTGTGTATCTCACTATACAGTCTGTGTCTTTCCCATTTGAAAAATTAATTGGCAAATTCCCATTATTCCATAAATTTAAAAGTATTAAAATGAAACCACCAAGCGTTAAAAGTGTCTGTGCACAGCAGGCATAAAAAATGCTGAAACTGTTCATCTTAGTGAGCCTTTCCCAGTTCAGTGAGTAGAAATGTTGATACATTACTGTATAATGGGAGGTTGAGCAGCCATTAGTTTGGTCAAACAGACCTCATCTGGTTCTGTGTGATCAAGTTGCCTGTGGGTCATTTTGCGGCTCAGTTTGCAGCAGAACATTTCAAAACACCTTCTGAATGTTTAGTAGTGCAGAACTTGTGCAACCAGCTAACTCTTGGATTGTATCTCTGACAGCCTTTTAGACAAGAATTGGCAAGGAGGCTGAGGTTTACCCCTGTACTTAAGCAGCTGCATAGATCAAGTCGGCAACAAAATATTTTAACAGCAAATGTCCATACAGGCCAGCAGCAGCATTCAGCTTTCATTTGGGTTTTGAACTTATTTCAGTACTTGGTGATTTTAAAAAAAACCATCTTGGTGACTGTCCCTGCTTTGTCCTATGAATGCTGCAGGAATATCACTGTCCATTGGTACAACTGCAGGTAAACTATGCACATGCCTGATACTCGGTTGACACTTGTGTGGTGATGAAATGAAAACCAGCAACGTGCAAGTGCTTAAAGCCTTCAGGAAGAAATAAACCCACCCTGTCCTCCATCTCCCTGTACCAAAACTCTTCATGTAAATTGCTCCCTGCAGACTAAATAAGATAAAATATAAAAATGCAACAAACTGATGTAAAATGTATTGAAGAAACTAATGCAAAGGATAGTGTGGGGTGGGGGTGGGGATCAGCAAGAAGAACTTTGCCAGGAACCAATCATCAGCAATGGAGCTGTTTTACCAGCAATTCTGGGTTGGCATAGATGGATATAATTAGACCCAGGTTTCTTCCTGAAGTGCCTTAACCCAAACCTCTGAACAGTCACAATTGTAGTTGTATTTTTGTTGTTACCTGTCTGATAGTGTGACAGAATTTAGCTTCTGCTGCATTTCACATTTACTCTCTTATAACTGGTGGAAAGGATAGAATTTCACCACCTAGGTCTGGACTGGATTCAAATCCAGGTTAGAATCAGAGAACAGTTAGAGCACAGAAGGAGGTCATTCGATGTATTGAGCTTATGCCAGACTCCATGCCAATTCCTTATGTAAAAGGCCAGCTAGTTGACTCAATGCACTGCATAATCCAATTGTGATTTTTATCTTTGACATATGAATTAATATTGTTATCAAGCCAAAGATGTTCACATTTTCACTACTGGATTTTTGTCTGGGTTTTCACAATGCTTATGATAGAGCCTTGAATTATGTTCACTAGTTGCTACGAATCAAAGAATTTCACCTTTTGTTGCAGTTTCTCTGGCACTGTCAAGGAATGGCCTTGGGTTTTGATTTTCCCAATATAAGCTGTTATAAGTTATTGCTTTGTCCCATAAAAGGAAAACATCTAAGACCACAACCTGATAGCCTGAGACTAAACCATCTCCACCTACACATACATCTTTGATGTAGTAGCCCCAAAGCTCAGGTTTGCAACAGATTTTATAGTCAACAACTTTGATGGGAGTCTGCTGAGGTGTAGGACATCCCCATCATCTGTGCCAAGGAAAAACAGCTAATGGATAAAGATGGTTACGTTTTCGTTTACACTCCTTTCATTCATCTTAGTTCCAGTTTTCTATAATACAGTCATTGGAGTTTGAATGTGTCATTTGTGTTTCCAGCACTGCTTGCTATTCTTCATTTCAATGTCGGGTGACTTTTTCGTAATCAAGCTCACGTTTCACTCACTAACAAGAATTACTCCATTTGAAGAGTCAGTCAACAATACAATGTGCAAATGTACTCTTCATGATTATGAGAAGAATTTTCAAGCATAGGTAGGTGCGAGTGCACCTCCTAAATTTGTAACCCCATCCAGTGGTGCACAGACGTACTCATTTGGCAAGATCTCTCCCTTTGATGGCAGTAATCCAAGCTGCACCTTTACATTGAGAAATGTTTCTAGAGCAGGTGAAACCATTACGATGTCATGCCAACACAAGAAATATAGCTTTATGGTATTTTATTTAAAATCAGAACATAACATATCCTGCAATATAATGACAAATGAATCTATGAGCTACCAAATGGAGGGCTCTATAATTGAAATCAGGAGCCCAGAACCTTTTAATTTAAATGGTGAAAGTAGTGATTTGGAGACACTAGCCTACAGTTCACACTGGTCTAGTTATTTACATCATTCAAGATTTAAAGGCTGTCAAGGTTGTTGAGAACCTGTGAAACTGCATTTTATTGGAATAACATATCAGGTTTCAGTTTTTTAAAATTAACTTTTATGCTCATCAATAAAAGGGAACACAATCTCAGGGAATAGAACAGCTCTCCATGTCACTTGCAGCACAAAACATTTTTAAGTTTAGATTGGATCATACCCCCGCACCTTTGCCCAGTTTTAGAAGACCATCCACTACTGCACCAATGCCACATTTTCATTTTCATCCTTGCAGCATTCCTGATTAAAATTATTAAAAGTGTCAGTATCACAAATTAGTGTCAGTTTTGTGCTTTCAGGTAAGACTATGTGAGATCATTTCACATGACTTCAGCAGAGTAAAGAGACCTGCATGACACCTGTCCATGCCTTGTTCAATCCCAGGTCTGATCCTCCATCCCTATGCCTAACCTGAACACAATACTGACAAGTGAATAAATACATAAGTATTTAGTTAAACTTTTTAAATTTTACTTACAGCGTGGTAACAGGCCCTTCCGGCCCAACAAGTCCGCGCCGCCCATTTTAAACCCAAATTAACCTACCCGTTCGTCTTTGGAATGTGGGAGGAAACCGGAGCACGTGGAGGAAACCCACGCAGACACGGGAGAACGTACAAACTCCTTACAGTCAGCGATGGGAATTGAACCCCGATTGCTGGCGCTGTAATAGCGTTGCACTAACTGCTACGCTACCGTGTACATTTATACTTTGAAATAGTCAAAAATGATGGCTCATAATTATTTTCAGTATAATCCTGCCACTCCCTTACACACTTTATCCAGATTTTGACTGCGTCAATAATATTACTAACTCAAAGTGCCATAATTTCCCCTTTCATTTAGAGAGAAAGGAAAACTGTATGTTTTTCTCTTTTCAAAAATACTCTGCTACATAACCCAATTACTCTGAACTCTCTCTGTGATTTGCTGACATATATGCTCCTCTATATCCCACTAAATGTTAGGAAGTCTGTGATCATTCCCTTTTGATTCCTAAACTCTACCCATATTCCCTCATTTAAATAACCTTCTGGGATATCCTCCCTAATTACCACAGTAGTGGATTCCCTCATTAATATTGCAATGCCACCTCATCTTTTACATAGCTCCTGTCACATCTGAAGATTCTGTACTTTCAACAATGTCTCTGTGATAGCAACAAAATCATATTCCTATGTGCTGATCAATGCTCTTAAATTCATCTGCCTTACTACTCAGACCTCTTGCATAAAAAGATGCAGTTTAGCCTTGATAAGGCACATGGGTGGCATACATGTCCATATCTGCTCTGCTGAACTGACTTAGTTATCCTTCTATGTTTGACTGCACCTGCCCTCCAACTGTACATCTATTCTGTGTCCCATTCCCTTGCCAAATTTGTTTAAAACCTTCCCAACAGCATTGGTTAACCTCCCTGCAAGCATGTTGGACCCATTCCAATTCAGGTGCAACCCATCCAGCTTGTACAAGTCCCACCTTCCCCAGAAATGGTTCCAATAATCTAGGAATCTAAAGCCCTCCCTCCTGAATCATCCCTTTAGCCACACATTCTTCTGAGCTATCCTCCTATTCCTAGACACACCAGCAGGTGGAACTAATCCAGAGATTGCAACCTTGGAGGTTCTGCTCTTTAATCTGTGACCTAATTCCCTAAATTCATATTGTAGGACCTCATCTCTCTTTGTACCTATGTCATCACGTCCAACATGGACCACGGCCTCTGGCTGTTTATCCTGCCCTTTCAAATACCGATCTGTACGACATCCTTGACCCTGACACAAGGAAGACAACACATCATCCCGGATGTCTGCAGTAGCAAAAGCGTCTGTCTATTCCCCTCACTCTCAAGTCTCCTACCACTGTTGCCCTTGGACTCTTGTTCTTCCCCCCTTGCACAGCTGATGCCGTGACCTTGGCTCTGACTGGACTCCTCAGAGATACATTCATTCCCAACATTGTCCAACACAGAGGAATGGTCTTGGAGTGAGATGCTCTCTGAGGCTTCTCTAACTACCTGCCTGCCTCCCTTCCTCTGCCCAGTGTTCTCTGACTGCCTTTCCTTAAACTGTGGGGTGACCATCTCTGAAACAGGCAACCCATGTGTGTTTCAGCCTCACGGATGCACCGTAGTGCCTTCAGCCAACGCTCAAGTTCCAAACCCCAATGCTCAAGCTGGCCAAACAGCAGGTGTAGTCATCCAGTCTGCAAACAGCATATTGGAATTCCCACATGCTGCAAGCCTTACAACACCCAGGACTGAGCTCACCTGACAGAGTTTAAATGATGAACTTCCACAGCACCAATTGCTCTATTCAATATCCCTGCTTATAAATTTGGCAAATGGCCTGAAAGGCACATTACTGAGGCAGTCCCCATTTAATTAGGCTTTGTTGTATTATAATATGTAATCACAGCATTGTCCATCTCTGGAAGGTGCCAACTTTCAGGTCTGGCACTGGCAGCTCTTCTGCTCCTTTCCCAGGTGTTCATTCTCCATCTATAACTTTGAACAGAAAGTACCAGGAGCCAAGCCTCATCCCATTCTCTCTTATGAACAATCACATAGGCATCAAAGGGTTCAAGAGAATTAGTCATGGTCAACTAACACCCAAAAATCTTGTGCCACTTGTAGTCCCTTCCAACCCATCTGTGTGAGGCAGTTGTGATAGTGTACCAACTGAGTTGGATTCTATAAACCCCATTCCAAACTTTCCTTCAGTTAATGTGTGATTATTAAGTGAGAGGGATACTTTAATGAGGGTGAATTTGTTTAGTAAATACTTGTGGAAAGTGAATATAAGTTTGTGGTGAATTAGTGACCCAGTACAGAAAAGTGCCTACAAACAGCAATAACAGACCAGTAATAAACTGGTTTACACATAAAATATTTTAAAACATATGCTCTCAAAATATGGAGCATGCTGGCAAGGAACAGTTAGTGTACTCCAAAGAAAGTGGCAGATCATCTTCTTGAAGGATCTTCTGAATGACTCGCATGGCAACTTCAGAGTTAACCACGTCATATGAGACTTCAGTCAGAAGTAGTCCAAGCCAGGTGCAGAAAGCACATCTCCTTCCCGGAGGATGTTAATTGTTTAACAACCTGGCAGCATTCATGGTCACTTCAGTTCTGTGGATTGCCTACACATTATTAACAGTGTTACTGAATTCAGTTTCACAAATGACATTAGTTGCTATTCCAAGACCACAATTACTGTACTACAATGTTGTAGCACGTTATCACTATTCACTACACTGCTAGGGTCAAAGAGCAATCCAGCACAGATACAAGTCCTTCAGCCCAACCAGTCCATGCCAACCACAGTGCCCACCCATCTAGTCCCAATTTCCTGTGTTCAGCCCATATCCCTCTGAGCGCCACCCCTACATGTACCCATCCAAGTGCTTCTTAAATGACACCGATGTACCTGCCTCAACCACTTCCTCTGGCAGCTCATTCCATACACTCACCGCCCTCTATGTGGGAAAGTTGCCCCTCGGGTCCCTTTTAAATCTTCCCCCCTTCACCCTAAATCTATGCCCCCTCATTTTGGGCTCCCCTACCCTGGGGAAAAGACTGCTACTATCCACCTTATCCATCCCCTCATGATTTTATAGACCTCTAAGGTCACCCCTCATTCTCCTATGTTCCAAGGAATAAAGACATAGCCTGGCCAACCGCTCCCAAAAACTCAGGCCCTCTAGTCCTGGCAACATCCTCATAAGTCTTTCCAGTTTAACCACATCTTTGTCACAATGTCAAGCAAAGAGCGAGCTCACAGAGAACCCAAATGCAGCACACTGGTACGAGACTGGAGTCAGGATACTTCCTCAGAACCAAACGCAGGCAACAACCAGAAGGAATCTTGCCTCGTGGCGCTGAGGTGGCATCCTAACAGAGAAACTGGATATCCTAAGGGGAACAGTGAAACCAGGACTGCTCTAGAGTTGCCAGCTCTAAGCAGCCAGGAGACAAAGTATACCCAAAGGTTGACCAATACTCTGGCAACTAGTGCTAGTGAAACCAGGGTTCTTATGCTAGTCTCCTGATAGGGCTCAGGTGTGTGTTGTTATGTGATTAGTAATGCACAGAATCCATGTGCTGCACAACAAGGCACCATCAATGGAGCCGAATCGAGGGCCAGCACTCGGAACCATGACAGTCTTTCCTTTAACAGGGTGACCAAAACTGTATACAGTACTCCAAGTGCGGCCTCACCAACCACTTATACAACTGCAATACAATGTCCCAACTCCTATACTCAGTGCCCTGACTTATGAAAGCCAACGTGCTAAACGCCTTTTTCACAACCCTGTTTACCTGTGACTCCGCTTTCAACAAACTATGCACTTGTACTCCTAGGTCTCTCTGTTCCATTACACTCCCTCGTGCCCTACCATTTGTTGTAGCAAAACAGAGAGAGACACCATTCCACAAGGGGGGGGGGGGGGGGGGGGGGGATAAAATCAAAGGGTGGCTGTGCTATCTGAACTCACACAGTTTCTTCCAATAGATACAGTAAGCATTGGCATAGGATCAGCAGCAGGTCCCCTTTGCCAAAGACAGTACATGGGGTGACTGAGAAAAAGATAATGGAAATAAACACTATCTGCATTATTAAAACAGCATAAGGTTTTCAGTTTTTCCTGACCAAGACATATTTACCCATTTCTTTTTTTGGAACAGAAACAGACATCACCTGTAGATTTTCTCATATTATCAGATTCTGGCAGCCCCAAATAAAGCCTAATGACTATTACGTATCAAGATTGTGACTTTATCATAGTTACAAAATGAGCTGAGAGTCGATCCAGTTTATGACAAGTGTTTGATATCATCCCTATATAAATACTAGGCCATGCAGTTGAAATCTTCTACACCGCACCTACCATAATGTTGCGACTGGTGATTTTAGCAAGCCTTGCCCTGCTTGGTAAGTACAGCTTCATTTATTTTGCCTATCAACAGAGTTGCTATTTTTCTAATGTCAGAAGAAGCTATGGTTGTTACTGACCAGAAAATTAATGAATCTTCCATATATATCCAAACATACCAAAAGAGTTGAATTCTTGAGGTGAGAGCCACTGGCTTTGACTTCAAAGGAGCATTTAACCAAATGTGGTGTTGAGGCATTCATTTCCTCCACCATCGATTGACAGTATCTGCACTACAGTTACTTGCTTAGCTACTCTGAGGCAACCTCCCAAACCTGCGACCTCTACCACCAAGAACTATTTGTGGGAACTCATGAGGATTGCTGGCCCATGATTGCTCAAAACAAGGGAGTATCTGGGATGGCACTGAGAACCCCAGGTCTGTTGGGAACACACAAGTCCTGGTGGGTGGCACAGTGGCATAACTAGTAGAGCCACTGCCTCATAGCCCCAGTGAGTCAGGTTCAATCCTGACCTCAGGTGCTGTCTGTGTGGAGTTTGCATGTGCTCCCTGTGACTGTGTGGATTTCCTCTGGGTGCTCTGGTTTCCGCCCACATCCCAAAGACGTGCAGGTTGGTAGGTTAATTGGCCACTGTAAATTGTCCCCATTGTGTAGGTGAGTGGTAGAATCTGTGGAGAATTAACAGGAACATGGGGAGAATAAAATTTATGTTAGTGTGGAATTAGTGCAAATTAGTGCTTGATGGTTGGCATGGACTCAGTGGGCTGATGGCCCTCTTTCTGTGCTGTATGACTCTATGACTCTGAGAAGAGCAAGGGCAGAGTTGTGACTTTGATTAAGGCACACAGAGACCGGAGCTGGAGATGTAATAGGTCTTTATTCAGCACAAGCTGACACTCAGAGGAGGCTTTGTGAGAGAATTTCTGATAACCCCTGATTATAGTTGCTACTTCCTAACAGGCAACTGGTGTTTGGGGATCCTGCAGATTCCCATTCAAACTACATACCATTCCGACTCGGAAATATATCACTGTACCTTCAACACTCAGTCTAATTTCTGGAACTCCCTCCCCAACAGAACTGTGAGTATAAATTAACAATCCACTCAGTCAGGGCACCAGACAGACTGTAGCAGTTCAAGAAGGTGGCTCACTACCACCTTCTCTAGGGGTGGGCACTAAATGCTGGCTTTGCGAGCAATGCCCAGATCCCAATAAATAAATAAATGTCAGGCAGTTGCCATTTCCAATACAAATGAGTTATGTGAAGCATAACTCTCAGTAAGGAGTAGTTGAGCCAAATGTAGACTTGAAGTAATTGACACCAAAGGCAGCACCTTCAGGAAATCTAGCAGGTCACATCACCAGTCCTGCCTCCATTTGAAATGGGTGAGCACAAGAACTGCTCGTCCACACTCCAACAGAAACTCCAATGCATCATAGAACAAGGTGAAGCCCTAGAATAACTGAATCCTGTCAAATTTTCCACATTCCCTGTTACCTAGCCAGTCCAAATCTGTCAAAAACAATGCAGGTCCGTGCAATCATGAACTAGTTTTTAGATTACAGCCAGAATCTGAAGTGTAAGTGCACCCTCTGCTGTCTGCAAGGTTCTTGTAGGACAACCTCCATTTAGCTGCCAAGGGAAACAAGTTCATAGCACAAAACTGTCCAAAGTGAGTATAAATGGACAGTCCTTTCAGACAGGGCACAGGCATAGGTAATGTGGAAGCCAGAAATATTGGATTAGGTTTTTCTGAAGCTGGGATAGGATGATATATATGCATTTAACATGTGGGCTTAAGGATCTGGCTCACACAGAGCTGGGCCACTCCATTCATGTTCCCCACCCTATTACCATTCCAGCAGCCAATATCCTGACATTGAAGAAGAGCCAATAATTTTTACTTAGTCTCTTTTATTTGCTTGTTTGGCTCAGCTGATTTTCTTAGGACTAGAGAGACTGTTTTTAGTGCTGTTACCTCATTGTGCATATTATATTGCAGGAGCAGGACATGATGATGGAGGTTCAACCTAGTAACAACATTTATTCACATAAAGAATAATCAGACATGGAATGAGTTCCCAGTGTAATTTAAGAGCAAATTGCATACAACATTCAGACCTTAGGCTGTTTCCTAGTGGATGAACTTGATGGGATAAATGGTCTTCTTCTACAACTATCTTTTAATCTTGTAACTCATAAAATAAGACAAATTGAACAGTTCTACAGGTTAATGATTTGACCTGACCTGCTCTGGGAGTTATTGAAGTTTGATTTTTCACATTGTTAATGGGATACAGTGCCTTTTATAGATTAAATTTTAAGACAGCACAGTTCTCTTGGTAAGGATTGTAATGAAAACATTTCATTTTCTCAATGTATACAGGGCTCTGTTCTGAAGACGAACGAGTCATTGGAGGGTCTGAGGCAAAGCGCAATGCATGGCCATGGCAGGTGTGAATGATAAAACTTTTCCTCTACAACAACATGATTATAAGCTCTGTAAAGTCCCAGAGAATGAAAATATTTGTATTAATAAGCCTCTTCATCAGTTTCCCCATTTTCCGAAATACTCCCACAACAGTAAAACATGGGAAGCAATAGGAACTTTGAAATAAATTTCAAATAAGAAAGAAATATGACCAAATTATTTTCATATAATTTTCAGTGACTTCATATCTCTTTCCATCTGCAGTCATGAAAAGTAAATAGATATCAATGCTTTTTTATTGTAAGCAATATGTAATAAAGTCCAGTAAAATTCACTAAATTAACGATTATATGCTCACCTAATAAACACATCCTATTCATTGTTACTGAATATTAATCAAGAACAGGATTCCTAGCTGGTTAACCCAAGGGCTTTGAGGCAACTTGCATCTCCCTTACCGCTAACTGAAGCCAGCTAACTCAGCACAAGCCTTCTTTGTCTACATAAACCAGTATCTTCCAACATTCTCTTGTGTTCACAGTATCTTCTTGGGTAATTTGACAGGATAGTTGAGTTCCTTATTACCTGCATAGATATTGAAAATATTGCTGCAGATTCCACAGGACATAAAGTCAACCACCAGTAACAACTATCTCTCCTCGAAATCCCAGGCTGAATGATAATTTTACCCTTCCAAAGAAATCTCAAAGATAAGCAAAGTAAATAGCATGCAAGTTGTATCTCATCAAATCTTGATGTGATTCACATTCAATAAATTATTTTACTGTACTGATATGAAGACAAATGTCTGTAAAGACCAGGAGCAGAAATTTGCTTTAGATGGAAGTGCATCACCTGTCTGTAGTAGTTCTACTAGATGTTTGGGAGTACTGAAGATGATGGTGAGGAGTATAACAGCCAATTCAATACAGTCCATTTTGCCCAAAACAAATGCCTACCATTAATTCAAACTTAGGTTTTTATTTGAGGGAGCAACACAAATCAATATTTTTTGACATTGGACTATTTTTCACACTGATTTTCTTGCAACATTTTCTGCATTAATATGAAGCTCTGTGTGTTTTGAAAATATGATTTTAACATACAGCTAGTCCAATCATTTTTCTCTTTAACAGGTTTCCCTTCAAGGTTTAGCTGGTTACTGGTACCACACCTGTGGAGGGACTTTAATTCGCCAGAGATGGGTGCTGACTGCTGCTCACTGTGTGGACAGGTGAGTGATTTTGATTGGTATGATTTGTCTCTTAAACCTATTCCCTGAGTTCAGCCTGGACTGCTGCAGGTGAAGAAAAGCTAGTCAAAGCTAAAAGAGCAACATAATCCAGGACCCCTTTAAATGTTTATTAATGCTGAGTAAGAGCAAGCACTAGAAACAACATAAGATACAGTAAAACTCTGTTACTTTGGCATGCTTGGGACCGTGGTGGGTTTCAAGGGAGCGTGGGTAAAAGGGCTCCTGTCAGTTTCAAGGGAGCACGGGAAACATCACTGGCGTGCAGGGTCCAAACCAGCAGGATTTCCAAATAATTGGACAGCGGATTATCAAACTTTGACTGCATTACAAGAAACAACCAAAGATTACGATATAAAACACTGCAAAATACCACGCACGAATATGACTTCTGTACTCCAACAACTTTATGCAGTTTTAACTATTGGCTATAATTGTAATTTCAACTCACGTACTTCTTTCTAGCTCAGACTCTCAGCACAACTCACTCTGATGATCAAAGAAGCTTGTTTCCTCTGTACAGGTGATCAGCCCTGTCCACAGTTTCTTTGCAAACCACCCTTCAACTTTAAATATTATTCTGCGCACCACTCACCCAGGCAATCAATCAGAGGAGTCTGTTCCTGTGTATAAAAGTGATGAATCCTGTTCACAGTTTCCTTGCAAGTTAACCAGACTTGCCCTGAACCCTCCATATTTTATAATACAAAAAATCATAACTGTGATAATTTGATCAATGCAATCTTCCCCCCATGATTTTGATTATATTATCTTTATCTTAATCTTGCCGGTTTGTTATATATCTATGAAATGGTTCCTTTTCAATTCTGTCTCAGTAAATTAGTCTATTTGTCTCTCAGAGGAAGGCAATTCTGTTGAATGTTTTGACCATTATCATGTTGAGGTGTTCTGATGAGAAAAGTTCTGGGCTTATCAGTATTTTGAAAAGTTCATTAATGAGTTTCACTCCAGCAAGTAGCTGAGCATCAACATTTCCAAAGGCTTTTGGGGTGAATCCAGTCCTTGCAGAACCATGGGTGTTAGTTCTTTGTAGATTTATAAATTTCAAGGCAAGCCAGACCACAGTAGTTCAAAGACAGTTCAGTTCCTTCAGCTAATGCCTGTTTTAAAAGTTCATTTAAAAGCCCATTGGTTCCTCAGGGCATGCTGAGATATGAAGCTTTGTCAATTTTTACATATTTTGCTGGTTTATTTTGGGTGAAATGCATTCTTGCCGCAGGATTAGCTGCACACTTTTTGACACATTAACAGCAGGGTTACTTTGAGTGGCAAACATTTCCAAGTCTGTGGAGCTTTCACTGCAATTTGTGCAAATATTCTCAAATTGTTCTACCTTTGTGGCTTTGAAATCTGTGTTTTAGTGTTTTTTCTGAAGCATTTGATTCTTTCCATTTCCTTCCCTTTCTCCAGTTCATTGTCTTTCCAATCTGACCATCCTGAATACTTCATAAGAAGGTATCACCATGAGAAAAGGCCATTTGGCTCTCAAGTTCATTCTTTCTACTGACATCTAGTCCCTGATTAAAATCTTACAAACTTCCAATAGAAGCCTTGAGGGATTTATGCACTGGGGTAGAGTACAATTTTCAATAGTCTACCCTATAAAACAATGATTCTTATTTGCCATCTCCAACAAATTTTTAACAATCTTTCATGCTTGCCAACAAAAAATACTGCAAAACCTTTGCAACTGAGAACCAAATAAAATTAGTTACTTAAAAAATAACAAATAAAAGTGAAAATGTGCAGTGCCCACCATTATAAATGAGTAGCTGTGTGCTAGCAAAATAACAGAAGTGCCAGTGTCTCTCTAGCTACCTTATGAGATTCTTCTTCAGTGATCTTGACCCTCTTTTTGACAAGCAAGAAAAAATCTAATTCTGTGCTCGAAATTCTTGCATGCTTGAAAATACAGGATAGAATGGTGGGGTATAGGGAGTCATTAGTTTCATCCAACAATGTGGAGAACTGATTTTTTTTTAATGTGTCTGTGCATTAGTGACATAATTCCTGGGCCTTGTGCATGACCATGTCAAGTAACCATGTGCTACTTGCAGAGTCAAGTGAGAAACATGCACTTTAAAGTGTCATTTCCTATTCCAGTGAGAGCCTAGTGGCAGTTCTCAACATTATCTGCTACTTCAAGCAGTGGTAATGATTTGGGGCAATTTGGTTTCAAGTGGCAGGTTGGAATAGGTATCTCAGACAGAACACAGCATACAGTACAATGATTGGTGGGTTTGGGCTTGATCCCAAAGATATATAATGTCCTTACCTCTAACACTAAAGACATTGGGAGCATTGATGAGGATTCCACGGCTTGGTTCAGTGGCAGACTGGTTCCATGTCACTGGCTCAGATAAGGATGGGCCCTTTATTTTATGCAGGAGCAGACGTCCATCATCCTGTTAGAGCATCTTCTGTATTGAGACCCATGGTGTTTCTTCAGTGCAAATGAGTTCTCAGTTGTTGCAGCCACATCATCAAACATAATGTGCACACCAATTGACACCACTACTTCACACCCAGCAATTCTCCACAAAAGCGTATCAAATGCATGAAAGACTATGACAGATTTACCATTGCATTCTATGGGAAGTACCATTGTTTTTAACAATTGATTTTCCACTTCAAAACTCTTGCACCGTACATAAAAACCATGGCATAACAATAGAATTTATGGCCTTTGTTAAATGAAGCCATCTGCTTCCCACATCACCTATCCACCCTTGCCAATCCCTTTTGTTTGAAATGACTTATCATTTTGTTTATCAACAGGTTAGATGTAACATACCGTGTAGTCTTGGGTGATCACAACCTTTATGAGAATGATAACACTGAACAGTATATTTTGGTAGAAAATATCATCATCCATGAAGGCTGGAATGGGGATCTTGCAGTTGGGTATGTAATAATATATTTTAGGTAAATGAGTATTGTGTTGACATCAAAGTCATTTTAAAATCTAGTCTATTACAGCCACTACTTTAAGAAAGATCACAATCTTGTAAATACACCATAACTCAATGGTAACTTTGTGTTGGCTAAAGAGAAATATATATGCCCATACATAGATTGATCAGTAGTGTTCACTAGTCACACAGGTACCACATTTAACGTCAGTGTCACTGGTGACACAGGAACATTTCTGTGTGTGTGTGTGTGTGTGTGTGTGTGTGTGTGTGTGTGTGTGTGTGTGTGTGTGTGTGTGTGTGTGTCCTTTAAACAGAACATACACACACTTACTTCGACTTTAAGAACCTGCTGATACTCATCACCTACACTGATCATCAACACTTTCACTGAAGCACATGAGAGGATGCGCCTTGCATTCAACATCCACAAGACAGAGGTTCTCTACCAATCTGCCCCACTGCACCACACTGTTCAGGGTGACAACCTGGAAAACGGGGACCACTTCCCACATCTCAGGAGCCAACTCTCAGCAAAGGCAGACATAGATGATGAAATTCACCACTGCCTTCAATGCACATGTACAATGTTGGTCAATTGAGGAAAAGGGTATTTGAAGATCAAGATATCAGACCTGGCACAAAACTCATGGTCTATTGAGTAGCAGTGATCCCTGCCTCTTCCAGATGTCACTGCAGGCATCTTAAGACATTGGAAAAACACCACCTGCACTGTCTCTGCAAAATCCTCCAAATTCACTGGAAGGATAAGTTAACCAATGTCAGTGTCCTCTCCCAGGACAACATCTCCAGTACTAAGACCCTAGTTACACTCAATCAGCTATGCCTCGTCACTCACATGCTCAGCACCACACTCCCAAAAACAGGCATTCTATTCTGAGCTCTGTCATGGAGAGGGATCACCAGGTGGACAGAGGAAAAGATCCAAGAATGTGCTCAAAGCCTCCGTGAAGAAATGTAACATCCCCATTGACTCCTGTGAGTCTCTCTCCCATGACCAAACAAAGTGAAGAAGGAGCAATCGGGATGGTATTGAGAACCTTGAGTCCATGCATAGGGAGCACACGGAGGCCCCGCGTAAGTGGCGGAAGAAGCAGACCAGCTCATGAACGACCTACCCACCCACCCCATCAGTCCCCACCTGCCCCATCTGTGGAAGAGACTGTGGTTCACATGTTGGCCTCATTAGCCACCTCAGAACCCACAAAACCGGAGTGGTTGCAAGTCATCCTTGATCCCAAGGAGTTGCCTGTGAAGAAGAAGATGCGGGTACATAGCACCATGTACGAGGTAACAGAGGGTGACTGCAGTTTGAAGAACAGTATTCAAGAAAGGAGGGGTGAACAACAAGGAAAGAGTCTAAAACCAAGTGTAATCTTAATTATACAATGTTTCACATAACACTGTATAGATAGAACTGTGCTGGGTGATGCCTTAAGATATATTTGTAATATGATTTTAAAAATACAATACAAACACTTATGCAGAAAACTCCTTTTTTAATAGGAATGACATTGCGCTGCTTTACCTGGTGCAAGATGCTGTCCTAAACCAATATGTCCAGCTTGGAAAATTGCCCAATGAAGGAGCTACTTTACCAAACAACTACCTATGTTACGTCACTGGCTGGGGCTACACAAGAAGTAAGTAATATGGGAATCATGTGCATTTGTGCATCTTTTACTTATTCATAAATGGATGGCTGATGGTCAGCATTGACTTGATGGCTTGTTTCTGTGCTGTATCTCGATATAACTCTGTCATAAAGTTTTATCAGAAAACAAATGCACTTTGAAATGCAAATAATAACCAGGATTTTCATTTTCATCACAACAGGTAATCTGCCCATGGCAAGGATTTCTAACCTTGTGGTCTTTTGCATTTTTCAGAAGGGCTCACTGGCCTCTGTCAGGGAGTTAGCCTGGATGATTCACAGAGATTGGCCTTCACATAGAGTAGTATAGAGTGGTCAACAGCTTTGTACTGTTCTCTCGGCAATTAATATCACACAGACTTCGTTGCTATTTAAAATACAACAGCCCCTTTCTTTTCTCACAGTGATACAGAAGTAGTTATCTCTCATGCCCAGCAGTGCTGTAGCATAAATTGCAAACAGAGCATCAGGGTTATGGTCATGTCGTGGTTACATTAATGGACTAAATATCCAGAGGCCTGGAGGTGCAAGTTCAAATTCCATAACAACAATTGAGTAATTTAAATTTGATTAATTAAATAATATGGAATGAAAAATTAGTAACATAAATTGTGAGCATGAAACTACCAGATTTTTAGAACATAGAACAGTACAGCACAGGAACAGGCCTACAATGTCTGTGCCAACCATGATGCCAAATTAAACTATTCCCATCTGCCTCCACATGATCCATATCCCTCCACTCCTGACTTGCATGTGCCTATCTAAAAGCCTCTTAAACTTCACTATTGTACCTGCTTCTACCACCTACCCAAGCAACACATTCCAGGCACCTACTACTGTCTGTGTAAAAAAACTTGCCCTGCACATCTCCTTTAAACTTTCCTACTCTCACTTTAAAGTTATGCCCACTAGTTTTTGACATTTCTACCCTGGGAAAAGGACTCTGAAAATCTACCCTATCTATGCCTCTCATAGTTTTATAAACCTCTATCAGGTCTCCCCTCAGCCTCTGAGGCTCCAGAGAAAACAATCCACTTGTCCAGCTTCTCCTCATAGCTCGTACTCTCTAATCCAGGCAGCATCCTGGTAAACTTCTTCCGCACCCTCTCCAAAGCCTCCACATCCTTCCTGTAACGGGGTAACCAGAGCTGCACACAATATTCCAAAAGCAACCTAACCAAAGTCATGCGACATGACTTCCTGCCTCTTATACTCAATGCCCTGACCAATGAAGGCAAGCATGCCGTACGCCTTCTTTACCACCCTATCTACTCAGGGAGCTATGGACTTGGACTCCTAGATCCCTCCATACATCAATGCTCTTAAGGATCCTGCCATTTACTGTGAACATTCCCCATACATTTGACCTCCCAAAGTGCAACACCTCACAGATACCGAGATTAAACTCCATCTGCCATTTTACTGCCTGTACACGCAATGACATTATCCACAACTCCACTAACTTTTGTGTCTTCTGGAAACTTAGCCCATCTACATTTCCGTCCAAGTCATTTATACATATCACAAATAACAGGGGTCCCAGCACTGATCCCTGCGGAACATCACTGGTCACAGACCTCCAGTCAGAATAACACCTTCCACCGCTGCCCTCTGTCTTCTATGGCCATGCCAATTTGAATGTAATGTTGTTAAAAACCCATTTGGTTCACCTATATCCTTTAACTAAGGAACTATGTCATCCTTACCTGGTCTGCCATTTATGTAGCTCCATACTCCAGCAACATAAACTGCTCTCTGAAATGTTCCAGGAAGCCATTCAGTTCAAGGGGCAATTAGGGACAGGTAAAAAATTCTGGCTTTGTCAGTCTCACATGAATTAAGTTAAAAGAAAGGCCACCAAGCAGCAACCCTTGTCTTCACTTCTACGCTTTTTGTAAAAATCTAGCTATATATTTTTCATCCTGTTTGAAGGTCCTTGTGGTTTCTCAATTTTAGATTGGGTATTGCTTGTTTTCGTAAATGCCTAAAGTAAACCAAAGTGATCACCCCAAGGCTATAATTTCCTTAAAGCTCCTTGCCCTCCAATGGTTAAAAATATGGCTAATGTTGACCAAAATAACCAGATAATGGGTGAAAACCATCAAATGGGCTTCAATCTCCTTGTCGATGTTCCCATAAACAAAAAGGCAATAGGGTGTGAGATTACTGTCCAAAATATTATGTGAACTATGATAATGATTGAAAAACATGTAACAGTAACACAGGATTTCTTCTTGTGATACAGACAATGGAGTAGTTAGTCCTACTCTTCAACAAGCTCCTATCCTGGTTGTTTCCTATGATGTATGTTCACAACCTGAATGGTGGGGTAACTATGTCACACGAAACATGGTGTGTGCTGGAGGTGACGGCATCGTTGCCGGTTGTCAGGTAATAACCTTAGGTACTCTCTTTCAATGGGAAGAAGACGTGGGCACTTCCGAGTACTACAGTTACAATGGAAAGCCTCCGTGCCAAAGCTGCATTTATTCTTTTCTATTCAATTCTCATTTTCCCTTTTTGCTATCAACACAGGAACAGATGAATGTGCAGGACTGGAAAAGACCATTATGGCCCATCCAGCAAGTCCCAAAGTTTGAACAACACCATGCACACCTCTATCTCTCATTAACTTCAACTGCTTCCCTTATCAAATATTCCACTATCTCCCTCTTGTTTTTACTGACACTGACTTCCCAATTGCTTCTTCGGAGTGCTGGACATAGTTCAGTAGTCACACAGTTGTCTCAGAATATTGTGGATTCCAGTTGCACTCCAGAGACTTGAACATTTAATCGAGGCTGGTACCAAGTGCTACACTGAAGGAGTGCCACACTCCTGGGGGTATCCTCTTTCCACTCAGCCATTAAAATGAGGCGTTGTCTGCCTTTGCAGGTGGATGTAAAAAAACCCTTGACTATTTTAAAAAGGAGCAAGGGAATTCTCCCCAGTGTTCTGCAGCAATATTTATCTCGCAATTAAAACAAATTACCTGGTCAATATCACATTTCTGTTTCTGTGTGCAAACTGGCTGCAAGGCGCTTTGGGATACTTTGAGGTTATGAAAGGGCCAATGTAAATGCAGCTTTCTTGTTATTTCCTGTATTGTCCTTCTCTTGCTGTCAGCCATTTCTTGATCACAAGTCGCTCCTTCTTTCACTTCCATTTTCTTGTCAAATATTTTTCTTTATTTCCCCAATACTATTTTTCCTCTTTCTTGGTTCCTTCCTCTTCTATTTTCTTTCTTTCTATTTCTCCTTGATTTCAATTTCCTTTATAAAATTAAATAATATCTTTTATAAACGAGTATGAGAGATTGAAAATAACCGTTTTACCGATTTTCCTCAAAGGGAGATTCTGGAGGTCCTCTAAATTGTCAGCATGATGGTACATACTATATCCATGGAGCCACGAGCTTTGTAGCTGCAGCAGGATGTGACACATACATGAAACCAACGGTCTGGACCCGCGTCTCAGCTTATATCAACTGGATCAATAATGTATGTTAACATTTGATTTTTATCATAATTTTATATTCTATGCAAGATGCTACTGGATAAATATTCTGATTTAGCACACCTTGCACGGGGCTTTGCGTGATGAGATCATGGGGCACATCTAGGTTTTGGCTCCCTTAATGATTATCGATCCATTTAAATCTGGAGCTCCTGTACTTACAAAGAGGGAAATGGATTGGGGGAGATGCAGAGATGCTAATTGACACGAAAATCACATGCAAACAAGGGAAATACAGCCTCTAATAAATTTCCTACCAACACTAAACATCAGAGGTGTTGCTAGAGTGAAAACCGAGTTAAATCTCTGGAAAACAGTGTCAATATGGTATTTCCTGTTCTTCCACTGAAGTTACAGTGGGGGTTTGGGAGATCCTTGTGGAAATTCTACCCACCTCCACCTCACACAACACATTTATAATTAGAGTCAAGTTCCTATTCAGACTCAAGTCTAACCAGTTCAGAAAAATTAATGACAATCATGTTTGATTTTCCAGAAAATTGCCTTTTATTAAACGCTGAATTACAATGGACAACGTGCAACTCACAACGGAAACATTTAATTCCACAAATTGGATGGAGATACAGCACGAAAATAAAAAATAAAATGCATCATTTTTCCTATTTGTTGCCTCTTGATATCAATACATAATTTACAAAAAGAAGATAGGGTGCTCTGCACCCTATGAAAGACATTCTCTTTGTTCTTTTCAACCTTCCTGCTTCTCTGTAACTTATAATGTGCTTGTTTTCTAACTTTTCTTAACTCTGATGAAAGATTATTGGCCTGAAATGTTAGATGTTTCACTCTCCACAGATGCTGCCTAACCTGCTGAGTATTTCCAGCATTTTCTGTTTTTCTTTCACATTTCTAACATCTACAGTTTTTTTTTATTTTTGCTTTTCACGTTATTGATAATACTTCAAATTAAAACAATCACAAAAGTGAGATACCTTTCTGTGACAACAACCAAAAATCCTGAATGGCTCAAACGAATGTGAATGTACTCATTTTAGGTCAAGACTGCAGTATCAAAACCGATTATGAAGGCTGAGGGCATCTCCTGTCTCCTGATTGTAAACTGAGCTTCTGCACTCAATCAACTGACTCTTGTGGCCAAAGTTATGGAATGATTGTGCAAAAAGGGAGAATGTCAGCCTAACCTTAGCGGTGGGCTAATTATTGGAATTATTCTGAGGGACAGTGTAAATTATCCTTGTTTAGAAAGATTAATCGAGGGCAGACAGTGTGTCATGTTTGATTAGCAAATGAATTTTTAAGGTAATAAGGAGAATCAAAGGGTGTAGCATGTTTGACATAGTTTACATTTATTTTTAACCAAGGTTTTTGACAAATTTTTGGTAGATTCAGCAGGCTGGGCAGTGAAAGTTAATGGGATCCAAGGGAAAGTGACAAGTTGGATACAAGGAAGCAAAGGCCAATGCTAATGGGTGTTTTAGTGGCTGAAGGGCTGTTTGCACTGAGGTTCCATACAGATGGTGCTCAGTTCCTTGATTCTCGTGACATATATTAATGATTTAAACTTAAATACAAGAGTCATGAAGTTTGCAGAGTACAAAAAGGTGGCAGTGGGGTTGATAGTGGGAAAGAAACAATACTACGGTGCTGCTAAGTGTGGAGAAGAGGTGAGTCCTTGGAGTGCATGTCCACAGACTCCTGAAATTAGCAGGACAGGTAAATAAAACGGTAAAAGAGGGCATATGGGATACTTCCCTTTATCAGCTGAAACAGGGAATATTAAAGTAGGAATATCAAGTTCAATGTTCTCACCTGAGTGGCAAGGTTCAGTGACTTGAGTATAAAGGCGAGTTGACACTTCACTTGAGTACTGAGAGAGTGCTGCACCATCAGAACTACAGTCTTTCAGAAGAGACATTAAGTCAAGGGCCTGTCTGCTCTCTTTGTTGAATGTGAAAAATTCCACACCACTATTTCAAAGTAATAAATATCCACAGTGTCCTGGCCACTATTTGTAATCTTTCACCCAACATGCTGTGCACAAACTGACTGCCAAGTTTCCTACGTTACAAGTGCGATGCAACAACATCCAGGCAACCAGGCATCTCCAACAAGAGAGAGTTTACTCACCTATCCTTGACATTCAACAGCATTACCATTGCCAGGTCCCCTACCCTTGGGGGGTGGGGGTCACCATTGACCAGAAATTCAACTGGACCAGCCACATAAATACTGTGGCTACAAGAGCAGGTCAGAGGCTGGGAATCCTGTGGCAAGTGACTCACCTCCTGACACTCCAAGGCCATTCCACCATCTGCAAGGCACAAGTCAGGAGTGTGATAGAATACTCTCTGCGTCTGGATGAGTGCGGCACCAACAACTCTGAAAAAGCTCACCAGCCAGAACAAAGGGTGCCTGCTTGGTTGCCACCCCATTAACCTCCCTAAACATTTACTACCTCCACCACCAGTTCATAGTGGCTGCAGTATATGCTATTGACAAAATGAAGTGCAGTTATTCGCCCAGGCTATTCCATCAAAATCTCTCAAGCCCACGACCTCTACCACCAAGAAGGACAAGGGCAGCAGACACATACGAACACCATCACCTGCTGGTTTCACTCCAAGTTGCACACCATCCTGACTTGGAAAGATTTCACCAGGCCTGCATCGTTGCTGGGTCTAAAGCCTGGAACTCCCTGCCCAACAACACTGTGGGAGCACCTTCATGAGGAGGATGAATAGTTCAATAAGGTGAGTCATCACCACCTTCTGGAGGAAAATTAAAGGTGGATATTAAATGATAGCCTTGCCCACAACATCCAGGTCCTGAAAATTAATGTTTTAAAAAACTCCCCAATGTTGACTACATAGCAAAAAAGTCACCTTGTGCCAGCACATCACTGAATCAGTTGAAATGCTTCTTAAATACCAAAACCAGTCAACAAACTAGTCAACAGCATAACTGAATTCATGAAAATAGGAGCCTACAGTATCAGTGAGACAGAGTACTTAAATTCCTGGCTTTCCTATTGAGAATCATTGAACCACATGTGTTGTTCACTTCATGCAAAAAACAAAGTACTTGAAAAAAGAAATTTAGTTCCAGTAGTTAAGAACTAAAAGAAATCAATATTTGGCACCATGACTAACTGACCTTTAATTATGGAGTGGTTTTGTATATCGTTCAAGGTTAATTTGTCAACATGTCAGGTTTAATAAGACAATGAAAATCCCTGATATAGCTGTCGGATCTATTTAATACGTTTACTTTCTACTCGATCATTAAACAGCGAAGACTGCTGCAAGGTGTGTGTAAATGGATACAGAACTGATGACAGGCTGGATTCAGCTTTGTTGCCCTGCCTTCACTATTGAATGCTTACTGTCAACATTTACATTGGAGAATGGCCATTGGAGTTGCTAGTCTCAGAGACGGTTCCCCTCAAATGTAAGTGGAAAGCCCTTCCTTTCCTTCCATGGGATTTTTAAATCATTGTATTACTGACCCCAAACAGCAGCCTTTTAACTGATGAATTTTTAGCAAAGGAGCTTGTTGCAAAATGATGTGGGGCCCACAAGATGCTGACTACTTTGCAGAAATCTTACACAGAAGAGCTGAGCAGTGCAGTGGATTGGATATCGGATTTGCATTTCTGGGGCTTTGTTCAAATCCGGACTGGACACAAGAACTCACAAGGAAATAGGAGCGGGAAGAGGCCACTGGGCCCCTCAAGTCTGTCCCACCATTCAATATGATAAGATAGATAATTTGCCCCAGGCATTAACTCTGTGCCAATTCCATATAGCTCTCAATTCCCCAATCTTTCAAACATTTATCTACCTTCCAGTGATTACCCTCTGCAAGAAGAAACCTGTGCGTGTCTCAGTTTTATATGATTGTCCTCTTATCTTGTAACTAGCCCCCTTGTTTGAGAAATTCCCACTAGTGGAAACATCTCAACATCTATACTGTCACGCCTCCTTAGGATTTTACGTTTTTCGCCATTTATCTGCTTCTGCTTGTCGTATGATCACCTTTGTCACATTAATGGCCAAGCGATCCATTTTGTTCAAATGGAAGGATCCAATGCCTCCCACCACTTTTCAGCGATTTTCTCAAACTATAGCATGTTTAAACTTATAAAAAATTAGGAGTGGTACTGTTGATCCTTTGCTTAAATTTGAGGAAGTTTGGAGTCCATTTATTCAATACTTCCATATGATATAAGCTGACCTTTTTCAGATCCCTTTCAATAACCTTTGAATGCAGAGGAGTGGAGTTGACGACAGAGTAATGTTTCTTTTTCTTTTTAATTGAAGAAATATCAGTCCAGTTTTTTTTTGAAGTTTTTTGTTTTGTTTTTTTTTGGTTTATTATCAATATTTTTTTTGAGTTGGGGGTTCTTCTTTCATATAATTAAATTTCATTTCTTTTCAATCTTTCCTTTTGTATTTGTTCACTTAATAAGAGAACAGGAGGTCTAGATTACTTTTTTACTCCTTGTGATTATATATATTAACTGTTATGATTGCTATCCTGATCTCTTTGCACCATGTGTATAATTACTAATGTTATATATATTATTTTGTACTAATTTGAAAATTAATAAAAAGTTTGAAAAAGAAAGAAAGGGATTTTATGTTTTAATAAGGTTACCCCTCATTCTTCCGAACTCCAGAGAATACAGATCTAACTTTCTTTTTAGCCATTTGTGATCGACAACCCTCTCAATCCAGGAATTAGCCTAGTGAGTCTCTTCTGGACTGTCTTTAATGCTCGTATCTCCTTTCTTAAATAAGGGGGCCAAAACTGTGCACAGTTCTCCAGGTATGGCCTTACCAATACCCTGTACAATTTGAACAATACCTCTTATTGTAACATTTTTTTAACACCAACCTTTCAGCAATAATATGGTAAATTGGTAACTTAGTTTATTATTGTCACATGTACCGAAGTACAGTGAAAAACTTGTCTTGTGCACTGTTCATACAGATCAATTCATTACACAGTGCATTGAGGTAGTACAGGGTAAAACAATAACAGGATGCAGAATAGATCACAAGACAAGGGAGCAGAAGTAGGCCATTCGGCCCATCGAGTCTGCTCCAAAGAAAGGGGAAAAAAGAAAAAGAAACGAAAAATTGCGGGGGGGGGGGGGGAACACACACCAATTTCCGGCCTTATCCCCATATCCCTTGATACCCCGACTATTTAGATATCTACCTGTCTCTTCCTTAAACGCCTCCAATGATCTGGCCTCCACTGCTGTACGTGGCAAGGAATTCCACAAATTCACCACCCTCTGACTAAAGAAATTTCTCCTCATCTCTGTTTTAAACCTGTACCCTCTAATTCTAAGATTTTGCCCTCTGGTCCTGGACTCACCCACCAAGGGAAACAGCTTGACCACATCTACTCTGTCCAGTCCTTTCAACATTTTAAATGTCTCTATGAGGTCCCCTCTCATTCTTCTGTACTCCAGTGAGTACAGTCCAAGAGCCGACAAACGATCATCATATGTAAGCCCTTTCATTCCGGGAATCATCCTCGTAAATCTCCTCTGAACCCTCTCCAACATCAGCACATCTTTCCTAAGATATGGGGCGCAAAACTGTGCACAGTATTCCAAATGAGGCCTCACTAGTGCCTCGTAGAGCCTCATCAACACTTCCTTACTTTTATACACTATACCTCTCGAAATGAATGCTAACATAGCATTCGCTTTCTTTACCACCGATCCGACCTGGTGGTTAACCTTTAAGGTATCCTGCATGAGTACCCCCAAGTCCCTTTGTACTTCTGTACTTTGAATTTTCTCTCCTTCTAGATAATAATCTGCCCGTTTATTTCTGTTTCCAAAGTGTACAACTGCACATTTCTCAACATTGAATCTCATCTGCCATTTCCTTGCCCATTCTCCTAAACTATTTAGGTCTCTCTGCAACCTTCCTGTCTTCTCAATACTCTCTACTCCTCCATCTATCTTGGTGTCATCCGCAAACTTAGCCACAAAACCATTTACTCCATCATCCAAATCATTAACGTACAAGGTAAAAAGAAGCGGCCCCAACACCGACCCCTGCGGAACACCACTAGTAACCGATAGCCAACCAGAACAAGATCCTTTTATTCCAACCCTTTGCTTCCTGCCAACCAGCCAACGCTCCACCCATTCTGTTATCCTACCTGTAATTCCATGACCTCTCATCTTATTAATCAGTCTCTTATGTGGCACCTTGTTGAAGGCCTTTTGAAAGTCTAAATACACAACATCTACCACCTCTCCCTTATCCACCCTACCTGTGATTTCTTCAAAAAACTCCAATAGGTTGGTCAGGCAGGATCTTCCCTTCACAAAACCATGTTGGCTAGGACCTATCTTGCCTTGCACCTCTAGGTATTCCATAACCTCATCCCTGAGGAACGATTCCAATAACTTTCCCACCACTGACGTCAGACTAATAGGTCCTTTATGCTGCCTTTATAATTCCTTTATGCTGCCTCCCACCTTTCTTATACAGTGGAACTACATTTGTGACCCTCCAGTCCTCTGGAACCATGCCGGAGTCTATCGATTCCTGGAAAATTATCACCAATGCCTCCGCTATCTCTAAAGCCACCTCCTTCAGAACCCGGGGATGCACCTCATCCGGTCCAGGAGACTTATCAGTCTTTAGCCCATTTTGTTTTCCTAGCACCTTCTCTCGAGTAATCTTAAGTGAACTCAGTTCCATTCCGTGAGACCCCTGACTAACTGGTATATTGCTGATGTCCTCCACAGTGAAGACCGATGCAAAATACTCATTTAGTTCTTCTGCCATCTCTTTATCATCCATTATAATCTCTCCCGCACCGTTATCGATTGGTCCTATATCAAACTGTGTCTCTCTTTTATTCCTTGTATATTTAAAAAAACTCTTAGTATCCTTTCGAATGTTATCTGCCAACTTCCTTTCATAATTCATCTTTTCTTTCCTAATGACCTTCTTAGCTTCTTTCTGCAGGTTTTTAAAAGTTTCCCAGTCTTCTGTTTTCCCATTAATTTTTGTTTCCTTGTATGCCCTACCTTTTGCTTTTATTTTAGCCTTTACCTCTCTCGTTATCCACATTTGTGCCTTTTTTCCATTCAAAACCTTCTTTTTTCTTGGAATATATCTATCCTGCATTTTCCTTATTACTTGTAGAAATTCCTTCCATTTCTGCTCTGCCGTCCCTCCAGCTAGCTTACTCTTCCAATCAATTTGGGCCAACTCCTCTCTCATACCACTGTAATTTCCTTTGTTCTACTGAAATATCGATATACCAGTTATCAGCTTCTCCTTCTCAAATTTGAAACTGAACTCAATCATATTGTGATCACTAGTTCCCAATGGTTCCTTTACCTTTAGTTCCCTAATCACCTCCAGTTCGTTACACAGCACCCAATCCAAAACAGCCGATCCCCTGGTGGGCTCATCAACAAGTTGCTCCAAAAAACCGTCCCGTAGACATTCCACAAACTCACTCTCCTGAGATCTACTGCCTTGCTGGATTTCCCAGTCCACCTTCATGTTAAAATCCCTCATAATTATCTTCACGTTGTCACTCTGGCACGTTTTTTCTATTTCAAACTGCAACTTATGGTCCACTTCCTGACTGCTATTAGGGGGCCTATATATAACTGCTACTATTGTCCTTTTACCCTTGCTATTTCTTAGCTCCACCCATAAGGATTCTGCCTCTTCTGACCCAATGTCCTTCCTTTCTATTGATTTTATATCATTACTAACCATCATGGCCACACCTCCCTCTCTGCCTACCCGCCTATCCTTCCTATACACTGTGTACCCCTGGACATTCAGTTCCCAATCACATCTGTCATAAAGCCATGACTCAGTGATTGCCACAATGTCGTATTTATTAACCTGTAGTTGTGCCACTAGGTCATCTACTTTATTCCTAATGCTACGTGCATTTAAATATAGTACGTTTAGTCCAGTATCTGCTATTGTTGTACTTCTATTGTTCAGCAAATTATCCTGACTTTTCACCTGCCTGTCCTTCTTACCATCCTCACTATCTTAGACATGTTTCTATATACCTCATCCTGTATCCTAACATCCTGTATCCTAACATCCTGATTTGTTGTACTTCTATTGTTCAGCAAATTATCCTGACTTCTCACCTGCCTGTCCTTCTTGCCATCCTCACTGCACACTGTCTTGGACTTGTTTCTATAAACCTCCTCCCTTACCCTAACATCTTGTATCCTAACATCCTGGTTTCCATCCCCCGCCAGATTAGTTTAAACCCTCCCCAACAGCTAAATTAAACATTCCCGCCAGGATATTGGACCCTTTGGAGTTTAGATGTAACCCATCCTTAGTGAATAGGTCATGCCTCCCCCAAAAAAGGTCCCAATGATCCAGAAATCTGAAGCCCTGCCCTCTGCATCAGTCACTCAGCCACACATTCATCTGCCAGAGCTGTCTATTCTTGCTACCATTGGCACGTGGCACAGGTAGTAATCCTGAAATTACCACCCTTGAGGTCCTACTTCTCAGCTTTCTCCCTAACTCCTTGTATTCCTCCTTCAGGACCTCTTCTCTTTTTCTACCTATGTCATAGAGTGTTACAGTTACAGAGAAAGTGCAGTGCAGGTAGACAATAAGGTGCAAGGTCATAACGAGGTAGATTGTGAGGTCATCTTAATTAATTGTTACACCTGCATGGTAACATTTTGTGTTTCATGCTCAAAAACTCTGTCCTCCACTCATTTGCAGTCTCTCTCCATTTAGCCGTTTAGATAATAGTCTGCCTTTTGATTCCTCCTACCGACATCCCTGACCTCACACTTTCCTACATTACACTCCTTTTGCTCAGTTTTCACCCACTCGCTCAACCAATCTATATACTCTTGGAGAGTCCAAATATCCTCATCGCAGCATGTCCTCCCATGTATTTTTGTGTCATCAGCAAATTTGGATATCTTACGCTCTGCCCCTTCCTCCAAGTCTTTAATATAAATCACAAATAAATGAGGCCAAGAACTGATTCTTGTGGCATTCCACTAGTTACATCCTTCCAGTCACAAAAAGACCCAAAGGCATTCTGACTTCTACGTGATAATCCACACTAACTCACTTTTCCCCCCAAACACTGTGAACTTTTATCTTGTGCACCAAGCTTTTATGTGGCACTCTATCAAATACCTTCTAGAAATCCAAATACTCTACGTCTCCAGGTTCCCCTCTATCGACTCTACTTGTTATATCCTTGAAGAAGTCTGATGAATTAAATGCTTACCATTGGCCATAAGGCACCCAGTTAAGATCAGCTGGGTAGTTTCAATTGAATTCCTGGTGTGGGGTCAGCAAAACAAAATAGCTCCTAATTTGGGAATCTGCCCTAGAGGCCACGGGATGGTGCCATGAGAAAAACTAAGTGTTTCAATTACACAACAGGGAGACAGTCCCGAAGCTGGGGTTGAAGTATGTCATTTGGACAGCACAGAGAAAAGTTAGTTCTCCAGCTGGCTTTGCTATGTCTGGGAGATCTTGATTCTGATATGTGCCTGAAATGTGAAGGGTACCATTCCTCAACATCTATCCTTCACCTCAATGAGAGCAAACCTAAAAAAGGAAGTTCCCCTTTAATGAGAACCCACATTTTAAACTTTACTTCTTCACCACACTCCAGATATACTGACTTATTCCAGTTACCTCGTAATAACAGCACCAAAAATGATAACATTCTAAAAGTACGATGTAGAAAGTATCAATTATTGCTGATTTTATATTAATAGAGCTCTTAGTCAAAAGTCAAGGGTTACTTTGAAACACATGGTAGTTGGCATGGACATGATGGACCGAATGGACTGTTTCTGTGCTGTATGACTCTATGATGGTTTTCAAGATTGGTGTAGTACCATGCAATGGAGCTTACGTAAAAATTGGTAGCAGGTGCTAAATTCATTCAAATAACTACAGCACAATCGGAAAACAGATAGAGACATAGATAAGGCATTATTTCAATCTTTAAAGATATGTAAGTGATGGGAAAACAAAATTTCAATCCTGATTTAAAGATTGATATTTTCAATTTTTGACCCGAGCAGTGTGATACGAATTAAAATATTTACATTTTCAGCATTTGATGTGTAAAATATCATGGGAGTGCTGCGTTATCAGACATGCCAATATTTTGAATGTGATGTTAAATAAAGCCCTAGCTCCCCTTTCATTTGAATGTAAAAGATCCCATGATCACTCCTTGAAGAAGAGCAGGGCAGTTCTCCCTGGCAGGCTGTCCAATACTTACCTTCAGCTAACAAATTAAATAAGATTATCTGGTCATCATCAAGCTGCTGTTTGTGTAACCTTGGTGTGCACAAATTGACTCCCACATATCCCATATTACACAGTGATTATACACAGAAGTACAAGTGCTTTAAATATTCTACAGTTGTGCAAGATGTTATATAAATGCAAATGTATTCTGTTTATCTTTGCAGTAAATGGAGGGAAGCATGAATTGGCTTTTATTTTAAGTAATTTGTTGCTTGACCCAGCCGGATTCCACAATGAGGGTAAAACTTCAGGTATTTACACTGGGATATCCACTATATCTTTGGAAGTGCTTTGTATATTTTAATGTAATACTATACTCTCATCAGCCAATCAGAACCTCAAACAGGCCTAGTATTGGGACCACAGTCCCATCAATATGCCTCTTCAATCTATCAAGTTCTAGAGGCAAGGATCGCAACAGAATCATTTCCATAAAGTCATTGCTTGTTGTGTATTTAATGTGACTTGATTAATCATACTCTACCCAAAGAAAGTTGTTTGGCATATGGCTGCCATGATAATTGCTCACCCCTGCTACGATATAACTCTAAAAATTACAAAGATACAAAAAGATTTACCCATCTTTTAATTGCTCAAACAGGTATTATGAGATGCCTGATAATATCCTCCCTCATGCTCTTTTCTCACTGATTCTGAACACACTCAGCCTTCCTGTTCTCTCGCTGAACCTATCTGTAACACCATTGCCATCCTTACCACTGAGTAGCTGGGCACTCCTGGATTGGTGACCTAATTCTGTTACAGTGGTCCAAATGGATTTTTGGAGGTTCCTGGATCCAGAAATTACCTTCACATCATCTGGAAGCAATAGAATAAATCTTTATAAAGGAATCACGTTATTAGGTGAATAACAAACATCAGTTTAACAAAGAAAAGGTGGCTTGTAAAAAGCATTTGTATGGAAGTTGCCTCACAATCAGAACATAACACATCTTCCACAAAGTTGAAGTTAGTTAGTGAAAAGCGAAAAAGTACAGATGCTAGAAATCTGAAATAAGCACAGACAATTCTGGATATGCTCAGCAAGTCAGACAGCATCTGTGGAGAGTGAAACAGAGTTAACATTTCAATCATCTTTCATCAGTTCTGATAAAGATGAAAGATCCTTGACTTGAAACGCTGTCTCTGCATAGATGCTGCCTGACCTGTTCATATCTCCAGCATTTTCTATTTTTGTTCTTGTCCTTCTGGACAAGCCTTCTTACTTCTTGGTCAGTCACTCAGGATTCAGGATGACTTGCTTTCACTCCAGTTGTATGGACCCTGAGGTGGTTGATGAGACCTACGTGAGAACCAAAGACTCTTCCGCAGATAGGGCAGGAGGTTCCTGACAGGGCGGGTGGGTAGGTAGCTTGTGAAGTGGTGTGTTTCTTCTGCCGTTTATGCAGAATGCTCCTTCTCCACTTGGAGTGGTTATGGGCCACGGACTCCTCTAAGTGTGAGTGGGATGTTGTATTTTTTCAAGGTGGACTTGAACACATCTTTGAATCTTTGCCTCTGTCCGCCTGGAAATCTCTTTCCATGAGGGAGCTCAGAATAGAGTCTGTGTTTCAGGGATCGGGCACCTAATGACATGGCCTGCTTGATGGAGCCAACTGAGTGTAATTAGGACCTCAAGTGAGGAATGTTGGCCCGGGAGAAACCACTAAATTTGGTTGTTTATCCTTCCAATTTGGAGAGTACAACAATAGGTACAACACCAATTATTTAATTGGAATGAAGGGTCAAACATGAATACGTGCAGTTGGAATCATGGCCTTGGCATTCATCTCACATCTACAGGTGCTTGCAAGACTGCTAGATCTGCTGTTTCGAATGAACTTAACTTCCCTGATGACTCAGTGTTAATTGTGCCACCAGGTGCGGTACTGATACAAAAAGGCCATTCTTGATCATGCAAAACCCGAGTTAAAAGCCAAAGCAGTTGAAACAATGAACATTCTGCAGTCCATGCACAATGTAATTAATCAAAGGTACACATTGTAATCAATAAAAGGCTTGAAATTAGAAACAAGTCCTCTCTTCTCCAAAGGGTTATTCTGGAGAATGGAATGGCAAAGATAGGCAATCACATTGTTACCAAAATGTTGTGAATAGGTAGGTAGAACTCCATCCAAGAGTCAGAATTTTTTAAAAAGTTGGGGCATGGAGGGATGATCGAGGGCATGGTTCCCAGGAAATATTTTGATAATGAAATTTTTAAAAATTGAGCATCTGGTAAAAACAAATGAAATGTCAAACCTTTTTTACTTTTCCCCCTGAAAGTCTACTTCCACAAGACAGTATTGTTATATGACCCACAGCTTCTGTACTATTACTGGCCTCATTGCTTACCATTGGCTTTACAGAGGTTCACAAAGAACTAGCCTCATGCTTTCATGTTTGGAAGAAGAAAATGGTTAATTGGTGGCACATAAGCAAAGCCTAATTCATCATCATGGCCAGTAAAGAAACAGTCACCTTGCTCCTTTCTGTAATAAATGGGAAGTCAATGCAGCAACATCAGCCTGGCAATTGCACCAAAGTGTGCAACTTAACTGCAACTTATTATGTATCACAGCAATGCTAAAGTTATGGTATTGACCCGGCTTGGAAGGGGAATGGTGCAAGATTTTCCCAGCATGGAGTGAAATCAGGTTAAACGTATTGGGCATTTCATTGTCTTGCATTGACTTGATTTAAATATACTGAGAGTTTAGATGTTCCCTCCTACAATTTCAATATATTTAAGATTGCCAGGAGTGGCTACATAACACTTGCTGCCGCCTCTGGCAGCAGCTGTCTCAGTTAAAGGTACTGTCAGCTGCAAATGGATAATGCAGCAGGCAACCTGCAATAAACTGCATCCAATCAAATGAGAAATCTACTTGAAGGGTGAGGTGATGAGGAGACAAGTGGTAGGAATAAAGAGGTCTTTGGAGTTGTGGGGATGAAGAGAGAAAGTAGGGTGTAGAGGTCAGGTTGTTGTGAAGGGGGTCTGTGAGGATACAGTGGCTGTGGGGTTGGATGTACGTGAATAGTTTTGGGGGGGGGGGAAGGAGAGCCACAGCTGGGAGGGAAATAGAAAGGCAGGGATGGGGTTAAGGTTCTGTGAGAGAGGGAGAGAGAAAAAAGAAAAAAATAAGGCTGGGAGTGAAGGATAGAATTGGAAGGGGTTAGAACAAAAGCATTTGATGAAGTGTCATGATGATTGAAGTCCAAGTTCTAACAGGGGCTGTGCTGTAACAGCATAGATAAAAAAATTGACTAAGTAACAGAAAATAGTAGTGAAAGGTTGCTTGTTGTAGGGAAGTGTGCAGTGAAGTTTTGCAGGGGTTGGTACTAGGACCATTGTTTTTCTTTATATTAATGATTTGGATACACAGGACAAAATTGAAAACCAAAAACATTGCAGATGCAGGAAACAGAAAGCCAGAAAATGCTGCAAAAACCCAGCAGGCCAGGCAGCATCTGTGGGGAGAAAAATAGAATTAATGTTTCAGGTCAATGACCTTTCATCAGAGCCAGGAAAAATTAGAAATCAAATATTTTAAGTTGCAGAAAAGGAGAGGATAAGGAAATGATGCCTATGATAGAATGGAAACCAAGAGAAACTGAATGACCTAAAAGGTGGTAGTGCCTCCTGAGAGAGGGTGTGAAGGGTTGTTAATTGAAGCTGAATTGTCTATAGGAGGTGTAAACAGAAGATGAATGAACACCGAGAGTGCTGGAATTGTGTGATACAAAACACTACTGTTACTGGAAATCTTTTTTTTAAAAAAAAGGAAAAGCTGGAAACTCACGGCAGGTTAGGCAACAAATTGATGATCTTTCATCAGAACTAGTCAGCCTGACGCAAACTGGAAAGGCTGGTTGAAATGAGGGAGGGGGTGGTGGATACTGACCGGGAGCGTGGGGTTGGAGTTGGCGGGAGTCGGGAATGGAAATGTGGGGGAGCGTGGGAGAGACATTTTAGCCCTGATCCTGTGCTCATCGACACAAACACAATTAAAGCCTCTCAGAATTCTGAACACTTCTATCAGACATTGTCTTAAATCCAGCCACTGATGAAAAGAGGCTAAATATCTGCTTTTTCCTCATAACGAAAGCCTCTCACCCATGCTGTCGTCTCACCTCCGTATGAATCGCTTTTGTCCCGTTTCCACGGCAACCCTAAGATGAGCCTGTCAAATTATGACCATTGTGATAATAAATACGTAAATAAGGCAAATGTGGTTAGTGAGAAACCCCATTTTTTAGCTACACATTTCAACTACTTTTCTGAGGGAAAATAGATGCCATCGCGAGAGCCACTGACCTTTGCACTCGTCTGGCCTTTTGTTTTGTAAGATGGCGCTCGCAAGAGGTTGTTTCAGGCTTCAGCAGCTAAAGGGACGAAGTTTCTCCGAGTTTTTATGCTATCCGACTATCTATGTCTCCCAGTAAGAGAAGTTTTAATCTAGGGCTTTTATACGATGTATTTATCATTATCAGTCACCGTCTCCGCATTGTCTTTCGCGCGTATCATGTACCTCACAATTCCGCAACCGATATGCAAGTCGCACAGGAGCAAGGGTGTATTCCAATTTAAGGATTATAGGGATGTTTTTTTAAAATGACGCCAGTCGCTGTCATTTGATAAATTGAACTTTAAATGTCATGCCTTTAACATCGTAGCCGGTGTCCCGTCTTCACTGAGGCTGCCCGTCTTGTGATCTCGAAAGGTGTAGAATCAAAGAATGATACCGCACAGAAGAGGCCTGCACTTGTTGTTTGCCAGAACTATTTCAATTAGTTCTTCCCTTCTTTTTCTTCATGGCCTTTTTAAAACGTTTTATCCTGTTCCACTTTTAACAAGTAGAATAAACAGGTTTTTCTTAGGTTTGCAGGTTATGACTAGTGGGGTACCACACGGGCACCGATGTTTGCTATTCACATTCCGAGTGAGTGATTTGGCTGAGGGGACGAAATGTCATATTTCCAAGTTTGCTGCTGATTTTAAAAACTAGGTGGGATTGTGAGTGGTGAGAAGGATGCAGAGATGGAATATAATGTGGGAAAAATGTGAGGTCGTCCATCTTGGTGCATTAAACAGAGAAGCAGAGTATTTTTTAAATGGTGACAGATTGGCAAGTTGCCATTCAAAGACACCTGGGTGTTTTTGTACACAAGAAACTGAAAACTAATATGCAGATACAGGAAGGTGTTAGGAGGGCCAATGGTACGTTGGCATTCATTGTAGGAGGGTTTGAGTAAAGAGATCTACCACAATTATATAGGGCCTTAGTGAGATCGTGTCTGGAGTTTCATGTACAGTTTTGGTCTCCTTGACTGGCCTTGTACTTCTAATTCTAATGTTGTTGTGCTTACAGCAACCTTGTTTTCTGGCAATGGATTTCCAAATCTCAATGTGTGTTGCTGCTATTGGTTCTCAGGTATAATAAAAATAGAAAATATTAGAAATGTTAAGCAGGTCAGGCAGTATCATGGAGAAAGAAACAGTTAACATTTTGGATCAATGACTTTTCATTAACATGTTCTGGTGAAAGACCATCAACTTGAAAAAGTTAACTCTCAGGTACTGCATGATCTGATTATTTGCAGCATTTTTAGTTATTTCAGATTTCTATGCCCACAATATTTTGATTCTTGTATTCTGGAGTGTAATGCTGCTTTCCTTGTCAGTGTATTTCTATTTTTTATTTCATGTTTGTTTTTCATCCAAAGTGAGTGTATTTGCATGGACCGTGTAGTGTCAGAACGAAAACTCAGTCTTTTGCTCCTTGCAATGGGTTTCCGTGATCAACCACAAAGAGGCTTCAAAAGTAGGGAAAATGCAGAATATATCATTAAGGAAGTGGTAAAGGAAAGATAAACAGTAATAAGATTGGCAGAGTCGATGTGGATTTAGGAAAGGGAAATGATTAACAAATTAGTTTTGAGTTTGTAAGTAGCAGAACAGATAGGAGGAAATTAATTAATGTAGTGTATTTGGACATTGATAAGGCACCATACAAGTTATTAAACAAATTAAGAGCACGTGGGGTTGGGGTGATATATTGGTTATGTACAGAACAGAATAGGAATAAGTAGGTCATTTTTGGGTTGTGAGGCTGTAATGGATTGGGGTGTTTCAGGGACTGGGTTAGTGTAAGAAAGTGGTGTTGACATAAGAGATGAGCCATGATCTTGTTGAATGGCAGAGCAGGCACGAAGGGCTGAATAGCCTACTAATATTTCTTCTGTTTTTGTTGGTCAGAGGTTAGGCATCTCCTAACACTGAAGTGAGAGCTGCTTACTCTTGGCTTGGGTATAACTGATCACATTACAAAGGATCAGGAAGGGCATTCAAATTATTAACAGACTTTAATTATTATTAACTCATTATTAAGTGTAATAATGTAAGAATTATAAAATACTGAAAATGTTGGAGAGATGAAAAAATTAATGTTTTAGGTTGGTGACCTCTGTCTAAACTGGTTGAGCTGAACCATCAACCCTTTTTCTTTGACTTAACACCTGCTGCCAAGTGTGTTTACCTGTGCACGTGCATTAATGGCCACCTTATGTTGATAGTTTTACTTATTTAAAAAAAAATCCATGAATACTGAATTTGTGGTCAGTTTAGTTTTTGAGAACCAGTGTCTTTGATAACCAGTAAGGGGTCACTGGAAACATGACTGTATTTGCACATAATTCTGGAGTGTTTTACAACAGCACTTGAGCGCAAAGTAAATGCAGTAGAAATCACAGTGCAAAATTCCCTACTGCACTTTATAAAAGCTTCCTAGCGCAAAAGCAAATGCATCATAAACCCAGCTAGAATGTACAGTGGAAGATTTCCCACAATGTTTTGTAAAACTACCTGAGCGCAAAATAAACATTTTGTTTTATAAAAGGCCATCCATGGTTTAAATCTTAATCTTCACAATGCTCTCTTTTTTTCCAAGTGTTATGCTTTTCCAATAATGCTAGTAAAGTGGACAAATAAATTATACTAGGTGGTTGTTATTTCCTGGTATGGCTTGCGTTAGCTAATCTTGGCCAGGACAGCAACAGGTTTAACAGGCCAAAGTTTGGTGTTTTAAGGAGAGTTGGCCAAAGTTCCAGGTCTTGATTGTTGATTAGTGATTGCTGCTGGAATCTGCATGTGCACAGGTCTATTTGAAGACCTGGTTTTCTCGTGATGCATTCTTCCCTTTCCTCTGTTCTACCTGAAGGTAAGTCGGTGTGAGAGCAATGGGAGGTATTCAAGAAATCTAGAAGACTCTGAAGAATTAGTGTACAGTAAGGAAAAAAAAGGGAAGTTGAGGTCGTATACTGATGGCTTGGAGAAGTATAGAAAATTAAGAAGGCAAAGAGAGAGCACGATAAAATATTGGCAAGTAAAATTGAGGAAAACCCAAAGATGATATATAAATACATAAAGGGCAAGTGGATAACTAATGAGGGCCTGTTGAGGATTAAAAAGGTAATATTTATGGATGCAGGAGAGTATGCTTCTTAATTAATACTTTGTCTTCACAAAAAATGGGAAAGATGCAGGTTGTTTTGAGGAGCAGTGCAATAATATTGAAAATGAACAGGATGAGAGGAGTAATATTACAATGTTTAGCATCTTTGAAAATAAATTTCTCCTGAAATGAAGGAATTAGTAAAGGTTCAATTAATGTTTTCCAATTTTCCCTGGCTACAGGCATAGTGTTAGATGATTGGAAGGTTGCTAATGGTATTGTTTAAAATGGGGAAATAGGGATAAGCTGACTTGCAGTTACAGTTTAATGTGGGTGGTGGGCAAATTATTCAAAAACAACTATGATGGGTGGCATACTTTACGATGTAAAGAGAACATGGTTCAATTAAGGACAGTCAGTGGATTTGTTCAGGGAAGTTCATCTGCGAGTAACTTTATTGAATTTTATTGAGGTGTTAACAAGGAAGATCAATACATTCGATGCAGTCTACATGGATTTTACCAAGGTGTTTGATGAGGTCTTATTTGGCAAGCTAATCAGAAAGGTTAAAGACCGTGGGATCCAAGGGAAAGTGGGAAGTAGGATGCAAAATTGGTTCAATGGCAGGAAGAAATGAGGTTGAATGCATTTTAATGACTGGAAGGCTTTTTTGCAATGGTATGGTTAGTACTGGTTTATATCACTGAGAAACAAAACAAAAAGATTCCCCCATTTAAAAAGTTGGCGAACGATTACAGACATTGGTTGTGTTTAATAAAGAAAAAGAAAATTGTAGACTGTAAGAAAATACCAATGGGCTGGTCAGGTAGGCAAGAGAGTGGCGCGGAATTCAATCTGGTGAAGGTGTGAGGCAATTCTTTTGAGGAAAGCAAAGAAGATAAAGGGACACTTGATAAGTGGCAGGAAAATGGGAGGAGTAGAGGAACCGAGGGACCTTGAAGATCCCTCAGGTTCAAAAGGCAGGAAGATGAGATGTTTATTAAGTTGGGATGTTATATTGCAGTTGTACAAGACATTGGTGAGGCCACACTTGGAATATTGTGTTCAGTTTTGGTCACCCTGCTATAGGAAAAGATGCCATTTAAGCTGCAAAGATGTATGAGGATGCTGCCAAGATTCAAGGGACTGGGTTATAGGGAGAAGTTGGGCAGGCTAGGAGTTTGTTCCTTGGAGCTGAGGGGTGATCTTTATAGAGGTGTATAAAATCATGAGGGGCATAGATAGGGTGAATATGCACAGTCTTTCTTGGGGAGTCAAGAACTAGAGGGCAGAGGTTTAATAGGAGCATGAGGGGCAACTTTTTCCACAGAGGGTGGTCAGTATATGGAATGAGCTGCCATAGGAAGTGGTTGAGGCAGGTACAATAACAAAATTTAAAAGATATTTAGACAGGTACATGGATAGGAAAGGTTTAGAGGATATGGGTTAAATGCGGGCAAATGGGACTAGCTTAGATGGGCATCTTGGTTGGCATGCACGAGTTGGGCTGAATGGCCTGTTTCTGTGCTATATGACTCTATGAAGACACGTGGAAGACTTTATTGGCCAAAGTGTTGAATATAAGTGCAAGGAAGTTGTGTAAGAAGTGTATAAAATGTTTGTTAGACCACGGTTAGAATACTGTGTACAGATCTGGATTACCACAGTACAGAAAGGAAGCAATCGTATTGGACAGGAGTTTTATAAGGAGGATGTGATAGCTGAGAAATTTTAGCTATGCAGAAAAATTAATTAAACTAGGGCTGCTTTGTTTGGAATGGAGGAGGGCAAGGGGAGATTTAAGAAGGGAAATCAATAATCAGGGGGCTTAGATTCAAGCTAATCAGTAGAGGGATTAGAAGAATTCTAATTCCCCCCCATCAAGAGTGTAGTGGAGGTCTAGATCTCACTGCCTGAAAGAGTGGTGGAGACAAAACAGAAACCCTTGGCTTATTTAAATGATCCCAAATGAGCATTTGATCTGTCTTTACCTACAAGGCTATGAACTAAGACCTGGGGCATGTAATTAAGATGGATAGCACTTTTTTTTTTGTCCAGCATGGTTACACTAGGCCAAATGGCCTCATTCTGTGCCATAAATTTCTATGATTCTCTCTGAGTACAGTTGAAAAGTAACAGCCTGCTTCATTGTGGTAAAACTGCTAACAGATTAATTGATGACTTTCTCATTTTATTTCCCTCACCACCAACACTCCATTCCATCCCAGGCTTACTAGTCACCAGTTGTCACAATTTTTCACAACAGCGAAGAGGAGTACTTTAAGTTCAGCCATCATCTCAAAGGTCAAACGTTTGAATGCAAAATATGAACGATTTCTGGAAAGAAACTTTCCGAGTTTTTATGTGATCTATTCAACCTTTTTCCGAGGTAAGTTAGTGACCAGAAGACGTTAATAATTTTTCACCAGTAAGCATACAAAAACTTTGGGAGAAGAAAGAGGAGCACAAAGCTCATGATATGCTAGTGAAATACTCTAGGGAAATGAGCCAGAATTGCATTTACTGTACATCTCTATAGTTTAAGCGTTGACCATTACATTTGATGGAATCAACTACATTAACATAGTTTGTACAGTTGCAGCTGTCTCAGTAAGTAGAAATATTGCTTGGTGTAATTTAATACCTTTTGTTTATAGACAAGGATTTGATTTGTGCTCTGTAGCATGAAGTCCATCTTGGATAAAACTGGTTGTATGTTCTGCAATTGTGGATGTGACACAGTTCAGTATGGTACAATGGCTTGCACAAAGGAGAAAGAGGAAACAGTTTTTCTGAACCAGATTGCTAAATAGTGACTGTATTCAACAACAGTGGTTTGCATTGATATTGTGCCTTAACTTTCAAAATTATCTCAAGGTATATTGAAAGGAAGAAGGAATCATTGCTTAGCCATCATAGGAGAGGGTGAGAAGTGATCAAAATCTTTATTTCAAGTTCTCTCTTCAAACTGTTAATGTATGACATTTTGAAGAAATGTAATTTCCTTATGCCTTGATTGCTTTCTCCCCTACCCTTGGTCTCCGTCGTGCAACATTGCTGTCTTGCCCACATGTAACAGGTCATTAGGAGATTGCTGAGGCTCTTCTCACAATTGCTCATAAAAAAAGAACTGTGAGAATGTGTATTTGCTGGTGATGTTTCTTTGTCAATAGTTTTTTTTAACTTTAAAACAAACCTGTATGAACTCCAGATAGAGTTTGAGGGTGAACACTAGGTCAAAATCAGTCTCCCTAACTTAAATAAAGGCGATTGCAAAAGTTTGTCTAGAGTGAACTGGGGAAAATAGGATAAAGGAAAGGTCAGTAGATAATCCCTGGAAGATACTTAAGCAGCTATTTTGTAACACTCAGCAGAAATTTCCCCTAATTAGAAAGGGAAACTCATTGAGAAGATGAATCATCAGTGGTTAACAAAAGAGGTCAAGAAAAATATTAAATTTAAAAAAAACTTAAAGCATACGAAGTGACAAAAACTAATGGTAGACCAGAGGCTGAGAACCAGCAGTGAGAGACAAAAGCTAATAGGGAGGGAGAAAAATTATTGAGAGAAAGCTGACGAGTAACATCAAAATAAATAGCAAGAGCTTTGATAGCTATATAATTAATGCAAGTGTGGGTCTCCCTAGGGGGTGAGACTGGGGAATTAATAATGGAAAACAAGGAAATGGCAGATAATTTAAACCAATACTTTGCATCAGTCTTCATGGAGGACACTGTAAATATCCTAAACATAACAGATGGGTGAGATTCGAATAGCATGAAGGATCTTGTAACAATCCCTATCACAAGGGACAAGGTATTGGAAAAACTAGTGGGACCAAAGGCAGATGAGTCACAAGGACCTGATAGCTTGCATCCAAGGGCTTTAAAGGAACTGCCTGCAGACATAGCCATTGAAGTTTTTCAAAACTCATTTGAGTTCCAGAAGCGTACCAGTGGATTGGAAAACCGCAAATATGACTCCCTTGTTCAAGAAAGGAGGAAGACAAAAAGTGGGAAACAGTAGGCCAGTTGTTGGCAAGATGCTGGAGACTAGAGTCGGGGGAAATAAATAGCTAATCTTTTAGAAAAGCTTAATGCAATCAAACCAAGGCTATGTGGTTTTATGAAAAGAAAATCGTGTTTAACAAATTTGCTAGAGTTCTTTGAGGATGTACCAAACTGAGTCAATAGAGGTGAACCTGTAAATGTGGTGCATTTGGATTTCCAGAAGGTACTTAAGGTGCCACAAAGGCCTGGTACACAAGATATGAGCTTGCAGTATTGGGGGGGGGGGCAGGGGGGGGGGCAGGGGGGGTGGGGGAACAGAAGTGTGTTAAAAATGAAGACAGATTACCACATAGAAGATAGAGTCAGAATAAATGGGTCTTTTTCAGGCTAGAAGAATCAGTTCTTGGTCTTTACTTATTTCTAATTTATATTAATGATTTGGAAGAAGGGGCTGAGTGTAAGGTATCCAAGTATGCTGCTGTTAATACAAAATCAGGTGGGAGAGCATGCTGTGAGGAGGATTTTGGACTCTGCAACAGTTGTACATTGGTTGAGTTAGTGGGTGAAAACTTGGCAAATGGAGTGTAATGTTGGAAAGTGTGAGGTCAGGAATGAAAAAGACTCTTATCTAAATGGAGAAAGACTGCAAATGATTGAAGTAGGGAGAGATCTAGCTGTTCTTGTGTACAAAACATAAAATGTTAGCATGTAGGTGCAGCCAAGTACTTTGGAAGACGAATGGCATATTGGCATTTATTGCAAGGATGTTGGCATTTAGAAATGGACAAATATTGTTACAATTTTACAAAATGATACTGAGGCTGTACCTGGAGGACTGTGCATTGCTTTGGTCCCCTTATTTAAGAAAGGATGTGATGACATTGAAGGCAGTCCTGGAGAGAATCACTCTGCTAATTCCTGGGATGAAAGGATTGTCCTATTATGAACGGCTAAAACAAGTTCAATCTGTATTCTTTGGAGTTTCGAAGAATGAGGGGTGATCTTATTGAAACATAACAGATCCTAACGGGGCATGACAGGGCAGATGTTGAGCTGTTTCCACTGGTAGGAGAGTCTCGAACAAGGGCATATAGTCACAAGGGGGTGGTCACTTAAAACTGAGATGTGTAGCAATTTTGTTCTTCCAGAGGGTGGTGAATGTTTGGAATTCTTTACCCTGGAGGGTTATGGGGGCTAGACCACTGGTGGTATTTAAAAAGGAGGTAGATAAACTTTTTTGAAAGGTCAGGGGATGAAGAGTGATAGGGCTCAGGGGCAGGTCAACCATGGAGATATTGAACGATGGACAGACTTGAAGAAGCCAGGTGGCCTACTCCTGCTCCTATTTTCTTTTCTGTTCTTGTGTGTATTCTGGCTGCTAGTATCATTTTCTGGACCTGTTCCACAGCCCTGACCTGCATCCTTCTTTCAAAATTCGCGTGTAATCTTAGTGTAACAAGAAAATACCTCAGTCATTGTTGGAGTGTATTTGTTCATGTCTTTATCTCTTGCAAAGTCCTGTCTTGCTACTATCATAAGTATAGCATCATTAAACATAATATCCACTCATTAAGATATCTTTGTTAGTCACATGTACATCAAAACACACAGTGAAATGCATCTTCTGCGTGGAGTGTGCTGGGGGCAGCCCATAAGTGCCGCCACACTTTCGGCACCAGCATAGCATGCCCACAACTTCCTAACCTGTACGTCTTTTGGAATGTGGGAGGAAACCAGAGCACCCGGAGAACATACAAGCTCCTTAAAGACAGTGGCCAGAATTGAACCTGGGTCGCTGGCACTGTAATAGTATTATGCGAACTGCTACACTATCGTGCCTGCCCCATTGCAGTTTGTGGGGGCTTGCTGTGTGTAAATTGGCTGCATTGTTTCCTCCATTACAGCAATAACTTTGCTCCAAAGAAGTCCTTAATTTGGCTGCAAAGCACTTGGAGCCTCCTGGTGTTGTGAAATATGCTATGGAATTGCAATGTCTGTCTGTCTTTCATTGAATCTTGTTGCATAAAAGGAAGCTGTTTAGCCCCTTGTTTATCTGCCAGCTCTTTGACAGAGCTGTCCAATTAGACACACATTGCTCTTTACACATAGCTCTGCGATTAGTTTTCAAGTAGTGGCAACATTCCCTTTGAAAGCTGCTATTAAATCTGCTTCCACCATCCTTTCAGGGAGTGGATTCCTGATCATAACAGCTTGCTGCTTTTTTGTATGGTAAAATAATAGTTGTCGTCAAACATCTTGAATAGTATTTGCATTTTCCACAATTGATAACTTTTCACCTTGCTTATCTCGTAGGTTTTCGTCTATTGTATCTTGACTTCAAGGAAGTTAGTGGAATAAAGCATAAAATGGCTGATAAGGGACTAAAGTACAACCAGCTGCCTTACAGAGAAATGGAAAAGTTAAGACAGGTGGGAGTCTTTTCCACAGCCTAAGTGAAGGCCACACAGTGCCACGTTCTTTCTATTTCAAGCAGTATAGCAGAAAGACATCATTTTCCTAGCAGAACAATTATTGTTCAAAGCACTTTTGTTTTCCTTTGTATCTGCTTTCTCCTTCTGCTTATGAGTCACAGACCCTGAACTTTGGCTGCAAAAGTAGACAAAAGCAGATTTTTTTCTAAAGCTTTTATCTGCATAGTTTAGGGGTGGGTGGGATGATTGGTTGCAAGATGATGACTTGAGCTCTTTTTTTAAAAATTGTTCTCGAACCAAAGGGTACAGGAAATGGTAGTTGTTGCTCTGATGTTGGGGTAGAAAGGATGGAACTTTCTTAAGCATTTAATTGTGCTATAACTGATCTGGGACATCTTATTGCTGGTAACAGATGCCCAAAATGGAAGTTGTCCCATTCCCCAACATCATACCCCTCATCTGGATGAAAACATTTAAACAAAATCTCACAGAAAAAGAAATGAAGTAAGAAATTGAAGTACTTAACATTTGCCATGAGCAGTGACGAATTCAGCAGTGCATTCAATGTGTGTGTAGGTGTAATTTCAATGGTGATTACTGGCTGCCTGGAAATGACCACACTTTTGACATTAACTGTGCCAGCCTTTTCTCTTCCAGTTTCGCAGAGATGTTATAAAGGTAATACCTGTGGTGCTTCTCTCCATTCCACCATTTGCAAACTATATAGTCTTCCTATTGATGTAAGTATTTTAAGAATTTTCATTAATGTTCTTGAGTTGGGCAGTCACCATTCATGATAGTCCAGCCATATTTTTAAATACATTTGTGACTATTTGTTGACCACAATGTTATAAAAAGCACTTAAAATACAAAAGGCTTCTAATGCTAACTGGCAAATAATGCTTTTGAGTAGATTAGAAAGCATAGCTTATATCAGCAGGTCATTGAAAGCCTGTTTCATGGTGTAATCTATCTATCAGATTGCAAGGTAAATGAAGGGGGAAAGCAAACTTCAGGAAGTTTAAGGAATTGCCATGAATTGTAATTCTTTGGTTTTAGTATGTCATGCCCCCTAGTGGAAAGTGATAATTCTTGAAAGTCACTTAATTGCCTGAATCATAGAATCTTACAGGACAGAAATAACCCATTTGTCCCATCATTTGCCTGTACCAGGTCTTTCAAAGAGTTGTACAGTTAGCCCCACTCCAGGGCATACTCTCTAACCTTATAGCAAGTAAGAGGTGTGCAAAAGTGAACTGGGATAAGCTTTCCTCCTTCCCTGTGGCCTGACAGTAGTGGTACTTCACACAAACATAACTGAGGTTGGGAGGTGTGTGTGGAGAGTTTTTTGTACGTTTCATTCTGTGAAGCAAAACTCTGTTGTCAACCACATTGTTCTGAATTATATGTGTTTGTAATATGTAGTGGGCATTGTTTTTGTGATTAATTTTCCTTCTATAATTCTACTTTTGGGTGGTGATCTTTGATAGAACAATTGGCCTCTTATTTCAAGTTGTGACCTTGACCAGAGGCACTGGGAGCCGCAGAGGTTTGAGCCGGTGGTCCTTACCCCTGGGACGTACCCACCATTATACTGCCATGTTCCTGCGGCACTTCTCTGTTCCATTTTGTTGGAACCATTTTCAATCTCTATTGAATTTTTAAACTCCATCTCATCACCTCCTTTTCCCTTGCACTATCACTGGTCTTGTTATTTGCCCACTCCTGCCTTTCTCTCCTTTGTATTCCTTCTGGATCCTCTTTTCCACGCCTCTTTACTGGCTTATAATTCATCTCCATCACCTTTTCAGTTCTAATGCTTTGAATCATTTGCATTTTTTTTTCCTTGCAATGATCCCAGATTTACTGAATTTTGTAGTATTTTTAATTCCGGTTTCCAGTATTCAATTGCTCATGCCTCTTAGGACCTGCCTTAAGTTACATTTGAGGCTGGCTGTTGAAAGTGGCATTCCTTTGTGACTTTGAGAAGTAGATATAGCACAGAAGGAGACCTGTTATTCTTGTCTTTTGAAGTGTAATCACAGTTGTAACCTGTCGTAACCCAAGGTGTTTATGTGCATTGGCAACAACACTGCAGTGTGATGTGCCACATGGCCTTGATGCATTAAATGTCTTTACAAGCAGTAGTTATGCGTCTTTATGTGGACTTCTAGGGCAATAAAGATACATCAGTGTCAGAATTAGTGAATTACCTTTAGTACTGAACAGTTGGGATCCATATGCTTCCTAAGTCTGTACCTAATTTTATTTGTAGGTATTTCTTTCCACGTCAGTTTTTAATGAGACACTTCTGGACCCGTGAACAGCAGCAAGAATATAAGGAAACCTACCACTCATTCCGGGCTCAGGCTTACCCAGAAGCTGTGAGTGGCTTAATCAAAGCAGCCTCAAAAGTTAAAGACAAACGTCTGAAAAACCAGCTGTTAAATCTTGGCAACAAAGTACGTACACAGACATGTTAAACTTGGGAAGTTTTATTTTCAAGCTTATTGCCTTGGAACGGGCACTTGTCAGGTCATTGGTATCCATTGAGCAGTAACATAGAGTGGCAAGGTGCAGATTGTTTTCTGATGCTCTGCATGTTGTATTCTCAATGTTAATGAAGGCAAAAGGCTAATACTTGGTCCTGTCTTAAAGAGTCGGGGTAGAAAAATGAAAACATATCCCAAGCTTTTGGATCACTCCTGACAACTGGTTAGTGTAACAGCTAAAATCCAAGAGACACATCAATCTCTCTACCACCTTGGCTAGCAAACAGAATAAGATCTAAAGGAAGAATGTGGGGAAAAAAAGGGAGGCGAGGCTTATGTGGAGCAAGCTGAAAGTAGAGTTGAGACCAAGGTCGGCTCAACCATGAACTTATTGAATGGTGAAGCAGGCTCAAGGGCTGTATGGTTGCCTCCTGCTTCTCTTTCATATGTTCTCACATTGGTGTGTCAGAAATTGTTTTGGTGATTAGCTTGAAGATTCTATTGTAATTGATGGAAGTGCTTCTGTTATTATTAAAGTGCCTGTTTCAAAGTAATCAACTTGGATCTTATTTGTGAGTGAAAGTAAAAAAGACCCAGTAAAAGTAAAAAGTGAGAAATGCAGAGGTTTAATCAATAAGGAAGACTTGATTAACGGAAAAGAAGGAAAAGGATTGTCCCAACATGAAGGGCAAACTGGAGGTGCATGCCAGATACAAAGCAGTTGTACACAAAGGAGCTGGAGGAACTCAGTGGGTCAGGCTTTGCAGGCTGTCTCCTTTCCCATACTTTATATGGGATCAAATATCATTTTTCTAAGTCCTATTCTCAGTTTGGTTTGGGGAATATGCAGCAGGAGAGAGCCTTGTCCTACAACTAGGGCACATTCTATCTCACCCTTGGGTGCAGGAGTAATACTTCTGACCGCTCCCCCCCCCCACCCCCAGGAAAAGCATCCTTTGGATTGGGGGGTGCGGGGGAATGCCTTGACATCCAAAAAAGAACTTTATTTTAATTTTGTAAGATTTTATTAAGTTAGGTTTGCAAGGTTATTGGGTGTGTACTCGCCGTGCTATTGGGCACTGTGGGTGTGTATTCTCCATGCTTCTATCAGATCACTTATCCTCTCGAGGTTTTGGTTGCTTTTTTTTCCCTGCTGGCACTGCAGCTATTTTGAGGTATTAACATGGGAAGGACTGACCCAGTTTTTGATTGCAGTGAGCTGCATTTTGGGGCTGTTGACTGCATTTGTGATCCATTGTTCTGTGCTTTAAATAAAGGTTCAGGGAGGCATCCACCCAGAAATCTCCCAACTGTACACGGTGGCAAAGCTGTTCTCGGGACAACCACTAGGAATCCGTCGTATTGATACACGGCAGGCGGTAAGGAGTTTATTCCTGTTGGCCTGTTAGTAAGCAATTTGAATGATGCAAGTCTTTAGAACTCTAAACAATACACTTGTTAAGGTAACCGACAAAGTCATTTCACACGAGTGTTGGATGTTTTGCAAAGTAAGGCTTTTTTTAATGAGCTATTTGGATTTGACTTCTGAAATGAAAGGCAAAAAGGGAATGGTTGCTCATTCACGTGCACCCTGCTGTTATGTTGTTAGGAAATCTTTAGTCGGGTGATGTTTCTCACTCCACACATGCCCTCCTTCATCCTACGCCGTCGTCTCTGGAGCCACGTCATGGAAATTCGTCACTTGGACCAAGCTTTAAATATCTTGGGAATGCAGCACCTGTCGGAGGATGAACTGAGAACTGTGAGTTAAAGGGTTGATGGTGTGGAGCAACCACTTGCATTTTATAAAGTGCTTTTAATGTGGAGAAATGTTTCACAGAGGAGCAATCAGATGAAAATGGAGGCTGAGTCAAAGAAGGGGATATTGGGAAGGGTGACACAAAGCTTGGTTGGGTGGGGTGTGGTTTGTGGGAAGGAGGTCCAGAGGTTTAAGGCCTCGGTTGAAAGTTTGATCACCAATGGTGGTGTGAAGGGAATAGGAATTAGAGACTATGATCAGAGAAGCATAGAATCAGGCCCCTCATACCACTGAGTCTGCATCAACCATCTATTTACACTTACCTCATTTTATTCTCCCTATGTTCCTCTCAACTCGCTGCCTCTTCATCTATACACTACACACTAGGGTCAACTCACAACAAGCAATCAATTCCCCGACCCACTCGACTTTGGGATTTGGGCGAAAACTGGAGCACCCAGAGGAAACGCAAGCGGTCAGAAGGAGAATGGGCAAACTCCACACAGACGGCACCGGAGGTCAGGATTGAAGTTGGTTTTCTGGAGCTGCGAGGCAGCAGCCCTACCAGCTGCACCACTGTGCTGCCTCAGGCTGTGGGCCTGGAGAACGTTGCAAAGCTGGGGAGGTTGGTTGTAAAGTGGGCAGTGACCATCAGAATGTTGCTTATGGCTGATGGTCTCCCTAGTGAAGAGGCCACATTTCTGAGATACCAGCTAACGCTTTATTCTGCATTCTATTATTGTTTTACCTTGTACTACCTCAATGTACTGTGTAATGAATTATGAATTGATTTGTATGAATGGTATGCAAGACAAGTTTTTCACTGTGACTCAGTACATGTGACAATATTCCAATTCATTAACATTGCAACAACAAATGGGCATCCTGATGCAGATCACAATGTCAAGTGATCCTGGTTGCCTACAAAGCTTTCTAGGGGGTGGATGTGATAATGGTCAAGGATCTGGAAAGTAGAGATTCCAGTGCAGCATCAGTCCATGTTATTTTTCTGGGGCCCATGAGAGAGAGACCTGGAAGCATTGTCCTCTTGCTCAGTTGCTTGGAGAGCAGAATAGTATTGGGGGTGAGGGTGGCACATGGAGGTCCACAAACACTTTGTTTTCTGCTTTGACCCTATTGTCTTGAAATACCTTGGAGAAAGCATTGTTTTGAACTTCCTCATTGTCTTTTGCAAAGTTATGTGTGGGTGAAAATATGAAAGAAAGGATGAGTTTTATTACTGTTAACCAATGAACAACCAGTTTAAGTGATTCGATGAGATTTCTCTTGCATTATTCCACTATGTTAATAACACACTATTTTGTAATGGATCCTTTTCCCTGCTGAATAATAGGGCTGCCGTGAACATTTGTGCTGAACTGTGATGGTCTTGAGTGAATTTAGCTATTTGTAAGTCAGATGTGGGCTCAGCTTGAGCCTGTCAGTAACAATCTAAATATAATGCTGGCATTTTTGATCTTTTAAAATAATTGCTTTTCCGAAAGGCTCTCTTCTTGTATACTGGAATAAAATAATCTGTCTGTCCTGCTGTTTATTGAAAGGAAAATGTTATTTTCTCAGTGTTTTGATTTGCCTGCCCAAGCATGCTTGGCCTGATCATTGTTTTTTTTTGCTTCTGATCTCAAGGCATGTTACGTAAGAGGTCTGAATTCAGTGCACCTGAGTGCATCACAGTGCAAGGAGTGGTTAATCAAATGGGTCCAGCTTTCCAAGAGATTAAAAGGTAAATGGACATGTCAAATGTTCTAAGTGCATTTATCATAGTCTTGGTGACAGTGATTGAATAATTGTCTTTCAAATAATTATGGTGGTGTTATCTTTTACAGTGCAATAGGTCACATGGGCCATTATTCCTGCATAAGTATTAGAAAAAGCTTCCCACTAAATCTAACTTCCATTCCCTTTAGAATTCATTGAATTGTTACAGCAGAGGAGAACACCATTCTGGCATTGAGTCTTTGCTGGTCATGTCATTGTATGTCCTTAAAGTTGTTGCATTTGTATAGTATCAAAGTGTTTTAAACCTTCCTGCTCCATGTGGGGCCCATTCTTTATTTCTTTCAAATTAGCCATGTTTCTGATGCCTAGTCCTAGTTCTGAATACCTGATTGAATTGCACTTAATCATTCTCCAGTCACTTTTTCCATACAAGCTATGTATTTCATCATGTTATCAGGATCACCTTCCTCTCACCTTAAACCTATACCCTCTTGTTGTTGATACCCTTATCATGGGAAAAAGATTGTAACTGTCCACCCTATCTATGCCTCTCATAATCTTAAATACTTCTATCAGGTCATCCCTCAACCTCCTTTGGTCCAGGGAAAACAAGCCCAGCCTATCTAATCTCTCCCCATAACTCAGCAGGTCAAGCAGTTTCTTTGGAGGCAAGAAATGTACATTGACATTTCGGGTCAAGGCTCTGTGTCAGGTGTTTGTCGACCAGAAACATCTTTTGCTGCAGCAGATGCTGTTTGACTGAGTTCTTCCAGTATTTTGTTTTTCCAGATTCCAGCATCTGCCGTCTCTCTTGTCTCCCCATAACTAAAGTCCTCTGATCCGGGCAACATCCTGGTGAATCTACTCTCCCCAGTGAAACTTCATCCTTCCTATAGTGTGGTGACTAGTACTGCACACAGTACTCCATGTGTGGCATAACCAGTGTTTTGTAAAGTTACAACACATTATGCTGCCTTCACCACCCTATCTACCTGTGCTGCCATTTTTGGGGAGCTATGGACCTGAACCCCAAAGTTCCTCTGTTCACCAACATTCCTTAGTGTAGTACCATGTACTGTATATGTCCTACCTCTGTTTGATTTCCCAAAATGCATCCACCTCACAGTTGTTGGGATTAAATTCCACCTACGAACACTCTGCCCAACTCTCCAACTGATCTATATTATCCTGCTGTAGTCTTAGCCTTCCTCCTTATCCACAACACCAATTTTCGTGTCATCTGCAAACTGATCATACTTACTTTATTCACATCTAAGTTATTAATATATATCACAAACCACAAGGGTCACTGCACTGATCCCTGGGGTACACCACTGGTCACAGACCCCCAATCAGGAAAAACATCCCTCCTCCACTACCCTCGGCCTCCTGTCACCAAGCCAATTTGTGTCGGTCTTCACAGTGGAAGACATGTCTAACGTACCAAAGGGAGATGTTATGGATGCGATTTGTTTGGCGGGGGAGGACCTCTATACAATCGCCGTCACTAAAGAGGTAATGATGAGCAAACTCATGGGCCTAAAGGTAGACAAGTCCCCTGGTCCTGATGGGATGCATCCCAGGGTACTGAAAGAAATGGTGGAAGTTATAGTAGAGGCATTTATGATAATTTACCAAAATTTTCTGGACTCTGGGTAGGTCCCGGTGGATTGGAAGACAGTGAATATCATGCCACTGTTTAAAAATATGTAGGCAAAAGGCAGGTAACTATAGGCCAGTTAACTTGACGTCTGCAGTCGGTGAAAATGCTTGAAGCTATCATTAAGGAAGAAATAGTGAGACATCTGGATAGGAGCAGTTCCATCAGGCAGATACAGCATGGATCCAGGAGGGGCAGGTCCTGTCTGACAAACTTACTGAAGTTCTTTGAGGATATAATGAGCGCAGTGGATAGAGGGGAACAGGTGGGTGTTGTATACTTGGATTTCCAGAAGGCCTTCGATAAGGTGCCGCATAGAAGACTTTGGATAAGATAAGATCTTTATTAGTCACATGTACATCGAAACACACAGTGAAATACATCTTTTGCGTAGTGTTCTGGGGGCAGCCCACAAGTGTCGCCATGCTTCTGGTGCCAACATAGCATGCCCACAACTTCCTAACCTGTACGTCTTTGGAATGTGGGAGGAAACCGGAGCACCCGGAGGAAACCCATGCAGACACAGGGAGAACGTACAAACTCCTTACAGACAGCGGCTGGAATTGAAGCTGTAAAGCGTTACGCTAACCACTACACTACCGTGCCTGCCCATAAGATAAGGATGTATGGAGTTGGGGGGAATATATTAGCATGGATAGAGGATTGGATTAACCAATAGAAGGCAGAGAGTTGGGATAAATGTGTTTCTCTGATTGGCAGTCAGTGGTGAGCAGGGTGCCGCAGGGGTCAGTGCTGGGCCCACAACTGTTCATGATATACATTAACGATTTGGAAGAGGGGACCAAGTGTGGTTTGCTGATGACACTAAATTGAGTGGAAAAGCAAATTGTGCCGAGGATGCAGAGAGATGTGGATAGGTTAAGTGAGTGGGCAAGGGTCTGGCAGATGGAGTACAATGTTGGTAAATGTGAGGTTATCCACTTTGGAAGGAAAAATAGAAGATCAGATTATTATTTAAATGGTGAAAGATTGCAGCATGCTGTTGTGCAGAGGGAGTTGGGAGTGCTTGTGCATGAATTGCAAAAGGTTGGTTTGCAGGTGCAACAGGTTATCAAGAAGGCAAATGGAATGTTGGCCTTTATTGCTGGAGGGATTGAATTTAAGAGCAGGGAGATTATGCTGCAACTGTGCAGGGTACTGGTGAGGCTGCACCTGGAGTACTGCGTGCAGTTCTGGTTTCCTTACTTGAGGAAGGATTTATTGGCTTTGGAGTCAGTGCAGAGGAGGTTCACCAGGTTGATTCTGGAGATGAGGGGGTTAGCTTATGAGGATAGAGTGAGTCACCTGGGACTATACTCAATGGAATTCATAATAATGAGAGGGGATCTTATAGAAACATATAAAATTATGAAAGGGATAAATAAGATAGAGGCAGGAAGGTTGTTTCCACTGGTAGGTGAGACTAGAACTATGGGACATAGCCTCAAGATTCGGGGGAATAAATTTAGGATGGAGATGAGGAGGAACTGCTTTTCCCAGAGAGTAGTGAATCTGTGGAATTCTCTGCCCAGGGAAGCAGTAGAGACTACCTCATTAAACATATTTAAGACACAGATTTTTGCATAGTAGGGGAATTGAGGGTTATGGAGAAATGGTAGAGCAGGCTTGACAGGCCAGATGGCCTACTCCTATTTCTTATGTTAATTTTGGATCTAATTAGCCAGCTCACCTCAGATCCCATGTGCCTTAACCTCAGGACTAGCCTACCATCTGGGACCTTACTAAAGTCCACATAGACAACATCTATTGCCTTGCCTTCGTCAATCTCATTTGTAACTTCAAAAAAAAATCAATCAAATTGGTGAGGTAGGGTTTCCTTTGCACAAAGCTATGCTGACTGTCCCTAATCTTTATCCCTAAAATTAATAATTTTAATCTGTCCCTGACTTTCCATATGTACACAAATCCTGTCCCTATGAATTCTTACCACTGATGTAAGGCTCATGGGCCTGAAGTTACCTGGCTTTTCCCTGTTGCTCTTCCTTAAATAAAGGAGCAACCCTAGCTAAGCTCCAGTTGTTTGGTACCTTGCCTGTGGCTAACGAAGATGGAAAATCCTCTGTTAGGGTTCCAACAATCGCCTTTCTTCTTCCCATATTTCTGAGAGCGATCTCATCCAGCTCTGGGGATTTATCCTCCCTTGTGTATTCCAGGATACCTAACACCTTCACCTTCTTAAGACCGACATGCTGTAGATGGTCAACATATTCCTCCCTGATCTTGCCGTCCTTCATATCCTTCTCCTTGGTGAATACAAACAAGAAATACTCATTTAGGACCTCGCCCATATTGCCTGACTCCAATCATAGATTATCCCTTTGATCCTTAAGGGAACTCGCTCTTTCCCTAGCTTCCCTCTTGTTCCTAATATACTTATGGAATGACTTGAGGTTCTTAATTTTATCTGCCAAGGATATTTTGTGGCCTCTTTTCGCCCTCCTAATTCCTTTCTTATGTACTCTCCTATACCTGCTATATTTCCTCAAGGGGCTTGCTTGATTGTAGCTGCTTGTACTGTCATATGCTTCCTTTTTTTTTGTTCCTGATCAATCAGTCAATAACCTTTGTCATCTAAGGTTCCATAACTTCGTAATTTTTTTGCCTTTCACCCTGACTGGAACGTGCTGGCCTTGAACTCTTGCTAACTTTTTTTTTGAAAAAGACTCCTACTTGTCAGATGTCATTTTACCTGCAAGCACCTGCTCCTAATCTACTTTCGTCAGGTTCTCGCTTGTGCAATTGAAATCCACCTACACCACCCCCCCCCCCCCCCCCCCCAAAATGTAGTACCTTAATTTGAGGACCAACTTTATCCCTTTCCATAACTACCTTGAAGCTTACAGAACTAGTCACTGTTTCCAAAGTGTTACCCAACCAACATTTCCACCAACTGCCCAGTTTCATTTTACCCCTTCTCTAGTAGGACTATCTACATTTTGACTCCCCATCTAAGCCTTTTGTACGAAGGCAGTCCCAGACAGTGTTGGTTAAGTTAGAATCCCTCACTACCATAACCCTATTGCTTTTACACCTTTCTGCGATTTGCCAACAGATCTGTTCCTTTAATTCCTGTTGACTATTAGGAGGCCTATAGTATAACCCCAGCGAAGTGATTGCCTCTTTTATTCCTAAATTCTATCCCTTTGGCCTCATTGGATGATCCCTGCAGGATATCCTCTCTACTTGCTGCTGTTAAGTTCTCCCTAATCAGCAGTGCAACTCCCCCTCTTTTCCATCCCTCTCTGTCACACCTGAAACTTCTATACCCCAGAACGTGAAGCTGCCAATCCTGCCCTTCACTCAACCATGTTTTTGTGATTGCAATAACATCATAATTCCATGTGCTGATCCACGTTGGCGCTGGAGCGTGGCGACTGTTTGCGAGCTGCTCTCAGCAGATCTATTCACTACATCTGTTATAATCTTTCTACTCTTTTAAATCTAAATTCAATGTACGCTTATTTTGAAATGATCTGTGTGGATGGCATGCACAACAAAGCTTTTCCACCTTTTCTTGGTACATGTGACAATAATAACCCAATTACCAATGCTCTAAGCTCCAGATTATGAAGGGTCTCAACCTGAAATGTCAACTGTCCATTTTTTCACCCCCCCACAGATGCTGCCTGAGCCGCTGAGTTCCTCCAGGAGCTCATTTTTACTCCAGATTCCAGCATCTGGAATCTTGTGTCTCCATGTTCCAAGCTCATCTGACTTGCCCATGGGGCTCCTTGCATTAAAGTAAATGCATGAGCCTACCTTCTTAACCTTTGGCCTAACTCCCTAAATTCACTCAATCCTTTTTTTCTACCTACGCAGTTACTACCAATGTGTATGATGTCTGGCTGTTCTCCCTCTCCCTTTAGCATGTTCTGTACCCGACCTGAGACATGCCTGACCGAGCTCTCAGGGAGGCAACAGACCATTCTGGAGTCTTGCTCTCAGAAACACCTGTCTGTATGAATCCCCTACCGCTACTGCTTGCCTAGACTTTTCCTACTGTGCATCAGAGCCAACTGTGGTGCCACAAACTTGGCTGTGGCTACTGCTGCTGCACTTTCCTCTGAGAGGCCACCAACACCCCCAGAACAGAATCCAAACAGTATATATGTTTGAGAGGGGAATGACCAAAGGGGACTCCTGCACCTCCTGCCCTTCTTGGTGGTCACCCATCTCTTTCTGTGCCTGCAGTGTGCCTAACTCACTAAACATCTTTTATGTTTTCTGCATCCTGGGAGCTCCATTGCGACTCCAACTGCTCTGTGGCCCGACAGAAGCTGAAGCTGGATGCAGTTCCCGCAGATATAGTCACCAGGAACATTATGTATGCCCCTGATCTCCCACATCCTGCAGGAGGAGTGTGCCACTGCTCTGGTTTCCATATCCTTTATCCCAGTTCCTTCTATTAAGAAGGGGTGGGGGTGGTGAGAAACTTAGCTGGTCAGTATTCACCCACCTCACTGAAGCTTGATGCTTACCAAAAGCCTGCACTTTGACCTCAACAGCCCTTCTTAAACTGGTTGTTCCCAATATGGCTGTTCCCACGCTACCTGGCATTGCTTTTTTAGCTTGCTCTTGACGATCTTGCAGGTGATCCCTGATGGCACTGGGTTATGAGACCAACTTACCAATTTTAGACTCTGCAGCACAGAAGCATTCTTGGACTGGATTATCTTCCTCCTTATTCTGACTGACTAGTTGTAACCATACCCCTACCGTCAGCTTTGTCCTTTTCTCTTTAAAGGTGTTCAGTCGGAATAGCACATGGTTTAACTTTCCACAGCAAAACAGCAAATGGGATAAATTTCTTTACCTTCCCTGGTATCCCCGACAGAGTTCCACCACCATCCATCCTAACTACTCCATACCTTGTTGTTGTTGTCATTGTTGCTTAAGATTAGCCATACATAGCACACTGGTCCATATGAACACATTTTTATGTCATCAGAAATGGAATATAAACCTATGGATGTGCTAACCCCAAGAATTAACCCGAGAATTATCGTCCAGTTTTCTCTCTTTAAACTGTTTAATTTCCAGTATAAAACTTTTCATTAGAAATTGTGCCTATCCTTGGGGGAGGGGTTGGTTAGAGTAGAAAGGGGATTCATATCTTAGTGACAGAGTAAAGGTTGTCCTGCTAAGTTCACCCCCCCCCCCCCCCCCCACCCTTTGGAGGCAATCCCAGTTAGCCCCTGTGTGGAAATCCAAGAGTAATGGGCTGCTTGTGAAGTCAAACTAAAAGCTGTGGCCAGTACAGGAGCTGGAAAGTGATTAGTTTTCTACAATGTGTGTAACTCAATCACCCACTAATTGGAAAAATCTTAACTTTCTGTTTTTAGATTCTGAAGCCTCTCTGATGTTGCACAGCATGGTGTTACTTTCTGCAAATTACCTCAAAAAGCTTCCAGAAAAAAGCAAGTAAGCCTTAAATGCAAAACTGAGGAGTGGCCATATGTTTACCCAAGACATCTGTGTTGTGTTGATAAGGATTTCTTTTTCTTCAGTGCTAGACTGAAACTCCTAAATGCAAAAGCTTGTAACTATTAATTTGCCTCCTGTGATATATTGATTGTGCTTAGAGGCAGATTTTCCCTAATGAGAGAGAGACAAAAATGCATATCATTGTTTACTTGAAGTATAAATGAATTAATTTAAAAGAAATTTAAATGCTTTCTGGACCGGTATTTTTTATTTTAGAGCAGTGGGATACTTTATTTGAATGCTATAAGTTTTCCTGTCAGTTACATGAGCAGACTTTCTTTGCTGCAGGATTTAATCACTTTAGACCAAAGGTTGCTGTCAAAGTAATGGTGAGGCTAACAGCTTTGCTGTTTGTGACAGTGGGGCAGCATCTTCAGCCAAGGGCAGGTGCCAGTGAACGGTGGATGTTAAAGTTAGTGTCCAAGATGTGCTGCTCCACTGTCAGCTGTGTGTAAATGTCAGCTCACTGCCTGGTTTGGTATTAAAATACACCAAGTGGTGTGAAGTTCCTGCGCTTACACTGTAGGAACAAAGGCTCACCACAGAAAACCCAGTCAAATCAGTTCAAGTCTAAGGACTATTTTAAAGGGATCATTAGTACTAATTATTTCCAGTCAATCCATCAAAAGCTGAAAATTATCCATTAACTGCTGGGGATTCTCAAACCTTTTCAGGTTTATATTTAGATTTTTTTTTATTTTTTCTGTCTTTTCTCTTTTTCCCTGTACTTGATTTGGCATGGAAATTTGCCAGCTCTTAACATGCTGTACTGATCTGCTTTTCTTCAGGTGTTGTGCATTTAATCATTTCTTCATACACCTTTCCATCATTGTTCAGGCCACATTCCATCAATCTGGTTAAGGAGATGCAGGCACTTGCTTTGTTTGTTCAAATTCCAGATGCCTCATTTTCATCTGTCACTTCCAGCAAATTGCCATGTAAAATATCACTGATTTAATCTGGCAAAGGCAAGTGTAACTAACTAACTGGTTGGGAGATATTTTGGCCTTTGTTCTCAGAAACAGTACTAAAGGGCAGTTTATATTGTGGATCTGTATTAATTTAAAAATTAGCCAAACTCCTTTTACTGAAGACTCTTTTCATTGATTGGATAATCACCCAAATGGCCCACACCTGCTATTTCTTCTGATCCCTTCTGGCTGCCCTTAAAGCAGTACCCAGAAACATTCAGGCCAGTGACATTAAAACAAAAATACAAATACTGTGGGTGCTGCAAATCTGCAATGAAACCAGAAATGGCCATCAATAGTCGGATTAGGCATCGGTGGTGAAGGAAACAGAATTTGTGCTTCAGTTCGATGTCCTTTCATCACATAGGCTCTGCTCACTGAGCACAGTAGCAGACCTGATGTCAAGTGGGGCATAATCCATGGCTTAAACATGTTATTAGCACACTTACATTTCATTAATGGCCATATAATTTGTACTAATATAATTGAGTTTTTTTTGTGTTTGGATAATGCTTTTTCAGTGTGCAATTCCCTTTGTAATCAAATGATTCAAGACTATAATGCTTTAGATTGGCTAAATTGCTCACTCAGTTGGCTGATGAAGCAATGCAGTTCTATATTTATCCTGTCTCAAAAAGGTCATCTTTAATTAAAGATGCTGCTGCCCAATTTAATACAATATACAGCAGCAAAGAAGTCTATAACTTTGTTTCCCACAATGTACCCATTTTAAAAATATTTTAATCCTACTTCCCACAATTCCTGGTACCTTTTTATCTCTTGATGTGCACTGCAATTGAGTGTCACTGCACTATCACACTGTTATTCAAATAGTGAGACATTGTTCTCTGCTAGCTAAACAGCAAGGTTAAGGCATTAAAAGCAGAAGCACTCATGCTTGGATTCTGATAGTTAGAAAAGAAACAGCTGTAAAGTTTACCGGGTCATGTACCGTTAAAGGTTATTTGTTTCTTAAATTCAGAGCACTGACCTCTTACACAGCAGAAAACAAGGCAACTGTGACCACTTTCCCGTCTTGAGGTGGATTTCCATTTCCAAGTTTCATCTAAAACCTTGTATTACATTGCTACAATTTGAATAGTTAGAATACACAGATGACTTTGAGATTTATTTTCCAAAGTTGCAGTTAAGATGTGGGGGGTGATTTTTACCTTCACTTTCTGACTGCTGGCTGAATGGTTTCTTTGCCCAGCACTCGTCCCATTGAGTCCAATAGCAGTGATAGTGAAAATAACTTCCGTGTGCCTGCCTTTCCAAAACAAGTGCTGCAAGTGGTCCTTCCACATTTACCATCGGAAGCTGCAGTGTGAATTAATACAGAAAAGGACACTTTGATCTCCTATGAAATTTGAGCTTGGATTAACATGCTTGCCTAAGTAGGAGATTGTATGAACGGCCCCTACATTGCACTGATAGCCTGCTTGTATGTTCCAGTACTACTAATTGTTTTCTTAATTTTTTTTAAATCATGCACTGCATAAAATATTTTAAAGTTTACATATTGATCTTTTGTGTTGTACTTAATTTTTTTGTGAAGATGGATGCCTTAGTTCAATGAGTGTTTTTATTTGTAAAATGTACTGTAAACAGATGTGATTGGAGTTGGCAAGGGGATTGCCTGTAGATTGGGCTCAGTTTTGGTTAATTTCAATGTGGAGAAGGTATAAAATCCCTTGTATATGAATAAAAAGTATTTTTCACTCCTTTGTTATTTTTAGTAGTATGGTCACACTGGTTAGTGACTGTGAAACAGGGCAAAGGCCTGAGGGATGTATATTGGGTAAATTATATTTACCCCTTGAAATTGCTATGGTCCTAAAACTAATTCATTAGTGGCAGATCCTTTGAGTCCCTTAAACCAATATTAGGAGGTCAAAAGCAATATAGTGACTTCATGAAAGGAAAGCCCAGAGCATTCAGCAAAGGGTAACTAGTTTTGAGGAGGATTTCTGAAGCGGAAGGGATAGAAGCCAGAGTTTGGGGGAACTAGGTGGCTGAAGGTGAGTGTTGGGGCAAAAGGGGTGGGGGGGTGGGGCGGTGGTGCAAGTGAAGAGAGAAAGGATAGGCTTCACTTTCTTTGTTTATTTCATGATTCACTTGTTCTTCCTATGTTACCAAATCTGACTAAAACTTCAACAAAAGCCTACCAGGTTTCTTCATTTCACCCTATCTTAATATTGTTTTACAGAAGTAAAATACTGTGGCTGCTAGAAATCTTAAATAAACCAGAAACTGTTGGAAATATGCTGCAAGTTAGACAGCTTCTGTAGTGTAGAATGTTTCAGGTCAAAGACCTTTCTTCAGGGCTGATGAGTGGTCAGTAATCAGTAACATTGTTTCCATAGGGCCTGAGCTGCTGAGTATTTCCAACATTTGCTTTTTTTAAAAATGCCTTCTGAGTGACTCAGTGTCAAATTTAGACTGCTACCATTCCTGTGAAGCACTTTGGGATTACTTTGCTATATTAATCACATTTTATAAATGCTGCACCATTGGAAGTTTGAGATAATTTTATGGCTTCTGTACAGATGAAGTGCTTGCTTTTAAACAGTTTAAAACAAAGTCTCTCCAAAATGGGATTATATAGCTATTAGGGGACAAGCAAAACAGATCAAAAATCCATCTGCTGTTCAAGATTGATTCAACTGCTGGCTATTTAATGTAGTAGAAATGGGTGCTCTTTTCTTTTTTTTAAAAGCAACTCCTGAAATATGTACCATGGAGTTTCAGGAGTCATGTGTAAAGCTTAAATCTACCATTGCAGTTGATATCCATACATCTTATAGTGGCTGGCTGCAGCAACCTGGTGTTCTGCCTGAGGATTTATCGACCAATGAGGCCAAGAATAGTCCCTTTCCAGAATTCCAGCCTGCAAAATTAAAATTTTCTGTGTTGAGCTTGTTGTATTAGATACCAACTGAGGGAGTGAAAGCCCACATCCTTCTGCCTGATGACATTGAAGGTGGTTACGAAAGACACGAAATGATCGCAGAATCTCAATGGAACAGGTTTACACCAATCAATATTATTTAATATAAATATTTCATCTGTCCATTACACTTACTTCTCTGGCCTCCAGTTGACCTGAAGAATTGCTTAGAGCAATCAATGTTAACTGACCTGATAAGGCACAGCCACAGGCTCTTAAAGAGATACACCACATTTACACTTTAGCAGCAAAATAATACATCACGCTGGGCACAGACTAGTGCTGCAGTGTTTATAAAACACAGCTTAGCTGCCCTACTATGAGCAGCACTGTAAGATTCAGCTGGCTTTTGTTTTAAAAATCTCCATTGAGAGATAATAGAAACTTTGCATTACCTTACCTGATATTAGTTATTGAACAGAACACACTACCCCCTGAATAATCTTTTTTTAGACAAAGGATTGTTTTTCTAACCAAATAATGACAGCCCTGAAAGGGGCACTTAAAACAGAAAGCAATTAATTATTGATCCAATTTAAATAAGGAAAATGTATTCACACTCCTTAAAATAATTGAGATGATTTTTATCACGTTCTAATTTCCTCTTATTTTAACCAAATTATTCAATTAAATATTTAAAATATTTTTTGCACCATCAGCAATGGCAGCTTTGATATAACACTTGTGTTACTTAATTTTGGATAAAAGAGAAAAAGTCTATTTCACTGTGGCAGCTTATTTGAAAACATTTAATAGTGACACAATAACTAACCTCAAGCTTTAGTGGACCACTTTGGATTTTTACAGGGATCAACCAGTAACAAGGCTTTAATGCAGAAGTTAGTTCCATTTGAGAATAAGGAATATCCAGATGGCAAGAAAAACAATTGCTTCGTGCTTATTACCAACTCATCCCACCTCCAGTTATAGGTCTGTAGCAGTTGCACACAAAAAGCAGATTTAAATGAGACAATTTCACAGACCACTGTTTGAAGGGACAGTTGGCACTTGGGACATAATTAGAGGAAGTCTGACACTGCATTTTTTAATCATCAAGGAGTGCAGTTTTTCCTCAGAATGTGGACTGGCAACTCACAATACCTCACGTTTGGTGTGTAGCCTTTTAACCTTTAGGGTCTGACCAACTAATAGCAGCAGTTATGTGCAACAAAACACAAGCACTGAAGAAGCTCAAGTTTGGTACTGACTGGAAAGATAGACCATCTAAATTTAAAGGAATAAGGCTCTTTATAAACAAGGCTTTCAGCAGTTTACTTTAACATAAATGGTAATTATTAGTCAAATGTGGGAATAAGATGTTGCACTCCCTCTCACTGGTCCAAAAAAAAACACCATCACCCACCAAATATTTTTATAATACTCCTTTAAATGTTTTCTGATGAAGGCACAATCTTGTGGAAAGTAACTAAATCCAGGCCCTCTGTTCGCCTTTTTGCTACAGTTAGAGCTTGTGGCAATCTCTTACATGATTCTTTTCAATTTGTTGATACCCTGAAATATCCTTCTTGCACCCTGCACCACCACCTCCCCTCTGCCAAGGTTCATCTCCTTCAGAGTAAGCAATTTCTGGGTCTTCACACATTAATCCTGTAGGCAAAGGAGGCAGATAAATTGTACACAGCAAGTTCCCATAATCAGCAGTAAGTTAATGCTTGGTAATCTGCTCCCTGATATTTGTTGTAGAATTGATATTGGAAAGGAGACTGGGGGGCGATCTCTTTAGAAGAGTGCTGTGAAATCTTTTACATCCACCTGAGAAGGCAGTCGACTTCTCTTTAGTAGCTTGTAAAAAAGGTGTGGTGCTGCATTGGTAATGGTCCTCCAACAGCCCAACACTCTCTTAGCACTGCCCTCTGCCAGCACAACTCTCTCAGCATTTCCCCATCCACCGTTTCAGCACTCCTTAGCATTGCCGCTCCAATCCTGCAGCACTGTACTGGAAATGCCAGTCTCGAGTTTGTGCTCATGCCTCTGGAGTGGGACTTGAATCCACAACCTTCCAACACTGAAACAGAAGATCTGAACCATAGTGGAAAAATACCAGTGTTGTTTACAGAATAGGAGCAGAGTCCATATGGGAGGTGCTAAGTAATTTCCGTTCTTTTGCTTTGCGCCTCATTTAATCCAGACCCACATATGTACCATTTTCATACAACAGAAACCAGACCAGACTCAGGGCAGAGAAAGTCCACTTTGCAAAATTGGTTCAAAGGGCAAGAGCCTTTATTGAAAAGAAATGTTTTGCTATGTTTGCCAGCCGCTCAACTCAACGTTGCAATTTGCGTCAAGACTACAACTTTGCGACACAACAAATGCATTGCGATGGAAATGGTGCAGGGATGTTTGTGCGCTTTCATGCCTGATTATGGTTTGGGGGCAAAATGTGACCAGTTTACAATTAAGGGGTGGGGCAGGAAAGAGAAACAAGGAGGATTACAACCAACACAGAATAACATGGCAGAACAAATCAGCAAGAAGCAACTTAGACCTAAACCAGTTTGCATTTGTTCACATAAACACCTCAATTCTTGGTCACTTTAGAAGCATTTTGAGTATGCCCATCCTGCATTAAATTACAGGCTTGTTGTCAGTTTATATTCTCCAACAGTACAACAGTTTGCGGTCAGTCACAGAGTGACAGCTGGCATCAAAACATATACTTTGAAGCAACTTAGTTCAGCAACTTTTTTTTAAAAAAAAGGAGAGGCAATTCCCAGTAAGACATCCAGCCCCAGAAACAATTCATACCCTCTCCTCTTGGCCCTGCAGGTTAACATTAAATTTACTGTAAAATATGGTGTGTAATTTGCACATTAGTGCATTTTCTTATCTATATATAAGCAACTGGTACAATGCAGAAGGTTGTTACATAAAAACTGTCAACAACTTGTACACTTGCTTTGCAGTAGCTTCTAATGCAGAGCACCTTGGATACAGGGCAGTAATCCAAACATGGTGCAATCTTCTGTAGAGCTACATTACAGAGTATTTTTTATGTTTGCTGCCCTAATGGCGCAATGTTTGCATTTAAAGTCCCAGTGGTGGCAGGAATATCGTGTTCCAAGTTGTGACACTTGCTTCACATACCCATTAAATAAAAATTGAAAACGCTCTGCAGACTCCTGCTTTCCACCCTCCCCCACCACCATTTAAAACTGGGGCAGTTGGCCTGCAAGACCACTTTAAAGCACTTCAGGATCAGCTGCTCCCTCATGTTCCAAGTCACAGCACACTCCAAAGAATTTGTTTCCAAAAAGCAGGCTTTTCTATAGTAGTGCACTGTTGGAGGCAGCTGGGACCCGATGTCAGATTTAAAGACCTCCAGGCTACCCAAAGACTTTTTTATCTCAATTACTTTCACTGCTGTTTGTAATATTAATTTCCTCCTTAAGGAGGCAGCAGTGAGAAACATTCCATTATATGTACAGTATCTACAGATACATTTGCACCAAACTGGTCACAAGGCCACTAACAAAGTGCAACAGTGACAACTATCGACAAAAAAAATTTATCAAAGTTCCTCCCCCCACCCCCCCCCCCCCCCTCCCAAACATACACCACTTGCTTACAAGGGCAATAACAACTCCTTTCAGTTTACTAATATCCTTCCAGGAAGGAAATCTGCCATCTGGCCTCTGTGCGACTTTAGGCCTAGAGCAATATGGTTCAACTCTTAACTGCCCTCTGAAGTGGCAAGCCACTCAGTTTCAACAGCATTTAAAGATAGGCAGTAAATGCTGGCTTTGCCAGCAACGGCCAAATCCTGTGAATAAGCATCATCCATTAATCACTGTTTAAGCCTGTTCTTGGAACTTTGTGCATTCTCAGTGCAGATCATTTTCCTCTGAGCACCAGGTATTAGTATCAAGCACTTCCAAACTTAGGAGAGTTAAATGCAGGATCAAGATTGCTCTGACAGTATCTTTACAAGATTGTTTTTCAGCCACAGACCAACTGTGTCTAATGTGACATGTTCCATTTTCACACTGGCCATCATGATAGCCTTCAAATGAGGCTTTGCCCAAGTCTTATTTTGGCCAGTCAGGTTTATTTTTCATCTGTCCTCCTGCTCCCTCAATGTGATGTAGGCAGCAAAGAATCCACTCTTATTCTGACTGAACAAGCTGTGAGCCACATTTAGCTGCACTCCTTTTACACTCTTCCCCTCGCAAACATGGCATCTGTTCAGCTTCAATCACAAATCACACTTTTTAAATAAAATCAATCCTAGAGTTATATACACACACTGCTTAAACAGAGCTTCGCATACACTCAGCTTTTTCAAATAATTCCTTATAAATAAACCAATCAATGCTGGTAACCAGTCAATATGTAGTGTTTTTAACAAAAAAAATTATTTTTTTTATACTTAATTCACAAAACTCAAATATATTTAAATAAACTCTCTCCCCACACATTAGTCTGGCTTTACCAAAGTGCTTTTCAAAAAACAGTGTATGGAACCAGTGGTAGGTTGAACTTCACACAGGTGGTTGCCAGCCTCAGTTACTTCAACAAATGATTCAGCTTCAGTTGAACATTTGTTTCGAGGGAGATGCCAGATTTGGGAGAAGTTGGATGAAAGAGTTAGGAATTGCAAAAGCAAAGATCGACAGCAAGTCAGGTGACAAGCCCTGCCCACTATGCAATTCTGGAATCATCAGAAGATTCAGCCCTTTAAAGTGTGCAGTGGAGTCTTTAGGAGGGCAGCTTCATGTTGCACATCTGGAATTGGGCTAAATTTAATGAAAGTAACATTGCACACAGCCCTTGAAATGGTGGTGATGAGAATGCTCTCCTTGGCTTCTTGCAGTCTCACGATGAAAGTGCTGTATGCTAAGCCTCCTCCAGCAGCCAGACCCCTACTGCCACACAACTGTAATGGTGCCAAGCTGAGGGAGCATATAGCTCTGTGTAAAGGTTTGACTCGGTGCGAACAGACTGGCAGCTTCAGAACCAGGTGGGGGAGGCCAATGGCATGCAGAACTCTGCAGTGGCAGAGGTCCAACTGTGACCCTGTGTAACGGCAGTGATCAGGCACGAGGAAAGAATGCTGGGTATATCAGACTGCTCACACAGCCCATGAGAGCCCAAGGAGCAGTCTGGGCAGAGGTCAGGGAGGAGAGGAAGTCCTTTTTTTTATTAAGTGAAACCAGATCTGTTTAAAAGACATAAAAAGAGCAGAACTTGAAGCAATGTACTGCAATTAAAAGAAAATAAAAATATTTGAATAGCTGTGTAAAATTAACTTGGAACAGGAATAAACAACCTAGATTCTTTCTGATCTCTGCTATAAAGAGCATTGTCCAGTGTATCATTCTGAGAGAACAAGATGAAAGGAGAACAGACTGGCAGCCATACATACAGAGGTGGAGACTTCAGCACTTTCAGTGGACAGATCAAATGACTGCATACCCACCACAAAACCAAAATCAATGATACATTAACTTTTAAAAATGGTGCCTTTCAGATGTAATGCACAACTGGATTTGCAAACATTGGATAGTTTCAAATCACTGTCTTGTTCCTTGCAGTGTGTTTTGATTCAATGACCCTTAGTAAATCAAACTGTTACACATTGATAGCAGAGTAAGATGATACATCCCAGTTGCATTTTTACAGGCTTCACAGCTGGATTGGATTTAAAAATTTAGATTTGTTCCTGTGACCAGGATAGAACAAATGTTAAGAGTTCCCAGTTAGTTCAGGGATTGGTGGTTATTCTGACACAAAGATGGTGTTTGAAGGTGAATGTTAAATGAGCATCTACATTCTATCCTAGATTAGGGTCAGGTACATAAAGATTGCCCCCACCAAACTGTTCTCAGTTAGAGTCAGGTATACAAAGACCATCCCCACCAAATTGTCCTTGGTTGGGGCTAGGTATAATGAGGACTTCTGCCAACAGCTTATCTGCATTAGGACCAGGTTCATCAAGACTTCCTTAACAAACATAGGGCCAGATTTAAATATTTCCTTCCCACTCCTCACTATCCAGGGTTAACGACTTTCCTCCCCACTCCACACCATCCTGAGTTAGAGGCAGGTATACGAAGATTTCCCAAATACCACTGCCAATGTTCTATATGACAGGGAGTTCTATTTAAACCTATGAACTGATAAGTGATAAGTTGGTGGATGGGAAGCTGTGACAAGTGTTAAGAAAATGACATTAAGGTGAGGGAAAAACATTGC